>NC_083412.1:11154234-12354234 GCF_020745735.1 Hemiscyllium ocellatum
GGGGGAGGGGAGGGGGGGGAGGGGAGGGGGGGGAGGGGGGGGGAGGGGGGGGGGGGGGGGGAGGAGAGGGGGGGAGGGGAGAGGGAGGCGGAGAGCAGGTTGCCGCTGGGTCAGTCGGTTGGATGCAGATCCCGCCCTCCTCCCTCCCCGTCCCCGTCCCGGCTCCAACCCGTGGGACCGCTCTCTCCAACAAGCAGCCTCTCGGTATCGGGCCCTGGCCCGGTCACAGGCCCATTCACATCCCCCCCACCCTGTCCCTCCCCGCCCCTCACTCGGTGAAACCTCCACCGCAAGGAACGGCGCCAAGGGCTGGAGCCAGCCCCCAACATCGTGTCCCAGTGTGAGGTCCGGGAAACCCTGGGCCCGGGCCCGGATCGGACTCACCTGGAGCCGAGAGGCAGAAATCCAACAGATGCTGCTGCGCCGCCATGGCTCCAACCGATGGCCATGCCGAGGAGGCCCCGCCCACCGGGGCCGGCCCCGCCCATAACCAGCGTCACCGGCCCGCCCCCCACCGCGCGGCGGAGACCTACCCCCGAGACACAGTCCACGCCCCAGACCCCGCCCACAAGCCCCGCCCCCGTCCCCTGGACACAGTCCACGCCCCCAGATACCGGTTCCGCCCTCACACCAGGGCCCCGCCCAATTCTCCTGTCGACATTGTCCCTGCGCCTTGGTCACAGTCCCCGCCCCTAGACCTGGCCCCGCCCAATCCCCCATCCACATTGTCCCCGCCCCTCGGACAGAGTCCCCGCCCCCCACATCCCGACTCCGCCCCTAGACCTGGCCCCGCCCAATCCCCCATCCACATTGTCCCCGCCCCTCGGACAGAGTCCCCGCCCCCCACATCTAGACTCCGCCCCTAGACCTGGCCCCGCCCAATCCCACCCGCCCACAAACCCCATTCCCTCCCCCTAGACCCAGATACACAAAGTCATCGTCTTATAATTGATTTGTAATTATTTATAATTTTTTTGACAATTAATCCTCTTCCTCAGTTAATCAGGATGGGGAGGTGCCGGTGTTGGGCTGGGGTGGACAGTGGTAAAAATCCCACAACAGCAGGGTATAGTCCTACAGGTGTATCTGGAGGCACTAGCTTTCGGAGCGCTGCCCCTTCATCAGGGCAGGGTCACAGGGCACACAAGGTCACAGTGTCATGAGATATTGAATAAACCTAGATTGCTGTGGTGTGATTTCTATCTCAATTAATCAGATCGTAGGTAATCCCTTCACTTGCTAAGCAGCCGATGACACGTTACTTCACAACCCTCACCTGCAGAGACTTGTTGTTCAGCCGGTTTGTACTATCTGTTGATCTCTCTGCCGACATGTTTTGCGCCTGTGTGTTTCCCTTCACTTCACCTGACAAAGGTGCAGCACTCTGAAAACTTGTGATTTCAAATAAACCTGTTGGACCAGAACCTGGTGTCACATGACTTCTGACCTGTGTCTACCCCCAGTCCAACACTGGCACCTCCACATCACAAATACCTCTTAAATGAGGCCTTCACATCAGGAGCCCTGCAGGAGGAGAAACAGGCAGGGAATAGAGGGATAAGGAGCATATGCAGGCAGATGGGATTAGGTTAGAATGGCATCATAACTGGCACAGACATGCTGGGATGAGTGGCCTATGTTGTACTGTACTATGTTCTCCCCTTGGGCTGTGCCAAGAGCAGGAGGTGTACAAATGAGAGTTACAGGCTCTGTGGTGTCTCTACTTCTGGGTCACAACTCCCTCTAAGACACTCAAGCCATTCAGTGGAAGGTATTATCACTGGACTATTTATCCAGAGACCCAGGTAACGTTCTGGGAATGTGGGATCAAATTCTGGAATTCCACGTGATGGAATTTGAATTCAATAAAAATCTGGAATTTAGAGTCTAATAGTGGCCATGACTGTTGATTGTTGAGAAAATACCTTTGCTTCACTACTGTCCTGAAGAGAAGGAAACTGCCATCCTTACCCAGTCTGGCCTGCACGTGAATAAACTGACTCTTAACTGCCCTCTGGGCAATTAGAGTTGAAAAATGTGGTGCTGGAGAAACACAGCAGGCCAGGCAGCATCTGAGGAGCAGGAGAATTGACGTTTCGGCATAAGCCCTTCTTCAGGAACCACAGGAGAATCGACGTTTCGGATGCTGCCTGGCCTGCTGTGTTTTTTCCAGCACCACATTTTTCAACTCTGGTCTCCAGCATCTGCAATTCTTACTTTTCCCTCTGGGCAATTAGAGATGGGTAATCAATACTGGTGATGCCTGCATCCTGGTATGAGTTTAAAAAAAAGTATGGTGGGTCAGTGGTTAATTCTGCTGCCTCACAGCACCGGCGACCTGGGTTCAATTCCAGCCTCGGGCAACTGTCTTGCACATTCTCCCCTGTCTGCATGGGTTTCCTCCCACAGTCCAAAGTGAATTGACCATGCTAAATTTCCCATAGCGTCCAGGGATGTGTAAGCTAGGTGCATTAGTCAGGGGAAATGTAGAATGATAAGGTAAGGGAATGGGAATGGGTCTGGGAGGGTTACTCTTCGCAGGTTGGCGTGGACTCGTTGGGCCAAATGGCCTGGTTCCACACTGTAGGGGTTCTATGATGATGCGAGAATTTTACAGTACAGGAGGCTATTTGATCGATCATGTCTCTACTGTCTCCCAAAAGAGCTACCCAGGCAGTCCCACTCACCCGCACCAACTCTGCAGCCCTCGAAGTTCATCATTTCCAAGTTGGGCGGCACGATGGCACAGTGGGTTAGCACTGCTGCCTCACAGCGCCAGAGACCCGGGTTCAATTCCCACCTCAGGTGACTGACTGTGTGGAGTTTGCACGTTCTCCCGTGTCTACGTGGGTGTGCTCTGGTTTCCTCCCACAGTCCAAAGATGTGCAGGTCAGGTGAATTGGCCATGCTAAATTGCCCGTAGTGTTAGGTAAGGGGTAAATGTAGGGGTATGGGTGGGTTGCGCTTCGGCGGGTCGGTGTGGACTTGTAGGGCTGAAGGGTCTGTTTCCACACTGCAAGTAATCTAATATATATATATATATAGAGCATTGTTTTGAAACTTCCTGTGGAATCCACCATTCTCTTGTGTAATAGAAGTTTTTAGAGTTAGATTTTTTTGTCACATGTACTCATGTACCAAAGTACAGGAATACAAAGGTACCTAGGTACAAAGTAGAGAAACAAAGAAACAATACTCAAAGTTAAACATTATAGTCCTTCATAGTATCAAGGAGAAAAATAAAATAGAAAACATGTAAAATTAAACATTATAATCCTTCTTGGTATAAAGGAGAAAAAGTAAGAAATAATGTTAATTTTTCAACATTACAGTCTTCTTAAGTGCTTAGTCATGTTGGGCTTGCACTTCTTGTAAGGGCTTGATCTCCTCCACTTCGGCCCTGTCTCCCTACCCTGGCTCGCACAGATGCCTGGAAACCTTGGGCTGCCCGCTCACCATCCCCACAGGTGCTGGGGGACTTCCCTCAGGTTGGTGCAATGAACCTTGACCTCAGCTCACCCCTACCCTCTCTTGCTGACGATCTTGAAATTATGAACCCTAGTGACTAACACACCAACCAATGGAAACAGAATTGTTCATACTTTTGAACAACTCAATAAGGTCACCTTTAATCTTCTCTGCTCCAAGGTGAACATACACAATCTCTCTAATCTTTTCTTATATCTAAAATCCTTAATTTGTGGTATCATTCTAGTAAATCTCCTTTGCACTCTCCCCAGGGATTTAACATCCTTCCTTAAATAAGGTGCCCAGAATGGAACCCAATACTCCCCAGTGTGGCCTAATAATGATTTGCAGAGGTGTGCCATCACTTCCTTGCTTTCATATTCCATCTCTCTATTCATGAACTCAAGGATACTATAAACTTTCTTCCCAACTGTATCAACTTCCCTGGCCACTTTCAGAGAATAATGCATTGGACCTCCAAGGTCCTTTTGCTCCTGTGCTCCCCTCATAGACATATTAATACGTTTGTCTTGTCTCTCCAAGTCTTCCAAAATATATGACCTCCCATCGAATTTCATCTGCCAGGTGTCTGCCCATTTGGTGAACTCGTCAATGCGCCTCTGAAGTTGCTCGGCGTCATCCTTGCAGTTCACTTGTATCATCTGCAAATTTAAAGATTTCGTCCTCAACACTTTCCTCCAAATCATTTATATAAATCACAAAAAGCAAGGGTCTCAACACTGATCCCAGCCGACCCATTCTCCAGCCCGTGAAATGCCCAGATATAAGTAGCCTCTGTTTCTTATCTTTTAGCCAACTTCATATCAATGCTGAGAGTGTGATGCTGGACAAACACAGCCGGTCAGGCAGTATCTGAGGAACTGGAGCATCAACATTTTGGGCATAAGCCCGTCATCAGAAATGAGGCTTGTGGGTCAGGGGTTGACAGATAAATGGGAGGTTGGGCGGGGGAGGGGCGGTGGGAATGTGATTGGCAGATGAGGTGGGGGAGAAGGTGATAGATCAGTCAGAGAGTAGGGTGGAGCAGATGGATGGGAAAGGCAATGGACAAGTCAGGACCGCGGTGCCAGGTTGGAGACTTTGGACTGGGATAATGTAGGGGGAGGAAAAATGAGGAAACTGGTGAAATTCACATTGATCCGTGTGGTTGCAGGGTCCCAAGGTGGAATATGAGGCGTTATTCCTCCAGGCGTTGGGTGGTAAGGGGTTGGCGATGGAGGAGGCCCAGGGCCTGCATGTCCTTGGCCGAATGGGAGGGGAGTTGAAGGTGGGGTGGGGTTGGTGGGTGCGGGTGTCCCAGAGATGTTCTCTCAAACGATCCACAAGTTGGCGTCCTGTCTCCCCGATGGAGAGGAGACCACATTGGGCACAACGAATACAGTAGAGGATTTTGGTGGAGGTACAAATAAATTTCTGTCAGATGTGGAAGGATCCTTTGGGACCTAGGATCTGATGAGGGAATCACAGAGGGAATGGATTTTTCAGAATCCTGATAGGGATGGGAAGGAAATATATGTCTGGTGGTGGGGTCCATTTGTAGGTGGCAGAAGTGACGGAGGATGATGCAATGTATCTAGAGATTGATGGGGTGGAAGGTGAGGATTGGGGGTTCTGTACTTGTTGTGTTGGGAGGGGTGGAGATTCAAGGGCAGAGGTGTGGGAAATGGAGGCGATGCGGTGGAGGGCATCATCGACCACGTAGAAAGGGAAATTGTGATCTTGGAAGAAGGAGGCCGTCTGAGATTTTCTAAGGTGGAATTGGTCATCCTGGGAACAGATGCGGCAGAGGCAGAGACATTGGGAATAAGGGAGGGCGTTTTTACAGGTGGGAGGAGGTCTAGTCTCAGTAGCTGTGAGAATCAGTGGACTTGTAGTAGATGTCCATGGTTAGTCGGTCGCTGGAGATGGAGATGGAGAGGTCAGGAAGAGGAGGGAGGTGTCCAAGATGGTCCGGGTGAATTTGAGGTCAGGGTAAATGGTGTTAGTGAAGTTGATGAACTGTTCAACCTCCTCGTGGGAGCACGAGGTAGCACCGATACAGTTATCGACGTAGCGGAGGAACAGGTGGGGGTTGGTGCCGGTGTAGCAGGATGGTTCCAAAGAGGCAGGCATAGCTGGGTCCCATCCAGATGCCCATGGCTAGCCGTTGGTTTGGAGCAAGTGGGAGGATTGGAAGAAGTTGTTAAGGGTGAAGATCAGTTCAGCGAGGCAGATGAGAGTGCAAGTGGAAGGTTTGGGACAGTGTGAGAGAAAGAAATGGAGGGCTTGGAGATCTTCGTCATGGCAGATGGATGTGTACAGGGACAGGATGTCCACGGTGAAGCTGAGGAGTTAAGGGGCCAGGGCAATGAAAGTCTTGGAGGAGGCGAAGGGCATGGGTGGTGTCCCAAACATAGGTGGGGAATTTCTGGACTAAGGGGGACAGGGTGTTATGCAGAGATGGGTTCAGTGGGACAGGAACAGGCTAAAACAATGGGTCGACCAGGGAAGTCAGGTTTGTGAATCTTTGGTACGAGGTAGAACCAGGCGGTGTGGGGTTCATGGATGAGGAGGTTGGAAGTTGTGGATGGGAGATCCTGAGAGGTGATGAAGTTGTGAATGGTCTGGGAGATGATGGTTTGGTGATGGGAGGGTGAGGTCGTGGTCAAGGGGGCAGTCAGAGGAGGTGACCGCAAGTTGGCGCCTTGCTTCAGCAGTAAAGAGGTTGGTGCGCCAAACTGCTACTGCGCACACCCCCCTCCTTGTCCATAGGTTTGATGGTGAGGTTGGAGTTGGAGCAGAGGGAGTGGAGGGCTGTGCGTTGTGAGGGCGGAAGATTGGAGTGGGTGAGAGGGGTGGACAAGTTGAGGCGGTCAATGTCACAGTGGAGTTAGAAATGAAGAGATTGAGGGTGGGTAATAGGCCAGTATGGGGTGTTCAAGGGACCTTGAACATTTCTTCTGCCACCTCCACCTTCAAGCCCACTTTTTCAATCAAGACTCCCACCCACCCTCCCACCCAACGACCCTTTCTCTCAGCTCCAACACACCCCATCCAACTGGACACCACATACTAGCCTGTTACTCGCCTCCTACAGCTACCTAGATGACACCTACTCCCACCTCACCTCCTGGAGAAACGCCATCCCTTATTCCCAATGTCTCTGCCTCTGCCATATCTGATCCCAGAATGACCAATTCCACCTTAGAAAATCCCAGATGGCCTCTTCCTTCCAATATCGTAAGTTCCCCTCCCACATGGTCAACGATGCCCTCCAGCACATCTCCTCCATTTCCTGCACATCTGCCTTTTGAACCTCACCCCTCCCAACGCAACAAGCTCAGAACCCTCTGGTCCTCACCTTCCACCCCACCTACCTCTGTATACACCTCATCATCCTTCGCCACTTCCGCCACCAACAAATGGACCCCACCACCAGAGACATATTTCCCTCTCCACCCCTATCAGCATTCCACAGAGACCATTCCCTCCTCGACTCCTTCGTCAGATCCATGCCCCCACCAGCCCATACCCCACTCCCGGCACCTTCCCATGCCACTGCAGGAAGTTCAAAATCTGCGTCCACACCTCCCCCCTCATCTTTGTCCCAGGCCCCAAAGGATCCTTCCACATCTGACAGAAATTTATCTGCGCCTCTCCCAATATCATCTACTGAATCAGTTGAACCCCGATGTGGTCTCCTCTCCATCGGGGAGACAGGATGCCAACTTGTGGGTTGTGTGAGAGAACATCTCTGGGACACCCGCACCCACCAACCCCACCGCCCTGTGGCTGAACACTTCAACTCCCCTCCCGTTCCGCCAAGGACATGCAGGTCCTGGGTCTCCTCCATCGCCAAACCCTTACCACCCGACGCCTGGAGGAAGAACGCCTCATATTCCACCTCGGGAACCCTGCAACCACACGCGATCAATGTGGATTTCACCAGTTTCCTCATTTCCCCTTCCCCCAACATTATCCCAGTCCAAAGCCTCCAACTCGACACCGCTCTCCTGACCTGACAATCACCTTTCCCATCTATCTGCTCCACCCTCCTCTCTGACCAATCAGCTTCGCCCCCCCCCCCCCCCCCCCCCCCCCACCTGCCATCAACCTATCGCATTCCCAGCTACCTTCCCCCACTACATCTCCCCACCCCCTCACTGGGCGGCACGGTGGCACAGTGGTTAGCACTGCTGCCTCATAGCGCCTGAAGACCCGGGTTCAATTCCCGACTCAGGCGACTGTCTGTGTGGAGTTTGCACGTTCTCCCCGTGTCTGCGTGGGTTTCCTCCGGGTGCTCCGGTTTCCTCCCACAGTCACAAAGATGTGCGGGTCAGGTGAATTGGCCATGCTAAATTGCCCGTAGTGTTAGGTAAGGGGTAATGTAGGGGTATGGGTGGGTTTCGCTTCGGCGGGGTCGGTGTGGACCTGTTGGGCGAAGGGCCTGTTTCCACACTGTAAGTCTAATCAGTCTAATCAAACTTATCTCTCAGACTCCTTGGGCCACAAGCCTCATTCCTGATCAAGGGCTTGTGCCTGAAACGTCGATTCTCCTGCCTTGTGGATGCTGCCTGACCTGCTGTGCTTTTCCAGCACCACACTCTCGACTCTGATCTCCAGCATCTGCAGCCCTTACTGTCTCCTTCCAGTCCATGCTGCCAAGGACCCATCAATCCCAAACATTTCTAACTTGTGAACCAACCTGCCAAATGGCACTGTATCAAATGCATTCTGAAAGTCCAAATTTACATCTGCTGCCTGTGTCCCCTCGTCAAAGAACTCGATTAAATTTGTCAGAAATGACCAACCCTTGACAAAGCCATGTTGACTGCCCTAACATTTACTTATTTTCCATTAAGTGTATATTTATCTTACCCCATATTCTGGCCTTCATCAGTATTCCCACTACTGATGTCAAGTTGACAGCTCTGTTATTTCCTGGGTTATTCTTTGTCCCTTTCCAAAACAACAGCATCAGGTTTGAAATCCTCCAGTCCCCTGGAACTAATCGTGTGTTCAGAAAGAACCGGAACATTTTAGTCATTTGCTCCACAATTTCCTCAGTCAACTCTCTCAGTAATCTATGAGATATCCTATCCGGGCCTGCTGACTGCTGTACCTCGACTACTGCCAGCTCTTTTAGCACCGAGAACAAAGGACAAAGAAAACTTACTGGCCCTTCAGCCCTCCAAGCCTGAGCCGATCCAAATCCACTGTCTAAACCTGTCGCCCAATTCCTCAGCATCTGTCGCCCTCTGCTCCCCAGCTACTCACACATCTGTCCAGACCCCTTCATCGATCACTATGCTGCTCAGTTGCTCAACACCCACATTTTCAATTTGATCATTGTCCCCATCTTCTGATTTGAAAAAGACAGAAGCAAAATATTAATTTAGAACATTGAACATTGAACATGACAGCACAGTACAGGCTCTTCAGCCCCTCGATGTTGTGCCAACCTGCGAAACCAATCTGAAGCCCATCTATTCCATTTTCATCCATATGTTTATCCAATGACCATTTAAATGCCCTTAAAGTTGGCAAGTCTACTCCTGTTGCAGGTTTCCACACCCTTACTACTCTCTGAGTAAAGAAACTACCTCTGAAATCTATATCTATCACCCCTCAGTTTACAGTTATATCCCCTCATGCTAGCCATCACTGTCCAAGGCAAAAGGCTCTCACTGTCCACCCTATCTAAACCTCTGATCATCTTGTATGTCTCTATTAAGTCCCCTGTCAATCTTCTTCGCTCTAACGAAAACAGCTTCAAGTCTCTCAGCCTTTCCCTCCATACCAGGCAACATCCGAGTAAATCTCCTCTGAACCCTTTCCAAAGCTTCCACAACCTTCCTAAAATGTGGTCACCAGAACTATACGCAATACTCCAAGTGCAGCCGCACCAGAGTTTTGTACAGCTGCAGCATGATCTCATGGCTCCGAAACTCAATCCCTCTACCAATAAACGCTAACACACCACATGCCTTCTTAACAACCCTATCAACCTGGGTGGCAACTTCCAGGGATCTATGTTAGTACCTCCACCATCCCTTTTCCTTCAGTGAGCAGGCCTTCACTGATCTTTTACTATTAAAATGTTTGAAGAACATGTTGATATTTGCAAGGTTTGTAGCTCAGGTTGAGGTTTAGGGTGTTGGTTTGTTCGCTGAGCTGTAGGTTTGATATCCAGACGTCTCATTACCTGGCAAGGTAACATCGTCAGTGGCGACCTCCAAGTGAAGCAAAGCTGTTGTCTCCTGCTTTCTATTTATATCTTTCTCCTGGATGGGGTTCCTGGGGTTTGTGGTGATGTCATTTCCTGTTCATTTTCTGAGGGGTCGATAGATGGTATCTAGATCTATGTGTGTGTTTATGGCGTTGTGGTTGGAGTGCCAGGCCTCTAGGAATTCTCTGGCATGTCTTTGCTTAGCCTGTCCCAGGATAGATGTGTTGTCCCAGTCGAAATGGTGTTTTTTTTCATCCGTGTGTAGAGCTACGAGGGAGAGAGGGTCGTGTCTTTTTGTGGCTAGCTGGTGTTCGTGTATCCTGGTGGCTAACTTTCTTCCTGTTTGTCCTACGTAGTGTTTGTGGCAGTCCTTGCATGGAATTTTGTAGATGATGTTGGTTTTGTCCATGGATTGTACTGGGTCTTTTAAGTTTGTTAGTTTTTGTTTGAGAGTGTTGGTGGGTTTGTGTGCTGCTAGGATTCTGAGGGGTCTCAGTAGTCTGGCTGTCATTTCTGAGACGTCTTTGATGTATGGTAAGGTGGTTCGGGTTTCTGGCTGTGTTTGGTCTGCTTGTCGTGGTTTGTTCCTGAGGAATCTGCGGACTGTGTTTTTTTTGTGTATATTGTTTCAGGAATTTGAGGGCAGCGTGGGAATTCGGTGCAGAGAAAAAGACATGTTTTTTGCTTGTATTTTTGGCTTGTAGATTGTAAGGCTATATTAACAGGATAAACTGAAGCCCAGGATGAAGGCCCAGCACAAAAGAATGACATCACAGATACACGACAAATTCATTGAGTGCTGATAGGTACTAATTTGACTATATTAGTACAAGTTACTTTCAGACTAAAGGTAACTCAGGGAAATATTTACAGGCTACAAACTAAAAGACCAGCAGGAAATTTATAAAAATACAAATTAAGAGTTAAGTAATGAAAGTAGAGATGTCAGTCGACGCGATATATTGTAACTGCATGATGTGGGAGCTGGTGGACCCCTTGTGGTTAATAGCTTCGGTTGCCTGAGGAACGCCAGCTCAGAGTCGATGAGCTGGAGTCTGAGCTTTGAATACGGTGACACATCAGGGAGGGGAAGAGTTACCTGGATGCTGTGTTTCAGGAGGCAGTCACACCTCTAAGGTTAACGACTTCGAACTTGGTCAGTGGTCAGGCACAAGAGGATATGTGCCGACCATCAAGGCAGGCAGAGGATTCCAGGAGGCAGTGGGGAAAGAACCTCAGCCCTTGAGTTAGTTTGAGATGCCTGCTGCCTGTATGGATGACAGCAGGGGCTGGAGGGAGGATGAGCAAGCTGATCAAAGCGCCGTGGTACAGGGATGATTTGGAGATGCTGGTGTTGGACTGGGGTGTGCAAAGTTAAAAATCACACAACACCAGGTTATAGTCCAACAGGTTTAATTGGAAGCACTAGCTTTCAAAGTGCCGCCCCTTCATCAGGTGGTTGTGGAGAATAAGATTGTAAGACAAAATTTATAGCAAAAGTTTTGTGTCTGGCGATCGTATTCTCTGCAACCATCTGATGAAGGAGCAGCGCTCCGAAAGCTAGTGCTTCCAAATAAACCTGTTGGACTATAACCTGGTGTTGTGTGATTTTTAAAGTGGTATAGGGAGCCATTCAAGTGGGGAGGAAAGTGAAATCGGGGATAGTACTATCAGGGAAAGAGCCACAGTTTTCTGTGGCCAGGATCCAGAGACCCAAAGTCTACATTGCCTGCCTGGTGCCCTGGTTCAAAATATGTCATCTGGGTTGGAGGGCAACATGGAGTTGGAGGGGAAAGAACCAGTCGTTGTGGTTCACGTAGGTATCACCAGGAGAGGTAGAAGAGGGAAGAGGTTCTGCTGAGATAATATGAGCAGCTAGGGATTAAAGTGCAGAACCAAAACAGCGATAATCTCTGATTTACCACCTGAGCCTGGAGCTAAATGGCACAGGGTCAACAAGATTAAAGGGGTAAACACATCGGTCAAAGATGGGCGTGGGAGAAATGTTTGAATTCACGGTACACTGGCACTAGGACTGGGGAAGAAGCTGTCCCAATGGGGCTGGCTCAACCTGAATCTTGTTGGTTCCAGAGTCCTGCAGATATGCATATTTAGCATATAACTGCATAATTCTTTAATGGGTCTATTTCTGTGCTGCATGACTCCATGACTCGAGCGCTAAATAATTGTGGGTGCTGATGGGGCGGAAGGGGAGGGAGTTGGTGTTCAGTTGCATGGAAAATTATGATAAAGTTAAAGTAGGGGTAGGGCTCTAAAGAGGTCATTAAATTTCCAGAAGAAGTAACAGATTCTATGGGAAGTGTCAGAAATCTATTTTCAGGTGCAACAGATAAGGGACAACAATGATAAAAGGGGGGGCAGTCAATACAGACTGAGGGTGTTGTACTTAAATGCACGCAATGTATGAAATAGGTCAAAAGAGTGCGGAGGACAGACTGAAATTGGCAGCTACAATTCTGCAGGTAAAATGCTGTAGATACAATGTTGTAGGTCCAATGTTGCAGGTACAATACTGCAGATACAATGTTACAGGTACAATGTTGCAGGTCCAATGTTGTAGGTTCAATGCTGTAAGTACAATGTTGCAGATACAATGCTGAAGGTAAAATGCTGTAGGTACATAACTGTAGGTACAATGTTGCAGATACAATGTTGTAGGTACAATGCTGTAGGTAAAATGCTGTAGGTACAATGTTGCAGGTCCAATGTTGTAGGTCCAATGTTGGAGGTACAATGTTGAAGGTACAATGTTGCAGGTAGAATGTTGCAGGTACAATGCCGTAGATACAATGTTGCAGGTACAATGTTGCAGGTACAATGTTACAGGTACAATGCAGCAGGTACAATGTTGGAGGTACAATGTTGCAGGTACAATGCTGTAGGTACAATGTTGTAGGTACAATGTTGCAGATACAATGCTGGAGGTACAATGTTGCAGGTACAATGCTGTAGGTACAATGTTGCAGATACAATGCTGCAGGTACAATGTTGTATGTACAATGCTGTAGGTATAATGTTGTAGGTACAATGCTGCAGGTACAATGTTGAAGGTACAATGTTGAAGGTACAATGTTGTAGTTACAATGTTGCAGGTACAATGTTGTAGGTACAATGTTGTAGGTTCAATGTTGTAGGTACAATGTTGCAGGTACAATGCTGCAGGTACAATGTTGCAGGTACAATGCTGCAGGTACAATGTTGTAGGTACAATACTGTAGGTACAATGTTGCAGGTACAATGTTGCAGGTACAATGCTGTAGGTACAATGTTGCAGGTACAGTGTTGTAGGTACAATGCTGTAGGTACAATGTTGCAGGTACAATGTTGTAGGTACAATACTGTAGGTACAGTGTTGTAGGTACAATGCTGTAGGTACAATGTTGCAGGTACAATGTTGTAGGTAAAATGTTGTAGGTACAATGTTGGAGGTACAATGTTGTAGGTGCAATGTTGCAGGTACAATGCTGTAGGTACAATGCTGCAGGTACAATGCTGTAGGTATAATGTTGGAGGTACAATGTTGCAGGTACAATGCTGTAGGTACAATGCTGCAGGTACAATGTTGTAGGTTCAATGTTGTAGGTTCAATGTTGTAGGTACAATGTTGCAGGTACAATGCTGCAGGTACAATGTTGCAGGTACAATGCTGCAGGTACAATGTTGTAGGTACAATGTTGTAGGTTCAATGTTGTAGGTTCAATGTTGTAGGTACAATGTTGCAGGTACAATGTTGCAGGTACAATGCTGCAGGTACAATGTTGAAGGTACAATGTTGTAGGTTCAATGTTGTAGGTACAATGTTGCAGGTACAATGCTGCAGGTACAATGTTATAGGTACAATGCTGCAGGTACAATGTTGTAGGTACAATGTTGTAGGTTCAATGTTGTAGGTTCAATGCTGCAGGTACAATGTTGTAGGTTCAATGTTGCAGGTACAATGTTGCAGGTACAATGCTGCAGGTACAATGCTGTAGGTATAATGTTGCAGGTACAATGTTGCAGGTACAATGTTGTAGGTACAATGCTGCAGGTACAATGTTGTAGGTACAATGTTGTAGGTTCAATGTTGTAGGTTCAATGTTGCAGGTACAATTTGCAGTACAATGTTGGAGGTACAGTGTTGTAGGTACAATGCTGTAGGTACAATGTTGCAGGTACAATGTTGTAGGTAAAATGTTGGAGGTACAATGTTGTAGGTACAATGTTGCAGGTACAATGTTGAAGGTACAATGTGGCAGGTACAATGCTGTAGGTCCAATGTTGGAGGTACAATGTTGCAGAGCTGAAAATGTATTGCTGGTTAAAGCACAGCAGGTTAGGCAACATCCAAGGAACAGGAAATTCGATGTTTCGGGCCAGAGCCCTTCATCAGGAATGAGGAGAATGTGCCAGGCAGGCTAAGATAAAAGGTAGGGAGGAGGTACTTGGGGGAGGGGCGATGGAGATGTGATAGGTGGAAGGAGGTCAAGGTGACGGTGATAGGTTGGAGTGGGGTGGGGGTGGAGAGGTCAGGAAGAAGATTGCAGGTTAGGACGGCGGTGCTGAGTTGAGGGAACCGACTGAGACAAGGTGGGGGGAGGGGAAATGAGGAAACTGGAGAAATCTGAGTACGTCCCTTGTGGTTGGAGGGTTCCCAGGTGGAAGATGAGGCGCTCCTCCTCCAGCCGTCGTGTTGTTATGTTCTGCCGATGGAGGAGTCCAAGGACCTGCATATCCTCGTTGGAGTGGGTGGGAGAGTTAAAGTGTTGAGCCACGGGGTGGTTGGGTTGGTTGGTCCGGGTGTCCCAGAGGTGTTCTCTGAAGCGTTCCGCAAGTAGGCGGCCCGTCTCCCCAATATAGAGGAGGCCACATCGGGTGCAGCGGATGCAATAGATGATGTGTGTGGAGGTGCAGGTGAACTTGTGGCAGATATGGAAGGATCCCTTGGGGCCTTGGAGGGAAGTGAGGGAGGAGGTGTGGGCGCAAGTTTTACATTTCCTGCGGTTGCAGGGGAAGGTGCCGGGGGTGGAGGTTGGGTTGGTGGGGGGTGTGGACCTGACGAGGGAGTCACAAAGGGAGTGGTCTTTGCGGAACGCTGATAGGGGAGGGGAGGGAAATATATCCCTGGTGGTGGGGTCCGTTTGGAGGTGGCGGAAATGACGGCGGATGATACGCTGTATGCGGAGGTTGGTGGGGTGGTAGGTGAGAACCAGTGGGGTTCTGTCCTGGTGGCGGTTGGAGGAGCGGGGCTCAAGGGCGGAGGAGCGGGAAGTGGAGGAGATGCGGTGGAGGGCATCGTCGATCACATCTGGGGGGAATCTGCAGTCCTTGAAGAAGGAGGCCATCTGGGCTGTACGGTATTGGAACTGGTGCACCCGATGTGGCCTCCTCTACATTGGGAAGACGGGCCGCCTACTTGCGGAACGCTTCAGAGAACATCTCTGGGGCGCCCGGACCAACCAACCCAACCACCCCGTGGCTCAACACTTTAACTCTCCCTCCCACTCCACCGAGGACATGCAGGTCCTTGGACTCCTCCATCGGCAGACCATAACAACATGACGGCTGGAGGAGGAGTGCCTCATCTTCCGCCTGGGAACCCTCCAACCACAAGGGATGAATTCAGATTTCTCCAGTTTCCTCATTTCCCTCCCCCCACCTTGTCTCAGTTGGTTCCCTCAACTCAGCACCGCCCTCCTAACCTGCAATCTTCTTCCTGACCTCTCCGCCCCCACCCCACTCCGGCCTATCACCCTCACCTTGACCTCCTTCCACCTATCACATCTCCATCGCCCCTCCCCCAAGTCCCTCCTCCCTCCCTTTTATCTTAGCCTGCCTGGCACATTCTCCTCATTCCTGATGAAGGGCTCTGGCCCGAAACGTTGAATTTCCTGTTCCTTGGATGCTGCCTAACCCGCTGTGCTTTAACCAGCAATACATTTTCAGATCTGATCTCCAGCATCTGCAGACCTCACTTTTTACTGGTACAATGTTGTAGGTACAATGTTGCAGGTACAATGTTGTAGGTACAATGTTGCAGGTACAATGTTGCAGGTACAATGTTGCAGGTACAATGCTGTAGGTACAATGCTGTAGGTACAATGTTGCAGGTACAATGCTGTAGGTACAATGCTGTAGGTACAATGCTGTAGGTACAATGCTGTAGGTACAATGCTGTAGGGACAATGTTGCAGGTACGATGTTGCAGGTACAATGTTGTAAGGACGATGTTGCAGGTACAATGTTGGAGGGACAATGTTGGAGGGACAATGTTGCAGGTACAATGTTGGAGGTACAATGTTGGAGGTACAATGTTGGAGGTACACTGTTGTAAGGACAATGTTGCAGGTACGATGTTGCAGGTACAATGTTGGAGGGACGATGTTGCAGGTACAATGTTGGAGGTACACTGTTGTAAGGACAATGTTGCAGGTACACTGTTGGAGGGACAATGTTGGAGGGACAATGTTGGAGGGACAATGTTGGAGGGACAATGTTGGAGGGACAATGTTGGAGGGACAATGTTGCATTACTCTGGAGCAGTTTGGCTTGGGTGAGGTGTTTACTGGATGGGTAAGGGTTCTTTACAGTGATCTTCTGGCCGTGGGTTCTCACCAATGGTGTAAGGTCTGATCATTTTAACATTGGTAGGGGCAGTTAACAAAGCTGTCCCCTCTCACCTTTGCTCTTCACATCGGTGATTGCCAGCCAGCAGCTCGCAGAGGCCATTCATGGGGACCCTACTCTCGCTGTCCCAAAGGTAAGGTCGAAGGTGTATAACATCACATTATGTGCGGATGATATTCTCATTTTTCTCTCACGTCTTGTGCAAGGAAGAACATTCTGATGTCCTGGGTGTCTGGGAGCCCCCCGGGGTCTGTCTGGTGGTGGAAGTCAATTATCGAACACATTCCTTTGGACTTTCTTACAAACATGCTGCACCAGATAACGGACACCTCTTACAAGACATGGCAGCCCTTTTGAAATATTTGGAAGCAAATAGGTCCACCATTTTGATTCATGCTTTTGTCTCGCCATGGTGGCTTGGTCTGATAAACCACTAGAAGAAGAATTTTGAACAAATGTGGATTTAATAATTGACGCTCTCGAAGGTCTTGTTGCACTGAGTGACATCACTTGTTTATTTATTAACTTGTAATAAGCGTAGTTTTGATTTCTTTTGTAAAGCAGCATTGTAGTTGGGCTATGTTTATTGTTGTTTTTGATGTTATAAGATATAGGAGTGGAAGTAAGGCCATTCGGCCCATTGAGTCCACTCCGCCATTCAGTCATGCTATATTTTCATAACTTCCTAATTTTGTCAAGAAACATTTTTCAATAAAAATATTTTAAAAATGCAATGTTAGCATTCATTCCAACTTGGGGGCGAATGAGTATATTCTGGCTAGCAATCAGTGGTTCGTGGTGTGCCTCAGGGATCGATGTTGGGACCGCAATTATTTGCAATTTATATCGATCATGTGGAGTTGGGGACCACGTGAAGGGTGTCAAAGTTCGCAGATGACACTGAGTGACAAGCAAAGTGTGCAGAGTCATGGAGGATAGCGAAACTTTGCAGAGGAACATCGATTCACTGAGTGAGTGGGCAAAAGTCTGGCGGATGGAACACAATGTTAATAAATGTGAAGTCATCCATTTTGGTAGGAGTAACAGTAAAAAGGATTATTACTTGAATGTGGTAAAAAGTTACAGCATGCTGCTGTGCAGAGGGACCTGGGTGCCCTTGTGCACGAATCACAGAGGGTTGGTCTGCAGGTACAAGGTCATTAGGAAGGCAAGTGGGAATTTTGTCCTTCATTGCTGAAGGGATAGAGTTTAAAATCAGAGAAGTTATATTGCATTCTGGGTCAGTGGTGCTGGAAGAGCACAGCAGTTCAGGCAGCATCCAAGAGCAGCGAAATCAACGTTTCGGGCAAAAGCCCTTCATCAGGAATAAAGGCAGTGAGCCTGAAGCGTGGAGAGATAAGCTAGAGGAGGGTGGGGGTGGGGGGAAAGTAGCATAGAGTACAATGGGTTAGTGGGGGAGGGGATGAAGGTGATAGGTCAGGGAGGAGAGGGTGGAAAAGGAGACAGGCAGGTAGGACAAGTCATGGGGACAGTGCTGAGCTGGAAGTGGGGTGAGGTGGGGGGAGGGGAAATGAGGAAACTGTTGAAGTCCACATTGATGCCCTGGGGTTGAAGTGTTCCGAGGCGGAAAGTGAGGTTCCCCCCCCCCCCCCCCCCCCAGTCCAGGTTATATTCCAGCTGTACAAGGTGTTGTGAGGCCACACCTGGAATATTGTGCGCAGTTTTGGTCTCCTGACTTGAGAAAGAGTGTACTGGCACTGGAGGGGGAGTGCAGAGGAGGTTCACCAGGTTGGTTCCAGAGTTGAGAGGGTTGGCTTATGAGGAGAGACTGAGTTGATTGGGATTATATTCATTGGAATTCAGTTAACATTTTTCAGGCTACGGCAGATTATTTTTGGACAATCAAGGAATTAAGGGATATGGTCAGTGGAGCTGGGTGCATGAAAAGATTAGCCATGATCTTAGTGCATGGTGGAGCAGGGTCAACAGGCCAGACAGTCTCCTCCTGCTCCTAGATCTTATGTTGCTTCCTTATCCACGTACCTGTCCAAATGTCTTTCAAATGTTGTCGTTATTCCCACCTCGATCACATCCCCTGGCAGTGCATTCCATATACACACCACCCTCTGCCTGAGAGAGGTTGCCCCTCAGGTTCTGTTGAACTCTTTCCCCTCTCACCTTAAGCCTATACCTTTGAGTTTTGGGGTCGAGATTGTGGTGCTGGAAGAGCTGGAGGAGAGAGTGAGGATTGCAGATGCTGGAGATATGAGTCGAGAGTGTGGTGCTGGAAACGCACAGCAGGTCAGGCAGCATCCGAGGAGCCGAAGCATCGATGTTTCGGGCAAAAAGCCCTTCATCAGGCCTGAAGCGTCGATTCTCTTGCTCCTCGGATGCTGCCTGACCTGCTGTGCTTTTCCAGCACCACACTCTCGACTCATATCTCCAGCATCTGCAATCCTCACTCTCTCCTCCAGTTTTGGACTCCCCTACCCTTCTGACTCCGTGGAACATGTGGTACAACTGATGCACTTCAAAGTCCACAACTGAGAGGCGATGTTACACAAAAAACTGTAGTTACAAGTGAGTGGGACCAATCTGGGGCAAAACAAAAGAGGGATTTAGAGGCTAGAGGCTGTCAGGAAATTCAAAAGGAGTACACTGGGTTGAAAAAGCTGGTAAAACAGATAGGGAAATTCAACAGAAGAACAAACACACACTGGAAAAATTCAGCAAGTCTAGCAGCATAAAGACTCTGTGTCCCTGATGGAGTTTGGGAGAATGAGATGGTGGTGGTGGTGGGGAGGGAGGGTGGGGTGGGGGGTTGGGGGTCTGATTGAAACTTGCTAAATACTGAGAAGCCTGGATAGAGTACAAAGCTAAAAGTCACACAACACTAGGTTATAGTCCAACAGGTTTAATTGGAAGCACACTAGCTTTCGGAGCGACGCTCCTTCATCAGGTGATCACCTGATGAAGGAGCGTCGCTCCAAAAGCTAGCGTGCTTCCAATTAAACCTGTTGGACTATAATCTGATGTTGCATGATTTTTAACTATTTAGACATGGGCTGTTTCGGTATCTGAGGAGTTGTGAATGATGCAATCATCAGTGACCATCCTTACTCTGACTATGATGGAGGTAAGGTCATTGGTGACGTTGCTGAAGATGTATGGGTCTAGGACACTACCCTGAAGAACTCTTGCAGAGATCATCTGGAGCTGAGATCTGCTGACAGCAGCCCTGAACTTGATGTGAGCGTGTAAAAGGGTGAGATTTGCAGAGCCAACCCCACGTTCTTGTCTCATGCTGCACTGTGGCTCAAATGCAACATCAGAAAGCAGGCAGGATTTGGTTTTGGGTTGTCATTGTGTTAGATGAGCTACTAAAGAAGCTGAAGACAGATTATTGATATAAGGTAGATATTGGAACACTGCATTTTGTTTTGGGATTGATACATGGGTGTAAGGAGTGGTGGGATTATTTATTGATTAATACAGAGCTAAATATCCCGCTATGGCTGTGCCCATTAAGATTGCCACCGTTCTTCTCCTGTAAAGGTGTCCTTTCCAAGTACATATTCAGAACCTCTTTGGAAGTAATTTCCTAATGTTCTTCCAACTTTCTTTCTGATCATGAAAACTCTAAATTGTAAATTTTTTTTATAGAAAATCTGAACTACATTCAAACAAAGGGAAGTATTGTTCTCAATCACGCATTGGTCAAACTTACAAGCTGTAACATTGAAACAAATAGCCCCAGAGATTGTGGTTACCATTTATTCCATGCAAACATAATATCATTACAAAACAGAGGGTCACTTCTTGTACAAACACCCACGCTATAGACATAACTAGTTAAACCAGCTTGTGCAAAGATATTTCCCATGCGTTTCACCAGACACAGCTTACACCAGTGGATTAACACTCTGCCAGCCTTGATGTGGCACTAATTCTGCTGCTTTGGAACTATTTCACTACTGTTAAGAGAATGGGATAATCCCTCCCTCATCCGTGTTGGGATAGATATTAATATGGTGCTGTATGTACCAGCCAGTCAGATACAGGAGGAGTGAAAATATAACGTGAAATGCTGCTGAATTCTGACACCAGGCTCACTGATGGGTCCTGCCTCTCAGCCAGTAGCTCTGCGTTCGAATCCCACTGCAAAACGGGATAGACGAGGAAATTGCGCTCGTAACATAGGATCCCTACAGTGTGGAAGCAAGGCCTTCGAAGAGCATTCCACCCAGACCCACCTCCTCACCCTATCCATGTCATCCTGCATCTCCCATTGCTAAACCACTCAGCCTGCACATCCCTGGTCACAATGGTGCAATATAGCATGGCTCATGCACCTGACCTGCATATCTTTTTACTGTGAGGGGAAACCGGAGGACCCATGCAGACACAGGGAGAATGTGCAAACTCCACACAGTCGCCAGAAGGCGGAAAAGAACCTGGTTCCCCGGCGCTGTGCGGCAGCAGTGCTAGACTCCTTTCCACCTTAAACATAGTCGGATGGGTTGTTTGTCAAACTGGGTATCCTTCCAACCCTCGCAATGGCGGGCAGTAAGAGTGGGACTGGGTCCTGGTCAGAGAAATTGGAGTCTCCATCATCACTGTCCAGAACTGCAGATTGCAACATACAGGGAAGTGTTGGCACGATAACTCAGACCCTGTGGCAGACCCTGTTTGTTTAATTGGTTGGAGAACCAGAATAAATCAGATTGATGCCAATGAGACAGGGTTTGATGCCTGCCTCCATTCCTCCTGCAGTGGATTTGAGTCTGAATTTGTTGCTTTAATCATGATGGAAGTTGCAGAACCATGGATCAGAACACTAAGAAGCTTCAGGAAAGGGAGTGTAACCTTTAACTGGTACGGCCTACAAGTGGTTAACTCTTCATTCACACAGTTGTCATGGTGACTGGAGGTAGCCAATAAATGGTGCTTTGCCAGTATCACCCATCAATGCTGAATGCAATAAAATAGTCAAATTACAGAGTCAAGAGTTTTCAACATGGCAGGATTGTCACTCACACACACACACACACAGACACTCACACAGACACACTCACACACACCGAATAATACTTTAGAAATTGGTAAAGCAGAGCGATAGACTGGAACAGAACCACACAATACTGAAAACAACACAACAATAACTGTGAAGAGACTAAACTGTTTAACAGACTAGCTCACAACTAGGAACTGATATAGACCAAAGCATCCGCTTTCTCCAACATCGACTCTCGGCATTCAGTGTGTACACTATCTACAAAATGCACTGCAGAAATTCACCAAAGATCATTAGTCAGCACCTTCCAAACACACAACCACCAAGCTGAAAAATGTATTGCTGGAAAAGCGCAGCAGGTCAGGCAGCATCAAAGGAGCAGGAGAATCGACTTTTCGGGCATAAGCCCTTCTTGACACAACCACCAAGGAGGACAAGGACAGCATATGGGAACACCACCACATCTCATCCAAGCCATTCAAAGTCCTGACTTGGAAATGTTCCTTCACTGTCGTTAGGTCAAAATCCTGGAATTCCCTCCGTAAGGGCATTGTGGGTTTACTAGGAGAAAGTGAGGACTGCAGATGCTGGAGTAGCATTGTGGGTTTACCTAGAGCACATGGATTGCAGTGGTTTAAGAAGGTATTACTATCTTCTCACAGACAACCAGGGACAGGAAATAAATGTTGGCCAGCCAGCGGCACCCACCTCCCAAGACAATCTGGAAAAAAACACATTGGCACGTTTGGAAGAAATGAAAAGTGTTGGGTACAGATGTATTTAAAGGTGATGTTCTTGGGAAGAATATGGTAGCAACTGAATAAGCAGAGGACTATTCAAAAAAGCCTTCAGGCTCTAAGGTGGCATTGAGAAAAGTTAATGGAGATTGCCATAAAGGTAAAAAGATAAGGACTCTGTCAGCTGCATTTATTCTTGCATGTGCTTAGATATAGTGTCAGAGTCACTCTGACTGTATAAAATGAGAGAGGGTTTTAAGTTCAATTCTCCTCAGGGTAACCTACTTGAACAAAGAAAAAGTACATTGGACCATAACCTGGGAGCCTGCAACTCTTTCCAGTTTTCTCACTGAAAACAGATATTCAGTGAAGACTCGAAATAGGAAATGCTGCCCCCCTCCCCACATTAATTGTTGCCTGCATGATTCAAGGGGTCCAAAACAATTAGCTTACGTGCAATTTGGGGGCAGGGTGGGACAGAGGTGTTGGAAGGCTTCAGTTGTCAACCTGGGGGAGAATGGGGTTCAAAGTCTCCAAACTCCTCCCTCCCTCCATCTCTTACTCACAACCCAGCTTGGGAAATCCTGCTGCAATGGCTATCAGTTAACCACAAGCCATTTGGTCATGTCAGTTTTCCTGTAGTTCTGCCTATACCTGTTCATACAGCAGGAACTCCCCCCACCCCCCCCCCCACCATCTCCACTGACTCACTTACAATCAGTCCCAGATTACATTAAACCATACATTCATTATATCAAAAGTGAATCAAACAGATTGGAGGTGATGGAATTTCCAGGAAAAAAGTAGGTATAATTAATACAGAATCTCATAAATTGTACATGTTGTCATAAGAAGATGGATTCGATTTCTCTGTAAATAGGGGAGACAGTGATGTAGTGGTACTGTCAGTGGACTGGTAATTCACAGTCCCAGATTAATGCTCTGGGAACAGGTGTTCAAATCCCACTGGGGCAGATAATGAAGTATGAATTTGATAAAATGTGGAATTAAACAGTAGTCTCATGGCGACCATGAAACCACTTTGGTTTGTGAGAACATAGAACATTACAGCGCAGTACAGGCCATTCGGCCCTCGATGCTTTCACAGGGCAGCGCAACAATCTGAAGCCCTCCTATCCTACACTGTTTCACATTTTTTTAAAAGATTCCCTACAGTGTGGAAACAGGCCCTTCAGCCCAACCAGTTCACACCGACCCTCTGAAGAGTAACCCACCCAGTCCCATTTCCCTCTGACTAATGCACCTAACACTACGGGCAATTTAGCATGGCCAATTCACCTAACCTGCACATCTTTGGACTGTGGGAGGAAACCGGAGCACCCAGAGGAAACCCACGCAGACACGGGGAGAATGTGCAAACTCCACACAGTCAGTCCCCTGAGGCTGGAATCGAACCTGAGACCCTGGTGCTGTAAGGCAGCAGTGCTAATCACTGAGCCACCATGCCACCCCATTTTGATCCATATGACTATCCAATGACCATTTAAATGCCCGTAAAGTTGGAGAGTCTATTACTGTTGCAGGCAGGCCCTTCCACGCCTCTACTACTCTCTGAGTAAATAAACTATCCCTGTCCTGTATCTATCACCCCTCAATTTAAAGCTATGTCCCCTCGTGCGAGCCATCACCATCCGAGGAAAAAAGGTTCTCCCTGTCCACCCTAACCTCCTTAGCTTGTATGGCTCAATTAAGTCCCCTCTCAACCTTCTTCTCTCTAACGAAAACAGTCTCAAATCCCTCAGCCTTTCCTCATAAGACCTTCCCTCCACACCAGACAACAACCTAATAAATCTCTTCTGAACCCTTTCCAAAGCTTCCACATCCATCCTATAATGTGGTGACCAGAACTGTACACAATACCCCAAGTGTTGGCAGACCAGCATTTTGTAAAGCTGCAGCATGACCTCATGGTTCTGAAACTCAATCCCTCTACCAATAAAAAAGTTAACACACCGTATGCCTTCTTAACAACCCTATTAACCTGGGTGGCAACTTCCAAGGATCTATATACATGGACACCGAGATATCTTTGCTCATCTACATTACCAAGTGTCTTCCCATTAGCCCATTATTCTTTATTCCTGTTGCTCCTTCCAAAGTGAATCACCTCACACTTTTCCACATTAAACTCCATTTGCCAACTCTCAGCCCAGCTCTGCAGTTTACCTATGTCCCTCTGTAACCTGAAGGGCTTATGCCCGAAACGTCGAATTTCCTATTCCTTGGATGCTGCCTGACCTGCTGTGCTTTAACCAGCAACACATTTTCAACTGTTAACCTGCAACATCTGCCTGCACTATCCACAAGTCCACCAACCTTAGTGTCATCGGCAAATTTATTAACCCATCCTTCTACACCCTCATCCAGGTCATTTATAAAAATGACCAATAGCAGTGGCCCCAAAACAGATCCTTGTGGTACCATAAATTACTGAGCTCCAGGATGAACATTTCCCATCAACCACCACCACCCTCTGTCTTTTTTCAGCGAGCCAATTTCTGATCACCCTCAATCCCATGCCTCTGTATTTTGTGCAATAGCCTACCATGGGGAACCTTATCAAACACCTTACTGAAATCCATATACACCACATCAACCACTTTACCCTCATCCACCTGTTTGGTCACCTTCTCAAAGAACCCAATAAGGTTTGTGAGGCACCATCTGCCCTTCACAGGACCGTGTTGACTATCCCTAATCAACTTATTCCTCTCTAGATGATTATAAATCCAATCTCTTAAAACCTTTTCCAACACTTTACCCACAACCAAAGTAAGGCTCACTGGTCTATAATTACCAGGGTTGTCTCTACTCCCTTTCTTGAACAAGGGGAACCACATTTGCTATTCTCCGGTCTTCTGGCACTATTCCCATTGACAATGATGAATAAAGATCAAAGCCAAGGTCTCCATAATCTCCTCCCAACTTCCCAGAGAATCCTAAAATAAATCCCATCCAGCTTGGGGGACTTAGGTATTTTCACACTTTCCAGAATTGCTAACACCTCCTCCTTCTTGTGAACATCAATCCCATCGACTCGAAGTGCTTGTATTTCAGTATTCTCCCCAACAGGATTGTCTTTTTCCTGCCACTATCCTTGACTGGCCCTATCCTTTCTCCAGTCATTCTTTTATTCCTGATATACCTATAGAAAGCCTTCGGGTTTTCCTTGATCCTACTTGCTGACGACTTCTCATGTCCCCTCCTGGCTCCTCTTAGCGCTCTCACTCTGTAAACCTCGTTAATGTCCTTTTGGGAAGGAAATCGCTGTCTTTATCTGGTCTGGCCTCGATGTGATTCTAGACCCACAGCAACGTGGTTGACTCGAATAGCAGAATGAGCCTTTCAGTCCAACGACAATTAGGTACTAACTTCTCCAGCATCGCCCACAAATTCTTTAAAAATTGCAAGAAATTATTGAAATGGCAATTTTGTTTTGCATTAGGTGTTTTCGTGAAAATAAAAGACGATATAGCCAGAATGCTGACAAAACCCTGGGTTACAGCCTCAAGTCCCACATTGGTTTTTTTAATCCAATATTATTTCCCTTTTTAATTCATCTGTTTAAAACTATGATGATGGAGAAAATGTTGAACATACCTTTTAAAAAATTCACAATAAGTAAGTACAAGAACCTGAAACCCATTAAAACGGCCACTCTCCAATGACCTCTACTTTTTGTCATTTACATAAATGATTTGGATGCGAGCATAAGAGGTACAGTTAGTAAGTTTGCAGATGACACCAAAATTGGAGGTGTAGTGGACAGCGAAGAGGGTTACCTCAGATGACAACAGGATCTGGACCAGATGGGCCAATGGGCTGAGAAGTGACAGATGGAGTTTAATTCAGATAAATGCGAGGTGCTGAATTTTGGGAAAGCAAATCTTAGCAGGACTTATACACTTAATGGTAAGGTCCTAGGGAGTGTTGCTGAACAAAGAGACCTTGGAGTGCAGGTTCATAGCTCCTTGAAAGTGGAGTTGCAGGTAGATAAGATAGTGAAGGCGGCATTGGGTATGCTTTCCTTTATTGGTCAGAGTATTGAGTATAGGAGTTGGGAGGTCATGTTACAGCTGTACAGGACATTGGTTAGGCCACTGTTGGAATATTGCGTGCAATTCTGGTCTCCTTCCTATCGGAAAGATGTGAAACTTGAAAGGGTTCAGAAAAGATTTACAAGGATGTCGCCAGGGTTGGAGGATCTGAACTACAGGGAGAGGCTGAACAGGTGCGGGCTGTTTACCCTGGAGCGTCGGAGGCTGAGGAGTGACCTTGTAGAGATTTACACAATTATGAGGGGCATGGATAGGATAAATAGGCAAAAGTCTTTTCCCTGGGGTCGGCGAGTCCAGAACTGGAGGGCACAGGTTTAGGGTGAGAGGGGAAAGATATGAAAGAGACCTAAGGGGCAGCTTTTTCACGCAGAGGGTGGTATGTGCATGGAATAAGCTGCCAGAGGAAGTGGTTAGGTACAATTACAACATTTAAGAGGCATTTGGATGGGTATGTGAATAGGAAGGGTTTGGAGGGATATGGGCCGGGTGCTGGCAGGTGGAACTAGATTGGGTTGGGATATCTGGTCGGCATGGACGGGTTGGACCGAAGGGTCTATTTCAATGCTGTACATCTCTATGACTCTCTGGTGCTGTATAAATGTCTGACTCTCTAAAAGCATTGAAACAGTCATACTGCATCTACCCTGCCCATGCTGACCATAATCCCAAACTAAACTAGGCCCATCTGCCTGCACTTGGCCCATATCCCTCCAAACATTTCCTACTAATGTACTTATCCAAATGTCTTTTAAATGTTGTGACTGTACCCACATCCACCATTTGAAATTCAGTTCACACACGAACCACTCTGTGTAAAACAATTGCCCCTTGTGTCTTTTAAAAACCTTCCTCCTCTCACCTTAAAAGTATGCTTCCTAGTTTTGAAATCCCCCCCCACCCCAAGGAAAAGACACCTGTCATTCACCCTATCTGTGCTCCTCTCAGTTTTATAAACCTGTAGAAGGTTGGAACAGGAAGGGTGAATGGGAATAAAAATGGCTCACAAGCCACACAGATCAAAAACAGATCAGCCTTCAGACAGAGAGACACATGCCTAGCCATTATCTGTCTCCAGTCACTAACCCTAGCATGAACATTTGGATTGGACCAAAGCTTTCCATTCCTCTCCCACCAGTTTCAAAACAATTCAATTAAAAACATTTAACACAGTGTTTACACAGATGGCAGAAACCTGAAACGCAAACAGAAATGGCTGCAGAATCTCACCCATTTTGGCAGCAGATGTGGACAACGCTAACTCTGCTTTCTCTCCACTCCTGCTGCCAAACCTGCTGAGATTCTCCAGCAATTTGTTTTTGTTCCAATGTATGATGCTTGGTTAATACTGCCCTTTTTTGACAGAGACTTAATTGGGGTTAAATTGTGATCGATGAAGGACCGCACTGATACCCCTGAAGGTAAAATACGTCCAGAAATGTGACAGCCATTATGTTTAACTACACTTTCCAGAAGTGCAACTCATTGAATGTGGGGCAAAACAGATACTTTCTGTTGGCGTCTGTTGAGCGTCAGCAGCCGGGCACCACATTTACTTCAGAGTCGAACAACACATATTAAATAATTAATAGATTGGCCAAAACCACATCATGGCATACGATTGCATTCGTAATGTTCTAACGCAAAACATGTTCACAATGATTGGAGGAGATAGAATCCAAACAGCTTGGAAACACAGTGTCTGTGGAGAGGAAAGTGGTCAGTAATTCTGACTAAGTACAGGATATAATCCAAGGATCCCAACCTATGCCCTCATGGATACATGGACTGTTGTAATTCCAACATTTACTGGTTGTTTTTAACACCTTGTTGCCTTCAATTCTACTTTTAAACCCTTTGTCAGACTGACATTCTGCCTCTCTGGCTGCAGCACAGTCAAAATCAAGGACTTTTTATGGCCCTGGGCACCAAACTGGTGCTCATTAGGAGACACTGAGGACTGCAGACGCTGGAGATCAGATTCGAGAGTGCGTGGTGCTAGAAAAGCACAGTGGGTCGGGCAGCATCCGAGGAGCAGGGGAATCAACGTTTCGGGCAGGAGACCATCGTGGTGCTCACCGCCATTCAACAGGAGATTTCACATTTGCCAATCCGTCTAAAAAAGCAGAGAGCCATCAAACTTCAATCCCATCACTGCTTGGAATTAAATACCACAATGTTACACAATGCACAGCACTGCATGACAGTGATACACAGCAGGTTTTCCAACTGTGCTGTCCTAGTGAGGAACCTCACCTGGAGGAACAGGGAGTGCAAAGTCTTGTGGGCACAGCCCAGGGTTTTGTTAAAAGCTTGGACAGTGCTGGGCGATATCGCCAGGGTTCACTCAGATGACAGGGAGGGGTGCCAACAAGGCAACGATGAGAAGTACCCCTCACTCAGTGTGAGCTGATCCCAGGACAGGCCAGACGCGCTACCTTGTGGTGACCATCCAGAGGCCCAGGACCACGTTAGAAGCCAGGAGAGCACTGCCAAACAGCAGGATAAAAAAGGCAATGAGCTCTCGGTTCTGCTTTTCCACAACCAGTGAACTTAGCGTGGCTTCCAGAAAAGAACTCAGCATCCACTGTCCATCCAGGGCAAAACAAGGCACAGCGTTGATGACAGCCAGGGCTCCAGACAGGGAAAGCAGGTATCTGGTACAGTCCGATGAAGGAAATCAGCCACCATTCATCATTTCCACATTTGACCAAACAGACATCTTTATTTATTCATCCATAGTGCCCTTGGCAATGTGCCCATCCCTCCATTAGTCAAACACCTGGACTTTTACAATGCTGCTTGATGACTTTTACAGACGCCAGTTTCTTATTTACTTCAACGTTCTTTTAAACCGAATGCAAATGAATGGGGTGGGATGTGATTTGTGGAGCAGACCAAATCTCTGCAACACTTGTAGAGCAATCTGACCCAAGTACAATAGCTTTAACCATGTGCTTCAGACTGCAATGCAACTGAACAGAGGTTTAATGGCTAGCCTACGTTTTTCTTGAAGAAAAGCCATCCTGCACCCAGTGAACTATTAAACAGTGTAACGCCCCATCAGCATCAACACCGGGTTTCAAAGCTGGAACGGAGGAGTTTTACCCACTCAATGGCAGAACACCACGTGATGACTCATCACTGTGGGGGAAGGCAGCACGACCAGGACAGAAAGGTGAAATGAAAAACAAGTTCAGCACTGTTGTGAACTGGGGTTAGTCTGACCGTGGGTGGGCGGCACGGTGGCTCAGTGGTTAGCACTGCTGCCTCACAGCGCCAGAGATTTGGGTTCAATTCCCACCTCAGGTGACTGTGTGGAGTTTGCACGTTCTCCCCGTGTCTGCGTGGGTTTCCTCCGGGTGCTTCGGTTTCCTCCCACAGTCCATAAATGTGCAGGTTAGATGAATTGGCCATGCTAAATTGCCCGTAGTGTTAGGTGAAGGGATCAATGTAGGGGAATGGGTCTGGATGGGTTGGTCTTCGGAGGGTCGGTGTGGACTTGTTGGGCCGAAGGGCCTGTTTCCACACTGTAAGTGATCTTAATAAGTGCAGCGGCATGTTTTGCAGTTTTGTGCAGGTAAATCTGTAACTGATGATATTAGAAACAAAGTTTTATCAGTGTTGTAAATATTGGATTGTTCTCATCAATTTTGTACAATTTACTGTCAGTGCGAAAACATTTTTGGTGATGTACGAATTATTAATGAAAGAATTAAGGAGCAGTTCCTAATTAACACTGACACGGTGGGACTGTGGAATGTGAGACGAGGGTACTCGCAGCTGCAGCAACCTTGCTTCACAGCACGGAAACAAACCCTTCGGTCCAACCAGTCCATGCTGACCACAATGCCAAACTAAACTAGTCCCACCTGCCTGTGCTTGGCCCATATCCCTCCAAACACATTTACATGTGCTTATCCAAATGCCTTTTAAATGTTGCAACCGGACCCGCATCCACCACTTCTACTTGATGTACGTTCCAGACGCAACGCAAAGGAAAGTTGCCCATTATGTCTTTTTTAAACCTCTCTTCTAGGGAGAATGAGCCAGGAAGTGACATAGGAAGCCACGAGAGAGTCAGGGAAAGGAGGTAGGGCTAATGGAGTAAGGAGTGGCAGGGGACAGTGACAGTGAGGGGGAGTAGCACTGTCCTCTACAGCAAGTGGAGAGAGGCCAGGCTGCTGTGTTGTCTGCCCTGGAAGCAAGGTTTAGATATTTACTCTATCAAGAGAGACTCGCAGTGGGAAGGGAAGGAAAGGATTCAGTGGTCATGTCCATGCTGGTACCAGTGACAGAGGTAGAACAGAGAAGGAAGGTCTGCTGCTGACGGGGAATGAGAATGCTAAATTAAAAATTAGAACCTCGAGCAGAATAATTTCTGGATTACTATCTGAGCCACATGCAAATTGGTATTGAACGAAGACAACTAGAGAAGTGAATGAGTGGCCGAAAGAGAGAAGTGGGTTTTGCTTCATGGGCTTCTGGCTGGAGATAGGTGTCTTTGTGATTCGTGTCATGGAAGGGTCAATACCTCAACCAGGCTGGGACGGGTATTCTCATAAGCCACACAGCTAGGGCATGCAACCAAACTACAAGGGATGAGCAATTCAGTTTGGAGATGGAGAAACCGAGTGCCCGAAAGTAAATCCTTACATGAAAGCAGGGTGCGGGGAAATGCAACTGAAATGCCATGAGTCGATCACGAATATGAGGAAAATGGAGCCACTGAAGCAAAACGCAAGAGAAAAGTGAAATCTGGGAGCAGGAGAGAAGATAATTTCCAGTTTAGGGGGAAGAGCAGGACATTGTAACAATCCAGTCAACAATGTACAAGGAAGAGTTGGGGGCAGAATTGGGCTGAAACAAGGATTAAAAAAAAGTACTGTGGATGCTGGAAATCCGAAGAAAGAACTAAAAGTTGAAACGTAGCAGGTTTGACAGTATTCGTACAGAGAATCTGTGTTAATTTTTTGAATCCAATGCGATTCTTCCTCAAAGACAATCACTGGCAAGGTGAAGTGGGGAGTTGGATCAAATATCAAGAATTGCTCAAAACTGGAAGATTTTACCATAAGAGTTGAATGGGTTCGAGACCAAACCGCCCAGAATTTCAAAGGGAACTGGATAAACACATGAAAAGGAAGATGATGCAAGGAAACAGGGAAAAGGCATTAAGAGAGAGTTGAAGAACTGGCACGGGCAAAATGGGGCAATTAGACTCCTCCTGCATTTGGACATTCTTAATATTGACAGAGGAGACTGAAGGACCACCGGGATGTGACAAACAGCAACAAAGCCCTGAAACCCAGCTGGCTCCCCCACTGACTGCAGTACCCTCTATGAGCTGGGGAATTCTGGGCTGGCACCATGGGTCAGCTGGAGAGACAAGAGCGCTACTGAGGGCAGCCACCCCTGTTACCTGGAGCAGACTGATTCAGGCTCAAAGACCAACCTCTCAAGTCATCCCGGGGACTTTCAACCACATTTTTACCTCTCCGTGGCAGCTCTGTGGTTCAGGTCACAAGAAAAGGATACTTGCAAAACATTTCAATGACCACAGGGATGTCCAGGTGTAGAAATCCAAACCGCGGCATGTAGTTGGTGAGACTGACTGCAAACAAGGAGGCACATATCATTATTATCGTCACAACAGCGATGTCATCCAGAACAAAATTAGGAAAAGATTATAGTGCAGCCAATCTTTACTCTGTTTGATATTTAGTTAGATTGGAGGGTGCATCTTCTAATGTACATACCCTCTACTACAGGTTCAGGAAGTTTATATGTGCTCAAGCAAAATGCCAATCAGAAGCCAGTGTAGGAGAGAAATGGCAGCTGAAATAGGTCTGGCTATTCATCCAAAACAGCCAATTGTCAAATGTCAATGCTGCAGCACTGACTGCAGATATCAGGCAGGACAAAGAGGGCACAAGGGGGTCAGCTCCACTCTGGAGCTCTGAGCCCACAATCCCGTGCACTGTCAAAGGAGAGCTGAACGGGAATGGTGGGACTGACATACATTGAATCAGTTAGGATTGTACTCACTCAAGTTTGGATGAGCGTAGGGGGAAATCTCATAGGAACCTATAAAATTCAAACAAGACTAGACATGTTGGATGCGGGGGGGGGGGGGGGGGGGTGTGGGGATGGTGGGGTTAACCTTTTAGGACTGAGACGAGGAGAAACGAGTCTGTGGGATTTGTTGCCACTGGAAGTGACCGAGGCTGAAACATTATGTTTTTGAGGAGGACGTACATATAGTTGTTGTGGCTAAAGAGATATTTGGAGGGGGTGGGGGGAGGGATTAGGATATTGAACCCAAATGATCAGCTATGATTGGCACAGCAGGTTCGAGGGCTAAATGATCAATATCTACTCCTATATTTTATGTTTCTACACCGTCAGAGATGTCTTCTTTGACTTGAGACATCAAATCTGTCCCTCCGACAACAGCTAAAAGTAATGGATTTCACCATGTCATATTTTAATTCTGCTTATTCCAGAAAATCTGCGATGTTTAACTTTTCCCTCTGCCTACATTATTCCTCACATTTTACCTCCTCCATGCTCAGCATCAATGTGTCAACAGCTTCTCTTTGAAAGAGCTGTTCAAGTGGTCCAGTCTGTTATATATTCCAGCCCTGACTGTCGGTGACACTTTGAATGAAGATTATACTGTTGTGTTTGAGGGTTGCTGAAAAGGGACATGCTGATCAAGCTTTTGTCTTGCACTCGTCAGGACAATTCACAAGAATACCAATTTGGGGGGGAAAACCAACATTTAGATTGTATGAGAGGAGTATAAATTACCGTATAAATTGTTGGTTTTTCACTTAAATTGGAATTTCTTGTGTAACGGTGCCTTTTTCAGCATCATTGAGATGTAGAGCATGGAAACAGTTCCACATTATAAACTAAGTCCCAGCATTGTATTTAATGTGACAGACCTGCGTATTGAAGATGAACAGGGTGTCCTACAAACAGCATGGCCATGGGAGACAAGTGTTTGACTCTGATCAGCCTGGTTTGATTTTCGAGAGAGGGCTTCACACAGAGGCTGGGCGCCAACTCCTTCAGACAGTCCGTGTTTGTCTGACACACCCGACTCGATTCAATGGCCTTTCTGGCGGCAAGGCAAGCATACTGGAAACCACAAACAAAGATAGGACAGTCAGTGAGGTGCAGCAGGTCATCAGCAGCATGCCCTTTAGTCCCAAATCCCCAAACAGTCAGAATGCCTGGCTTAAAGCCTTGAATATGGCTTACTCTTTTTCCTCTGCAGCTTCAACTTCTCAAATATGTTACTGAACTAATAATGCACATGCCCAGTCAAATGCACTGCTTCCTCGCCCACTATAGCAACTTAATGAAATAAACACAAATTGAAAGCTGATAGGAGGGGGGGATCATGTCAACTCTCCTGAATTGTCAGAAAGACTCACTGATGTTGCTAAGGGAAGGAAATCTGTCGTCCTTCCCTGGTCTGGCCACAGTGGACCCACAGCAATGCAGTAGCCTCAGTGAGATGAAATGGCCCCAAGCACAGCATTCAACATGGCACAACAAATGCTGGCCACAGCTCATGAATGAATTTTATAATCATTACTGCTGTCTACCTGGTAAGAATGATCAGAACTTTCTCCAGCATTGCAATATGCTTTTTAAATGATTCCCACTCGCCCTGCAAACCACAGGATGGATCTGAACGGTGACAGCAGCAAGACAACAGGTCTTGTGAGGAAAGGCTGAGAGACTTGGGTCTGTTCTCATTGGAAAGGCGGCGGCTAAGGGGGGATTTGATAGAGACCTACAAGGTAATCAGAGGATTAGATAGGGTGGACAGTGAGAGTCTTTTTCCTGGGATGATGATGATGTCAGCTTGTATGAGGGAGCAGATCTGCAAATTGAGGGGTGATAGATTTAAGACAGATGTCAGAGGCAGGTTCTTTACTCAGAAGGTTATGGAATGCCCTGCCTGCCACTTCAGTTAGTTCAGCCAAATGATGGACATATAAACAATCCTTAGATAAGCACATGGATGATGATGGGATAGTGTAGGGGGAACGAGCTGAGAATAGTTCACAGGTCGGCGCAACATCGAGTGCTGAAGGGCCTGTTCTGTGCTGTATCGTTCCATGACAGAGATCCCCAGGCACACAGAGTGTGGGACTAAGACATGAGTGGGGATCCAGGAGCCAGGCAGGGTGACTGGCTGCTAGGCAGAACAAGGGAATCTGCTCAGTGGCAAGTAAATTAACAACCCAAAAAATGGGGAAATTGCGGGGCACCTCAGAACCATGAGGGGTACTTCCTGTTCCACATGGGAATCCCAGGCAAGCTTCTCAAGTCCTGGACAATTACCTGTGCAGAAACTACCTGCAACTGGAGCTCCTGGTTTCAGAGTGTGAGCAGCAACTGGTGCATCTACTGGGCTAGGGGTACGATACTTCGAATCAAGGTCTGCTCAGAACTTTTGAGAGAGGTGAACAGTGAACAATCATGGTCAATTTTGGTTCCAACCACATGGGTCAAGGAGGGTTAATAACTTGCAGACAGATCTTCAGGAAGCCAGGGAATTGTCTCGGAAACAAGAGCTCACAGAGAGTGTGGTGTGGGGGAGGGAAGAGAGAGAGAGAGACACACACACACACACACAGCAGGTTAGAGAGACGGAAAGGGTAGATCCAGTCCAGCAGGTCTTCCAGCTGTTGCCAATTGGACTGCACGGTTGCATGGTAACAACACAGACCAATGACGGGACACATCTTCCTCACCATCAAGGAAGAGCAGGAAATGGCACTAACTCTTGGATATTTTTAAACGCAGTCCACAATGCTGGGAGAACTTGGTTGAAGCCTTACTGTCCTAGTTTAAACCAGGGTACCAGTGCGGAGGTTTGACACATTGCTCTTTTGGCCACCGTGGGACATGGATTTGGGAAGAGGAGCTGGTTGCACTGACCTCACGTGGAGTAAAGCCAGGATAAAATAGCGAAGAGAGTAAAAGGAGGGAAGACATTGAGGCCCTAAGCCAGACAGAGCGAGAAAAACAAGTCTTAATGAGAGAGAGATACTGGCTGGGAAGGGGCCCTTGACCAGATAGATCATAGAATTCCCACAGTGTGAAAGCAGGCCATTCGGCCCAAATCGATCCAATGAAGAGCATCCCACCCAGCCCCAGTCCCCTACCCTACCCTACCCTATCCTATCCTATCCTTGCAACCTTGAATCTCCCATGGCCAATCCACCTAGCCTGCACATCCCTGGACACTCTGGGGCAATTCAGCATGGCCAATCCACCTAAACTGCACGTCTTTGGACTGTGGGAGGAAACCAGAGCACCTGGAGGGAACCTACGCAGACACGCAGTGGGGGGGGGGGGGTGGGGGGGGGGGTGGGGAGAGAGAATGCGCAAACCCCAAACAGACAGTCGCTAGAGGCAGGAATTGAACCCAGGCCCCTGGAGCTGTGAAGCAGTCGTGCTAACCTCTGAGCCACTGTGCCTCCCTGATACATATTGTATCCAGAGTAAGAGACTCCCACCTGCTGTGGTTCGATGCTTACAAATAAACTGTAGCCAATACTGTCAACAGGATGCACAAACTATATCTGATTCTACATTCGACAGACTATTCACTATAAATAGTATTAACAGGGCAAATCCTGCACACGCTGGACTGACTGATCCAATGTTTACCCATAACTAACTCACCTGAAAAGCTGGACAAAAACCACAATAGCGGTGTGAACAATCCGTAACCACCCTGGCATTATCCTATTGCTATTGCGGTTTCTTTTCCACCACACCTGCTCACAATATTCACCATGGGAAAAACAAGAGAGATTTTTGTTTCAGGAGGGCCAGCAGGTGTGGGTTTCGCTGGCAATGAACATAACCCATTTAAACAGCTGCTGATTGGAGTGAGAGTGGATTCGGAAGAATCTGACCTGAGGGATTTGCAGGTTCCCACGGTAAGAGAAGCAGATGTCCACCAGGCTGTTATTGCTACAACACTCTGTGGTCCCATCGAGCCTCCTGTACGCTGCAGAGAACAAAAGACCATTTCACTGCGATGGAGTGAGCCCTGAGTGACAGATGTGTGATCTGGAAAGATTTTCCAAGGTTACATACGCGAACTCCACTTGGACTGGAGCGAGCACTGGTGTGGATGCAACCCACCCTACTACAACAACAACTTTCACTTCCATAACACCATGAGGATAATAAAACACAATGAGTGCTTTGAGCAAAATTTGGCACCGAGCCATATAAAGGGGGTTAGGTCATGTGACCAAAAGCTTGTACGTTTTAAGAAGCAGCTGAAAAGAAATGATATACAGAGTTGTAGGAAGGGACTTTCAGAGCTCAGGCACTGTCAGCTGATGGGCCGGGGTGGAGAAGTGGAAGTCTGGGATAGGGAAAGGAACCATTAGCACACAACAGGATTGGGAGGGGGCATATGGTCCAGCACTGGAGGTTTGCAGAGAAGGAATCCTTTGAAAGAGCTGGTGTGTGAATGGGAAGGGGCAGCCAATGTAAGCGTCATAGGGAACGGATATGGGAATGGGGAAGGCCAACGTAGCTGCCAGTTTTCAAGGTAGATACAGGCCAAATCAAAGCACAAATGGCACAGCAGGTCAGAATGCATCTGAAGAGAAATGGATAGGCCCGAGAGGGTGGCCTGCTCCTTTTTGTGTGTGATGGACTAACATTTGTACTGTGGGGCCTCCAGAAATAAAATTATAGGCTGCTTGATCATTAACTTAGAAAAACAAGAAATGGATGTCACATACAAAAGTATAAATCTCACAGATTAGTACCTCCTTTGGAATGATGTTGCAGACCAGCGAACTATCATATAGGCAGAATCATTAATGAATATTTCTGGAAAGCAGGGAGTCACCAGTTGAAAGGTTTTATCTGGCGCTGATCAGAACGACTGTTAATCTTAAATTGGTTGTTGGTATAACTCAGTCATAGAGATATACAGCATGAAAACAGACCCTTCGGTCCAACCCGCCCATGCCAACCCCTTAGCACAATCAGGATTTTTCAGCAGGTGCCATTCAAATGTGGAACCATGTATAACATTACTCAATATTCTGAGTTTCAGTGCCAGTGTGATGCCACGTACTTGGGAGGTACGTACCAGCAACTGTGTCAAACAGCATTACCTTGTGCGAATAGCCAATGAATGAGATGGGATTCCGCACTTGGTCAGCAATTGTTGAACAATGCCAAGTACATTAAGACTTACAACCTAATAACCAATTTAAGTTGGTCAGTCAGTTTGGCAACATGATTCACTCCACAAAATGATACAATTATTCACACAGCCACTTGCCCTCTCTTTGAAAACAAAACTGGTTCTCCATGGCAACACCTCTACCCAAACATCACCATCTTTTCAAGCAATATGAATCGCTGCTCTCTTTGAAATTTGTTCCTCTTGTGTCTGTCCTGATGAATGCCAGATGAAAACCTTTAATAGAATGCCTTATTCAATCAACAGCTCAATTCTGGATAGCCAAGCTATTAAATAGAGGTGAACTGTAAAAGAACTCAATGGCCTGGGGAAATGGGGGGACAGGACTGAAAGTAGAATGAGGTGGCATCATGAGTCAGATGTTGTTTCCATCCACGCCCAGAACTGCAGTATTGCATTTTTTTTTTCAAAGGAGTGTGAGACCAGGGACTGAGGGGTCAGTGTGGGAAAGGGAAATAACATTGAAAGCTTCGAAGACCTCAAAGCCATGAATACAGGCAGAACCGAGGCAGTCAATAAACCACTGGTCTGCAGCATAGACTGTTGTAAGCTATTCCCTCTGCAGGGTGCAACTATAGCCTTGGCCATGAAAGACAGGGGGACCGGAGGTGGGTTGTAGGAATTTCGTCGGCAGCGCGTTCAGCCTCATCAATGGATGCTGGTTTGCACTCTATAGCAGCACACTCCCATTCATTACCTCAGCCTATGTTTTCCCCTGCATCACTTCATTCCTTTCCCTGTCACGCCTGAATCAAATCTCCGACTGAAGTGGGCATTTACAGAACCACATTCAGGATGTGTGAACACAGCACTTCTGACCTTCATCACTGAGGGAAAGTAGGGAAGTGTAGCAGGCACAAGCGAGATCGCCAAATGGTAAAAACATAAAGGGCCAAAGAATCATATAGTGTATATGGGACAGGTCTGTGCGGATACAATGGTGTATATGGGACAGGTCTACGTGGATACAATGGTGTATATGGGACAGGTCTGTGCGGATACAATGGTGTATATGGGACAGGTCTGTGCGGATACAATGGTGTATATGGGACAGGTCTACGTGGATACAATGGTGTATATGGGACAGGTCTGTGCGGATACAATGGTGTATATGGAACAGGTCTGTGTGACTACAATGGTGTATATGGGACAGGTGTGCGTGGCCACAATGGTGTATATGGGACAGGTCTGTGCGGATACAATGGTGTATATGGGACATGTGTGCGTGGCTACAATGGTGTATATGGGACAGGTCTGTGCGGATACAATGGTGTATATGGAACAGGTCTGTGTGACTACAATGGTGTATATGGGACAGGTCTGTGCGGATACAATGGTGTATATGGGACAGGTCTGTGCGGATACAATGGTGTATATGGGACAGGTCTACGTGGATACAATGGTGTATATGGGACAGGTCTGTGTGAGTACAATGGTGTATATGGGACAGGTGTGCGTGGCTACAATGGTGTATATGGGACAGGTCTGTGTGACTACAATGGTGTATATGGGACAGGTCTGTGTGGCTACAATGGTGTATATGGGACAGGTGTGCGTGGCTACAATGGTGTATATGGGACAGGTCTGTGTGGCTACAATGGTGTATATGGGACAGGTCTGTGCGGATACAATGGTGTATATGGGACATGTGTGCGTGGCTACAATGGTGTATATGGGACAGGTCTGTGTGGATACAATGGTGTATATGGGACAGGTCTGTGTGGATGCAATGGTGTATATGGGACAGGTCTGTGCGGATACAATGGTGTATATGGGACACGTGTGCGTGACTACAATGGTGTATATGGGACAGGTCTGTGTGGATACAATGGTGTATATGGGACATGTGTGCGTGGATACAATGGTGTATATGGGACAGGTCTGTGTGGCTACAATGGTGTATATGGGACAGGTCTGTGCGGATACAATGGTGTATATGGGACATGTGTGCGTGGCTACAATGGTGTATATGGGACAGGTCTGTGTGGCTACAATGGTGTATATGGGACAGGTCTGTGCGGATACAATGGTGTATATGGGACATGTGTGCGTGGCTACAATGGTGTATATGGGACAGGTCTGTGTGGATACAATGGTGTATATGGGACAGGTCTGTGTGGATGCAATGGTGTATATGGGACAGGTCTGTGCGGATACAATGGCATATGTGGGACAGGTGTGCGTGGCTACAATGGTGTATATGGGACAGGTCTGTGCGGATACAATGGTGTATATGGGACATGTGTGCGTGACTACAATGGTGTATATGGGACAGGTCTGTGTGGATACAATGGTGTATATGGGACATGTGTGCGTGGATACAATGGTGTATATGGGACAGGTCTGTGTGGCTACAATGGTGTATATGGGACAGGTCTGTGTGGATACAATGGTGTATATGGGACATGTGTGCGTGATACAATGGTGTATATGGGACAGGTCTGTGTGGATACAATGGTGTATATGGGACAGGTCTGTGTGGCTACAATGGTGTATATGGGACAGGTCTGTGTGGATACAATGGTATATATGGGACAGGTCTGTGTGGATACAATGGTGTATATGGGACATGTGTGCGTGATACAATGGTGTATATGGGACAGGTCTGTGTGGCTACAATGGTGTATATGGGACAGGTCTGTGTGGATACAATGGTATATATGGGACATGTGTGCGTGGATACAATGGTGTATATGGGACAGGTCTGTGTGGCTACAATGGTGTATATGGGACAGGTCTGTGCGGATACAATGGTGTATATGGGACAGGTGTGCGTGGCTACAATGGTGTATATGGGACAGGTGTGCGTGGCTACAATGGTGTATATGGGACAGGTCTGTGCGGATACAAAGGTGTATATGGAACAGGTCTGTGTGACTACAATAGTGTATGTGGGACAGGTCTGTGCGGATACAATGGTGTATATGGGACATGTGTGCATGGCTACAATGGTGTATATGGGACAGGTCTGTGTGGATACAATGGTGTATATGGGACAGGTCTGTGCGGATACAATGGTGTATATGGGACAGGTGTGTGTGGCTACAATGGTGTATATGGGACAGGTCTGTGTGGATACAATGGTGTATATGGGACAGGTCTGTGTGGATGCAATGGTGTATATGGGACAGGTCTGTGCGGATACAATGGCATATGTGGGACAGGTGTGCGTGACTACAATGGTGTATATGGGACAGGTGTGCGTGGCTACAATGGTGTATGTGGGACAGGTCTGTGTGACTACAATGGTGTATGTGGGACAGGTCTGTGCGGATACAATGGTGTATATGGGACACGTGTGCGTGACTACAATGGTGTATATGGGACAGGTCTGTGTGGATACAATGGTGTATATGGGACATGTGTGCGTGGATACAATGGTGTATATGGGACAGGTCTGTGTGGCTACAATGGTGTATATGGGACAGGTCTGTGTGGATACAATGGTGTATATGGGACATGTGTGCGTGATACAATGGTGTATATGGGACAGGTCTGTGTGGATACAATGGTGTATATGGGACAGGTCTGTGTGGCTACAATGGTATATATGGAACAGGTCTGTGTGACAACAATGGTGTATATGGGACAGGTCTGTGTGGATACAATGGTATATATGGGACAGGTCTGTGTGGATACAATGGTATATATGGGACATGTGTGCGTGATACAATGGTGTATATGGGACAGGTCTGTGTGGATACAATGGTGTATATGGGACAGGTCTGTGTGGATACAATGGTGTAAATGGGACAGGTCTGTGCGGATACAATGGTGTATGGGACAGTGGTATATGTTTGGACTAACTCAGGCTATTGCTTTGAGGACAAAGGTTCGAATCCCACCATGGCAGCTGGTGGAATGTAAGTGCAGTTACAGGTATAAAATTAGTCAATAATCGATTATTGTAAAAACCCATGAGTAACGTCCTTTAGGGAAGGATCGCTGCGGTCTTCATGTGGTCTGGTCTACATGTGACTCCAGACCTGCTGCAATGTGGCTCACTTCCCACTGGCTGCTGAAGTGGCCAAGCAGGGCAGTCGGGGATGGGTGACACATGCAGGCCCTGTTAGCACCAACCACATCCCACAAAACAATTAAAAATGGAACGCAATCACAAAGGGCACAGGGAAACCTGGAAGATCTGACAAGGCAGAGGATGTTGCTTCATCCCAGGAAGGCAGCCACACCCCAGTGGCAACAGATCAACCCCCCCCCCCCCCCCCCCCCCCCCAACGACTTCTTCCAATACCAGCCCTCAGTTCTGAGAGAAAAGGGAAGCAATGGCTAACATTTGAAGTGCTTAAATTAAGTGCTTATGACCACATCCCTGAGACTCCTTTCCTTCCTTCTTTTTCCCAGGTAACAGGAGACTTCCCTTGGCTAAATATGATAACCTTCCCTTTCTGGAACCCAGCTTTAGTTTCCCCTTTGTCCTGTCACCACTAGCTTTTGCCTTACACTGTCATAAATTAGGAGAAAGTGAGGACTGCAGATGCTGGAGTACCAGAGTTGAAAAATGTGGTGCTGGAAAAACACAGTAGGCCAGGCAGCATCCGAGGAGCAGGAGAATCGACGTTTCAGACATAGGCCCTTCTTCACTCATTCCTGAAGTTATGACCGAAACGTCGATTCTCCTGCTCCTCGGATACTGCCTGGCCTGCTGTGTTTTTCCAGCACCACATTTTTCAACACAGTTATAAATTAGTTGGTCGCTCCTGCTCTGTTGCTCTACCTCAGAGCTTCGCTGCTCTTTGTTTCACAAGACATGAAGATGTGCGGTATTTTTATTATAAAACTGAACAATCTCTGATCAGTACCTCGGCCCATAGAGCTCAGCTGCTGCATGGTTTCCTCACTGATGCAGTATCCAGTCTGCGGTTTCACAGAGATGTCTTCAATGCACTGGTGCCAATCCTCCACACTGGAAACGGAACAGTTTTCCACATATTTTACAAGGTCTCCCATCGACAGTCCTCGGGGTCCACTGGCTGGGGAATTCTGAGACACAGAAGGTGAAAGCGAGTGAACGTACTGCCACTCTGCCTTATATGAACCATAGACATTCAACTGCTGAACGCCCCATTTACATACCAGCCAAAGGGACTGAAATATGACAAGATTACAGTTACGTGCAGCTCTGGACCTTATTCCTCACATCCCAGGATTGGTGGTAATGACCAGGTTCCTTTGTGAATGGAAGATTAAAGGGCTAATCTAATCAAGGTGTTTTATGTGAACAATGGATTTCATCTGGTAGATAAAGAGAAACTATTTTCTCTTGTGGAGCAAGAAGGTACTATCATAAAAGTAGAGCCAAGGGTGACAGCAGACAGCACACCCTTCAGATAAATCAAACCATAGAATCCCTTTAGTGAGGAATCAGGCTATTAGGCCCAGGTCCACACTGATCCTCAGAAAGCATCCAACCCAAACCTTCTCCTTACCCTAACCTTGTAACTCTACATTTTCCACCTTGCCTGCACATCTGTGGACACAAATGGCAATTCAGCATGGCCAATCCACCTAACTTGGCAGCTTTACTGTGGGAGGAAATGGGAGCGCGTGTCAGCTCCACACAGACAGACACAGGGAGCGCGTGTCTGCTCCACACAGACACACACAGGGAGCGCGTGTCAGCTCCACACAGACACACACAGGGAGCGCGTGTCAGCTCCACACAGACACACACAGGGAGCGCGTGTCAGCTCCACACAGACACACACAGGGAGCGCGGGTCAGCTCCACACAGACACACACAGGGAGCGCGGGTCAGCTCCACACAGACACACACAGGGAGCGCGGGTCAGCTCCACACAGACACACACAGGGAGCGCGGGTCAGCTCCACACAGACACACACAGGGAGCGCGGGTCAGCTCCACACAGACACACACAGGGAGCGCGTGTCAGCTCCACACAGACACACACAGGGAGCGCGTGTCAGCTCCACACAGACAGACACAGGGAGCGCGTGTCAGCTCCACACAGACACAAAATGGTCATGGAGATCTTTGAAAATGCTGTCGAGGCTCAGATTCACACAAGCAACAGGATCAGGCCCCTCAGGGCCTGTTCTACTATTCCACTAGGTCACAGCTGAACTTGGACTTTCATTCCACTTTCTTAACCAAGCAATACATCCTGCTGACTCCCTTAATACAAGGGTTCCCAAAATGTGGACACAGGCTGAAACTTCAAGCTTGCAGGCTGTGAGGCAACTCTGGCTGCCATGCACTGCGACTGAACACTAACAGCTCCAAGCTGGGCAGTGACAACAGCACAGGACGAGCAACCCAGAGGCCCAGGCTAGTGGGTCTGGGAATGTGGTGCAGCTGTCGGCGAGGATTTAAATTCAGTTGGTAAATCTGGAATCAATTAATTTACTGGCCGAATTCTTCTTCCAGGAAATCCCCCAATGCAAAGATTGGTGCTCTTTATATTTCAAGGCCCTGCAGTTTACACAAGCCCCTGCTCTCACAGCCCACTACTGCCACTTACTGCCCAACAACTGTTCAAACCTCACAATTAGGCCATAAATTGGGGCGGGGCGGTGGGGAGAACTCTGCAAAGCACTGACTACGTATCGATTGATCTCTCGACTGTATTTACGTATGTTGCAATGCCCTTGGAGCACTTTCTGCCTAAGCTCTCTGTCAGCTGCCAACAATAAAACACTTTGACTTGACCTAGGTTAACAATAAAGTTCTTGTGGCCCACTTCGAGGGCTGTGTAATCCTTAACAAATTTAAGTTATTGCTGTTAGCCTGCCTTTCTTTTAGTACATGCAAAACAGGCCCCTGACAATTCAGTAACCGATGAAAAGAAATAATCAGGAAATGTCAATAAATTGAGAATTCACAATTTCCAAGGTGGAGAATCGACTGTAATATTTAGCTAATGGTCACTTCTGGTTTTAAAAAAAATTATAAAAATATTTAAGAAATAAATCATTATCCAATGTGGAACTCTGGGATTTTAAGTCGCACTATGATTAGATTAGATTCCCTACAGTGTGGAAACCGGCCCTTCGGCCCAACCAGTCCATACCGACCCTCCAAAGAGTAACCCACCCAGACCCATTTCCCTCTGACTAATCCACCTAGCACTACGGGCAATTTAGCATGGCCAGTTCACCTGACCCGCACATCTTTGGACTGTGGGAGGAAACCGGAGCACCTGGAGGAAACCCACGCCGACACGGGGAGAACGTGCAAACTGCACAGAGACATTCGCCTGAGGCTGGAATCGAACCTCGGTCCCAGGCGCTGTGAGGCAGCAGTGCTAACCACTGAGCCACCATGCCGCCCACACACCAATTGAGTTATTCTGGCTATATACACAAAGCCTTAACCAACTAGATCTAGCCCAGGGAGGACTTGAGTCTCCATCTCAAAGTTTCTCAATCAGTGGGACCCACAGCAAGGATTTGGAATCAGTGATGCTTTAACACTGAACACGCTCCATGCCACATCAGGAACAGTCATGCATATGGAGTTAGCCGGAGTGAGCGCACAGGCATAACATTCCAGATGCTTTTCTGGTCAGCAACTGTAGGCTTGAACATACCTATCAATCAATAATCCACAAATCTTTGGGGAAGAGACTTCCAAAGATTCATAACTTTCCAAGTTTCTCCCAAATGAAGTGAAAATTGATGAGCTCTTATCCGAAGAATCTTCTCCCAACTTTAGATTCTCCAGCCAAGGGAACCAACCTCTGTGCCCATCATTTTGGTGTCTTTAAGAATCTTCCATGTTTCACTCCAATCACCTTCACTCTTCTACTCTTTATGGAATACAGATCCATGACCCTCAATCATAGGATAACCCTCAATCAGTCAAGCCAGTCTTTGTTTCAAATTGATTTAATTTCTTGCTTAACGCTGACTCCCTTACTCAAAGTTGTTTCACCCTAACAGCGTTAATAAGGTAGTCTCAACATATTCACTTAACATGCCTGGTTTACTTTCTTAGGGACGGTGACTCATCCCAAAACATTAACTCTTGATTTTTCTCCACAGATGTTGCCAGACCTGCTGAGCTTTTCCCAGCAATTTCTACTTTTGGTTCACTTTCACCTTATTTCCTACAGCTTTCCTGTTCTGTGGCTGCATGCAGGTTATAAACATCCCTGCATTGTTTCTGCCCTTACACTCAGTCCCTTTTCTGTAGAAATATTGCCTTGGTAACACCTCTACCCAAGTCCACCTGCCAACCAATCAGCACACCTTTCTCGAGCAGTGTAAACTTGTGGCCCATTTGAGAGTCGGCATTCGTGGGAGTCTGTCCGAAACAGCCCAGGATAAACAACTTCAACAGCACATCTCTCTTTTTAAACAGTTCTAAAGCTTTAAATGAAAGATCCTGAAACATTATAGTTACTTGCACATTCACAAATCAACATAGATTAGATTGGATTAGATTACTGACAGTGTGGAAACAGGCCCTTCGGCCTAACAAGTCCACACCGACCCTCTGAACAGCAACCCACCCAGACCCATTCCCTTACATTTACCCCTTCACCTAACACTACCAATGGCCAATTCACCTAACCTGCACATCTTTGCATTGTGGGAGGAAACCGGGGCACCCAGTGAAAACCTACACAGACACGGGGAGAATGTGCAAACTCCACACAGACAGTTGCCCAAGGTGGGAATTGAACCCAGGTCCCTGACGCTGTGAGGCAGCAGTGCTGACCACTGAGCCACCTGAGGTGATGGGAGATAAAATTCTTTTCTCCAGGAGATATCAGACAATATTGTGAGCACAGTAGTGATGAGACGAGTGGACACCCAAAGGTGAGTGCAAATCCCTGTCAGATTGATTCAGAGAACTGTAAAAGGATTACCTCTGCGACGTTGGTGACCAGTGCCCCAACCCCTGTGTAGTACAGTGGGAACAGGAAGATTGGCAATGAGTACAGGATCAGCAAAGCCATCAGTGCCAGGATGAAGTTGTGCCACACACCTGTCAATGTTGGAAAGAAACAAGGCTCCATTTTACACGGGAAACCTGAGAAAATCAAGCCATCCTCGAAGACTAATTGAACTTTCCCAATGGTGTGGTGAGATTTACCTGCACAGAACACTCGGAGTTGTTGGATCGGGGATATCAGCTGCAAATGGTTCGTGTACAGGTCAACAAAGGCCCCGGGATAGACCACAAAAACGAACACTCCAAACCCGTTAAATCTCACTTGCTCCCTGCACAGTGGAGAGGGGAGAAATACAATTGAAGTTCAACAATTCTCTCATCACAAGTGGCACCTTCAACTTTTAAATAAAACAAATAGGAATAAGAATGGCTGAATTCCTGGGGTAGAGAATAGGATCAAAAACTGGTTCAACATCTGAAAAGTTAACATCGGCTTCTCAGTGCTCCAAACACTATCCCATTATCCAACGTCAGGTTAAACTCAGAGTGCCTCTGGATACATGGTGTCAGTTTCTTTTCTGTATGTTCGCACTCTGAGGTGAGACAGCACAGGGTTTTAAATGCCTTTTTCACTGCCTTCAGTTCAGCTTCTCTTGGACTCACTCAGCATGATTACGCAGAAGGTCCCAGGACCCCAAAGAGTCCAACACCATCTCAATGCCACCAGAACCTTGCCTGTTTCTCCCCAAAAAGAAAGCCCCTCCCAGACCTGCTTCAGGAGACTCGTCAAGTCTGCAACCCTTTCAAATGATCAAATGGACCCATTACCACCATTCAGGTAATCGTAACACCGCAGAACCTAGAACAGAACCAGTACTCTCAAAAAGCAATTCATTATATTTAATTATATCCCCCAGCTGTCTCTTCAAACTCGTCCACTACTCGCTTCTTAAAAGTGCTGTGAGAATATTTTAGAATGCTGTTGGAATTAGTCAGCAAAGCTGGCACAGCAGCCATTTTGTTTGCCTCATTGGGGAAACAAAGACTCCCTTGAAATGCCAAAGCCTTCTGGTTTAGGCTTCCATGGTGACGTGTCTGAGCTGACAGAGCTGCAGACTGTATCTTATCTATACAAATGTCACTAACAAATGGCTCCCAGCATGAGGTACACTAAAGGATGACCACAAGCTCAAGCGACAGACAAGAACGCCAGTGACATCTTGGGTACATGCCCCGTTGAGATGTGGCAAACAGGCGATTGACACAAGCTCGGCAACTGGCCTCAAAAACGCAACGTCTGAAGGGGCGGTCAAGAGGGAGGGTCAATCCTCATCTGGCAAACTGCCTCCAACACCAGGAAAGATGGAGCACAACCAGAAAAGATGGAGGACGACCTGGAGAAGAGTTTGCTGACACTTAGGCAAGTGAGCAGAAAGCTGTTGCCACAAGGTACAGAGGTTAACATTCACCCTGTGTCACCCACCCACTGGGCTCTCTCTCCCGCGTCTGGGCTTGTATGCCTTGCCAGTTTATTCAGATTACACTTCATATTTACTCAGAACAGCAACCTACCTACCCTATACCTGTAACCTGCATTTCGCATGGCCAATTCTCCTAGCCAGCATATCCCTGGATACTATGGTCAATTTAGCACAGCCAATCCACCTAACCTGCACATCCCTGGACTGTGGGAGGAAGCCCACGCGACATGGGAAGAACGTGCAAACTCCACACAGACAGTTGCCCAAGAGTGAATTCGAACCCAGGTCCCTGGCGCTGTAAGGCAGCAGTGCTAACCACTAAGGCACCGTGCCACCCGATTATTTTTACTGGCTGGCACTTACCATCTATTACTTCTTACAATTATCAAACCCTGTAAAATGACTTGTGTTCTTGACTGGCTACTTTGGGTAATCTGTAACTCCCAAACTTTAAAACTTATACTGCATAACCCACCGGTATTGCATCTGTAGGTGGTGCTGAGATATAGCTCTTACTGTTATGTGACATAACCTAACGCAGCAGCTCCATCTAAAGCAATTCAACCACAAAGCAACTTCCACAGCGCCACTACTTTTAAAAATAGCCTGAGATTTTAAAACCAAAATTAAACTTCCAGTGAACTAAGGCAATGTTTAATCAGACTCCGAAAGCTTGGTAAAAGGGGTTGGTTGTAAAGTGATCGTCTTAAAGGACGCAACTGAAGAAGAGACAGAGAGGTTTATGCAGGGCAGTTCCACAGTTAGAAGCTAGGCAGCTGAAGGCAGATTCAAAAACGGGGCAGCAAATGCCTAACAGCCCAGAATTAGGGTACAGATATTTCGGGAGGTTGGAGTAGATTACAGAGATAGGAGAAGAGGGGTCATAGATGGATTTCAAAACCGGAATGACAATTTTAAAATCCAAAGTTTATGCCTATCAGTGAGTGGGATGACATGGAGGCTGAATGTAAGAGACAATCATAAAATCACAGAATCCTGACAGTGTGGAAGCAGGCCACTTGATCCACTGAGTCCACATCATCCCTCCAAACAGCATCCCATCCAGACCCACTCTCCGACCTTATCCCTGGAACTCTACATTTGCCATGGCTAATCCATCTAGCCTGCATATCCCTGGACACTGTGGGCGATTTAGCATGGCCAATCCACCAAACCTGCACTTCTCTGGACTGTGGGTGGAAATTGAGCACCAAGAGGAAACCTACACAGACAGGGGGAGAACGTGTACACGCCACACAGTCACCCGAGGGTAGAATCGAACCAGAATCCCTGGGGCTGTGTGGCTGCAGTGCTAACCACTTAGCCACCGTGCCATTCCCAAGGGCAAGCCAGGGATGATTTGGAACAGTTCAGTCGAGAGGGAAAGGAGATGCGAATGAATGTTTCAGGATGAAATCAAACAATGTAGTGGGTTGGTAACATGAGTCTTCACAACAGCAGGAACTTGGGTTTGGAAGCACATTGCAAGGCAAAGGGCAGTATGGGAAAGAAGACTTCTGACCAAGTGTGCACACACAATCCCTGCCCACACCACTGGGAGGTAAGCTCCTGCAGACGGAAGAGCAGACAATGAACTTAGTGACACTGTCATAGCAGACCACACAACAATCCTGCCCACACAGCGTTACAGTCAGCCTTTTACTTCAACAAACACACATGAGCAAACGGAGTTAAGCTCACTGAACAATGCTGTGCCAACTCCACCCCAAGTGAACACAGAGGGGAAAGGGAATGGACAGAAAGGACTAGACTTCTGATGTCAGAGATTTTGAAGTACAGAGGGAGGTGGCGATAAAATGATAATGTCACTGCATTGATATTCCAGAACCTGAGGCGAATGGGATGGCACTGCTACCTCATCACACCAGGGACCTGCGTTCGATTCAACCTTCAGGCGACTGTCTGGGTAGAGTTTGCACATTCTCCCTGCGCCTGCATGGGTTTCCTACTGGCTGCTCTGATTCCCTCCCACAATCCAAAAATGTGCAGGTTAGTTGGATTGGCCTTGCTAAATTGTCCCATAGTGTCCAGTGATGTGCAGGCTAGGTGGATTAGTCATAGGAATTGCAGGGTTACAAGAATGGGGTAGGGGCTGGGACTGGGTGGGATGCTCTTCAGAGGGTTGGTGTGGATCCGATGGGCCAAATGGCTTGCTTCCAGGATTCTTCAGTCATTCTCCCTTGGTCCTACATTCACGGGGAAACCAGGTCTTGCTTCAGGGGTCCCCATTTGGCTCTGGGCCAAAAGGGACAGACCTCAAATCCAGCCCTGGTCAGTGCGGGCAAGTGGTCACAAACACTCCAGCTCTAAGTTCTGGTGACAAATCTACTGGATGGGGGTACCTCCGAGCAGCACACTGTCCGTGTACAGAGCCTGGGAAATCAGAAAACCAAGCCCCTGCACAAGTCAAGTGGCCTGCAATAAAGATGGTTTCAGTCACTGCAAGACGTCTCGCCAGGTTTGTTAACCAGACGACAAGCTCCTCCACCCTGTTCACTTTTATTCTCCAAGAAATGAAATAGTAAACACAAAAGAACCCGGTCTAAAGTCCAGACCCGAGCGGAGCAATCCGTGCCACACTCTTTATGATCTCACAGATGCAAAGGGTGAGAATAAATGAGTACATACCTGACTGCAGCCACACCATGACCTATCTCATGAATGACACCACTGATCAAAATGGCAGCAAAGAAATAGACCACCTGACTGATCGGCAGGTTCACACCGGGCACCTATTGAAGACAACAGGATGGAATTAATAGTCAGTGCCATCATTCATGTCACATTCCATAAGGTGCTGTCGAATTGCCTGTGTACACTAGCTGTCGGAATTGTTTGCAACCAATGGAGACTGCACAACGAACGCAAGTTGGGACCTTGTAGACAGCCAGCCTAACCAGCAGATTACTCTCATGTCAGACAAACCAAACAGTCTTAAGGTCAAGGAAGTTGAAAATGCTAGATCTGACCTGTTTGGGGATCAAACACCCTCACTAATAGCTGCCTGTGCCATATCCTTTCAGTCAAACTTCCTCTAAAACTACCCCCTGGCCCTAGCCCTTAACTCGTACATTTCTCCCCGCTCTCCTCATGCTGCCTGAGCGGATCTTGTTCATTTGACAGACCTCCTGCTCTCTTGACCCTGTATCTACTAAACTGCTGACCATCCCCACCAACTCCCACCACCCCCCCAACACCCTCATCCCACAGAACCAACACCCCTGCCCACTCAACCAAACCCCACTCCTCCACAGAACAGTGTGGATGCAGGCCACTCAGCTCACCGAGTCCACACTGACCCTCTGAAAAACATCCAACCAAGATCCAACCCCCTACCTTATCCCTGCAACCCTGCAATTCCCATGGCTAATCCACCTCCATCTGCACATCCCTGGACACAATGGACAATTTAGCACGGCCAATCCAACTCCCCTGCACTGGACCACTGGAGGAAACACACATAGATACGGGGAGAATGTGCAAACCACACACAGATAGATGCCCAAGGACAGAATGGAACCCGGGTCCCCGTCACTGAGCGGGATTAGCCATTAAAAATTTGGCAGGCATTGGCTGGTGGTGGTTGGGGAGTGGTGGATCTGGGTGGGATGCTCTTTGGAGGGGTGGTGTGAACCCAAATGGCCTGTTTACCCACTGTAGGGACTCTATGATTCTATAATCTGCCATTATTGGCCCGGTCACAACCCCTCAAAGTCTTCACGCTTCTCAGGTACAGTGGACGGTGTCTCTATCCTCCTTCGCATTTTAGGTCACCTACCACGACTTGTAGAATACGCTCATTCTCAGGTGTAGGGCTTTCTGCTGTCATCAGTGCCAAGGTCTGAGAGAGTGTTTTGGCTAGCAGCAAGATTGAGATGAACATGGAGATCACGCCAAAGGCCATTCCCACACTGAACCTGGAACAAGAAAATAAAACTTGTGATCCGCCACCCGGGTAAAAAGTGAGGTCTGCAGATGCTGGAGATCACAGCTGAAAATGTGTTGCTGGTTAAAGCACAGCAGGTTAGGCAGCATCCAAGGAATAGGAAATTCGACGTTTTGGGCATAAGCCCTTAGGGCTTATGCCCGAAACGTCGAATTTCCTATTCCTTGGATCCACCACCCGGACCAATTATTGACTAGAAATAATGGGACCTTCAACAAATACTTCACTGAGAACATGCTGATGGCTTTAAAAGGTGCTTAATTAACAGCACTATCTTGTTCCCAAACATATACTTGAGTGATAAAATTTGTCGGATGTCGATTTGAAAATTACACAAAACCCAACAAAGTTTAACTTGTTTCCATACAGCATGCTCTACAGCTAAGAGTCTCAATACAACTGTAATATTCTTAATATTTACAATATAGATTCCATACTGGGCTCACAGCCAGACAGAAAAATATTTCACATGGAAAATTACAGGACGTGCAACAGCAATACAATTTTCTGTGCGCCGAGTTCCACTCGGAGCTCTTCAGCTGGATCACTAGGTACATTTACGTGGCACCGTCTGCAACTTAGAAGCGAGCTACAGTGATGAACACTTGCAAACTGCTGCCACTGTTGTAACACAGAAAACATGACAACAAGCTCCCACAGAAAGCTAGCAGAATCATGACCAAATCGGTGCATGAGGCAGAGGGAAATGGGTCTGGGTGGGTTACTCTTCGGAGGGTCGGTGTGAAGTTGTTCGGTCGAAGGGCCTGTTTCCACACTGCAGGGAATCTAATCTAATCTAATCTAATCTATTTTGCATCATGGGTCAAGAGAATAAATATTGGGGGGGACCCTGCTCTTCAAATTGTACCAGTGAATCTTTTGTATGCGCCTGGGGAGTGCAGGTAAGGCTTCTTTTTGAATTCGCAATTGAAAGACCATGCGTTGAGGTGCAACCCTCCCTCCATACTGCCCGAAAGCAGACTGGACATTTCAGGCATCAAGAGTACAATGTAAATCTGTAACCTTCTAACGCAGAGTCTTGAGTGCTACCGACTGTGTTTCGCAGATAAACAATCCCAACATGACAAATCAGCTCAATAATAGATCAAGTAGTATAAAGTTTGAGACAGAAGCCTGTTGTGGTGTTGGTTGCACTGTCAGAAAGAATTTAACTTTTTAACTCACTATTGGCACAGGAGCATTGCAGGCAAGGTTACCATTTATTGGAATCTACTGAACTACAGGGAGGTCAAGGATAAGGCAGTTTCTGGCAGCGCAGTTTGCTTACAACAGCACTGAGGAATTAAGGAATGGTATTTTGAGAAGGTTTAGCTCTGTTTGCAATAGGGCAATGGTTTGCAATAGGGCTTTGTTCTGCGTATGCGCTCTTTCCACGGCCAAGTCTCCGCTAATGTCTTCGTGGCGGTCTGTGCATGCACTGAAGTCAGGTACCGTACCAGGGGGCAGTCTCCTGTGTGGGGTACCGTACCAGGGAGCAGCCTCCCGTGTGGGGTACCGTACCAGGGAGCAGCCTCCCGTGTGGGGTACCGTACAGGGGTCAGCCTCCTGTGTGGGGTACCGTACAGGGAGCAGCCTCCCGTGTGGGGTACCGTACAGGGAGCAGCCTCCCGTGTGGGGTACCGTACCAGGGAGCAGCCTCCCGTGTGGGGTACCGTACAGGGAGCAGTCTCCCGTGTGGGGTACCGTACAGGGAGCAGTCTCCCGTGTGGGGTACCGTACAGGGAGCAGCCTCCCGTGTGGGGTACCGTACAGGGAGCAGCCTCCCGTGTGGGGTACCGTACCAGGGAGCAGCCTCCCGTGTGGGGTACCGTACAGGGAGCAGCCTCCCGTGTGGGGTACCGTACCAGGGAGCAGCCTCCCGTGTGGGGTACCGTACCAGGGAGCAGCCTCCCGTGTGGGGTACCGTACAGGGAGCAGCCTCCCGTGTGGGGTACCGTACAGTGAGCAGCCTCCCGTGTGGGGTACCGTACAGGGAGCAGCCTCCCGTGTGGGGTACCGTACAGGGAGCAGCTTTTGTGTGAGGTACACTACTCCTAAATTATGCTTTTTTAAAAAAAGTGGAGGGACATAGCGACAAGAATGTTAGCAGCAAGTGTCCTGTGGATTAAATTGCAGGTGGTGAACGCAAAAGGCAAATCACTGGAAGAAAAGCTAGATATTATACAGCATTTTGCATCCGGAGAGAATATGATATCGCTCGCTTAACAGGAATGGGGGAGTCTACCTTATGCACTATGGTGACTCTCCGTCCCTGCATTAAATGTACTGTGTTAAATTTAATTTTCTTTCATTGATAAATATGATTTATACCTTAATTCACACTGTGCTGTACTTTGTGTTAGACCTTTGGGCATCATTGAGCGATTGAGTGTTTTTTTTCTGGACTGCCTCAAACCTCACTTTTCCCAGTGGCCCCATTATTTCTCTGAAGTGCTTTTTTTATTAATCGAGGTTTCACTGGAATGCAATTATGGCATTATAGAAGTTCTGGAGAGGAGTCACTGGACCCATAACGTTGACACTGCTTTGTCTCTGTAGATGCTGACTTCTGAAGCAAATTTTGTTTTTTTTAAGATCAAACTCTCTCTTGCACCTTCATCGTTTCCTTTATTTAGATTTATGGACCTAGTTTTGGAATGAACCGCATCACTTTCAAAGTGACTGCAAAAATCCCTTCATTTATGGTCACTGATCCCTAAAGGAAGAGATTATTGATTATTTTTTCTCATTTGACAATTATAGATTAAAATCTAATCACCCCCCCTCCCTCCCCACAGCGTCATACGGCATGGAAACAGACCCTTTGGTCCAACCAGTCCACGCCGACCAGAATCCCAAACTATATTAGCCCCACCTCCCTGCGTTTGGCCCACATCCCTCCAACCATATCCTATTCATGTCCTTATCCAAATGTTTTTTAAACATTGTAACTATACTCGCATCCACCACTTCCTGTTCATTCCACACACAAACCACTCTACAAAATCTTTCTCCTCTCACCTTAAAAACGTGCCCCCGGTTTTGAAATCCCCCACCCTAAGGAAAAGACACCTGCCATTCACCTTATCTATACCCCTCATGATTTTATAAATCTCCATGTCACCCATCCACTTCCTATGCTCCAGTCTCAGCCTACCCTGCCTCTCTTTCTATCTCAAACCCTCCATTCCTAGCAATATCCTGGTAAATCTTTCCTGAACCCTCTTCAGCTTCAGAACAGGCCTTCCTGTTCCTTGGATGCTGCCTGACCTGCTGCGCTTTAACCAGCAACACATTTTCAGCTCTGATCTCCAGCATCTGCAGACCTCACTTTGTACTCACCAACAACCTCAACATGACGTCCCAACTCATATACTCAAACATCTGAGCAATTACCATCTGCCTTCATAACCACCCTGTCTACATAAATACCACTTTTTCCTCACACCTAGGGTCACAGGGCTTGAAGCGTTAACTCTTCCTCTCTTCACAGATTAGATTAGATTACTTACAGTGTGGAAGTACAGGCCCTTCGGCCCAACAAGTCCACACCGACCCGCCGAAGCGCAACCCACCCATACCCCTACATTTACCCCTTTACCTAACACCAATTCACCTAACCTGCACATCTTTGGACTGTGGGAGGAAACCGGAGCACCCGGAGGAAACTCACGCAGACACGGGGGAGAACGTGCAAACTCCACACAGACAGTCGCCTGAGGCGGGAATTGAACCCGGGTCGCCGGCGCTGTGAGGCAGCAGTGCTAACCACTGTGCCACCGCGCCGCCCATGCTGCCAGACCTGCTGAGTTCCTCCAGGACTTTGTTTTTATTTACAATTGCTTGTGGGTTCCTCAACATCTTGTTTTAGAAAATAAGTGCCGTGATACCCTATCAATCAGACGACAACTAGAACTGTTCATTTTACTTTGTGTGCCAGCAAACCAAGGTCTCCCTTCTGTTTGGTCTACGTGCAGCTGAAACTTCAATACGTGAGAATGTTTACAGGGTAGAAGCAGGCAGGGAAAGAGTCAAGTTCTGAGTTTTGTGAAACAAGAGGCTCAGCCTAGTTATGAATCAGATCAAATAAAAACTTATAGTTAACAATGGGGTGCTGGAGGCAAGGGTAATCCACTCACGAGATGGAAAAGCAGTCATTATGTACAGCCATTTAACAATATTAGAAGCATTCAGTATGCAAAGTCAGTTTAACAACATGAAAAGTATTCATTATGCGAAGCCAGTTAAGGTTAAGAACATTCATTGTCTAACAGCAGATGGCTTAATCTTTGCTATTGACACTCGCTGATTGTAGCAGTCACCAAATCAATATGTAGGCTGCCTTATCTGGATGCTCCTCCCTGTAAAATGACTACATAGTTCATTAAGAAACTGCTCTTCCAGAGAGGACTGTGAACTCCTGTCTCTGTGCACACGGGCAATCGTGCCCTCTCCCTCCAGGGCCCGGAATAAAGATGAAAGAGGTGAGTCACTGAGTTGTCACTGAGTGTTTTGCTTCGACTGAGGGGGGAGCGGGATGACATTACATGCATTTGTCACCTCTGCCCTCCCCCGTTGCGATGCTTTCTTTGCCAATCGCTCACCTCGTGTTAACTACAATCTCACTCAAAACTGCAACTTATCGCTGGTCTCATAGATTGATAGAAATTTGGATTATTCTAATTGTGAAAGTCTCGTAATACCTCGCACTACAGACTGAAAAACTTGCACCACAATGGACACATGAACAACAAACTCAATCTTTTGACGCAATGCCAGACAGACCAATGAAAAGGGGTTTCAAATGCAACTTACCAGAAATACAGGAGCTGAGGCTTCCAACGTCCCAACTTCATAAAGAGGCGATTGAAGGCGGTGGTTTGCCACCGGGCATGGAAGGGGGCAATGCTGATCCCATGGCTTGCCAGCCATTCCTCGTAGCGAACCTTGAGACTGGGAGATGACTGGGCAAGCAGAAGAGACTGGGATCAGTGTCAGTGCCAAGAAACACCACCCCCACCACCCCAATAAACAGCTAACTTCAGCTATCATCATCCAGATTCCCGCAAAACGTAAAGAGAGAATGTGAGAGGGAATGAAAGATTTAGCAAAGGATGTGGAGGGGGAGGATGAGAGGGGGTGGGTGGGTGTGGGAGAGGGGTGGGTGCGGGTGTGGGAGAGGGTGTGGGAGTGGGTGTGGGAGAGGGTGTGGGAGAGGGTGTGGGAGAGGGTGTGGGAGAGGGTGTGGGAGAGGGTGTGGGAGTGGGTGTGGGGGTGACGGGTGGGGGTGTGGGGGTGAGGGGTGAGGCGTGGGGGGTGAGGGGTGGGGGGTGAGGGGTGAGGGGTGGGGGGTGAGGGGTGGGGGGTGGGGGGTGGTGGGTGGGGGGGGTGGGGGGGGGGGGGGGGGTGAGGGGTGGGGGGGGTGAGGGGTGGGGGGTGGGGGGTGGGGGGGTGGGGGGTGTGGGGTGGGGGGGGTGGGGTGGGGGGGTGGGGGGTGAGGGGTGGGGGGTGGGGGGATCTGTGTCAGTGCCCCTCCCCTCCCCCCGCTCGCTCCCACACGGACCTTGAGGGCCGAGTCCCCGATGGATATCGCGCACCAAACCCCGACCGGAAACAGCAGCGCGGAGAGCGGCACCATGTTCCCGGAAATGACGGCAACCGGAAACCAGTGCACTGCCGAGGGTGGTGACGTCAGATATTCAGGGATTGTGGGTAACCGTCACTGGGAACAGAAGCCCCGCCCCCCTCTAAGGGCACCAAACACGTTGACCCCGAGTCTGACCCCTCACCCCCCACACTGACCCCCCTCCCCCCCACACTGACCCCCCTCACCCGACCCCCCTCCCCCCCCCCCCCCCCACACTGACCCCCCTCCCCCCACACCCCCCCACACTGACCCCCCCCCCCCTACACTGACCCCCCTCCCCCTACACTGACCCCCCTCACCCCCCTACACTGACCCCCCTCCCCCCCACACTGACCCCCTCCCCCTCCCACACTGACCCCCCTCACCCCCCCACACTGACCCCCCTCACCCCCCTACACTGACCCCCTCCCCCCCACACTGACCCCCCTCCCCCTACACTGACCCCCCTCACCCCCCTACACTGACCCCCCTCCCCCCCTACACTGACCCCCCTCCCCCTACACTGACCCCCCTCCCCCCCCACACTGACCCCCCTCCCCCCCCACACTGACCCCCCTCCCCCCTACACTGACCCCCCTCACCCCCCCACACTGACCCCCCTCCCCCCCACACTGACCCCCTCACCCCCCACACTGACCCCCCTCCCCCCTACACTGACCCCCTCACCCCCCTACACTGACCCCCCTCCCCCCCCTACTCTGACCCCCCTCCCCCCACACTGACCTCTCCCCCAACTGACCCCCCTCCCCCCACACTGACCTCTCCCCCAACTGACCCCCCCCCCCCATACTGACCCTCATCCTTCTCACTGACCTGCCCTCCCCTCACACTGAGATCCCCCACCCACTAACCCAGTCCTGATTGTCTTTGTTTCACACCTCCAGCAATGTTCTGTAATTTGCTTTTATTTAATCTCTCGGCTGTTCTGTCACTTTGGAGGACAGCAGCTGACATCCCACTTTCCCCACCGAATTCTTTCATGGAATGGGGGGTGTGTGTGTGTGTGAGAGGGATTAAAGACTCCTTGAGATGGAGACAGGGTGGATTCTCCACCCAGACTGCAGAGGTGGCCTGTACAGCACTCCCTCAGCATGAAAATGGGATGGGAACTGGACTCGAATTTGAACCCACAACCTTCAGGCTCCGAGGTTAAGATTGCTTCCATTGAGCCACAGGAAATACTTGTGCAGAAAGAATAATGATCTTTGGGAACTGGGATTAGAATTGTAGCTCCAGTGAAATATACAGATGGCCCTCTGTGTAACCCTGCACACATGAACAAACAGATATTTGGTGAGACTTGGATTTTTATTGCAGTATATTAAATATACACAAATATTTCTCACTTGTCAGCGTCACAAACAAAAATAATCAACTCTCTGCTCATGTCATAAGTAAGGTTTGATGAACATAGCCATAATGATTCAAGATCCTTATGTTTCATAGGGAAAATAGCGCTTCAATCATGGGTCCAATTGTTCCATTCGACAACTTGCTAGAAGACACATGCTTTGTCTTGAGAGAGCAGCAGAAAGATGTCCTCTCTCTCAGGTGCCTGACTGAAAAATACACAAGTTAATTTTTCTTTGAGTCTGGGAGAGCTGGGGAGGGTAGGTTTTCTGATGGGAAGATGTGACAGCAGAGGGAATGCCTGTAAACTGGACTTGGGTTGAAGGATGGCAAGGAATGTGCGTAAGCACCTAGTGGCTGAGGTAAGAGAATGGTTCGAGGACTAGCGATCCATCCGATTTATGTACTTTTAACATTCTTTCCTGCTCGGTCAGACCCCAAATCCAAGGAAGGCGCCATTGCAAGCTCCACGGACAGCTTTTTTTGGGACTTTGGGACAATGGGCCTTCCATTCTCTGACATCTGCACTCTTAAGAGGGTGCAAACATCAGAAGCATTCCTTTCCCTTAGCCCCGACAGTCTGAGTAATCTTGCCTCTTGAAGACTATAAGAACTGGAGTAAGCCTGCTTCACCACTCAATAAGATCATGGCTGATCCAAGATTCCTCATGGTCACTTCACTGCTGTTTCCCCTTCATTGCCCAACTGATCGAGAACCGTAACCACACAGAGGGCCCTCCACAGATCTCTGTGGCAAGGAGTTCCAAAGACTCAAAACCCTCTCTGAGAAGAAGTTCCTCCTTGCCTCAGACTTAAATCTGGGAGGGTCACTGCAGACCCATGGGGCTGAATGTCATCTTTTCACACTGGAGGGATTCTCAAAAAGGACAGAACAAATTATAAGAAGAAAGGCATTTCGCCCTCGGAACCCACTCCACTATTCATTAAGATCATACCCGATCTTATAGTTCAACATCGCTTTCCTGTAGTATTCCTAAAACCAATGTTTCTAATTTTCATGTGCATATCCCTATGCATATCTCTTAATGATTTCAATGTGCCATTACATATTTTTAATATGGGAGCATCTATCCATCTCTATCTTGAACAACTCTTTCTATAAAATTATATGTACAGCATAATGAGAAGGGGGAAATTGAATGTAACAGTTGGGGGAAGTGATGGCCAAGCAGTACTGCTATGTTCTGGAATCTGACTTCAAATCCCAACATGGTAGACGGCAAAGTTTAAATTTTTAAATAAATTTGGAGTTAAACATCTAACGATCGGGCGGCACGGTGGCATGGTGGGCGGCACGGTGGCACAGTGGTTAGCACTGCTGCCTCACAGCGCCTGTAGACCCGGGTTCAAATCCCGACTCAGGCGACTGACTGTGTGGAGTTTGCACGTTCTCCCCGTGTCTGCGTGGGTTTCCTCCGGGTGCTCCGGTTTCCTCCCACAGTCCAAAGATGTGCGGGTCAGGTGAATTGGCCAAGCTAAATTGCCCGTAGTGTTAGGTAAGGGGTAAATGTAGGGGTATGGGTGGGTTGCGCTTCGGCGGGTCGGTGTGGACTTGTTGGGCCGAAGGGCCTGTTTCCACACTGTAAGTCTAATCTAAAAAAACCATCAGCTGACTAAAATCCCATCTGGTTCACCTTTTGGAAAGGAAATCTGCTGTTCTTACCTGGTCTGGCCAATTTCAATGTGGTTGACCTGAGGTAATTTCAGAGGGCAGCTAATTGCAAAAACAACTCAAAAAGAGGAATTAAACTGAACCCACCAGCAGATATTGACCTTGGCACTGGAAACGACAATGCCAAACACAGCCCTGTTGACAGTGCAAAGTCCTCTTTACTAACATCTGAGGGCTGGTACCAAAAGCAGTCTCACAAAACCGATCATGGCAGTAGAACGAGGGTCATAGTGCCAAAGACAGAAACATGAACCATATTGGATGTAACGAAGTATAAAAATGGGATTGGTTATGCTGATAGGGGTACAGCATGCACCTAACATTGGAAAAGTGGTCAAAGAATCATAGAATCCCTACAATGTGGAAGCAAGGCACTCAGCCCATTGACCCCACACTGACCTTCGAGACAGCAGCCCACTCAGACACACCCTCCTACCGTATCCTTGTAACCTTGCACTTCCCATGGCTAATCCACCTAGCCTGTACACTACAGGCAATTTAGCATGGCCAATCCACCTAACCTGCACATCTTGGGACTGTGGGAGGAAACTGGAGTAGCCAGAGAAAACTCCATGCAGACAGTTGCCTGTGGGTGGAATCAAACTCTGAGTTCATGGCACTGTGAGGCTGCAGTGCTAACTACTGAGCCACTCTGATCGAAACCTATCCTCATGAAGTAAGCACCTTCAGCCCAGAATTAGCCTTGTACACCCTTCTCTGGGGTTCATAAAGCAGTTTATTCCTCCTTAAATAAGGATCCCAAACCTGTCCTCAATGCTCTGGGTGCAGGTTCACTAAATCTTAAATTCCATTGCCTTTGCAATGAACGTTCCATCTATCCTCCCAAACACCAACAATCTAACTTTGTAAGCTGTCTATCAGGATAGCCAGACCCCCTGTAACACTGAGTTTGGTGCCTCTCTCTCCATTTGAATAGAATTCTGCTTTTCCATTCTTCACACCGATGTGAGACCTTCAGATGGTACCAAAATTTTGGCTTGGAGCACACTTGGAGGATTGTCAACAGTCCTGCTCATCACATTCCGAAAAGCGTGGAATAATACTGAACACTTATTCGACTGACTTCAAAACAGAGGTTAATGCCCACTCAAATTTTGAAGACGCTGTGCTCCTTCCTCGAGAACAGAGGAGGCTGATGGAGCAGGATGATTTTTCTCGGTTCGGATATTGCCCTAAGAAATGAATCATCAAATGTGCGCCACCTATTTTGAGTTGAGACAGGCACAGTATGTCTACATGTTCATTCTGTCTGTGAAGAACAGGGATCTGTGCACTAACATGTCTTGCTTCTGGTACATGCACGTGTGTCATACTGCATCCTACAGTTGGTTGTCTTCCGAGACTGTGATTGCATTCACAAACCACCATGGTAATACGATTTGAAACGCAAATCATCTGGATTATTCATCCAGGTCTCTGGGCTGGTTATAAATCGACCAGGATGGGGTCTGTCAGGTTGAACTGAAACGCCCTGAACACTAAGTTGTGACATGATGAGGAACATCACGAGGAGTGATCTGGGGGGGTGACTGCTTCCCAGCAATGAATCAGCCACAAATGACAGTGGTGTTTTCACGGCCTGGCACGTCTCCAACATGAAGCCTGTCACATTTTCTTTGAATGTGAAGGCTGATGGGGTTCATTCCAAGCAGGAGAGAAATGAAAGGACTCCTCCCACCCATTTGTCTTCAAGGTTGCCAGGATCAATAACTACGCTGTCTGACAGGCCCAGTTCTGTCTGAACTCCCCAAGCACCACAAGTGCCACTGGACAAATATAACAAGGAGGCTTGCAAGTCAAACCATACGTACCGCTGACTGACAGAGTTCAGGGGGAAGTGCTCTCACTCGACTGTTGAACATCTCCAGCCTTTAAAAAGCACAAAAGCTCCAGTTATTTTCGTGACAAAATTCAGCACAAATATTAATCCTCATCCTTCCTCAGCGGTCAACATGACTTTCGAACTGATGTGACCTTTTGGATCAGACCGCCAGCAGCTCACATGACTACCTTCAGCGTTTTCACACGGAGCTAGAGCACCACAAACCCTGGGTCAGGGACAGGGCCAGGCCTGGAGTTGTCCTGGGCAAACCTCAGAGCTGTCCAGGGTTAGCCCAGGTCCGCTCTGTTCAGCTTGAGAGTCTCTCTCTATTTACCAGTGTCAGCGATTCTCCCATATTTAAGCGCAGTCATACACAGTTATAAATGTCACAGCTAGAATACCTGATTGCTACTGAGTGTTGGGGCAGGTCCTTGTTCCCTCTGCGTATTCTTTTTCCACAGGGACTCAATGGTTAAGTATGCTTGCATCGAAAATTCATAAACAGTTGTAGTGGCCAGCTGAATAAAACAAAACAGATCATCAACGACACTCTGCACATACAAAGGGGGCTGCAGATCACCACAAGCACACTCATTGTCAGTGCAGCTCATCTTGACAACATGCCTTCTTAGAGCACGGACCAAGCTGGATCACATCAGATATTTCTGCGCCCAATCTAATTTACTGCATAAACACAGTAACCATCCCAGCTTTGTATTAAGAGCCAGTACAGTCAGTCCCACAACACTCAGCTCTTCTCCACCAGTCTCCTCTCACTCTTCCCCTCATTCCCTGCACCCTCTGATATCTTATCCAGTCACTCCCACTCTCCCCCTCAAGTCCTGTACCTTTTAATATCCCACCCTGAGTCCCTTCCACTCTCTGCTTTTTGTTATCCCACCTGCTCGGCAGGTAGCCAGGTTAATATTTATTCCTCAACAGAGACTGGCTGGGTAATAATGGTGTCAGCCATAGCTCAGTGGGTAGCTCTCTCATCTCAGTGCGAGAAGGTCACAGCTTCAAGTCCTGTTTAGGGACTTTAACACAAAATTGGAACTGACATTTGGTCGTGGTATTCAAAACATTCGCACTGACAAAGGTGTCAAACTCAGATGAGGTATTATACAGGGGCCCTGCGCACCCTCTCAGATGTTAGATTCAAAAGCATTACTGGGTTTTGAAGAAGAGCTGCCCTGTGTCTTGACCAATATGTATCCCTCAGTCACCACCTAAATACAAGCAATCCCATCAAACACTGCTGTTCACAAGAGCTTGCTCTGCATCAATTGGCTGCTGTGTTTCCCTACATTCCAATAGGAGCGGTAACAACATCAACTGCAAAACACTTTGGGAGCTTCTGAGGTTGTGGAAATTCAGATGACAACTTAGATTTATAGAGCATAGGAAAGGCCCTTCAACCCATTGAGTCTACGCCAACATAACTACCACTAATCCCAATTTCCTGCACTTGTCCCGGATGCTTGAATGTTCTGTTATTTGAAGGACTCATCCAAATTAAGGTTGTACGGTTGCCAGCCTCCATTACCTTCCCAGGCAAGAGTGAAAACATTTTTCCCAAGTCCTTTCTGAATCTCCTGCCCTTACTCAAAAACTATGCCCTGTCATGATTGACCCCTCAGCCAAGGGGAACAGATGCTCTCTATCTACCCTGTCCATACCCCGCATAATCTTATACACCTCAATCATGTCCCTCTGCAGTCTTCTCTGTTCATAAGAAAACAGTACAGGCCTGTCTTGTCTCCCCTTATAGCTCAATATCTCAAGACCAGGCAACATCCTGGTGAACCTCCTCTGTACCCCCTCTAGTGCTATCACATCCTTCCTCTAGTGAGGTGACCAGAACTGGACACAGTACTCCAACTCTGGCCTGAGCAATGCTCTGCACAACTCCAACATTACCTCCTCCCTCTTATACTCTTTGCCAAGACTGATGAAAGCAAGTGTTCCATAAGCCTTTTAAACTAGCCTATTCATGGGAGCTGTCTACTTCGGGGATCTGTGAATAATTATCCCAAGATCCCTCTGTTCCTCTGAAATACTCAGTGACCTGTCATTCATTAAATACTCCCTCATCTAATTTTTTTCTTCCAAAGTGCATCATCTCATGCGTATCAGGGTTAAATACCATCTACCAGAAGTGAAGGCAGAGCGCAAAGCCGATCGGGAAGGTAAGTGATTGTTATTGGAGTGGGTGTGTTCTAGACCCCAGGTCCTACAAAGTACGGCCTCCCTCACTCCCTTCTCCTCTAACCTAAATTAAAAGTCTTGCCCCAAAAAAGAGGGTCCAAGGAAGTTCCTGTGGATTGAAGAGTGAGGCTTTAGCTCAGGAGTCTTTGACAAGGAGTTTGAGTGAAGTGATTACGCCACAGTTGAAGAGGGTAAAGACATGACTGCCCAGCTGGTTCAGTGCGCTACGTGCTTGATGTGGGAGGTCAACGACTCTGGTGTGTCTGGCTCGTACACGTGCGGAAAGTGTGTGCACATTCAGCTATTGACCGTGCATATTGCAGCGCTGATGAAAGAACTCGAGGACCTTAGATTAGATTTTTTTTAGATTAGATTAGACTTACAGTGAGGAAACAGGCCCTTCGGCCCAACAAGTCCACACCGACCCGCCGAAGCGAAACCCACCCATACCCCTACATTACCCCTTACCTAACACTACGGGCAATTTAGCATGGCCAATTCACCTGACCCGCACATCTTTGGACTGTGGGAGGAAACCGGAGCACCCGGAGGAAACCCACGCAGACACGGGGAGAACGTGCAAACTCCACACAGTCAGTCGCCTGAGTCGGGAATTGAACCCGGGTCTTCAGGCGCTGTGAGGCAGCAGTGCTAACCACTGTGCCACCGTGCCACCTTAGGCTCATCCGAGAGAATGAGATCTTTCTGGACAAGACCTTCAGCGAGGTTATTACACAAACCATGCCAGAAGAGAGCAGTCGATGAGGAAAGCAGAGAGGAGACAGGTGCAAGAGACCCCGGGGGGAGTACCTGTCAGGAACAAGTTGAAGCTTTTGGAAACAGTAGAGACTGATGACACTGCCAGTCCGCGAGGCGGCCAGGTCTGTCAATCAAACGTTGGCGCAGAGGCAGAGCGGAAGAGTCGGAAATCGCACAAAGCCATGACAATAGGGGACTCCATCGTGAGAGGAACTGACCGGGGTTTTTGTGGCAGCAGGCGGGAGTTAAGGATGGTGTGTTGCCTTCCTGGTGCCAGGGTGAAAGACATCGCGGACAGAGTGCAGGAAATCCTCGAGGATGAGGGTGAAAAGCCAGAGGTGGTGGTACATGTCGGTACAAATGATGTCGGAAGGAAGAGGGGCACATACTACAGCATGACTTCGGAGAACTAGGAAGAAGGCTGAAAAGCAGGACATCCAAGGTGGTTATCTCTGGTTTGCTTCCAGTTCCTTGGGCTGGTGAGGCCAGAAACAGGGAGATAATGGACTTGAATGTGTGGCTGGGGAACTGGTGCAGGAAGCAAGGATTTAAATTCTTGGATCACTGGGGTATGTTTTTGTGGTAAACATAAATTATACAAGAGAGATGGTTTGCACCTTAATAGGTTAGGGACCAGCATTCTGGCAGGCAGGTTTTCTACTGCAACACAGCTACGTTTAAACTAAGTAGCGGGGTGGTGGGGGGAGGGGACAAACTGGATGTTTAAGAAGGAAATTGAAGGGAAAGTTAGAACAAGGGAAGTCAAGAAAGACAACTGTAGCAATGAGGCAGAAAATTCGGAAAGGGATCATGCTGTAAGGTTGAGTCAAATAGGAGTTGATGGGAAGGGTGAGGGCAGTAACAAATTAAAAATACTATACATGAATGCACGAAGCATTAGAAATAAGATAGATGAGCTTGAGGCTCTTTTGTAAATTGGCAGATACAATATTGTGGGGATAACTGAGACGTGGCTTCAAGTGGACAGGGCCTGGGAAATGAATATTCAAGGCTACACGTGCTATCGTAAGGACAGACTGACGGGCAGAGGGGGTGGAGTGGCCTTGTTGGTAAGGGAGGATATTCAGTCCCTTGCGCGGGGGGACCTAGAGTCAGGGGATGTAGAGTCAGTATGGATAGAGCTGAGAAATACTAAGGGTAAAAAGACTCTCTTGGGAGTCATCTACAGGCCCCCAAACTGTAGTCTGGATGTCGGATGTAAGTTGAATCAGGAGCTGAAAATGGCCTGTCGCAAAGATGTTACTACAGTTGTTATGGGGGATTTTAACATGCAGGTAGACTGGGAGAATCAGGATGGTATTGGACCTCAAGAAAGAGACTTTGTGGAGTGCCTCCGAGATGGATTCTTAGAACAGCTGGTGCTGGAGCCGACCAGGGAGAAGGCAATTCTGGATCTAGTATTGTGTAACGAACCAGAATTGATCAGGGACCTCGAAGTGAAGGAGCCATTGGGAGGTAGTGACCATAATACAATAAGCTTCAATCTGCAATTTGAGAGGGAGAGGGAACAATTGGAAGTGACAATATTTCTGTTGAATAAAGGGAACTATGGAGCTATGAGGGAGGAGCTGGCCAAAGTTCAATGGTGCAATACCTTAGCAGTGATGACAGTGGAGGAACAATGGTGGATATTTCTGTGTATAATGCAGAAGTTGCAGGATCAGTTCATTCCAAAAAGGAAGAAGGATCGCAGGAGGAGGCATGGGCGGCTGTGGCTGACGAGGGAAGTTAAGAAACATAAAGTTAAAAGAGAAAAAGTATAACACAGCAAAGATAAGTGGGAAACTGAGGACAGGGAAGCTTTTAAAGAACAACAGAAGATTACTAAGAAGGAAATATACAGAGAAAAAATGAGGTACGAAGGTAAACTGGCCAAAAATATAAAAGGGGATAGTAAAAGCTTTTTTAGGTATGTGAAAGGCAAAAAAATGGTTAAGACTAAAATTGGGCCCTTGAAGACAGAAACAGGGGAATATATTACAGGGAACAAAGAAATGGCAGAAGAATTGAATTGGTACTTCAGATCTGTGTTCACTGGAGAAGACACAAGCAATCTCCCTGAGGTTACAGTGGCTGAAGGACCTGAACTTAAGGGAATCTATATTTGCCAGGATTTGGTGTTGGAGAGACTGTTAGGTCTGAAGTTTGATAAGTCCCTGGGGCCTGATGGTCTACATCCCAGGGTACTGAAGGAGGTGGCTTGGGAAATCGTGGATGCGTTGGTGATTTTTTTCCAGAGTTCGATAGATTCGGGATCAGTTCCTGCGGATTAGAGGGTGGCTAATGTTATACCACTTTTTAAGAAAGGTGGGAGAGAGAAAACAGAAAATTATAGACTATTTAGTCTGACCTCAGTGGTGGGAAAGATGCTGCAGTCGATTATAAAGGATCAAATTACAACACATCTGGATAGTAGTAACAGGATAGGCCAGAGTCAGCATGGATTTATGAAGGGGAAATCATAATTGACTAATCTTCTGGAATTTTTTGAGGATGTAACTCTGAAGATGGATGAGGGAGATCCAGTAGATATAGTGTACCTGGACTTTCAGAAAGCTTTTGATAAAGTCCCACATAGGAGGTTAGTGAGCAAAATTAGGGCGCATGGTATTGGGGACAAAGTACTAACTTGGATTGAAAGTCGATTGGCTGACAGGAAACAAAGAAATAGGAAATAAACGGCTCCATTCCGGAATGGCAGGCAGTGACCAATGGGGTACCGCAGGGATCAGTACTGGGACCGCAGCTTTTTACAATATATGTTAATGATATAGAAGATGGTATCAGCAATAACATTAGCAAATTTGCTGATGATATTAAGCTGGGTGGCAGGGTGAAATATGATGAGGATGTTAGGACATTACAGGGTGACCTGGATAGGTTAGTGAGTGGTCAGATGCATGGCAGATGCAGTTTAATGTGGATAAATATATGGTAATCCACTTTGGTGACAAGAACAGGAAGGCAGATTACTACCTCAATGGAATTAATTTAGGTAAAGGGGCAGTACAGAGAGATCTGGGTGTTCTTGTACACCAGTCAATGAAGGTAAGCATGTAGGTACAGCAGGTGGTGAAGAAAGCTAATAGCATGCTGGCCTTCATAACAAGAGGGATTGAGTATAGAAGCAAAGAGGTTCTTCTGCAGCTGTACAGGGCCCTGGTGAGACCGCACCTGGAGTACTGTGTGCAGTTCTGGTCTCCAAATTTGAGGAAAGACATTCTGGCTATTGAGGGAGTGCAACGTAGGTTCACGAGGTCAATTCCTGGAATGACGGGATTACCTTACACTGAAAGACTGAAGCGACTGGGCTTGTATACCCTTGAGTTTAGAAGACTGAGAGGGGATCTGATTGAGACATAAGATTATTAAAGGATTGGACACTCTGGAGGCAGGAAACATGTTTCCGCTGATGGGTGAGTGCCGAACCAGAGGACACAGTTTAAAAATATGGGGTAGACCATTTAGGACAGAGATGAGGAGAAACTTCTTCACCCAGAGAGTGGTGGGTGTGTGGAATGCTCTGCCCCAGAGGGCAGTGGAGGACCAGTCTCTGGATTCATTTAAGAAAGAGTTGGATAGAGCTCTCAAGGATTGTGGAATCAAGGGTTATGGAGATAAGGCAGGAACAGGATATTGATTAAGGATGATCAGCCATTACCATTTTGAATGGTGGTGCAGGCTAGAAGGGCAGAATGGCCTACTCCTACACCTATTGTCTATTGTCTACCACTGATCTGACCAACCCATCTGTATCTATAACAGTTTTTAATAAACCATCCAGGAGACTTTAAGGCAGAGATAAAACCTACTTTGAAATTACTAATACCTTTTAATCACATAAAAAGACATTAGAAAAATCTTTGTGGAGTATTTAACAGATCAGTGTGTGGCCATTTGAAACAACAAGAATCCATGCACTTACCTTTGCTGCTTTGACAGTTTCTTCAGGATAATACAGAGAGCCACAAGCTGCAACAAACCCACATGAATAAAGCACTTTTCTTACCCGGGAACCTATCAAAGTGCAACAAATGTGATCAATAAAATCAGAAGTCAGCAGACAACAGCAGACAGAAATCCGACATAGATTTTCTTGCACATCCACCCACCTCATTACTGTATCTATTGCTCTCAATGTGGTCTCTTCTACATCGGGGAGACCGAACGCCAACTCACGGAGTGTTTCAGGGAACATCTCTGCGATACATGCATCCAACAACCCCACTGTCCTGTGGCCAACCACTTCAACCCTCCCTCTCACTCCACCAAGGACATGCAAGTAATGGGCCTCGTTCACTGCCAAATCCAAGCCACCCAACAACTGGAGGAAGGACCCTCATCTTCCACCTTGGGACCCTTCAACCACATGGCATCGACGCCAACCTCACAAGTTTCCAAATCTACCCTCCCCCTAGCTCATCCCAGATCCAACCCTGCACATGGCACCACTCTCTTGACCTGTCCCACCTATCCATCTTCCTGCCCATCTATCTGCTCCACCCTCCCCATCGACCTATCACAATTTGCCCTCACCTGCATTCACCTATCACCTTCCCGACAACCTTCCGCTACCCTCCCGCCGACCCCAGCCCCACTCCCACTCTCCCGTTTATCGCTCAGCTCCCTTTCTTCCCCACATTCCTGATAACGGTCTGATGCCCAAAACGCCGACTCTCCTGCTCCTTGGATGCTGTCTGACCGGCTGTGCTTTTCCAGTGCGACACTTTCCAACTCCGATTCTGGAGCACCACTTTCTCCCAGCATGGAAATAGATCCTTTGGTCCAACCAGTCCATACTGATCATGTTCCCAAATTAAACTGACCCCACTTGCCTGCACCTGACCCGTGTCCCTCCAAAAATTTCTCATTCATGTACTTATCCAAATCTCTTTTAAAAACACCGTAATTGCTCAAAGAAATCCAGAAGTAAATTTACAAGCAAGCGTGAGTCTCAGGAGCACATCACTCTCAGTCCACCATTTTAGTCACCACCATCACATCTTAAAGTGATCAGATCAACAAGGAGGGAAATAATCATTAGAGTTCTTTGAAGAAGGTACAAGTTTTTGGACAAAGGGGAGATGATGGACTTGAATTCTCAGAAGGACTTTCATTAAGGGCCAGGTTAAAGGTTACGAGCTAACAGAAAGTAAGCAGTTGGATGAATTGGGTCGTTTTTAGGTTGACAAGAATAGGTAGTGGAGTATCACAGAGACCAGTGCGGGAGATCGAATAATTTACAATCCGACTCAATTTCCCCATACAACAAGGTCTGGTCAATATTCAGGCCTGGGCCAAGACGTGGCAACGATTAGTTCCTGGTCACAATGACTGAGATGAGCTTCTGATTCCAGACTTATTCCTTAAATTTAAAATTCCAACACTCGTGCCACGGTGGGATTTGAACCATATCCAGGGACCATTCGCTGATGCCTCTGGGTTCCTAGTCCAGTGACATTACCACAGTGTCACCATCTCCTCATTGGCTGCACACACAAAAAGGACATATGAAGTAAAGGTTTCCTTTAGCTCCTACCCCTCCCAGCGAGAAGGAGGCCAGCTACTCCAGCCACTGCGATGACTCCAGCACGTGGGTAGAATCCAGCTGGTGGGTTCTTCAGAAAGGTATAGCCATCTACCAAAGGCAAAGCAAGATGTTAGCACCATCCCAGTCCACCAGGTCTCTGAATTGATCTCAACACCCTCAATTCCCCCAGCTTTTAAACTACAAATGATACATTCATTGCCTTGGAGTAGTATCTTCGATGCTCCCACACCCCCAGCAGTGAGTCCCATTTGACTGGAGACGGGGCACACCGATCTAAGCCAGGTAACTGAATGCTTGTCCATCTCACACCAAGATACGTTCAAGAACTGAGCTTCGAATGGTAGGGTTCGTTTTTTTTTGCCTTTTTATTCACTCATGGGGCATGTGCATCATTGACCGGGCCAATATTTATTGCCTGTCAACCTAGTTGCCTTTGAGCTCCCAGCCATGCTAACACCACCCATGACCCTTCAATGAATAAAAATAAGAAATCTCAGCACCCCGCCCCTGCCTCCCCCACCCCTGCCTCCCCCACCCCCTCCCCCTCTCGCCAACAAGGGACGAGGTACTGGGGAATGAACCCAGCCAGGGATTAGATTTGGAGGTAGGTGAGCACTTTGGCAATAGTTGCCACAATTCAGTTATGTTTACTTGAGCAGTGGAAAGAGATAGGTATATAACGCAGGATAAGTGTTATAGCATGGCCAATTCACCTGACCTGCACATCTTTGGACTGTGGGGGGAAACCGGAGCACCCGGAGGAAACCCACGCAGACACGGGGAGAATGTGCAAACTCCACACAGACAGCCACCAGGGGGTGGATTTGAATCCGGGTCCTTGCCACTGTGAGGCAGCAGTGCTAACCACTGAGCCACCATTGCTACCCATTATCTTTTTATCCTTGCAAAAAAAAAAGAGCAGTACTTGTTACCCGTGTCTGTTTGCTGTTTGGACTGAGTGGGCCATTTCAGAAGGCAATTAAGCATCAACCACATTGCTGAGGTTTCGGAGTCACATGGCAGATTTCCCTCCCAAAAGGACATGAGTGAACCAGACAGGTTTTACAATAATCGATGATTCCCACAACAACTATCATCACTGAAAGTGAACTTTATATGCCAGATTTTATGAGCTGAATTCAAATTTCACCAGTTACTGCAGTGAGATATGAACCCACATTCCCAGGACATTTATCTCGATGACTTCAATGCCACCTTTTCCCATGCTGTATAAAGAACAGAGATTATATTAGATTAGATTACTTACAGTGTGGAAACAGGCCCTTCGGCCCAACAAGTCCACACCGACCCGCCGAAGCACAACCCACCCATAACCCGTGGGTGGCACGGTGGCACAGTGGTTAGCACTGCTGCCTCACAGCACCTGAGACCCGGGTTCAATTCCTGACTCAGGCGACTGACTGTGCGGAGTTTGCACGTTCTCCCCGTGTCTGCGTGGGTTTCCTCCGGGTGCTCCGGCTTCCTCCCACAGTCCAAAGATGTGCGGGTCAGGTGAATTGGCCATGCTAAATTGCCCGTAGTGTTAGGTAAGGGGTAAATGTATGGGTGGGTTGCGCTTCGGCGGGTCGGTGTGGACTTGTTGGGCCAAAGGGCCTGTTTCCACATTGTAAGTAATCTAATCTAATCTAAACCCTACATATACCCCTTACCTAACACTACGGGCAATTTAGCATGGCCAATTCACCTGACCCGCACATCTTTGGACTGTGGGAGGAAACCGGAGCACCCGGAGGAAACCCACGCAGACACGGGGAGAACGTGCAAACTCCACACAGTCAGTCGCCTGAGGCGGGAATTGAACCCGGGTGTCAGGCGCTGTGAGGCAGCAGTGCTAACCCACTGTGCCACTGTGCCGCCCAGAGGAGGATGACAGCACACTGAGGGATGATTACCTTTTCCAAACTGAAGCGTGTTTTCCATTTTCGGCTTCACTGTTGTGTAGGCATCCTAGAAGGAAGAAATCAGACGTGATTCCAGAAAGAAAGATCTGCCAACAAAGGAGAAATTCAAGTGCCCATTTATTTTCTGACCCAAGCACTTAGGGATCAAAGTCTGGGATAGCAATCATTTTTGTACCTAATTTGTACTACATTAGACAGCAATCTCAGGGAGTGAGGTGCTGGAAGAGCACAGCAGGTCAGGCAGCATCCGAGAAGCAGGAAAGGCGACGTTTCAGGCAAAAGCCCTTCATCGGGAATGAGGCCTCAGCTCACAGCCTCATTCCTGATGAAGAGTTGCCTGAAACGCCGACTCTCCTGCTCCTCAGATGTTGCCTGACCTGCTGTGCTTCTCCAGCACCACACTCTCGACTCTAATCTCCAGCATCTGCAGCCCACACTTTCACCTGGCAATCTCAGGGAACCAAGCGTTGAGGGGTTGCTACACTTGACATTTCTAAAACCTTTATAGTATTCAACATTGTAGCTCACCCTCTAGACAATGTTTTCAAAGGGTCACTCAGAATAGTTGAAGGGTTACTGAACCACCAGTTTAGTCAGTCAGTCAGAGGGAGAAGGTTGCTGCATTTGGGTTGTTTGTCAGTCAGATAGAGAGGAGTCGGGATGAGAGGTTCCATCTCAAATAAAAACCCCAGGATGTTTAAGATTCAGCAATGTTAAGGCCACTGAATGTCAAGAGGTGATGGTTCAGATTTTTTCTTGTTATCATCATTGCCTGACACATATGATACTCATCACCGATATAAAAAAAAATCACAGAATCACTACAGTGTGGAAACAAGTCATTCGGCCCATCAAGTCCACACTGACCCTCTGAACAGAACCCCATCCAGACCCTATTACTCTGCATTTCCCCATACTAATCCACTTAACCTACATATCCCTGAACACTACGGGCAATTTAACATGGTCAATCCACCTGACCTGTCCATCTTTGGACTGTGGGAGGAAACCAGAGCACCCAGAGGAAACCCATGCAGGCATAGGGAGAATGTGCAAGCTCCACACAGATGGTCACCCGAGGCTGGAATTGAACCCAGGTCCTTGGTGCTGTGTGGCAGCAGTGTTAACCACTGAGCCACCGTACTATTACTCGCCATCTCTGAACCCTGGACATTGTCCAGATCTTGTTGTGTGTGAGCATGAACTGCTTCACTGTCTGGGGAGTCGCAACTGGTGCCCAACATTGTACGAATATCCCCACTTCTGACTTTGTGATGATCAGGAACTGAGTCACCCTGGCAGAACCCAAACTGAGCGGGTTATTGCTGAACAAGTACCCCTTGAAAGCACTTTCACTGACCCTGCCATCAGTTTACTGATGGTTGAGAATAGACTGATAGGGTAGGAATTGGCCAGGTTGGGTTTGTCCTGCTTCTTGTACACAGGAGAGACCTGGGCAACTTTCCATATTGTCAGGTTGATTCCAATGTTGTAACTGGACATGGACATGTGTAACTGTACTGGAACAGCTTGGCTAAGGAGGGGCAGCTTCTGGAGCAGAAGCCTTCAGTGCTATTGCTGGAACGTTATCAGGGCCCATAGTCTTTGCAGTATCCAGCCGTTCCTTGGTATCACATGGATTGGCCGAAGGTGGGGGCAGAATTGGGATGTTTGGCTTTGGAAGTACGAACAGGGAAGTCAGACAACAGTGGTGGCTGAATGGACAGTCTCACCCTTGGCAAGAAGGGATTCACTAATCCCTCACAAGCTGCTCTTCTTTTGGGATGAGGCCATCGTTGCCTAGGCTCTTGGACCAGCAATGTTTTCGCCTTCCAGCCACTGAAATGGATCGTGATCCTCAGGAAGGCAATTTTGACAGTGAGTGTGACCAGCTAGAACTGCAAAGCAGAGAGCTGATTAACACAGGGTAGGATAAGTGTCAGAATGCCTCTTATGGAGTTTGGCCAGGGTCAAACCGAAAGAGAAGCAAAACATGGTTTTGCAAAGCTCCTGTGCTCTGGTCTCTGCAGGATTACCGTTACAATACTCGGATTCAGAAAGTCTTGACAGTGGAAACCTCTTCCTGTTGGGGAACAGATAACTCCCCCATTCAGTGGGAGTTGAATGTGGAACACAGCAGCAGCCCACTTCTCTCCCGATCCAAAAAGATCCACAACAGGGAGGAAATAACCAGTGAGCCTCGACACGCGTGATTTTGGCAGAAACAGGGCCACAATTATTATTCTCATTCCTTGATGCAACAAGGTGGACAGGAACTACAGTGTGGCTTCAAAGCAATTCCAGCCCCCTCCTCCAGAGGGCAGAGTGAGAGGACTCGGTGGTACCTGGAGCCCGGCGGTGTGTGCAGTAGCTAACTTGCGGAGTTCGGAAATTCTCTCTTCCAGCGGGCTTGGTTTCGCCTCCACAAATTGATAGTTTGTGTCCGGGGTCGTGTAGAGCGACAACTGCAAATCAATAACGGGAGAAAGGTTACTGGCAGCCATTACGTCAATCAAGGGTCAATAAACAGACGTGGACAGCAGTGATCAGATTGTTACTTGACCAGATGTAATGGCACCCTGAAGCGCAGTGGCTGTGTCCCGACCTCTGGGCCAGAAGTCCAGGTTCAAATCCCACCTGCCCCAGAAACATCATAACATGTGAACAAGTTGACTAAAAATAATATTTTTGTGAAGAGAGACTTATGGACACAGGGAGTGAATCAAACTCGGAGGTATGTACCTGGAATGATTCACCCTGCAAATGCATCTATACCAAGGAAAGGTTGGCTTGGTTTAGATTAGATTACTTACAGTGTGGAAACAGGCCCTTCGGCCCAACAAGTCCACACTGACCCACGGAAGCGCAACCCACCCATACCCCTACATTTACCCCTTACCTAACACGAGGGACAATTTAGCATGGCCAATTCACCTGACCCGCACATCTTTGGACTGTGGGAGGAAACTGGAGCACCCGGAGGAAACCCATGCAGACACGGGGAGAACGTGCAAACTCCACACAGTCAGTCGCCTGAGGCGGGAATTGAACCCGGGTCTCTGGCGCTGTGAGGTAGCAGTGCTAACCACTGTGCCACCGTTTCCTCCCTCACTGACTGGCTACCAGGAGTAAAACAACTGTTCGGTTGATCTCTGTTAAGACAACCAACACGGAACATATATTCGCAGAGTCCACTGTTGGTAGCCTGGATCAATCCAAAACTAATCCCACTTAGCCACTATCTCTCCGTGGCCCTGCATCAGTTTAAAATGGTACTGTCTGTGGTTTCAGTTGGTCTGTTAACGTTCTCCGACAAAGGTAATTCTCACTGATAGGTTTGCGAGGTTGATACTTAAAATGGCACTTTAATTCAATGTTTGGATTGATCTACGGATCCCCAGCGGAGGCGATGGTTTTCTAAGCATTTCTCGTGACTCTGGTTGCTCCCAGATGAACCTTCCCGAAAATTGACTCTTTTCTACTTGTGTATGCTTCCCTAGTGTTGGGGAGGCTGGGGGCAGCAAGGGGCACTGCTTTGTACTGAAAGCCTGCCGAGCATCAGCTCCCAGGCCAGGGGATATCAAAGTGGGAGGGGGAGGGAAGAGCACAGCATGACGATAGGACTCCAAAGGGGTGAGAAAGTTGATGGAGTCCGATCTGGGCAGTCAGGAAGATCTTAGGTAGCAGCTGACTGGACAGAACTGAGCCTTAGTCTCGGTGCCAGAGGAGGCCAGGAAAGTGTGATGGTATCGGGGGCAGAAGAACAGATTGAGGTCAGAGTTGGGGGGGGGGGAGGCACAGAAGCCCCATGTTTGAGGTTGAACATAGCAGGGGCAAAGGGGGAGGCTTCAAGAGGGAGAAGGATTGGCTCAAATCTGGGATTAGGGAAGGGTTTGGGACCACCCAGCTTCCAATGTAATAAAAGGCGCTCTCTCATACAGCGCCCTCCCAAATAAATTGGGACTAATCAGTTGAGGAAACCTGGTTGGTATGAACAGGTTGGGCCAGAGGGCTTGGTGTATGACTCTGTAAGATGTGTACCTTGATAAGAATTTCCTTCCTTAACCTCGACAGTTGAAAGAATGCCTCTTTATGAATGTTATTCTGACTGGTTTGGGACAACAAGAATATGGAATAATATTGGACATTTAATGCAGGAAAGCATCCCGGAGACCTTTATTGGGCTGTCATCAGAAATTGAGCCACAGGAGGAGATACAGTCAGGTGATAAAAAGCTTTGTCAAAGAGGAACTTTTGGTTGGGATACCTTAAGGGACAAAGAGGGGTCAAAGCACACTCAGAGTGAAATAATTGCAGAGTTGAGGATCTAACCAGCTGAAAAGTCACCAATGGTGGGAATATAAAATTAGGAATGTTTGACTTAAAAGGAAGATAAATAGGTCATGAGATACCGATGATAGTTTCAATCCAGGATTTGAATGGTCAGTATTAAAGGGTTGGACATTCTCACAATGGATATTCAAGAGGACACAAAGTAATTCCCAGAGACACAGTGAGGGGTTATTCAAATTCAAATCTTTCCCCTGTGAAGCATTTGTTTAGAAAAATTAAACATTAGGTTTTCTGACCAAAATCAATGCAGAAAGAATTCACTTTGCAAAAATACAAGAGAGGTACCTGGTCAATCCGAAGCCCTTTCTCTTGACTGTCACTCTGTGCAAACACTGGTGCCGACAGGCCAGCCAGATAGGCATGAGACATTGCCCAACCAAAACCCTGCAATGGGAAAGGAAGGGATTGTTTTTCTGTCAGAGGGATTTTTGTGCAAGCTCTCGTTAAGGCATCAGAACACTGGATGGTTGAACAGTCATGCTGAATGACTATCGGTGAAATAATTACAACTTCTGTGAAAGTACTGGATGCAATCAAGAACCATGAAGATAATCTAGCCCTGAGCAAAGTGGATTATCTTCTCACCACAACCTATCTGTGCACCAATGTATTGCCCTCTCACCATAGTATACCTATACAATGTTGTATTGCATTCTCACTATGGTATATTCATACAAAGTTGTACCATACTCCCACTATAGTATATTTAAACACTGTTATATTGCAATCTCACTATAGTATTTCGAAACAACATTTTATTGTGCTCTCACTCTAGTATATGTTGTACCACTCTCCCACTGTAATGTGACAGAGAAAATGAAGACTGCAGATGCTGGAATATCAGAGTTGAAGAGTGTGGTGCTGGAAAAGCACAGCAGGTCATGGAAGCAGCCTAGGAGCAGGAGAGTTGACGTTTCGGGCATAAACCCTTCATCAGGAATGGCTGATGCCCGAAACGTTGCCTCTCCTGCTCCTCAGATGTTGCCTGACCTGCTGTGCTTTTCCAGCACCACTCTTTTCGACTCTCACTATAGTGTATCTATGCAATGTTGTATCTTAATATTGAAGTCTCCCTTTCTCACGATGTTATCTTTACACTGATAAATGTGCACACTAATTAACACTTACACTAATGTTTACACTCATTAATATTAACACTAAACAACATTCACAGTGACATTTACACTGATTAAGATTAACACTAATTCACATCTCCACTGATAAATACTGACATTTACACTCACTCATATTTACACTAACATTTACACTGATAAATGTGAACAATTACACTGATTTTCACACTAACATTTCCATTCACATTTACGTTAACACTGACACTAACATTGACACTAACACACACTATGATACGCTGACACTAATACACTAACACTGACACGAACACACAGACACGAACACACTGACACGAACACACTGACACTGACACTAACACAAAAACACTGACACTAACACTAATACATTGACACGGACACAATGACACTAATACATTAACACTAACATTAAAACACTAACACTAAAACACTGACAAAAATACACTGACACTAATACATTGACACCAATACACTGACACACTAACACACTGACACAAACACACTGACACCAATACACTAACACACTAACATTAAAACACTAACACTAAAACACTAACACTGACACAAACACACTGACACTGACACACTGACACTGACACTAACACACCGACAAAAATACACTGACACTAACACACCGACACTAATACATTGACATGAACACACTGACACTAATACACTGACACTGACACAAACACACTGACACTAACACACTAACACTAATATATTGACATGAACACACTGACACTAATACACCGACACTAACACACTGAGACTAAAACACTGAGACTGACACTAATACACTAACACTGACACTAACACATTGACACTAACACACTAACAAAAATACACTAACACTAACACACTAACATTAAAACACTAACACAAATACACTGACACGAACACACTAACACAAAAACACTGACACTAACGCGCTGACAAAAATACACCGACACTAACACTAATACACTGACACTAACACACTAATACTGACACTAACACACTGACACTAAAACACTAACACGAACACAATGACACTAATACACTAACATTAAAACACTAACACTAACACACTAACACTAAAACACTGACAAACATACACTGACACTAACACTAACACAAACACACTGACACCAATACACTAACATTAAAACACTAACACTGACACTAAAACACTGACACAAACACACTGACACTAAAACACTAACACTGACACTAACACTAATACATTGACACGAACACACTGACACTAACACACTAACACTAACACACCGACAAAAATACACTGACACTAACACACCAACACTAATACATTGACATGAACACACTGACACTAATACACCGACACGAACACACTGAGACTAAAACACAGACTAAAACACTGAGACTGACACTAATACACTAACACTGACACTAACACACTAACAAAAATACACTGACACTAACACTAACACACTGACACTAATACACTGACATTAAAACACTAACACTAATACACTAACACTAACACAAAAACACTGACACTAAAACACTAACACTGACACTAACACACTAACACTAATACATTGACACGAACACACTGACACTAATACACTGACACTAACACACTGACACCAATACACTAACATTAAAACACTAACACTGACACTAAAACACTGACACAAACACACTGACACTAAAACACTAACACTGACACTAACACTAATACATTGACACGAACACACTGACACTAATACACTGACACTAACACTAACACACTGATACTAACACACCGACAAAAATACACTGACACTAACACATTGACATGAACACACTGACACTAATACACTGACACTAACACACTGAGACTAAAACGCTGAGACTGACACTAATACACTAACACCGACACTAACACACTAATACTGACACTAACACAGACACTAACACACTAACAAAAATACACTGACACTAACACTAAAACACTGACACTAACACACTGACACTAACACTAATACACTGACACTAATACACTAACATTAACACACGAACATTAAAACACTAACACAACACACTGACAAAAATACACTGACACTAACGCACTAACACATTGACATGAACACACTGACACTAATACACTGAGACTAAAACGCTGAGACTGACACTAATACACTAACACTGACACTAACACACTAATACTGACACTAACACACTAACAAAAATACACTGACACTAATACACTGACACTAACACTAAAACACTGACACTAACACTAATACACTGACACTAATACACTAACATTAACACACTAACATTAAAACACTAACACAACACACTGACAAAAATACACTGACACTAATACACTGACATTGACACTAACACACTAATACTGACACTAACACTAACACACTAACACTCAAACACTAACACACTGACACTAATACACTGACACTAACACTAATACATTGACACGAACACAATGATACTAATACACTAACACTAACATTAAAACACTAACACTAACACACTGACAAAAATACACTGACACTAATACATTGACACTGACACCAATACACTGACACCAATACACTGACACCAATACACTGACACCAATACACTGACACACTAACACACTAACAAACTGACACTAATACACTGACACCAAGACACTGACACACTAACATTAAAACACTAACACTGACACTAAAACACTAACACTAAAACATTAACACTAAAACACTAACACTAAAACACTAACACACTAACACTAAAACATTGACATGAACACACTGACACTAATACACTGAGACTGACACTATCACACTGAGACTAAAACACTGAGACTGACACTAATACTGACACTAACACACTGACACTAACACACTAACAAAAATACACTGACACTAACACTAAAACACTGACACTAACACACTGACACTAATACACTGACACTAATACACTGACATTGACACTAACACACTAATACTGACACTAACACTAACACACTGACACTAACACACTGACACTAATACACTGACACTAATACACTAACATTAAAACACTGACAAAAATACACTGACACTAACACACTGACACTAATACACTGACATTGACACTAACACACTAATACTGACACTAACACTAACACACTAACACTAACACACTGACACTAATACACTGACACTAACACTAATACAGTGACACGAACACAATGACACTAATACACTAACATTAAAACACTAACACTAAAACACTGACAAAAATACACTGACACTGACACTAACACACTGACACCAATACACTGACACCAATACACTAACACACTGACACCAATACACTGACACCCTAACATTAAAACACTAACACGGACACTAAAACACTGACACTAAAACACTAACACTGACACTAACACACTAACACTAATACATTGACACGAACACATTGACACTAATACACTAACACACTAACAATAACACACCGACAAAAATACACTGACACTAACACTAATACATTGACATGAACACACTGACACTAATACACTGACACTGACACACTGAGACTTTCACTAATACACTAACACTGACACTAACACACTAATACTGACACTAACACACTGACACTAACACACTAACAAAAATACACTGACACTAACGCACTAACACTAACACTAATACACTAACATTAACACACTAACATTAAAACACTAACACAAATACACTGACACTAACACACTAACATTAAAACACTAACACGAACACAAATACACTGACACTAACACACTAACACTAAAATACTGACACTAACACACCAAAATTAACACACTAACATTAAAACACTAACACAAACACAAATACACTGACACTAACACACTGACACTAATACATTGACACTAAAACACTGACACTAATACACTGACACTAACACACTGACAAAAATACACTGACACACTAACACTAATACACTGACACAAACACACTGACATTAAAACACTAACAATGACACAAACACAAACATACAGACACAAACACACTGACACCAAAACACTAACACTAATACACAAACATTAAAACACTAACACTATTACACTGACACTAAAACACTAACACTGACACTAACACACTAATACTGACACTAACACACTGATACTAAAACACTAACACTAATACACTGACACTAACACACTGACACTGTGATACACTGACACACAATGTGATATACTGACACACAGTGTGATACACGAACACACTGTGATACACGAACACACTGTGATACACTGACACACACAGTGATACACTGACACACTGTGATAACTGACACACACTGTGATACACTGACACACTGTGATACACTGACACACTGTGATACACTGACACACACTGTGATACACTGACATACTGTGACACACACTGTGATAACTGACACACACTGTCATACACTGACACACTGTGATACACTGACACACACTGTGATACACTGGCACACACTGTGATACCCTGACAAACTGTGATACACTAACACACACTGCGATACCCTGACACACTGTGACACACTGTGATACACTGACACACACTGTGATAACTGACACACACTGTCATACACTGACACACTGTGATACACTGACACACTGTGACACACTGACACACTGTGATAACTGACACACACTGTCATACACTGACACACTGTGATACACTGACACACTGTGATACACTGACACCCACTGTGATACACTGACACACACTGTGATACACTGGCACACACTGTGATATCCTGACACACTGTGATACACTAACACACACTGCGATACCCTGACACACTGTGACACACTGTGATACACTGACACACACTGTGATAACTGACACACACTGTCATACACTGACACACTGTGATACACTGACACACTGTGACACACTGACACACACAGTATGATACACTGACACTCACTGTGATACACTGACAGACTGTGACACACTGTGATACACTGACACACACTGTGATACCCTGACACACACTGTGATACACTGACACACACTGTGATACACTGACACACTGTGACACACTGACACACACTGTGATACCCTGACACAGTGTGGTACACTGACACACTGTGACACACTGACACAGTGTGGTACACTGACACACACTGTGATACACTGACACACACTGTGATACACTGACACACTGTGATATACTGACACACACTGTGATACACTGACACATACTGTGATACACTGACACACACTGTGATATCCTGACGCACACTGTGATACAGTGACACACACTGTGATACCCTGACACACACTGTGATACACTGACACAGTGTGGTACACTGACACACTGTGACACACTGACACACACTTTGATACCCTGACACAGTGTGGTACACTGACACACTCTGTGATACACTGACACACACTGTGATACCCTGACACACACTGTGATACCCTGACACAGTGTGGTACACTGACACACTGTGATACACTGACACACACTGTGATACACTGACACACACTGTGATACACTGACACACACAGTGATACACTGACACACACTGTGATACACTGACACAGTGTGGTACACTGACACACTGTGACACACTGACACACACTGTGATACACTGACACACACTGTGATACACTGACACACTGTGATACACTGAAACACACAGTATGATACACTGACACACTGATACACGGACACACACTGTGATACCCTGACACACTGTGATACAGTGACACACACTGTGATACACTGACACACTGTGACACACTGACACAAACTGTGACACACTGTGATACACAGACACACACTGTGATACTGAGACACACACTGTGATACACTGACACACACTGTGATACACTGACACACACTGTGATACACTGACACACTGTGATACACAGACACACTGTGATACACTGACACACGCTGTGATACACTGACACACGCTGTGATACACTGACACACTGTGATACACTGACACACTGCGATACACTGACACACTGTGATACACTGACACACACTGTGATACACTGACACACACAGTGATACACTGACACACACAGTGATACACTGACACAGTGTGGTACACTGACACACTGTGACACACACTGTGATACAGTGACACACACTGTGATACACTGACACACTGTGATACACTGAAACACACAGTATGATACACTGACACACAGATACACGGACACACACTGTGATACCCTGACACACTGTGATACAGTGACACACACTGTGATACATTGACACACTGTGACACACTGACACACACTGTGACACACTGTGATACACAGACACACACTGTGATACAGAGACACACACTGTGATACACTGACACACACTGTGATACACTGACACACACTGTGATACACTGACACACTGTGATACACTGACACACGCTGTGATACACTGACACACGCTGTGATACACTGACACACTGTGATACACTGACACACTGTGATACACAGACACACACTGTGATACACAGACACACTGTGATACACTGACACAGTGATACACTGTGATACATAGACACACTGTGACACACTGACACACTGTGATACACTGACACACACTGTGATACACAGACACACTGTGATACACTGACACACACTGTGATACACTGTGATACACAGACACACTGTGACACACTGACACACTGTGATACACTGACACACACTGTGATACACAGACACACACTGTGATACACAGACACATTGTGATACACAGACACGCTGTGATACACTGACACACACTGTGATACACAGACACACTGTGATACACTGACACACTGTGATACACTGACACACTGTGATACACTGACACGCTGTGATACAGACACGCTGTGATACACAGACACACTGTGATACACAGACACACACTGTGATGCACTGACACACACTGTGATACACTGACACACACTGTCATACACTGACACACTGTGATACACTGACACACTGTGATACACTGACACACACTGTGATACACAGACACACTGTGATACACAGACACACTGTGATACACTGACACACACTGTGATACACAGACACACACTGTGATACACTGACACACTGTGATACACAGACACACTGTGATACACAGACACACACTGTGATACACTGACACACTGTGATACACTGACACACAGTGACACACTGACACACACTGTGACACACTGACACACTGTGATACACAGACACACACTGTGATACAGAGACACACACTGTGATACAGAGACAAACACTGTGAGTCACAGACACACACTGTGACACAATGACACACACTGTGATACACTGACACACACTGTGATACACTGACACACTGTGATACACTGACACACACTGTGAAACACTGACACACTGTGATACACTGACACACTGTGATACACTGACACACACTGTGATAAACTGACACACTGTGATACACTGACACACAGTGACACACTGACACACACTGTGACACACTGACACACTGTGATACACAGACACACACTGTGATACAGAGACACACACTGTGATACAGAGACAAACACTGTGAGTCACAGACACACACTGTGACACAATGACACACACTGTGATACACTGACACACACTGTGATACACTGACACACTGTGATACACTGACACACACTGTGAAACACTGACACACTGTGATACACTGACACACTGTGATACACTGACACACACTGTGATACACTGACACACTGTGATACACTGACACACTGTGATACACAGACACACACTGTGATACACTGACACACACTGTGATACACTGACACACACTGTGATACACTGACACACTGTGATACACAGACACACACTGTGATACACAGACACACACTGTGATACACAGACACACACTGTGATACACAGACACACACTGTGATACACTGTGATACACTGACACACTGTGATACACTGACACACACTGTGATACACTGACACACTGTGATACACTGACACACTGTGATACACAGACACACACTGTGATACACTGACACACACTGTGATACACAGACACACTGTGATACACTGACACACTGAGATACACTGAAACACTGTGATACACAGACACACTGTGATACACTGACACACACTGTGATACACTGACACACTGTGACACACTGACACACACGGAGATACACTGACACACGGAGATACACTGACACACTGTGATACACAGACACACTGTGATACACTGACACACACTGTGATACACAGACACACACTGTGATACACTGACACACTGTGATACACTGACACACTGTGATACACAGACACACACTGTGATACACTGACACACTGTGATACACTGACACACTGTGACACACTGACACACACAGTGACACACTGACACACACTGTGACACACTGACACACTGTCACACACTGACACACACTGTGATACACTGACACACTGTGACACACTGACACACACTGTGACACACTGACACACACTGTGATACACAGACACACTGTGATACACTGACACACTGTGATACACAGACACACACTGTGATACACTGACACACTGTGATACACTGACACACTGTGATACACAGACACACACTGTGATACACTGACACACTGTGATACACTGACACACTGTGATACACTGACACACTGTGACACACTGACACACACAGTGACACACTGACACACACTGTGACACACTGACACACTGTCACACACTGACACACACTGTGATACACTGACACACTGACACACACTGTGACACACTGACACACACTGTGACACACTGACACACTGTGACACACTGACACACACTGTGATACACTGACACACTGTGATACACAGACACACTGTGATACACAGACACACTGTGATACACTGACACACTGTGATACACTGACACACACTGTGATACACTGACACACACTGTGATACACTGACACACTGTGATACACAGACACACTGTGATACACAGACACACACTGTGATACACAGACACACTGTGATACACTGACACACACTGTGATACACAGACACACTGTGATACACTGACACACTGTGATACACTGACACACTGTGATACACAGACACACACTGCGATACACTGACACACTGTGATACACTGACACACACTGTGACACACTGACACACACTGTGACACACTGACACACACTGTGACACACTGACACACTGTGACACACTGACACACACTGACACACACTGTGATACACTGACACACTGTGATACACAGACACACTGTGATACACAGACACACTGTGATACACAGACACACTGTGATACACTGACACACACTGTGATACACTGACACACACTGTGATACACTGACACACTGTGATACACAGACACACTGTGATACACTGACACACACTGTGATACACAGACACACTGTGATACACTGACACACTGTGATACACTGACACACACTGTGATACACAGACACACTGTGATACACTGACACACTGTGATACACTGACACACTGTGATACACAGACACACTGTGACACACTGACACACACTGTGACACACAGACACACTGTGATACACAGACACACTGTGATACACTGACACACTGTGATACACTGACACACTGTGATACACTGACACACACTGTGATACACTGACACCCACTGTGATACACTGACACACTGTGATACACAGACACACTGTGATACACTGACACACTGTGATACACTGACACACTGCGATACACAGACACACTGTGATACACTGACACACACTGTGATACACAGACACACACTGTGATACACAGACACACAGTGATACACTGACACACTGTGATACACTGACACACTGTGATACACTGACACACACTGTGATACACAGACACACACTGTGATACACTGACACACTGTGATACACAGACACACACTGTGATACACAGACACACACTGTGATACACAGACACACTGTGATACACAGACACACTGTGATACACTGACACACACTGTGATACACTGACACACACTGTGATACACAGACACACACTGTGATACACTGACACACACTGTGATACACAGACACACAGTGATACACTGACACACTGTGATACACTGACACACTGTGATACACTGACACACACTGTGATACACTGACACACTGTGATACACAGACACACTGTGATACACAGACACACACTGTGATACACTGACACACTGTGATACACAGACACACACTGTGATACACAGACACACACTGTGATACACAGACACACTGTGATACACTGACACACACTGTGATACACTGACACACACTGTGATACACAGACACACTGTGATACACAGACACACACTGTGATACACAGACACACTGTGATACACTGACACACACTGTGATACACAGACACACTGTGATACACTGACACACTGTGATACACAGACACACACTGTGATACACTGACACACTGTGATACACTGACACACTGTGATACACTGACACACTGTGATACACTGACACACACAGTGACACACTGACACACACTGTCACACACTGACACACTGTCACACACTGACACACACTGTGATACACTGACACACTGTGACACACTGACACACACTGTGACACACTGACACACACTGTGACACACTGACACACACTGTGATACACTGACACACTGTGATACACAGACACACTGTGATACACAGACACACTGTGATACACTGACACACACTGTGATACACTGACACACACTGTGATACACTGACACACTGTGATACACAGACACACTGTGATACACAGACACACACTGTGATACACAGACACACTGTGATACACTGACACACACTGTGATACACAGACACACTGTGATACACTGACACACTGTGATACACAGACACACACTGGGATACACTGACACACTGTGATACACTGACACACTGTGATACACAGACACACACTGCGATACACTGACACACTGTGATACACTGACACACACTGTGACACACTGACACACACTGTGACACACTGACACACACTGTGACACACTGACACACTGTGACACACTGACACACACTGTGATACACTGACACACACTGTGATACACTGACACACTGTGATACACAGACACACTGTGATACACTGACACACTGCGATACACAGACACACTGTGATACACTGACACACACTGTGATACACTGACACACACTGTGATACACTGACACACTGTGATACACAGACACACACTGTGATACACTGACACACTGTGATACACTGACACACTGTGATACACTGACACACTGTGACACACTGACACACACTGTGACACACTGACACACTGTGATACACTGACACACACTGTGATACACAGACACACACTGTGATACACTGACACACACTGTGATACACTGACACACACTGTGATACACAGACACACACTGTGATACACAGACACACAGTGATACACTGACACACTGTGATACACTGACACACTGTGATACACTGACACACACTGTGATACACAGACACACACTGTGATACACTGACACACTGTGATACACAGACACACACTGTGATACACAGACACACACTGTGATACACAGACACACACTGTGATACACAGACACACTGTGATACACAGACACACTGTGATACACTGACACACACTGTGATACACAGACACACACTGTGATACACAGACACACACTGTGATACACTGACACACACTGTGATACACAGACACACAGTGATACACTGACACACTGTGATACACTGACACACTGTGATACACTGACACACACTGTGATACACTGACACACTGTGATACACAGACACACTGTGATACACAGACACACACTGTGATACACTGACACACTGTGATACACAGACACACACTGTGATACACAGACACACACTGTGATACACAGACACACTGTGATACACTGACACACACTGTGATACACTGACACACACTGTGATACACAGACACACTGTGATACACAGACACACACTGTGATACACAGACACACTGTGATACACTGACACACACTGTGATACACAGACACACTGTGATACACTGACACACTGTGATACACAGACACACACTGTGATACACTGACACACTGTGATACACTGACACACTGTGATACACTGACACACACAGTGACACACTGACACACACTGTGACACACTGACACACTGTCACACACTGACACACACTGTGATACACTGACACACTGTGACACACTGACACACACTGTGACACACTGACACACACTGTGATACACTGACACACTGTGATACACAGACACACTGTGATACACAGACACACTGTGATACACAGACACACTGTGATACACTGACACACACTGTGATACACTGACACACACTGTGATACACTGACACACTGTGATACACAGACACACTGTGATACACAGACACACACTGTGATACACAGACACACTGTGATACACTGACACACACTGTGATACACAGACACACACTGGGATACACTGACACACTGTGATACACTGACACACTGTGATACACAGACACACACTGTGATACACTGACACACTGTGATACACTGACACACACTGTGACACACTGACACACACTGTGACACACTGACACACTGTGACACACTGACACACACTGTGATACACTGACACACTGTGATACACAGACACACTGTGATACACAGACACACTGTGATACACAGACACACTGTGATACACTGACACACACTGTGATACACTGACACACACTGTGATACACTGACACACTGTGATACACAGACACACTGTGATACACAGACACACACTGTGATACACAGACACACTGTGATACACTGACACACTGTGATACACTGACACACACTGTGATACACAGACACACTGTGATACACTGACACACTGTGATACACAGACACACTGTGATACACTGACACACACTGTGATACACAGACACACTGTGATACACTGACACACTGTGATACACTGACACACACTGTGATACACAGACACACTGTGATACACTGACACACTGTGATACACTGACACACTGTGACACACTGACACACACTGTGACACACTGACACACTGTGATACACTGACACACACTGTGATACACTGACACACTGTGATACACAGACACACTGTGATACACTGACACACACTGTGATACACAGACACACTGTGATACACAGACACACTGTGATACACTGACACACACTGTGATACACAGACACACACTGTGATACACTGACACACTGTGATACACAGACACACACTGTGATACACAGACACACACTGTGATACACTGACACACACTGTGATACACTGACACACACTGTGATACAGTGACACACTGTGATACACAGACACACTGTGACACACTGACACACACTGTGACACACAGACACACTGTGATACACAGACACACTGTGATACACTGACACACTGTGATACACTGACACACTGTGATACACTGACACACTGTGATACACTGACACACTGTGATACACTGACACACTGTGATACACAGACACACTGTGATACACTGACACACTGTGATACACTGACACACACTGTGATACACTGACACACACTGTGATACACTGACACACTGTGATACACAGACACACACTGTGATACACTGACACACTGTGACACACTGACACACACTGTGACACACTGACACACTGTGACACACTGACACACACTGACACACACTGTGATACACAGACACACTGTGATACACAGACACACTGTGATACACAGACACACTGTGATACACTGACACACACTGTGATACACAGACACACTGTGATACACTGACACACTGTGATACACAGACACACACTGTGATACACTGACACACTGTGATACACTGACACACTGTGATACACTGACACACTGTGATACACAGACACACACTGTGATACACTGACACACTGTGATACACTGACACACTGTGACACACTGACACACACTGTGACACACTGACACACACTGACACACACTGTGATACACAGACACACAGTGATACACAGACACACTGTGATACACAGACACACTGTGATACACTGACACACACTGTGATACACTGACACACTGTGATACACTGACACACACTGTGATACACTGACACACTGTGATACACTGACACACTGTGATACACTGACACACACTGTGATACACAGACACACTGTGATACACTGACACACTGTGACACACTGACACACACTGTGACACACTGACACACTGTGATACACTGACACACACTGTGATACACTGACACACTGTGATACACAGACACACTGTGATACACTGACACACACTGTGATACACTGACACACACTGTGATACACTGACACACTGTGATACACTGACACACACTGTGATACACTGACACACTGTGATACACTGACACACTGTGATACACTGACACACACTGTGATACACTGACACACTGTGATACACAGACACACTGTGATACACTGACACACTGTGATACACTGACACACTGTGATACACAGACACACTGTGATACACTGACACACTGTGATACACTGACACACACTGTGATACACTGACACACACTGTGATACACTGACACACTGTGATACACAGACACACACTGTGATACACTGACACACTGTGACACACTGACACACACTGTGACACACTGACACACTGTGACACACTGACACACACTGACACACACTGTGATACACTGACACACTGTGATACACAGACACACTGTGATACACTGACACACTGTGATACACTGACACACTGTGATACACTGACACACACTGTGATACACTGACACACTGTGATACACTGACACACTGTGATACACTGACACACTGTGATACACAGACACACACTGTGATACACTGACACACACTGTGATACACTGACACACTGTGATACACTGACACACTGTGATACACTGACACACTGTGATACACTGACACACTGTGATACACAGACACACACTGTGATACACTGACACACTGTGATACACTGACACACTGTGACACACTGACACACACTGTGATACACTGACACACACTGTGACACACTGACACACTGTGACACACTGACACACACTGACACACACTGTGATACACAGACACACTGTGATACACAGACACACTGTGATACACAGACACACTGTGATACACTGACACACACTGTGATACACTGACACACACTGTGATACACTGACACACACTGTGATACACTGACACACTGTGATACACTGACACACACTGTGATACACTGACACACTGTGATACACTGACACACACTGTGATACACAGACACACTGTGATACACTGACACACTGTGACACACTGACACACACTGTGACACACTGACACACTGTGATACACTGACACACACTGTGATACACTGACACACTGTGATACACAGACACACTGTGATACACTGACACACACTGTGATACACTGACACACACTGTGATACACTGACACACTGTGATACACTGACACACACTGTGATACACTGACACACTGTGATACACTGACACACTGTGATACACAGACACACACTGTGATACACAGACACACACTGTGACACACTGACACACTGTGATACACTGACACACTGTGATACACTGACACACACTGTGATACACAGACACACACTGTGATACACAGACACACTGTGATACACAGACACACTGTGATACACTGACACACACTGTGATACACTGACACACACTGTGATACACTGACACACTGTGATACACAGACACACTGTGATACACAGACACACACTGTGATACACTGACACACTGTGATACACAGACACACTGTGATACACTGACACACACTGTGATACACTGACACACACTGTGATACACTGACACACTGTGATACACAGACACACACTGTGATACACAGACACACTGTGATACACTGACACACTGTGATACACTGACACACTGTGATACACAGACACACACTGTGATACACTGACACACTGTGATACACTGACACACTGTGATACACTGACACACTGTGACACACTGACACACACTGTGACACACTGACACACACTGTGATACACTGACACACTGTGATACACAGACACACTGTGATACACAGACACACACTGTGATACACTGACACACTGTGATACACTGACACACACTGTGATACACAGACACACTGTGATACACTGACACACTGTGATACACTGACACACACTGTGACACACTGACACACTGTGACACACTGACACACACTGACACACACTGTGATACACTGACACACTGTGATACACAGACACACTGTGATACACAGACACACTGTGATACACTGACACACTGTGATACACAGACACTGTGATACACTGACACACACTGTGATACACAGACACACTGTGATACACAGACACACTGTGATACACTGACACACACTGTGATACACAGACACACTGTGATACACTGACACACTGTGATACACAGACACACACTGTGATACACTGACACACTGTGATACACTGACACACTGTGATACACAGACACACACTGTGATACACTGACACACTGTGATACACTGACACACTGTGACACACTGACACACACTGTGACACACTGACACACACTGTGACACACTGACACACTGTGACACACTGACACACACTGACACACACTGTGATACACAGACACACTGTGATACACTGACACACTGTGATACACTGACACACTGTGATACACAGACACACACTGTGATACACTGACACACTGTGATACACTGACACACTGTGACACACTGACACACACTGTGACACACTGACACACACTGTGACACACTGACACACTGTGACACACTGACACACACTGACACACACTGTGATACACAGACACACTGTGATACACAGACACACTGTGATACACAGACACACACTGTGATACACTGACACACTGTGATACACTGACACACTGTGATACACTGACACACACTGTGATACACTGACACACTGTGATACACTGACACACTGTGATACACTGACACACACTGTGATACACAGACACACTGTGATACACTGACACACTGTGACACACTGACACACACTGTGACACACTGACACACTGTGATACACTGACACACACTGTGATACACTGACACACTGTGATACACAGACACACTGTGATACACTGACACACACTGTGATACACTGACACACACTGTGATACACTGACACACACTGTGATACACTGACACACTGTGATACACTGACACACTGTGATACACAGACACACTGTGATACACTGACACACTGTGATACACTGACACACACTGTGATACACTGACACACACTGTGATACACTGACACACTGTGATACACAGACACACTGTGATACACTGACACACACTGTGATACACTGACACACACTGTGATACACTGACACACTGTGATACACAGACACACTGTGATACACAGACACACTGTGATACATTGACACACACTGTGATACACAGACACACTGTGATACACTGACACACTGTGATACACAGACACACACTGTGATACACTGACACACTGTGATACACTGACACACTGTGATACACAGACACACAGTGATACACAGACACACACTGTGATACACTGACACACTGTGACACACTGACACACTGTGATACACTGACACACTGTGATACACAGACACACACTGTGATACACAGACACACACTGTGATACACAGACACACTGTGATACACAGACACACTGTGATACACTGACACACACTGTGATACACTGACACACACTGTGATACACTGACACACTGTGATACACAGACACACTGTGATACACAGACACACACTGTGATACACTGACACACACTGTGATACACTGACACACTGTGATACACTGACACACACTGTGATACACTGACACACACTGTGATACACTGACACACTGTGATGCACAGACACACTGTGATACACAGACACACACTGTGATACACAGACACACTGTGATACACTGACACACTGTGATACACAGACACACACTGTGATACACAGACACACTGTGATACACTGACACACTGTGATACACTGACACACTGTGATACACAGACACACACTGTGATACACTGACACACTGTGATACACTGACACACTGTGACACACTGACACACACTGTGACACACTGACACACACTGTGATACACTGACACACTGTGATACACAGACACACTGTGATACACAGACACACACTGTGATACACTGACACACTGTGATACACTGACACACTGTGATACACTGACACACACTGTGATACACAGACACACTGTGATACACTGACACACTGTGATACACAGACACACACTGTGATACACTGACACACACTGTGATACACTGACACACACTGTGATACACTGACACACTGTGATACACTGACACACTGTGATACACAGACACACACTGTGATACACTGACACACTGTGATACACTGACACACTGTGACACACTGACACACACTGTGACACACTGCCACACACTGTGACACACTGTGACACACTGACACACTGTGATACACGGACACACTGTGATACACTGACACACTGTGATACACAGACACACACTGTGATACACTGACACACTGTGATACACAGACACACTGTGATACACAGACACACACTGTGATACACAGACACACTGTGATACACTGACACACTGTGATACACTGACACACTGTGATACACTGACACACACTGTGATACACAGACACACTGTGATACACAGACACACTGTGATACACAGACACACTGTGATACACAGACACACTGTGATACACTGACACACACTGTGATACACTGACACACTGTGATACACTGACACACTGTGATACACTGACACACTGTGATACACAGACACACACTGTGATACACTGACACACACTGTGAGACACTGACACACTGTGAGACACTGACACACTGTGATACACAGACACACACTGTGATACACAGACACACTGTGACACACTGACACACTGTGATACACTGACACACACTGTGATACGCTGACACACTGTGATACACTGACACACACTGTGATACACAGACACACTGTGACACACTGAAACACTGTGATACACTGACACACACTGTGATACACTGACACACACTGTGATACACTGACACACACTGTGATACACAGACACACACTGTGATACACTGACACACTGTGATACACTGACACACACTGTGATACACAGACACACACTGTGATACACAGACACACTGTGACACACTGACACACTGTGATACACTGACACACACTGTGATACACTGACACACTGTGATACACTGACACACACTGTGATACACAGACACACTGTGACACACTGAAACACTGATACACTGACACACACTGTGATACACAGACACACTGTGATACACTGGCACACACTGTGATACACAGACACACTGTGACACACTGACACACTGTGATACAGTGACACACTGTGATACACAGACACACTGTGACACACTGACACACACTGTGACACACAGACACACTGTGATACACTGACACACTGTGATACACTGACACACTGTGATACACTGACACACTGTGATACACAGACACACTGTGATACACTGACACACTGTGATACACTGACACACTGTGATACACAGACACACTGTGATACACTGACACACTGTGATACACTGACACACACTGTGATACACTGACACACACTGTGATACACTGACACACTGTGATACACAGACACACACTGTGATACACTGACACACTGTGACACACTGACACACACTGTGACACACTGACACACTGTGACACACTGACACACACTGACACACACTGTGATACACAGACACACTGTGATACACAGACACACTGTGATACACAGACACACTGTGATACACTGACACACACTGTGATACACAGACACACTGTGATACACTGACACACTGTGATACACTGACACACACTGTGATACACTGACACACTGTGATACACTGACACACTGTGATACACTGACACACTGTGATACACAGACACACACTGTGATACACTGACACACTGTGATACACTGACACACTGTGACACACTGACACACACTGTGACACACTGACACACACTGACACACACTGTGATACACAGACACACTGTGATACACAGACACACTGTGATACACAGACACACTGTGATACACTGACACACACTGTGATACACTGACACACTGTGATACACTGACACACTGTGATACACTGACACACACTGTGATACACTGACACACTGTGATACACTGACACACTGTGATACACTGACACACACTGTGATACACAGACACACTGTGATACACTGACACACTGTGACACACTGACACACACTGTGACACACTGACACACTGTGATACACTGACACACACTGTGATACACTGACACACTGTGATACACAGACACACTGTGATACACTGACACACACTGTGATACACTGACACACACTGTGATACACTGACACACTGTGATACACTGACACACACTGTGATACACTGACACACTGTGATACACTGACACACTGTGATACACTGACACACACTGTGATACACTGACACACTGTGATACACAGACACACTGTGATACACTGACACACTGTGATACACTGACACACTGTGATACACAGACACACTGTGATACACTGACACACTGTGATACACTGACACACACTGTGATACACTGACACACACTGTGATACACTGACACACTGTGATACACAGACACACACTGTGATACACTGACACACTGTGACACACTGACACACACTGTGACACACTGACACACTGTGACACACTGACACACACTGACACACACTGTGATACACTGACACACTGTGATACACAGACACACTGTGATACACAGACACACTGTGATACACTGACACACTGTGATACACTGACACACACTGTGATACACTGACACACTGTGATACACTGACACACTGTGATACACTGACACACTGTGATACACAGACACACACTGTGATACACTGACACACACTGTGATACACTGACACACTGTGATACACTGACACACTGTGATACACTGACACACTGTGATACACAGACACACACTGTGATACACTGACACACTGTGATACACTGACACACTGTGACACACTGACACACACTGTGATACACTGACACACACTGTGACACACTGACACACACTGTGATACACAGACACACTGTGATACACAGACACACTGTGATACACAGACACACTGTGATACACTGACACACACTGTGATACACTGACACACACTGTGATACACTGACACACACTGTGATACACTGACACACTGTGATACACTGACACACACTGTGATACACTGACACACTGTGATACACTGACACACACTGTGATACACAGACACACTGTGATACACTGACACACTGTGACACACTGACACACACTGTGACACACTGACACACTGTGATACACTGACACACACTGTGATACACTGACACACTGTGATACACAGACACACTGTGATACACTGACACACACTGTGATACACTGACACACACTGTGATACACTGACACACACTGTGATACACTGACACACTGTGATACACTGACACACACTGTGATACACTGACACACTGTGATACACTGACACACTGTGATACACAGACACACACTGTGATACACAGACACACACTGTGACACACTGACACACTGTGATACACTGACACACTGTGATACACTGACACACACTGTGATACACAGACACACACTGTGATACACAGACACACTGTGATACACAGACACACTGTGATACACTGACACACACTGTGATACACTGACACACACTGTGATACACTGACACACTGTGATACACAGACACACTGTGATACACAGACACACACTGTGATACACTGACACACTGTGATACACAGACACACTGTGATACACTGACACACACTGTGATACACTGACACACACTGTGATACACTGACACACTGTGATACACAGACACACACTGTGATACACAGACACACTGTGATACACTGACACACTGTGATACACTGACACACTGTGATACACAGACACACACTGTGATACACTGACACACTGTGATACACTGACACACTGTGATACACTGACACACTGTGACACACTGACACACACTGTGACACACTGACACACACTGTGATACACTGACACACTGTGATACACAGACACACTGTGATACACAGACACACACTGTGATACACTGACACACTGTGATACACTGACACACACTGTGATACACTGACACACTGTGACACACTGACACACACTGACACACACTGTGATACACTGACACACTGTGATACACAGACACACTGTGATACACAGACACACACTGTGATACACTGACACACTGTGATACACTGACACACACTGTGATACACTGACACACTGTGACACACTGACACACACTGACACACACTGTGATACACTGACACACTGTGATACACAGACACACTGTGATACACAGACACACTGTGATACACTGACACACTGTGATACACAGACACTGTGATACACTGACACACACTGTGATACACAGACACACTGTGATACACAGACACACTGTGATACACTGACACACACTGTGATACACAGACACACTGTGATACACTGACACACTGTGATACACAGACACACACAGTGATACACTGACACACTGTGATACACTGACACACTGTGATACACAGACACACACTGTGATACACTGACACACTGTGATACACTGACACACTGTGACACACTGACACACACTGTGACACACTGACACACACTGTGACACACTGACACACTGTGACACACTGACACACACTGACACACACTGTGATACACAGACACACTGTGATACACAGACACACTGTGATACACAGACACACTGTGATACACTGACACACTGTGATACACAGACACACACTGTGATACACTGACACACACTGTGATACACTGACACACTGTGATACACTGACACACTGTGACACACTGACACACACTGTGACACACTGACACACACTGTGACACACTGACACACTGTGACACACTGACACACACTGACACACACTGTGATACACAGACACACTGTGATACACAGACACACTGTGATACACAGACACACACTGTGATACACTGACACACTGTGATACACTGACACACTGTGATACACTGACACACACTGTGATACACTGACACACTGTGATACACTGACACACACTGTGATACACAGACACACTGTGATACACTGACACACTGTGACACACTGACACACACTGTGACACACTGACACACTGTGATACACTGACACACACTGTGATACACTGACACACTGTGATACACAGACACACTGTGATACACTGACACACACTGTGATACACTGACACACACTGTGATACACTGACACACACTGTGATACACTGACACACTGTGATACACTGACACACTGTGATACACAGACACACTGTGATACACTGACACACACTGTGATACACTGACACACACTGTGATACACTGACACACACTGTGATACACTGACACACTGTGATACACAGACACACTGTGATACACTGACACACACTGTGATACACTGACACACACTGTGATACACTGACACACTGTGATACACAGACACACTGTGATACACAGACACACTGTGATACACTGACACACACTGTGATACACAGACACACTGTGATACACTGACACACTGTGATACACAGACACACACTGTGATACACTGACACACTGTGATACACTGACACACTGTGATACACAGACACACAGTGATACACAGACACACACTGTGATACACTGACACACTGTGACACACTGACACACTGTGATACACTGACACACTGTGATACACAGACACACACTGTGATACACAGACACACACTGTGATACACAGACACACTGTGATACACAGACACACTGTGATACACTGACACACACTGTGATACACTGACACACACTGTGATACACTGACACACTGTGATACACAGACACACTGTGATACACAGACACACACTGTGATACACTGACACACACTGTGATACACTGACACACTGTGATACACTGACACACACTGTGATACACTGACACACACTGTGATACACTGACACACTGTGATACACAGACACACTGTGATACACAGACACACACTGTGATACACAGACACACTGTGATACACTGACACACTGTGATACACAGACACACACTGTGATACACAGACACACTGTGATACACTGACACACTGTGATACACTGACACACTGTGATACACAGACACACACTGTGATACACTGACACACTGTGATACACTGACACACTGTGACACACTGACACACACTGTGACACACTGACACACACTGTGATACACTGACACACTGTGATACACAGACACACTGTGATACACAGACACACACTGTGATACACTGACACACTGTGATACACTGACACACTGTGATACACTGACACACACTGTGATACACAGACACACTGTGATACACTGACACACTGTGATACACAGACACACACTGTGATACACTGACACACACTGTGATACACTGACACACACTGTGATACACTGACACACTGTGATACACTGACACACTGTGATACACAGACACACACTGTGATACACTGACACACTGTGATACACTGACACACTGTGACACACTGACACACACTGTGACACACTGCCACACACTGTGACACACTGACACACTGTGACACACTGACACACTGTGATACACGGACACACTGTGATACACTGACACACTGTGATACACAGACACACACTGTGATACACTGACACACTGTGATACACAGACACACTGTGATACACAGACACACACTGTGATACACAGACACACTGTGATACACTGACACACTGTGATACACTGACACACACTGTGATACACAGACACACTGTGATACACAGACACACTGTGATACACAGACACACTGTGATACACTGACACACACTGTGATACACTGACACACTGTGATACACTGACACACTGTGATACACTGACACACTGTGATACACAGACACACACTGTGATACACTGACACACACTGTGAGACACTGACACACTGTGAGACACTGACACACTGTGATACACAGACACACACTGTGATACACAGACACACTGTGACACACTGACACACTGTGATACACTGACACACACTGTGATACGCTGACACACTGTGATACACTGACACACACTGTGATACACAGACACACTGTGACACACTGAAACACTGTGATACACTGACACACACTGTGATACACTGACACACACTGTGATACACTGACACACACTGTGATACACAGACACACACTGTGATACACTGACACACTGTGATACACTGACACACACTGTGATACACAGACACACACTGTGATACACAGACACACTGTGACACACTGACACACTGTGATACACTGACACACACTGTGATACACTGACACACTGTGATACACTGACACACACTGTGATACACAGACACACTGTGACACACTGAAACACTGATACACTGACACACACTGTGATACACAGACACACTGTGATACACTGGCACACACTGTGATACACAGACACACTGTGACACACTGACACACTGTGATACACTGACACACACTGTGATACACAGACACACACTGTAATACACAGACACACTGTGACACACTGAAACACTGTGATACACTGACACACACTGTGATACACAGACACACTGTGATACACTGACACACTGTGATACACTGACACACACTGTGATACACAGACACACACTGTGACACACTGACACACTGTGACACACTGACACACACTGACACACACTGTGATACACAGACACACACTGTGATACACAGACACACACTGTGATACACAGACACACTGTGATACACTGACACACTGTGATACACTGACACACACTGTGATACACAGACACACTGTGATACACTGACACACTGTGATACACTGACACACTGTGATACACAGACACACTGTCATACACAGACACACACTGTGATACACTGACACACTGATACACAGACACACACTGTGATACACTGACACACTGTGATACACTGACACACACTGTGATACACTGACACACTGTGATACACAGACACACACTGTGATACACAGACACACACTGTGACACACTGACACACACTGTGATACACAGACACACACTGTGATACACAGACACACACTGTGATACACTGACACACTGTGATACACTGACACACACTGTGATACACAGACACACTGTGACACACTGACACACTGTGATACACTGACACACACTGTGATACACTGACACACTGTGATACACTGACACACTGTGATACACTGACACACACTGTGATACACAGACACACTGTGATACACTGAAACACTGTGATACACTGACACACACTGTGATACACAGACACACTGTGATACACTGACACACACTGTGATACACAGACACACACTGTGATACACAGACACACTGTGACACACTGACACACTGTGATACACTGACACACACTGTGATACACTGACACACTGTGATACACTGACACACACTGTGATACACAGACACACTGTGACACACTGAAACACTGATACACTGACACACACTGTGATACACAGACACACTGTGATACACTGACACACACTGTGATACACAGACACACTGTGACACACTGACACACTGTGATACACTGACACACACTGTGATACACAGACACACACTGTAATACACAGACACACTGTCATACACAGACACACACTGTGATACACTGAAACACTGTGATACACTGACACACTGTGATACACTGACACACTGTGATACACTGACACACACTGTGATACACAGACACACTGTGATACACAGACACACACTTAGATACACTGACACACTGTGATACACAGACACACACTGTGATACACTGACACACACTGTGATACACTGACACACACTGTGATACACTGACACACTGTGATACACTGACACACTGTGATACACAGACACACACTGTGATACACTGACACACTGTGACACACTGACACACTGTGACACACTGACACACACTGTGACACACTGCCACACACTGTGACACACTGACACACTGTGACACACTGACACACTGTGATACACGGACACACTGTGATACACTGACACACTGTGATACACAGACACACACTGTGATACACTGACACACTGTGATACACAGACACACTGTGATACACAGACACACACTGTGATACACAGACACACTGTGATACACTGACACACTGTGATACACTGACACACACTGTGATACACAGACACACTGTGATACACAGACACACTGTGATACACTGACACACACTGTGATACACTGACACACTGTGATACACTGACACACTGTGATACACTGACACACTGTGATACACAGACACACACTGTGATACACTGACACACACTGTGAGACACTGACACACTGTGAGACACTGACACACTGTGATACACAGACACACACTGTGATACACAGACACACTGTGACACACTGACACACTGTGATACACTGACACACACTGTGATACGCTGACACACTGTGATACACTGACACACACTGTGATACACAGACACACTGTGACACACTGAAACACTGTGATACACTGACACACACTGTGATACACTGACACACACTGTGATACACTGACACACACTGTGATACACAGACACACACTGTGATACACTGACACACTGTGATACACTGACACACACTGTGATACACAGACACACACTGTGATACACAGACACACTGTGACACACTGACACACTGTGATACACTGACACACACTGTGATACACTGACACACTGTGATACACTGACACACACTGTGATACACAGACACACTGTGACACACTGAAACACTGATACACTGACACACACTGTGATACACAGACACACTGTGATACACTGGCACACACTGTGATACACAGACACACTGTGACACACTGACACACTGTGATACACTGACACACACTGTGATACACAGACACACACTGTAATACACAGACACACTGTGACACACTGAAACACTGTGATACACTGACACACACTGTGATACACAGACACACTGTGATACACTGACACACTGTGATACACTGACACACACTGTGATACACAGACACACACTGTGACACACTGACACACTGTGACACACTGACACACACTGACACACACTGTGATACACAGACACACACTGTGATACACAGACACACACTGTGATACACAGACACACTGTGATACACTGACACACTGTGATACACTGACACACACTGTGATACACAGACACACTGTGATACACTGACACACTGTGATACACAGACACACTGTCATACACAGACACACACTGTGATACACTGACACACTGATACACAGACACACACTGTGATACACTGACACACTGTGATACACTGACACACACTGTGATACACTGACACACTGTGATACACAGACACACACTGTGATACACAGACACACACTGTGACACACTGACACACACTGTGATACACAGACACACACTGTGATACACAGACACACACTGTGATACACTGACACACTGTGATACACTGACACACACTGTGATACACAGACACACTGTGACACACTGACACACTGTGATACACTGACACACACTGTGATACACTGACACACTGTGATACACTGACACACTGTGATACACTGACACACACTGTGATACACAGACACACTGTGACACACTGAAACACTGTGATACACTGACACACACTGTGATACACAGACACACTGTGATACACTGACACACACTGTGATACACAGACACACACTGTGATACACAGACACACTGTGACACACTGACACACTGTGATACACTGACACACACTGTGATACACTGACACACTGTGATACACTGACACACACTGTGATACACAGACACACTGTGACACACTGAAACACTGATACACTGACACACACTGTGATACACAGACACACTGTGATACACTGGCACACACTGTGATACACAGACACACTGTGACACACTGACACACTGTGATACACTGACACACACTGTGATACACAGACACACACTGTAATACACAGACACACTGTCATACACAGACACACACTGTGATACACTGAAACACTGTGATACACTGACACACTGTGATACACTGACACACTGTGATACACTGACACACTGTGATACACTGACACACTGTGATACACTGACACACACTGTGATACACTGACACACTGTGATACACTGACACACTGTGATACACTGACACACTGATACACTGACACACACTGTGATACACTGACACACACTGTGATACACAGACACACTGTGACACACTGTGATACACTGACACACACTGTGATACACTGACACACTGTGATACACTGACACACTGTGATACACTGACACACACTGTGATACACTGACACACTGTGATACACAGACACACTGTGATACACTGACACACTGTGATACACAGACACACTGATACACTGACACACACTGTGATACACAGACACACTGTGACACACTGTGATACACTGACACACACTGTGATACACAGACACACACTGTGATACACAGACACACTGTGACACACTGAAACACTGTGATACACTGACACACACTGTGATACACTGACACACTGTGATACACTGACACACTGTGATACACTGACACACTGTGATACACAGACACACTGTCATACACAGACACACACTGTGATACACTGACACACTGTGATACACTGACACACTGTGATACACTGACACACACTGTGATACACTGACACACACTGTGATACACTGACACACACTGTGATACACTGACACACTGTGATACACTGACACACACTGTGATACACTGACACACACTGTGATACACTGACACACTGTGATACACTGACACACTGTGATACACTGACACACTGTGATACACTGACACACACTGTGATACACTGACACACTGTGATACACTGACACACTGTGATACACTGACACACACTGTGATACACTGACACACTGTGATACACTGACACACTGTGATACACTGACACACTGTGATACACTGACACACTGTGATACACTGACACACACTGTGATACACTGACACACTGTGATACACAGACACACTGTGATACACTGACACACTGTGATACACAGACACACTGTGATACACTGACACACACTGTGATACACAGACACACTGTGATACACAGACACACTGTGATACACTGACACACTGTGATACACAGACACACACTGTGATACACAGACACACTGTGATACACAGACACACTGTGATACACTGACACACTGTGATACACTGACACACTGTGATACACTGACACACACTGTGATACACTGACACACTGTGATACACTGACACACACTGTGATACACTGACACACACTGTGATACACTAACACACACTGTGATACACAGACACACTGTGATACACAGACACACTGTGATACACAGACACACTGTGATACACTGACACACACTGTGATACACAGACACACACTGTGATACACAGACACACTGTGATACACAGACACACTGTGATAGACTGACACACACTGTGATACACAGACACACTGTGATACACAGACACACTGACACGCACTGTGATACACTGACACACACTGTGATACACTGACACACACTGTGATACACAGACACACACTGTGATACACAGACACACTGTGATACACTAACACACACTGTGACACACTGACACACTGTGATACACTGACACACACTGTGATACACAGACACACTGTGATACACAGACACACACTGTGACACACTGACACACTGTGATACACAGACACACTGTGATACACAGACACACTGTGACACACTGACACACACTGTGATACACTGACACACTGTGATACACTGACACACACTGTGATACACTGACACACTGTGATACACAGACACACTGTGATACACTGACACACTGTGATACACAGACACACTGTGATACACTAACACACACTGTGATACACAGACACACTGTGATACACAGACACACTGTGATACACAGACACACTGTGATACACTGACACACTGTGATACACTGACACACACTGTGATACACTGACACACTGTGATACACAGACACACTGTGATACACTAACACACACTGTGATACACAGACACACTGTGACACACTGACACACACTGTGATACACTGACACACTGTGATACACTGACACACACTGTGATACACTGACACACACTGTGATACACAGACACACTGTGATACACAGACACACTGACACACACTGTGATACACTAACACACACTGTGATACACTGACACACTGTGATACACTGACACACACTGTGATACACAGACACACACTGTGATACACAGACACACTGTGATACACTGACACACACTGTGATACACAGACACACTGTGATACACAGACACACTGTGACACACTGACACACTGTGATACACTGACACACACTGTGATACACTGACACACTGTGATACACTGACACACACTGTGATACACTGACACACTGTGATACACTGACACACTGTGATACACTGACACACTGTGATACACTAACACACACTGTGATACACAGACACACTGTGATACACAGACACACTGTGATACACTGACACACACTGTGATACACAGACACACTGTGATACACAGACACACTGTGATACACTAACACACACTGTGATACACAGACACACACTGTGATACACAGACACACTGTGATACACAGACACACTGTGACACACTGACACACACTGTGATACACTGACACACTGTGATACACTGACACACACTGTGATACACTGACACACACTGTGATACACAGACACACTGTGATACACAGACACACTGTGATACACTGACACACTGTGATACACTGACACACACTGTGATACACTGACACACTGTGATACACAGACACACACTGTGATACACAGACACACTGTGATACACTAACACACACTGTGATACACTGACACACTGTGATACACTGACACACACTGTGATACACAGACACACTGTGATACACTAACACACACTGTGACACACTGACACACTGTGATACACTGACACACACTGTGATACACAGACACACTGTGATACACAGACACACTGTGATACACAGATACACACTGTGACACACTGACACACTGTGATACACTGACACACTGTGATACACTGACACACACTGTGATACACAGACACACTGTGATACACAGACACACACTTAGATACACTGACACACTGTGATACACAGACACACACTGTGATACACTGACACACACTGTGATACACTGACACACACTGTGATACACTGACACACTGTGATACACTGACACACTGTGATACACAGACACACACTGTGATACACTGACACACTGTGATACACTGACACACTGTGACACACTGACACACACTGTGACACACTGCCACACACTGTGACACACTGACACACTGTGACACACTGACACACTGTGATACACGGACACACTGTGATACACTGACACACTGTGATACACAGACACACACTGTGATACACTGACACACTGTGATACACAGACACACTGTGATACACAGACACACACTGTGATACACAGACACACTGTGATACACTGACACACTGTGATACACTGACACACACTGTGATACACAGACACACTGTGATACACAGACACACTGTGATACACAGACACACTGTGATACACTGACACACACTGTGATACACTGACACACTGTGATACACTGACACACTGTGATACACTGACACACTGTGATACACAGACACACACTGTGATACACTGACACACACTGTGAGACACTGACACACTGTGAGACACTGACACACTGTGATACACAGACACACACTGTGATACACAGACACACTGTGACACACTGACACACTGTGATACACTGACACACACTGTGATACGCTGACACACTGTGATACACTGACACACACTGTGATACACAGACACACTGTGACACACTGAAACACTGTGATACACTGACACACACTGTGATACACTGACACACACTGTGATACACTGACACACACTGTGATACACAGACACACACTGTGATACACTGACACACTGTGATACACTGACACACACTGTGATACACAGACACACACTGTGATACACAGACACACTGTGACACACTGACACACTGTGATACACTGACACACACTGTGATACACTGACACACTGTGATACACTGACACACACTGTGATACACAGACACACTGTGACACACTGAAACACTGATACACTGACACACACTGTGATACACAGACACACTGTGATACACTGGCACACACTGTGATACACAGACACACTGTGACACACTGACACACTGTGATACACTGACACACACTGTGATACACAGACACACACTGTAATACACAGACACACTGTGACACACTGAAACACTGTGATACACTGACACACACTGTGATACACAGACACACTGTGATACACTGACACACTGTGATACACTGACACACACTGTGATACACAGACACACACTGTGACACACTGACACACTGTGACACACTGACACACACTGACACACACTGTGATACACAGACACACACTGTGATACACAGACACACACTGTGATACACAGACACACTGTGATACACTGACACACTGTGATACACTGACACACACTGTGATACACAGACACACTGTGATACACTGACACACTGTGATACACAGACACACTGTCATACACAGACACACACTGTGATACACTGACACACTGATACACAGACACACACTGTGATACACTGACACACTGTGATACACTGACACACACTGTGATACACTGACACACTGTGATACACAGACACACACTGTGATACACAGACACACACTGTGACACACTGACACACACTGTGATACACAGACACACACTGTGATACACAGACACACACTGTGATACACTGACACACACTGTGATACACAGACACACTGTGACACACTGACACACTGTGATACACTGACACACACTGTGATACACTGACACACTGTGATACACTGACACACTGTGATACACTGACACACACTGTGATACACAGACACACTGTGACACACTGACACACTGTGATACACTGACACACACTGTGATACACAGACACACTGTGATACACTGACACACACTGTGATACACAGACACACACTGTGATACACAGACACACACTGTGATACACAGACACACTGTGACACACTGACACACTGTGATACACTGACACACACTGTGATACACTGACACACTGTGATACACTGTCACACACTGTGATACACAGACACACTGTGACACACTGAAACACTGATACACTGACACACACTGTGATACACAGACACACTGTGATACACTGGCACACACTGTGATACACAGACACACTGTGACACACTGACACACTGTGATACACTGACACACACTGTGATACACAGACACACACTGTAATACACAGACACACTGTCATACACAGACACACACTGTGATACACTGAAACACTGTGATACACTGACACACTGTGATACACTGACACACACTGTGATACACTGACACACTGTGATACACTGACACACTGTGATACACTGACACACTGATACATTGACACACACTGTGATACACTGACACACACTGTGATACACAGACACACTGTGACACACTGTGATACACTGACACACACTGTGATACACTGACACACTGTGATACACTGACACACTGTGATACACTGACACACACTGTGATACACTGACACAGTGTGATACACAGACACACTGTGATACACTGACACACTGTGATACACAGACACACTGATACACTGACACACACTGTGATACACAGACACACTGTGACACACTGTGACACACTGACACACACTGTGATACACAGACACACACTGTGATACACAGACACACTGTGACACACTGAAACACTGTGATACACTGACACACACTGTGATACACTGACACACTGTGATACACAGACACACTGTCATACACAGACACACACTGTGATACACTGAAACACTGTGATACACTGACACACTGTGATACACTGACACACACTGTGATACACTGACACACACTGTGATACACTGACACACACTGTGATACACTGACACACTGTGATACACTGACACACACTGTGATACACTGACACACACTGTGATACACTGACACACTGTGATACACTGACACACTGTGATACACTGACACACTGTGATACACTGACACACACTGTGATACACTGACACACTGTGATACACTGACACACTGTGATACACTGACACACACTGTGATACACTGACACACTGTGATACACTGACACACTGTGATACACTGACACACTGTGATACACTGACACACACTGTGATACACTGACACACTGTGATACACAGACACACTGTGATACACTGACACACTGTGATACACAGACACACTGTGATACACTGACACACACTGTGATACACAGACACACTGTGATACACAGACACACTGTGATACACTGACACACTGTGATACACAGACACACACTGTGATACACAGACACACTGTGATACACAGACACACTGTGATACACTGACACACTGTGATACACTGACACACTGTGATACACTGACACACACTGTGATACACTGACACACTGTGATACACTGACACACACTGTGATACACTGACACACACTGTGATACACTAACACACACTGTGATACACAGACACATGTGATACACAGACACACTGTGATACACAGACACACTGTGATACACTAACACACACTGTGATACACAGACACACACTGTGATACACAGACACACTGTGATACACAGACACACTGTGATAGACTGACACACACTGTGATACACAGACACACTGTGATACACAGACACACTGACACACACTGTGATACACTGACACACACTGTGATACACTGACACACACTGTGATACACAGACACACACTGTGATACACAGACACACACTGTGATACACAGACACACTGTGATACACTAACACACACTGTGACACACTGACACACTGTGATACACTGACACACACTGTGATACACAGACACACTGTGATACACAGACACACACTGTGACACACTGACACACTGTGATACACAGACACACTGTGATACACAGACACACTGTGACACACTGACACACACTGTGATACACTGACACACTGTGATACACTGACACACACTGTGATACACTGACACACTGTGATACACAGACACACTGTGATACACTGACACACTGTGATACACAGACACACTGTGATACACTAACACACACTGTGATACACAGACACACTGTGATACACAGACACACTGTGATACACTGACACACTGTGATACACTGACACACACTGTGATACACTGACACACTGTGATACACAGACACACTGTGATACACTAACACACACTGTGATACACAGACACACTGTGACACACTGACACACACTGTGATACACTGACACACTGTGATACACTGACACACACTGTGATACACTGACACACACTGTGATACACAGACACACTGTGATACACAGACACACTGACACACACTGTGATACACTAACACACACTGTGATACACTGACACACTGTGATACACTGACACACTGTGATACACTGACACACACTGTGATACACAGACACACACTGTGATACACAGACACACTGTGATACACAGACACACTGTGATAGACTGACACACACTGTGATACACAGACACACTGTGATACACAGACACACTGACACACACTGTGATACACTGACACACACTGTGATACACTGACACACACTGTGATACACAGACACACACTGTGATACACAGACACACACTGTGATACACAGACACACTGTGATACACTAACACACACTGTGACACACTGACACACTGTGATACACTGACACACACTGTGATACACAGACACACTGTGATACACAGACACACACTGTGACACACTGACACACTGTGATACACAGACACACTGTGATACACAGACACACTGTGACACACTGACACACACTGTGATACACTGACACACTGTGATACACTGACACACACTGTGATACACTGACACACTGTGATACACAGACACACTGTGATACACTGACACACTGTGATACACAGACACACTGTGATACACTAACACACACTGTGATACACAGACACACTGTGATACACAGACACACTGTGATACACTGACACACTGTGATACACTGACACACACTGTGATACACTGACACACTGTGATACACAGACACACTGTGATACACTAACACACACTGTGATACACAGACACACTGTGACACACTGACACACACTGTGATACACTGACACACTGTGATACACTGACACACACTGTGATACACTGACACACACTGTGATACACAGACACACTGTGATACACAGACACACTGACACACACTGTGATACACTAACACACACTGTGATACACTGACACACTGTGATACACTGACACACTGTGATACACTGACACACACTGTGATACACAGACACACACTGTGATACACAGACACACTGTGATACACTGACACACACTGTGATACACAGACACACTGTGATACACAGACACACTGTGACACACTGACACACACTGTGATACACTGACACACACTGTGATACACTGACACACTGTGATACACTGACACACTGTGATACACTGACACACTGTGATACACTGACACACTGTGATACACTAACACACACTGTGATACACAGACACACTGTGATACACAGACACACTGTGATACACTGACACACACTGTGATACACAGACACACTGTGATACACAGACACACTGTGATACACTAACACACACTGTGATACACAGACACACACTGTGATACACAGACACACTGTGATACACAGACACACTGTGACACACTGACACACACTGTGATACACTGACACACTGTGATACACTGACACACACTGTGATACACTGACACACACTGTGATACACAGACACACTGTGATACACAGACACACTGTGATACACTGACACACTGTGATACACTGACACACACTGTGATACACTGACACACACTGTGATACACTGACACACTGTGATACACAGACACACACTGTGATACACAGACACACTGTGATACACTAACACACACTGTGATACACTGACACACTGTGATACACTGACACACACTGTGATACACAGACACACTGTGATACACTAACACACACTGTGACACACTGACACACTGTGATACACTGACACACACTGTGATACACAGACACACTGTGATACACAGACACACTGTGATACACAGATACACACTGTGACACACTGACACACTGTGATACACAGACACACTGTGACCCACAGACACACACTGTGATACACTGACACACTGTGATACACTGACACACTGTGATACACTGACACACACTGTGATACACAGACACACACTGTGATACACAGACACACTGTGATACACAGACACACTGTGATACACAGACACACTGTGATACACTGACACACTGTGATACACAGACACACTGTGATACACTGACACACTGTGATACACAGACACACTGTGATACACTGACACACTGTGATACACAGACACACACTGTGATACACAGACACACTGTGATACACAGACACACTGTGATACACTGACACACTGTGATACACAGACACACTGTGATACACAGACACACTGTGATACACAGACACACTGTGACACACAGACACACTGTGATACACTGACACACTGTGACACACAGACACACACTGTGATACACTGACACACTGTGATACACTGACACACACTGTGATACACTGACACACTGTGACACACAGACACACACTGTGATACACTGACACACTGTGATACACTGACACACACTGTGATACACTGACACACTGTGACACACAGACACACACTGTGATACACAGACACACTGTGATACACTGACACACTGTGATACACTGACACACTGTGATACACAGACACACTGTGATACACAGACACACACTGTGATACACAGACACACTGTGATACACAGACACACTGTGATACACTGACACACTGTGACACACTGACACACACTGTGACACACTGACACACACTGTGATACACTGACACACTGTGATACACAGACACACTGTGATACAATGACACACTGTGATACACAGACACACTGTGATACACAGACACACTGTGATACACAGACACACACTGTGATACACTGACACACACTGTGATACACTGACACACTGTGATACACTGACACACACTGTGATACACTGACACACTGTGATACACTGACACACTGTGACACACTGACACACACTGTGATACACAGACACACACTGTGATACACTGACACACTGTGATACACTGACACACACTGTGATACACTGACACACTGTGATACACTGACACACTGTGACACACTGACACACTGTGATACACAGACACACACTGTGATACACAGACACACTGTGATACACAGACACACTGTGATACACAGACACACACTGTGATACACAGACACACTGTGATACACTGACACACTGTGGTACACTGACACACACTGTGATACACTGACACACTGTGATACACAGACACACTGTGATACACAGACACACACTGTGATACACTGACACACTGTGATACACTGACACACACTGTGATACACTGACACACACTGTGATACACTGACACACTGTGATACACTGACACACTGTGATACACTGACACACTGTGATACACTGACACACTGTGATACACAGACACACTGTGATACACAGACACACACTGTGATACACAGACACACTGTGATACACTGACACACTGTGGTACACTGACACACACTGTGATACACTGACACACTGTGATACACAGACACACTGTGATACACAGACACACACTGTGATACACTGACACACTGTGATACACTGACACACACTGTGATACACTGACACACTGTGATACACTGACACACTGTGATACACAGACACACACTGTGATACACAGACACACTGTGACACACTGACACACACTGTGATACACAGACACACTGTGATACACTGACACACTGTGGTACACTGACACACACTGTGATACACTGACACACTGTGATACACAGACACACTGTGATACACAGACACACACTGTGATACACTGACACACTGTGATACACTGACACACACTGTGATACACTGACACACTGTGATACACTGACACACTGTGATACACTGACACACACTGTGATACACTGACACACTGTGATACACTGACACACTGTGATACACTGACACACACTGTGATACACTGACACACACTGTGATACACTGACACACTGTGACACACTGACACACACTGTGATACACAGACACACTGTGATACACAGACACACACTGTGATACACTGACACACTGTGATACACTGACACACTGTGATACACAGACACACACTGTGATACACTGACACACTGTGATACACTGACACACTGTGATACACTGACACACACTGTGATACACAGACACACTGTGATACACAGACACACACTGTGATACACAGACACACTGTGATACACTGACACACTGTGGTACACTGACACACACTGTGATACACAGACACACAGTGATACACAGACACACACTGTGATACACAGACACACACTGTGATACACTGACACACTGTGATACACAGACACACTGTGATACACAGACACACTGTGATACACTGACACACACTGTGATACACTGACACACTGTGATACACTGACACACTGTGATACACTGACACACACTGTGATACACTGACACACTGTGACACACTGACACACTGTGACACACAGACACACTGTGATACACTGACACACTGTGATACACTGACACACTGTGATACACAGACACACTGTGGTACACTGACACACACTGTGATACACTGACACACTGTGATACACAGACACACACTGTGATACACTGACACACACTGTGATACACTGACACACACTGTGATACACTGACACACTGTGATACACTGACACACTGTGATACACTGACACACACTGTGATACACTGACACACACTGTGATACACTGACACACTGTGATACACTGACACACTGTGATACACTGACACACTGTGATACACTGACACACTGTGATACACAGACACACACTGTGATACACTGACACACTGTGATACACTGACACACACTGTGATACACTGACACACTGTGATACACTGACACACACTGTGATACACAGACACACTGTGACACACTGACACACTGTGATACACTGACACACACTGTGATACACTGACACACTGTGATACACTGACACACACTGTGATACACTGACACACTGTGATACACTGACACACACTGTGATACACTGACACACACTGTGATACACTGACACACTGTGATACACTGACACACTGTGATACACTGACACACTGTGATACACAGACACACACTGTGATACACTGACACACTGTGATACACTGACACACTGTGATACACTGACACACACTGTGATACACAGACACACTGTGATACACAGACACACACTGTGATACACAGACACACTGTGATACACTGACACACTGTGGTACACTGACACACACTGTGATACACAGACACACTGTGATACACTGACACACTGTGATACACTGACACACACTGTGATACACTGACACACTGTGACACACTGACACACTGTGACACACAGACACACTGTGATACACTGACACACTGTGATACACTGACACACTGTGATACACAGACACACTGTGGCACACTGACACACACTGTGATACACTGACACACTGTGATACACAGACACACACTGTGATACACTGACACACACTGTGATACACTGACACACACTGTGATACACTGACACACTGTGATACACTGACACACTGTGATACACTGACACACACTGTGATACACTGACACACACTGTGATACACTGACACACTGTGATACACTGACACACTGTGATACACTGACACACTGTGATACACTGACACACTGTGATACACAGACACACACTGTGATACACTGACACACTGTGATACACAGACACACACTGTGATACACTGACACACTGTGATACACTGACACACTGTGATACACTGACACACACTGTGATACACTGACACACTGTGACACACTGACACACTGTGACACACAGACACACTGTGATACACTGACACACTGTGATACACTGACACACTGTGATACACAGACACACTGTGGTACACTGACACACACTGTGATACACTGACACACTGTGATACACAGACACACACTGTGATACACTGACACACACTGTGATACACTGACACACACTGTGATACACTGACACACTGTGATACACTGACACACTGTGATACACTGACACACACTGTGATACACTGACACACACTGTGATACACTGACACACTGTGATACACTGACACACTGTGATACACTGACACACTGTGATACACAGACACACACTGTGATACACTGACACACTGTGATACACAGACACACACTGTGATACACTGACACACTGTGATACACTGACACACACTGTGATACACAGACACACTGTGACACACTGACACACTGTGATACACTGACACACACTGTGATACACTGACACACTGTGATACACTGACACACACTGTGATACACTGACACACTGTGATACACTGACACACACTGTGATACACTGACACACACTGTGATACACTGACACACTGTGATACACTGACACACTGTGATACACTGACACACTGTGATACACAGACACACACTGTGATACACTGACACACACTGTGATACACAGACACACTGTGATACACAGACACACTGTGATACACTGACACACTGTGATATACTGACACACTGTGATACACTGACACACACTGTGATACACTGACACACTGTGATACACAGACACACTGTGATACACTGACACACTGTGATACACTGACACACTGTGATATACTGACACACTGTGATACACTGACACACACTGTGATACACTGACACACTGTGATACACAGACACACTGTGATACACTGACACACTGTGATATACTGACACACTGTGATACACTGACACACACTGTGATACACTGACACACTGTGATACACTGACACACACTGTGATACACAGACACACTGTGATACACTAACACACACTGTGATACACAGACACACTGTGATACACAGACACACTGTGATACACTGACACACACTGTGATACACTGACACACTGTGATACACAGACACACTGTGATACACTAACACACACTGTGATACACAGACACACACTGTGATACACAGACACACTGTGATACACAGACACACTGTGACACACTGACACACACTGTGATACACTGACACACTGTGATACACTGACACACACTGTGATACACTGACACACTGTGATACACAGACACACACTGTGATACACAGACACACTGTGATACACTAACACACACTGTGATACACTGACACACTGTGATACACTGACACACACTGTGATACACAGACACACTGTGATACACTAACACACACTGTGACACACTGACACACTGTGATACACTGACACACATTGTGATACACAGACACACTGTGATACACAGACACACACTGTGACACACTGACACACTGTGATACACAGACACACTGTGATACACAGACACACTGTGATACACAGACACACTGTGACACACTGACACACACTGTGATACACTGACACACTGTGATACACTGACACACACTGTGATACACTGACACACTGTGATACACAGACACACTGTGATACACAGACACACTGTGATACACTGACACACTGTGATACACTGACACACACTGTGATACACAGACACACACTGTGATACACAGACACACTGTGATACACTGACACACTGTGATACACAGACACACACTGTGATACACAGACACACTGTGATACACAGACACACTGTGATACACAGACACACTGTGATACACTGACACACACTGTGATACACTGACACACTGTGATACACAGACACACTGTGATACACTGACACACACTGTGATACACAGACACACACTGTGACACACTGACACACACTGTGACACACTGACACACTGTGACACACTGACACACTGTGATACACTGACACACACTGTGATACACTGACACACTGTGATACACAGACACACTGTGATACACAGACACACACTGTGATACACAGACACACACTGTGATACACAGACACACTGTGATACACTGACACACTGTGATACACTGACACACACTGTGATACACAGACACACTGTGATACACTGACACACTGTGATACACAGACACACACTGTGATACACTGACACACTGTGATACACTGACACACTGTGACACACTGACACACTGTGACACACTGACACACTGTGATACACTGACACACACTGTGATACACAGACACACTGTGACACACTGACACACTGTGATACACTGACACACACTGTGATACACTGACACACTGTGATACACTGACACACACTGTGATACACAGACACACTGTGACACACTGAAACACTGTGATACACTGACACACACTGTGATACACAGACACACTGTGATACACTGACACACACTGTGATACACTGACACACACTGTGATACACTGACACACTGTGATACACTGACACACACTGTGATACACTGACACACACTGTGATACACAGACACACACTGTGATACACAGACACACTGTGACACACTGAAACACTGTGATACACTGACACACACTGTGATACACTGACACACTGTGATACACTGACACACTGTGATACACTGACACACTGTCATACACAGACACACACTGTGATACACTGACACACTGATACACAGACACACACTGTGATACACTGACACACTGTGATACACTGACACACACTGTGATACACTGACACACTGTGATACACAGACACACACTGTGATACACTGACACACTGTGATACACTGACACACACTGTGATACACAGACACACACTGTGACACACTGACACACACTGTGATACACAGACACACACTGTGATACACAGACACACACTGTGATACACTGACACACTGTGATACACTGACACACACTGTGATACACAGACACACTGTGACACACTGACACACTGTGATACACTGACACACACTGTGATACACTGACACACTGTGATACACTGACACACTGTGATACACTGACACACACTGTGATACACAGACACACTGTGACACACTGTGATACACTGACACACACTGTGATACACAGACACACACTGTGATACACAGACACACTGTGACACACTGAAACACTGTGATACACTGACACACACTGTGATACACAGACACACTGTGATACACTGACACACTGTGATACACAGACACACTGTCATACACAGACACACACTGTGATACACTGAAACACTGTGATACACTGACACACTGTGATACACTGAAACACTGTGATACACTGACACACACTGTGATACACTGACACACACTGTGATACACTGACACACACTGTGATACACTGACACACTGTGATACACTGACACACTGTGATACACTGACACACACTGTGATACACTGACACACTGATACATTGACACACACTGTGATACACTGACACACACTGTGATACACAGACACACTGTGACACACTGTGATACACTGACACACACTGTGATACACAGACACACTGTCATACACAGACACACACTGTGATACACTGAAACACTGTGATACACTGACACACTGTGATACACTGAAACACTGTGATACACTGACACACACTGTGATACACTGACACACACTGTGATACACTGACACACTGTGATACACTGACACACTGTGATACACTGACACACTGTGATACACTGACACACTGATACATTGACACACACTGTGATACACTGACACACACTGTGATACACTGACACACACTGTGATACACAGACACACTGTGACACACTGTGATACACTGACACACACTGTGATACACTGACACACTGTGATACACTGACACACTGTGATACACTGACACACACTGTGATACACTGACACACTGTGATACACAGACACACTGTGATACACTGACACACACTGTGATACACAGACACACACTGTGATACACAGACACACTGTGACACACTGTGATACACTGACACACACTGTGATACACAGACACACACTGTGATACACAGACACACTGTGACACACTGAAACACTGTGATACACTGACACACACTGTGATACACAGACACACTGTGATACACTGAAACACTGTGATACACTGACACACTGTGATACACTGACACACACTGTGATACACTGACACACTGTGATACACTGACACACTGTGATACACTGACACACACTGTGATACACTGACACACTGTGATACATTGACACACACTGTGATACACTGACACACTGTGATACACTGACACACTGTGATACACTGACACACTGTGATACACTGACACACACTGTGATACACTGACACACTGTGATACACTGACACACTGTGATACACTGACACACACTGTGATACACTGACACACTGTGATACACAGACACACTGTGATACACTGACACACACTGTGATACACTGACACACTGTGATACACAGACACACTGTGATACACTGACACACTGTGATACACAGACACACTGTGACACACTGTGATACACTGACACACACTGTGATACACAGACACACACTGTGATACACAGACACACTGTGACACACTGAAACACTGTGATACACTGACACACACTGTGATACACAGACACACTGTGATACACTGAAACACTGTGATACACTGACACACTGTGATACACTGACACACACTGTGATACACTGACACACTGTGATACACTGACACACTGTGATACACTGACACACACTGTGATACACTGACACACTGTGATACATTGACACACACTGTGATACACTGACACACTGTGATACACTGACACACTGTGATACACTGACACACTGTGATACACTGACACACACTGTGATACACTGACACACTGTGATACACTGACACACTGTGATACACTGACACACACTGTGATACACTGACACACTGTGATACACAGACACACTGTGATACACTGACACACACTGTGATACACAGACACACTGTGATACACAGACACACTGACACACACTGTGATACACTGACACACACTGTGATACACAGACACACTGTGATACACTAACACACACTGTGATACACTGACACACTGTGATACACTGACACACACTGTGATACACAGACACACACTGTGATACACAGACACACTGTGATACACTAACACACACTGTGACACACTGACACACTGTGATACACTGACACACACTGTGATACACAGACACACACTGTGATACACTGACACACTGTGATACACTGACACACTGTGATACACTGACACACACTGTGATACACTGACACACTGAGATACACTGACACACTGTGATACACAGACACACACTGTGATACACAGACACACTGTGATACACTAACACACACTGTGATACACAGACACATGTGATACACAGACACACTGTGATACACAGACACACTGTGATACACTAACACACACTGTGATACACAGACACACACTGTGATACACAGACACACTGTGATACACAGACACACTGACACACACTGTGATACACTGACACACACTGTGATACACAGACACACTGTGATACACTAACACACACTGTGATACACTGACACACTGTGATACACTGACACACACTGTGATACACAGACACACAATGTGATACACAGACACACTGTGATACACAGACACACTGTGACACACTGACACACACTGTGATACACTGACACACTGTGATACACTGACACACACTGTGATACACTGACACACTGTGATACACAGACACACTGTGATACACTAACACACACTGTGATACACAGACACACACTGTGATACACAGACACACTGTGATACACAGACACACTGTGACACACTGACACACACTGTGATACACTGACACACTGTGATACACTGACACACTGTGATACACAGACACACACTGTGATACACAGACACACACTGTGATACACAGACACACTGTGATACACAGACACACTGTGACACACTGACACACACTGTGATACACTGACACACTGTGATACACTGACACACACTGTGATACACTGACACACACTGTGATACACAGACACACTGTGATACACAGACACACTGACACACACTGTGATACACTGACACACACTGTGATACACTGACACACTGTGATACACAGACACACACTGTGATACACAGACACACACTGTGATACACAGACACACTGTGATACACTGACACACACTGTGATACACAGACACACACTGTGATACACAGACACACTGTGATACACTAACACACACTGTGACACACTGACACACTGTGATACACAGACACACTATGATACACAGACACACTGTGACACACTGACACACACTGTGATACACAGACACACTGTGATACACAGACACACTGTGATACACTGACACACACTGTGATACACAGACACACTGTGATACACAGACACACTGTGATACACTAACACACACTGTGATACACAGACACACACTGTGATACACAGACACACTGTGATACACAGACACACTGTGACACACTGACACACACTGTGATACACTGACACACTGTGATACACTGACACACACTGTGATACACTGACACACACTGTGATACACAGACACACTGTGATACACAGACACACTGTGATACACTGACACACTGTGATACACTGACACACACTGTGATACACAGACACACTGTGATACACAGACACACACTTAGATACACTGACACACTGTGATACACAGACACACACTGTGATACACAGACACACTGTGATACACTAACACACACTGTGATACACTGACACACTGTGATACACTGACACACACTGTGATACACAGACACACACTGTGATACACAGACACACTGTGATACACTAACACACACTGTGACACACTGACACACTGTGATACACTGACACACACTGTGATACACAGACACACTGTGATACACAGACACACACTGTGACACACTGACACACTGTGATACACAGACACACTGTGATACACAGACACACTGTGACACACTGACACACACTGTGATACACTGACACACTGTGATACACTGACACACACTGTGATACACAGACACACACTGTGATACACAGACACACACTGTGATACACAGACACACTGTGATACACAGACACACTGTGATACACTGACACACTGTGATACACTGACACACTGTGATACACAGACACACTGTGATACACTGACACACACTGTGATACACAGACACACTGTGATACACAGACACACACTGTGATACACTGACACACTGTGATACACTGACACACACTGTGATACACAGACACACTGTGATACACTAACACACACTGTGACACACTGACACACTGTGATACACTGACACACACTGTGATACACAGACACACTGTGATACACAGACACACACTGTGACACACTGACACACTGTGATACACAGACACACTGTGATACACAGACACACTGTGACACACTGACACACACTGTGATACACTGACACACTGTGATACACTGACACACTGTGATACACTGACACACACTGTGATACACTGACACACTGTGATACACTGACACACTGTGATACACTGACACACACTGTGATACACTGACACACACTGTGATACACAGACACACTGTGATACACAGACACACTGTGATACACTGACACACTGTGATACACAGACACACTGTGATACACAGACACACTGTGATACACTGACACACTGTGATACACAGACACACACTGTGATACACAGACACACTGTGATACACTGACACACTGTGATACACAGACACACTGTGATACACAGACACACTGTGACACACAGACACGCTGTGATACACTGACACACTGTGACACACAGACACACACTGTGATACACTGACACACTGTGATACACTGACACACACTGTGATACACTGACACACTGTGACACACAGACACACACTGTGATACACAGACACACTGTGATACACTGACACACTGTGATACACTGACACACTGTGACACACAGACACACTGTGATACACAGACACACACTGTGATACACTGACACACACTGTGATACACAGACACACACTGTGATACACAGACACACTGTGATACACTAACACACACTGTGACACACTGACACACTGTGATACACTGACACACACTGTGATACACAGACACACTGTGATACACAGACACACACTGTGACACACTGACACACTGTGATACACAGACACACTGTGATACACAGACACACTGTGACACACTGACACACACTGTGATACACTGACACACTGTGATACACTGACACACACTGTGATACACAGACACACACTGTGATACACAGACACACACTGTGATACACAGACACACTGTGATACACTGACACACTGTGATACACTGACACACTGTGATACACAGACACACTGTGATACACTGACACACACTGTGATACACAGACACACTGTGATACACAGACACACACTGTGATACACTGACACACTGTGATACACTGACACACACTGTGATACACAGACACACTGTGATACACTAACACACACTGTGACACACTGACACACTGTGATACACTGACACACACTGTGATACACAGACACACTGTGATACACAGACACACACTGTGACACACTGACACACTGTGATACACAGACACACTGTGATACACAGACACACTGTGACACACTGACACACACTGTGATACACTGACACACTGTGATACACTGACACACACTGTGATACACTGACACACTGTGATACACTGACACACTGTGATACACTGACACACACTGTGATACACAGACACACACTGTGATACACAGACACACTGTGATACACAGACACACTGTGATACACTGACACACTGTGATACACTGACACACTGTGATACACAGACACACTGTGATACACTGACACACTGTGATACACAGACACACACTGTGATACACAGACACACTGTGATACACTGACACACTGTGATACACAGACACACTGTGATACACAGACACACTGTGACACACAGACACGCTGTGATACACTGACACACTGTGACACACAGACACACACTGTGATACACTGACACACTGTGATACACTGACACACACTGTGATACACTGACACACTGTGACACACAGACACACACTGTGATACACTGACACACTGTGATACACTGACACACTGTGATACACTGACACACTGTGACACACAGACACACTGTGATACACAGACACACACTGTGATACACAGACACACTGTGATACACAGACACACTGTGATACACTGACACACTGTGACACACTGACACACACTGTGACACACTGACACACACTGTGATACACTGACACACTGTGATACACAGACACACTGTGATACAATGACACACTGTGATACACTGACACACACTGTGATACACAGACACACTGTGATACACAGACACACTGTGATACACTGACACACACTGTGATACACTGACACACACTGTGATACACTGACACACTGTGATACACTGACACACACTGTGATACACTGACACACTGTGATACACTGACACACACTGTGATACACTGACACACTGTGATACACTGACACACTGTGATACACTGACACACTGTGATACACTGACACACTGTGATACACAGACACACACTGTGATACACAGACACACACTGTGATACACAGACACACACTGTGATACACTGACACACACTGTGATACACTGACACACTGTGATACACTGACACACTGTGATACACTGACACACACTGTGATACACTGACACACTGTGACACACTGACACACTGTGACACACTGACACACTGTGATACACTGACACACTGTGATACACAGACACACTGTGGTACACTGACACACACTGTGATACACTGACACACTGTGATACACTGACACACTGTGATACACTGACACGCTGTGAGACACTGACACGCTGTGAGACACTGACACACACTGTGATACACTGACACACTGTGACACACTGACACACTGTGATACACAGACACACTGTGATACACAGACACACTGTGATACACAGACACACTGTGATACACTGACACACTGTGATACACAGACACACACTGTGATACACAGACACACTGTGATACACAGACACACACTGTGATACACTGACACACTGTGATACACTGACACACTGTGATACACAGACACACACTGTGATACACAGACACACTGTGATACACAGACACACTGTGACACACAGACACACTGTGATACACAGACACACTGTGATACACAGACACACTGACACACTGTGATACACAGACACACTGTGATACACTGACACACTGTGATACACTGACACACTGTGACACACTGACACACTGTGACACACAGACACACTGTGACACACAGACACACTGTGATACACTGACACACTGTGATACACTGACACACTGTGACACACTGACACACTGTGACACACTGACACACTGTGATACACTGACACACTGTGATACACTGACACACTGTGATACACTGACACACTGTGATACACAGACACACTGTGATACACTGACACACTGTGATACACTGACACACTGTGATACACTGACACACTGTGATACACGGACACACACTGTGATACACAGACACACTGTGACACACTGACACACTGTGATACACTGACACACTGTGATACACTGACACACTGTGATACACAGACACACTGTGATACACAGACACACACTGTGATACACAGACACACTGTGATACACAGACACACTGTGATACACTGACACACACTGTGATACACTGACACACACTGTGACACACTGACACACTGTGATACACTGACACACTGTGATACACAGACACACTGTGACACACTGACACACTGTGATACACTGACACACTGTGATACACTGACACACTGTGATACACAGACACACACTGTGATACACAGACACACTGTGATACACAGACACACTGTGACACACTGACACACTGTGATACACTGACACACACTGTGACACACTGACACACACTGTGACACACTGACACACTGTGACACACTGACACACTGTGATACAATGACACACTGTGATACACGGACACACACTGTGATACACGGACACACACTGTGATACACAGACACACTGTGATACACAGACACACACTGTGATACACAGACACACTGTGATACACTGACACACTGTGATACACACACACACTGTGATACACAGACACACACTGTGATACACAGACACACTGTGACACACTGACACACTGTGATACACTGACACACACTGTGATACACTGACACACTGTGATACACTGACACACTGTGATACACAGACACACTGTGACACACTGACACACACTGTGATACACTGACACACTGTGATACAATGACACACTGTGATACAATGACACACTGTGATACACAGACACACTGTGATACACAGACACACTGTGACACACTGACACACACTGTGATACAATGACACACTGTGATACAATGACACACTGTGACACACTGACACACACTGTGATACACAGACACACTGTGATACACTGACACACTGTGATACACAGACACACTGTGACACACTGACACACTGTGATACACTGACACACACTGTGATACACTGACACACTGTGATACACTGACACACTGTGATACACTGACACACTGTGATACACAGACACACTGTGACACACAGACACACTGTGACACACTGACACACTGTGACACACTGACACACACTGTGATACACTGACACACTGTGATACAATGACACACTGTGATACACAGACACACTGTGATACACAGACACACTGTGATACACAGACACACTGTGATACACAGACACACACTGTGATACACTGACACACTGTGATACACTGACACACTGTGATACAATGACACACTGTGACACACTGACACACTGTGATACACTGACACACTGTGATACACAGACACACACTGTGATACACTGACACACACTGTGATACACTGACACACTGTGATACACAGACACACACTGTGATACACTGACAAACTGTGATACACAGACACACACTGTGATATACTGACACACACTGTGATACAATGACACACTGTGATACAATGACACACTGTGACACACTGACACACTGTGATACAATGACACACTGTGACACACTGACACACTGTGATACACTGACACACTGTGATACACAGACACACACTGTGATACACTGACACACACTGTGATACACTGACACACTGTGATACAATGACACACTGTGATACAATGACACACTGTGATACACAGACACACTGTGATACACAGACACACTGTGACACACTGACACACACTGTGATACAATGACACACTGTGATACAATGACACACTGTGACACACTGACACACACTGTGATACACAGACACACTGTGATACACTGACACACTGTGATACACAGACACACTGTGACACACTGACACACTGTGATACACTGACACACACTGTGATACACTGACACACTGTGATACACTGACACACTGTGATACACAGACACACTGTGACACACTGACACACACTGTGATACACTGACACACTGTGATACAATGACACACTGTGATACACAGACACACTGTGATACACAGACACACTGTGATACACAGACACACACTGTGATACACTGACACACTGTGATACACTGACACACTGTGATACAATGACACACTGTGACACACTGACACACTGTGATACACTGACACACTGTGATACACTGACACACACTGTGATACACTGACACACACTGTGATACACTGACACACTGTGATACACAGACACACACTGTGATACACTGACAAACTGTGATACACAGACACACACTGTGATACACTGACACACTGTGATACACTGACACACTGTGATACACAGACACACACTGTGATACACTGACAAACTGTGATACACAGACACACACTGTGACACACTGACACACTGTGATACACTGACACACTGTGATACACAGACACACACTGTGATACACTGACACACACTGTGATACACTGACACACTGTGATACACAGACACACACTGTGATACACTGACAAACTGTGATACACAGACACACACTGTGATACACTGACACACTGTGATACACTGACACACACTGTGATACACTGACACACTGTGATACAATGACACACTGTGATACAATGACACACTGTGATACAATGACACACTGTGACACACTGACACACTGTGATACAATGACACACTGTGATACACTGACACACTGTGATACACTGACACACTGTGATACACTGACACACACTGTGATACACTGACACACTGTGATACAATGACACACTGTGATACAATGACACACTGTGACACACTGACACACTGTGATACAATGACACACTGTGACACACTGACACACTGTGATACACTGACACACTGTGATACACAGACACACACTGTGATACACAGACACACACTGTGATACACTGACACACTGTGATACACTGACACACTGTGATACACTGACACACACTGTGACACACACTGTGATACACAGACACACACTGTGATACACAGACACACACTGTGATACACTGACACACTGTGATACACTGACACACTGTGATACACAGACACACACTGTGATACACTGACACACTGTGATACACTGACACACTGTGATACACTGACACACTGTGATACACAGACACACACTGTGATACACAGACACACACTGTGATACACAGACACACTGTGATACACAGACACACTGTGATACAATGACACACTGTGACACACTGACACACTGTGATACACTGACACACTGTGATACACAGACACACACTGTGATACACAGACACACACTGTGATACACTGACACACTGTGATACACTGACACACTGTGATACACTGACACACACTGTGACACACACTGTGATACACAGACACACACTGTGATACACAGACACACTGTGATACACAGACACACACTGTGATACACTGACACACTGTGATACACTGACACACTGTGATACACAGACACACACTGTGATACACTGACACACTGTGATACACAGACACACTGTGATACACAGACACACACTGTGATACACAGACACACTGTGATACACTGACACACTGTGATACACAGACACACACTGTGATACACAGACACACTGTGATACACTGACACACTGTGATACACTGACACACTGTGATACACTGACACACTGTGATACACAGACACACACTGTGATACACTGACACACTGTGATACACAGACACACTGTGATACACTGACACACTGTGATACACAGACACACACTGTGATACACTGACACACAGTGTGATACACAGACACACACTGTGATACACTGACACACTGTGATACACAGACACACTGTGATACACTGACACACTGTGATACACTGACACACTGTGATACACTGACACACACTGTGATACACTGACACACTGTGATACACTGACACACACTGTGATACACTGACACACTGTGATACACTGACACACACTGTGATACACTGACACACTGTGATACACTGACACACTGTGATACACTGACACACTGTGATACACTGACACACACTGTGATACACTGACACACTGTGATACACTGACACACTGTGATACACTGACACACACTGTGATACACTGACACACTGTGATACACTGACACACTGTGATACACAGACACACTGTGATACACTGACACACTGTGATACACTAACACACTGTGATACACTGACACACTGTGATACACTGACACACTGTGATACACAGACACACTGTGATACACAGACACACTGTGATACACAGACACACTGTGATACACAGACACACTGTGATACACAGACACACACTGTGATACACTGACACACTGTGATACACTGACACACTGTGATACACAGACACACTGTGATACACTGACACACTGTGATACACTAACACACTGTGATACACTGACACACTGTGATACACTGACACACTGTGATACACAGACACACTGTGATACACAGACACACTGTGATACACAGACACACTGTGATACACAGACACACTGTGATACACAGACACACTGTGATACACTGACACACTGTGATACACTAACACACACTGTGATACACTGACACACACTGTGATACACTGACACACTGTGATACACTGACACACTGTGACACACTGACACACTGTGATACACTGATACACTGTGATACACTCACCATGTTGTTGCTCTGGGGCGCTGTGACCTGTGTCGCGGTGAATTGTGGGAGTGACGGACGGTGTCCGCCCGCGGCCTCAACACCGCAACCGCTAAACTCAAAATGTACACAACACCGCCCCCTGGCGGAGGGAGGGGGGTACAGTGAGAGTGGGGGAGGGTGAGTGTGTGTGGGGTTGGGGTACAGTGAGAGTTGGGGGGTGGAGGTGATGGTCTAGTGATATTATCACTGCTCTCGTTAGTAAATGACCTGGGGATCTGGGTTCCAGTCCCATTCCATGGCACACAATGGAATTTAAATTCAGTAACTATCTGGGATTAAGGGTCTAATAATGATCGTGATTTAATTGTTAGAGATAAAAAACCATCTGATTTATTAATGTCCTGTAGGGAAGGAAATTGCTGCCCTAACCTGGTTTGGTCTGTATGTGATTTCAAACCTACAGCAATATGTTAGACTCTCAACTGTCCTCTGGGTAATCAGACATTGGCAGAGACAAGCCAGAGGCATCCTCACCTCGTGAATGATTAAAAGAAATGTGAGAGGGAGAGAGCGATAGAGAATAAGGGAGAGAGTGATAGACTGAGAGAGGGGGTCAGGGAGGCTGATTGATTGAGGGGAAGAGTGACTGAGGGAGAGAGTGAGGGACGAATTGAATAAGGGAGAAAGGAATAAGGAAAGAGCGAGAATCACAGAGAGAAGGATCGGGTGAGAGTGAGGGACGGAGTGTGAGGGAGAGACGCGTAGTGAGGGAGGGCGGGAGGTTTGGGAGGGAGAGGGGAATGAGTAAAGGGAGCAAATGAGGCAGGGAGGCAGAGGGAGTGGATGAAGGAGAGAATGAGTGAAGGAGGGAAACGGAGAGCAGCAGAGTGAGTGAGGATAGAAAGACGGATATAAAGAGAATGTGGGATTGAGAGAGTGAGGAGCAGAGACATTGGGGGATGGGTGGATTAAGGGAGTATGGCATAGACAGAGTAGGGTATAGAGAGAATGTAATCTAATGTGAAATAGTCTGTGGGATGATCGATTCAGGGAGAGAGGAAATGTGGATTATTTGCAAGAATAAGGGAATGTCATAGAATTTTACAGCACATAAAGAGGCCCTTTGGCCCATCATGTCCACACTGGTCATCAAGTATCCATCTATTCTAACCTCAGTTTCCAGCATTTGGCCCAGAGCCTTGAATGTTTTTGTGCTTTAAGCACTCATCTAAATATTTTTACATGTCTCGAGGGTTCCTGCCTCCACCACCCTTTCAGGTAGTGAGTTCCAGATACACACCACCCTCTGGGTGAAAAATATGTTTCTTCAATTCCTATGTAAACCTCCTCTTCCTTACCTTAAACATGTTCCCCTGGTTATTAACCCCATGACTGAGGGGAGAAGTTTCTCCCTATCTAACCTGTCTATGCAGTTTTGAACTTTGGACATCTCAATCAGATCCCTCATGGCCTTCTGTACTCAGTCAATCCAGCCATGCAACACCCTGGTGAATCCCCTCTGCACCCTCTCCACTGCAATCACAACCTTCTGATTAGATTAGATTACTTACAGTGTGGAAACAGGCCCTTCGGCCCAACAAGTCCACACCAACCCTCCGAAGCACAACCCACCCAGACCCATTCCCCCACACCTACCCCTTCACCTAACACTACGGGCAATTTAGCATGGTCAATTCACCTAACCTGCACATTTTTGGACTGTGGGAGGAAACTGGAGCACCCAGAGGAAACCCCACGCAGACACAGGGAGAATGTGCAAACTCCACCCAGACAGTTGCCTGAGGCGGGAATTGAACCTGGGTCTCTGGCACTATGAGGCAGCAGTGCTAACCACTGTGGCGCAGGGACCAGCATGACACACCGTATTTCTGCTCTAGCCAAATTATAATGTTATGTACAGTTCTATCATAATCTCTTTGCTCTGGTATTCAATGCCCTAAGTATGAAAGGTAAGTATCCCGGATGCCAACTTATCTACCTGACCTGCTGCCTTCAGGAATCTATGGACATGCACACCCAAGTCACTCGGATCCCCTGTACTTGCCAGGGTCCTATCATCCATATGTACTCCCTTGCTTTGTTAGTCTTCCTATTATGCATTCACCTCACACTCTTCAGGTTTCATTTGCGATTGTTGTACCCGCAAGTCCTTGGGGGAGTGGGAAGGGGCGTTAAAGGGTTCAGCCACAGGATGGTGGGATTGTTTCATCCATGTGTCGCCAAAAACATCCCAGTTCAATTTTCCCACATTTAGATTAGATTCCCTACAGTCTGCAAACAGGCCCTTCAGCCCAACCAGTCCACACCGACCCTCCGAAGACCCACCCAGTCCCATTTCCCTCTGACTAATGCACCTAACACTATGGGCAATTTAGCCTGGCCAATTCACTTGACCTGCACATCTTTGGATTGTGGGAGGAAACCCACACAGACACAGGGAGAATGTGCACGCTCCACACAGACAGATGTCTAAGGCTGGAATTGAACCTGGGACCCTGGTGCTGTGAGGCAGCAGTGTTAACCCCTGAGCCATTTGACCCACAGACTTGAGCATTATGACATTTCAAGTGCTCATCCAAATATTTTTTAAAAGGTTGCGCGGTTTCCCTCCTCTCACAAAATGTTTCACTCTATCTTGTACTTGTGACAATAGTAAGTCAAAATCAAAAATCAAATCCTCTGAGCTTCCTAATGTCTTGCCATTCATTGATTACTCCCTTGTCTTTTTCCATCTTCCAAAGTGTCTTTCCTCACACTTATCAGGTTAAATTCCACCTGTCACTAATCTGCCTATCAGACCAATCCATTTATATCCTCAAGTAACCTAACACCTTCCTCCTCGCTTTCAACTACCCAGCTAATCTTAGGGTCATCCACAAATTATTTATCACTCCTTCTGCATTCGATTCCACATCATTTATGAATATCACAAGCACTGAGGGACCCAGCACTGATCTCTGTGCTACATCACTGCTCCTGCCACAACATTGATTTATGATATTTGAACGTCTAATGTGCGCATCCCAATTTTTACTTTTGCAACATTTATAAGAATTGACTCCTGCTTCCTACTCCCTGGTTCGCTGACTGTGGACATTCGTAGATACATTCAGCTCCTTGTCCTACAATGATACCATAATTGCAGCTGGACACCTTTGATATGGTGCCTGTTCATGGGGAGACAATGACTACATAGTATTATTGCTGGACTATTCATCCAGAGGCTCAAGTAATGTCCCAGGGACTTTAATTGAAATCCAAATGGCAGATGGTGGAATATGAATTCAATATAAAATCTGGTCTAATGATCACCATGAAACTTCCGGGAAAAAAAACCCATCAGGATTTAGGGAAGTAAATCTGCCATCCTTACCTTGGTCCACACAGTGATGTGGTTGACTTGTAACTGCCCTCTGGACAATGAGTGACAGATCCAGCCAGGCCACGTTAATAAAAACAAAATGACCCATTGAGGGCCCTACGCCAGAGAATGAGACATGCACAATCTCTGCACCCATCAAAGTCTCACACGTTTTGGAGCGTGTGGCTTCCTGGGTGAAAGATATTCATGGGTCTTGGTTTCACATTATTTTTTTTGGAGGTGTCTCCGCTAATATTCCGTGTACAATGAGGGGTGACTGGACAATATGCAGGATTTTATCCAGTGACCCATCCTCTAGTAGCTGGAGTATCAAGCTAATGCTCAATATCCTGATTCCTCCCTGCCTTGTGAACAGGCTACCCTGTTCACAACAGTCGCAATGAAGTGGCAGGGCCAGACTGTGTATGTTCCTGTGTGTACAGTCGCAGGGTGTGGGCACAACAATCACCGCAAACTGCCATTGTGCCCAGGGCTGATCTAGGCGCTCGCTGGCCTAATGTAGGAAATTCCTATCGGTGCTGGGGATCTTAAAACAAACACGCAGCAGGTCTGGCAGTGTGTGCAGAGAGAGAAAAACTGGCAAATAAATGGGGGGGGAGGTACGGGGGGGGGTAAGGTACAGAGCAAGAGTTATATTAGGGGGAGAACAGGGAAATCGGGAGGTGAAGGAGAGATATGGGGGCGTGAAGAGAGAGAGAGAGAGAGACGGGAGGTGAAGGTGGGATGGGGATGTGAAGGAGAGGTGGGGAAGTGATAAGAGTCAGGGAGGTGAAGAGAGACAGGGAGGTGAAGAGAAAGACGGGGGGAGTGGGTGAAGGAGAGGTGGGGAGACGGAAGACAGATGGTGAGGTAAAGGGAGGTGGAGATGTGAGGAGAGACACGGTGAGGTGAAGAGAGAGATGGGGGGTAAAAAAGGGATGGGGAGGTGAAGAGAGACTGCTGTCGTTTGGGGGACGGTGGGGGGTGGATGATGAGAAAGACTGGGAGGCGAAGAGAGAGAGAGAGAGAGACCAGTGGGGTGAAGGAGAGATGTGGGAGGTGAAGGAGAGAGTGAAGATCATGGGATGGGGAGGGAAGTGATGATCAGAGGTGATGAGGTGGTGTCTCTCCCTGGTGAGATGGTGGTGTCTCTCCCTGGTGGTGAGGTGGTGTCTCTCCCTGGTGAGATGGTGGTGTCTCTCCCTGGTGAGATGGTGGTGTCCCTCCCTGGTGAGATGGTGGTGAGGTGGTGTCTCTCCCTGGTGAGATGGTGGTGTCTCTCCCTGGTGAGGGGGACAGAGCAGCCCCCTTTCTGGAGGTGAAATATTTGCAGAGAGGTGGCTGTACTGGAGTGGGTGTGAGTTGGTGTAATCTTTCCGGACGCTGGTTGTTTGCAGAGGCTGACAGGATTAGAGGATTAGCTATGGGCTGAGGGAGGGTGCAAGTGTTAGTAGAGGGAGGAGGGACAGGGAGTGGTGCCAACTCTGTGCTGTCCTCTCCCGGAGCCCCGCTTTCCTGTCTCCCCCTGTGTCTGTGTCTGTCTGCCACCCCCTTCCCCGGGGCTGGATGTCTGCAGCCGGCTGGGCTACCTGGCTACTCCAGGCGATCCGCCAGCTCGGAGCCTCGCAGCCTCCTCCTGCCCGGGAGCCCGAGCCACGATCCCAGCGCCGGGGACCGGCCTCTCCGCACGCCGACTGGATGGGCAGCCTGCCGCCGGCTCTCAGCGCCCTGCCCCTCGCCAATCTGGCCGTGCCAGGTAAGGGAGACCCGGCTCTGGGATCCTCCTGTGCACTCCTTTGCTGGGGGTGGGGGTGGGGGGGGGTGAGGTTTAGGGGTGTCTTAGATCTTTGTGGGGGGCGGAGTGAGGAGATCTGGCTGTGGGATCCTCCTGTGCACCCCTGGGGGTGGGGGGGGGGAGGTTTTAGGGTGACTTATAACTTGAGAGGGGTGGGGAGATCCCGCTTTGGGATCCTCCTGTGCACCCCTGGGGGTGGGTGTGAAGTTTAGGGGTGTCTTAGATCTTTGGGGGGGGTGAGTGAGGAGATCTGGCTGTGGGATCCTCCTGTGCACCCCTGGGGGTGGGGGGTGGTGGCGGGGGGGGGAGCTGGGAGGTTTTAGGGTGACTTATAACTTGAGAGGGGTGGGGAGATCCCGCTCTGGGATCCTCCTGTGCACCCCTGGGGGTGGGGTTGTGAAGTTTAGGGGTGTCTTAGATCTTTTGGGGGGGGGGAGTGAGGAGATCTGGCTGTGGGATCCTCCTGTGTACCCCTGGGGGTGGGGATGTGAGGTTTAGGGGTGTCTTAGATCACGAGGGGGGAGGGGAGTGAGGAGATCTGGCTGTGGGATCCTCCTGTGCACCCCTGGGGGTGGGGAGCCTGGCTGGGTGGGTGAAGTTTTAGGGGTGTCTTAGATTTTGAGGGGGCAGTGGGGAGACCCGCCGCTGGGATCCTCCTATGCACCTCTTGGAGGGGTTTGAGGTTTTAGGAGTGTCTTAGATCTTGAGGTGTGGGGGGGGGGGAGTGGGTAGATCCGGCTCTGGGATCCTCCTGTGCACCCCCGGGGGGTGAGGTTTAGGGGTGTCTTAGATCTTGAGGGGGGCGGGGGGGTTGGTGAGATCTGACTCTGGGATCCGCCTGTGTGCAGTATTGTCATGGCGGGGGCGGGGGGGGAGGGAATCTCTCACCTGGTGGGGTGGGGGAGGTGTCTGTAAATTGAAGGGTGTAGCCCACCGTGCTCCCACACTGTGCGGGTAGCTGGGGGATGTTGGTGGACGTGGTGCCAGTCAAGTGGGCTGCTTTGTCCTGGATGATGGCAAGCCTCTTGCTGGAGCTGCGACCCCTCCCCCAATCAGGGCAAGTGGGGAATATTCCATCGCACTCCTGACCTGTGCCTTGTGCCAGGTGGTGGACAGGCGAGTCAGGAGGGGAGTGACTCGCTACAGAACACGGGAGTGTGAGCGCCGCGTGTTCATTCGCCATGTGAGTGGACATGCAGTGTGAGAACCGCATTGTTCATTGATTGTGAGTGCTGTGTGATCAGTGAACAGATGAGTGTGAGCACTTTGTATGTGCTGAAGACATGAGTGTGCATGTCCTGCATATTCACTCAACACGTGAGTGTCCCACATATTCACTGACCACGTGAGTTAGTGTCCCACATATTCACAGAATACATGAGTGGGCCATATATTCAGTGAATACTGAGTGTCCCACATGTTCACTGAACACGTGTGTCGTACATATTCACTGAACATGTGAGTGTGAGTGCCTCAGATGTTCACTGATGATGTGAATGTAAGCACTTGGCATTTTTACTGAACGTGTGTGTGTGTGTCCCATGTATACACTGAACATGTGTGAGTGCAGTGTGTTCTGATCCATCTGCCTCCTAATGCTAGATCCAGGTATTACAGGACAGCTACTGCATTGAGGTAGCGCCTTGGCATGCCATAGAGATGTCCAATTCCTGCACCATCCTTTGCCATCCTGCTTGGCTTCACACGGGTATGATTCCCACAGGACTGTGATTCACTCTGCAGCTCTCTGAGTCTGTGTGCAGTTTCCAAAATTCTCACTGAGGCTGCATATTGTTGGTTCTGGCCTCAAATATCACTCCCAGCAAGCAACTGAGGTAGATTAGATTCCTGACAGTGTGCAAACAGGCCCTTCGGCCCAACTAGTCCACACCAACCTTCCAAAGAGTAACCCACCCAGACCCATTTCCCACATTTACCCCTGACTAATGCACCTAACACTACAGGCAATTCACCTAACCTGCACATCTTTAGACTGTGGGAGGAGACTGGAGGACCCAGAGGGGACCCACGCAGACACAGGGAGTCACCCGAGGTTGGAATTGAACCTGGGTCTCTGGCGCTGTGAGGCAGCAGTGCTAACCACTGACCCACCGTGCAGCCCCTGTCCACAATAGGACACAACCTTGCTTTTCTGCTTTTCAATTACTAGCCTCAGGACCTTTTTGATATGACAGGGCAATTCAAACAATTTCACTTCATCTGATGAGTTTTTTCTCGACTGAGTGAATTTTGGCTCTATCTGTATCATGTGACCCCTCTCTGTATCTGTCATTAGTGATCGCTGTGTTCTGTGACTGTATACTGTGTGACCCTGCGTGGCTTTATGTGTCTCTGACAGTGTGACCCTGTGTGTCTCTATGCAGTGTCACTCTGAGTGTGTCTGTATAGCATCACCCTGTGTATCTCTACAGTGTGATCCTGTGTGTGTGTACAGTGTGACCTTGTCTGTCTCTGTACAGCGTGACCCAATGTGTGCCTGTGTGTATCTGCACAATGTGACACTGTATCTCTGTACAGAGTGACCCTGTGTGCCTGTGTGTATCTGCACAGTGTGACACTGCATCTCTGTACAGAGTGACCCTGTGTGTCTGTGTGTACCTGCACAGTGTGACACTGTCTCTCTGTACAGAGTGACCCCGTGTGTCTGTGTGTACCTGCACAGTGTGACACTGTCTCTCTGTACGGAGTGACCCCGTGTGTCTGTGTGTACCTGCACAGTGTGACACTGTCTCTCTGTACAGAGTGACCCTGTGTGTCTGTGTTTAACTGCACAGTGTGACACTGTCTCTCTGTACAGAGTGACCCTGTGTGTCTGTGTGTACCTGCACAGTGTGACACTGTCTCTCTGTACAGAGTGATCCCGTGTGTCTCTAAACAGTGTGACCCTTTGAATTAGATTTGATTTATTGTAGTCACGTGTACCTAAATACAGTAAAGGGAGAAGCTTTGTTTTGTGAGCAGTACAGACAGATTCACAGGAGGTGCGCAAAACAAGATCAACATTATTTGCAGCTGCAGAGTCCATTCATCAGTTTAATAGTGACAGGGAAGAAGCTGTTCTTGAACCTGTTGGTGCGTGTGTTCAAGTTTCTGTACCTTCTGCCTGACGGGCGAGTTTGGAAAAGAGCATTACTGGGACGGGAGGGTCATTGATGGTGTCAGCAGCCTTTCATGGCAATGGGATGTGTAAATGGAGTCAGTGGATAGGAAGTTTGCCTTCTGGGATGGGCTGGGCTGTACACACTACTTTCTGTAGTTTCTTGCAGTCCTGGGCAGAGCCGTTGCTGTACCAGGCTGTTATGCAGCCGGACAGTATGCTTTCTATGGTGCATCTGTAAAGGGGGTGAGGGTCCATAAGGACACGCTGTATTTCCTAGGCCACCTGAGGTAGAAGAGGCATTGCTGTACCTTCCTGACCTTTGCATTTACATGGGAGGGCCAGGACAGAGTGTCGGTTATCATCAATCCTCGGAACTTGACACTGTCAACCATCTCCGCCTGAGCTCGGTTGATCTTGACAGGGGCTTGTCCTCCTCCTTTCTCCCTGAAGTCAATGATCAGTTCCTTGTTTTGCTAACGTTGTGAGAGAGATTGTTACCATTGCACTGTGACATCAAGCACTCTATCTCCTTCCTGTATTCTGACTCATGGTTATTTGATATCCTGTGTCTCTGTATGACCCCATGTCTCTGTACAGTATAACCCTGTATCTCTCTGTGCAGTGTGTATGACCCCATGTCTCCCTGTGTGTCTCTGTGCAGGGGCACCCTGTCTGTTTCTGTACAGCGTGTCTCTATGTGTCTGTGTACAGTATTAACCTGTGTGTTTGTGTACAGTGTCCCCATGTGTATCTGTACAGTGTCTGTGTACAGTATGACCCTTTGTGTCTCTGTACAGTGTCAGTGTCTCTGTCTCTGTACAGTGTCCTCCTGTGTATCTGTACAGTGTGTCTGTGTACAGTATGACTCTTTGTGTCTGTGTACAGTGTAACCCAGTTTCTCTCTGTACAATCTGACCTTGTGTGTCTCTGTACAGTGTTTCTGTCTCTGTACAGTGTGACCCTATGTGTCTCTGTACAGTGTGACCCTGTGTGTCTCTGTACAGTGTTTCTGTCTCTGTACAGTGTGACCCTATATGTCACTGTACAGTGTGACGCTGTGTCTTCTGCGTTTCTCTAAGACCATGAGATGTAGGAGCAGGAGTAGATTATTTGTCACTTTGAGTCTGTTCTGCCATTCAATGAGATCATGGCTGATTTGGTCATCCTCAAGTCCACTTTCCTGCCCTTTCCCTATCACCCTCATTCCCTTTACTGATTAAATATAGTCAAACTCAGCCTTGCATATACCTAATGACCCAGCTTCGCTAATGAAAGATCTAAAAGTGATGTGACATGTATTAGTTTTTTTCGTGCGATGTGGGATAAAGTTGCTCCCGCCAAGAGAAATGTTTTCAGATGTACTTCCTAATTGACCGTCAAGTTGAAACTACTTTTGGCAACGGGGAGATTTGTTGTTGTCAGAGCTGATTAGGAATGAGCTTAGCTCGATCCTACATTGAGTCATGTCATTGAGAGGCACTAACCATCTGCTGTAATACAGTCAAAGGAATTTAGTGGGAACCGCTTTTACTCAATCACACGACATGGTGTGAACTGAGATGTGTTTGGTGTGGTTGAAAGAATACAAAAAGGCTGATAAATTGAATAGTCAGTGTCCTGATTAGTCAAGGGGTGAACTGTGCAGTCAGCTACCCTGTGCGCCATGGAGGCATGCGCTGCCTGATTGGCGGCAGCCATTTTAGAGTCTGCGGTTGGCTTGCTGAAGGGTGCAGGCAGCTTCTTGGAAGGATTGGGGGAGAAAGACAGCATAAAATTTCCATCACTGACCGCCCTTGGTCAGCTGCGATGGGCTGGGCATGTTGTCTGCATGACTAGCCAGTGCTTTACTCCCAGCTCTGAAATGACAGGTGAGCCCCGGGTGGACAGAGGAGGTGTTTCAGTGATACCCACAAGGCCTCACTGGCGAAGTGTGGCATTCCCACAGGCACCTGGGAATCACCGGCCCAAAGGGGAAGCACCTGGGAAGGCATCAAGCACCTCGTCAAGTGGAATCCAAACAAAAATAGCGTAAGGCGCTCAGTGCCACCCTTTTCCCTGACCACATTCTGTTCCAAGAGTAACAGAGCCTGCGGAAGCCACATTGCTCTGTACAGCCACCTATAGACTCACCCTGAGAGTGGAAGAGAGTCATCCTTGTCTGCAAGGGAGCACCAGTGATGATAATGAAAGTTTCCAAGGACAACTCATCAAGGTGCAGTGCTAGGCCCAGCATTATATAAGCTCTCAAATTTGACCAAAATACACAGATGGAAGAGAACTTTCCTACATCGATCCCCATAGCTTTGCGGTACACTGCACCAGATTGTTTGGCTACAACTAGAAAAAATTGGATTGAAAGTGCTGTTCTGTAGCAGATAGGCCCCTTCTTTTACTTCAGAACTGAAGATGACATGTTTTCACTCCAGTTCGATGCCTCCTACAGTCTGCAGATTCTGCCATTTTTTGGATCACTGGTGCTTGATGGATCAAGTTGATGAGATGTTTGGAGGTTTATGTGCCACTCCTGACCCCGCTTGTGGGTGCTTCTGCATTCCTAAACCAACCAAATCAATCCATTTTGGCTGGTCACATGACAGGGCTACCCATGAGTCAGCAGGATATTGGGCCTGTCGAGGCTTCCTTTCTGGACATTACTCATAACTGCTTCAGGAACCTTAGGGGCCCTCAATTGACCATGAACAGCCCAAAGGCCTTTTGGAAAAACTGCAAACTGTCCTGAGGATCATTGTCAACCATAGATTAAAGATGCGATTTTCAAATCTTCTCCCTCTTCAGCACTGGCAATTAAACATACAGCCCCGTGTGTTGCTGTGGGCTGGTAAGACGAATGATTAAAAAGTGTGATGTTGGTGTGATACCTGTCTTATCTTCCATTGACCCTAGTGTTTCCTTGTAGATTAATGAGATTGACTGGGTGCCTCATCCCTTAACCCTTTGTCAAAGCCATACATTGTAGGCAGGTTGTGCCTTCTGGCGTGCTGGTACTGCTCAAGCATCTTCACAGTTTCTTTTCTTGTCTTCACAGGATGGGGGTATCTCTGGCTAGCTCATCTTTTATTGCCCATCACTAATTGCCCAGAGGGCAGTTAAGAGTTAACCACATTACTGTGGGTCTGGAGTCACATGTAGGCCAGACCAGGTAAGAATGGTCCTTCCTTCCATCAAGGACATTAGTGAACCAAATAGGTTTTTTTCAACAATCGATTCATGGTCATCATTAGACTCTTAATTCCAAATTTCACAAATTTAAAATCTTGTCTTTTTAAAACCAGTCTCATTTATGGCTCCGATATCATTGTTTAAAAAAAAGCTGGTTCACTAAAGAAGGATGTTAATGCATTGTAGGCAGAGAGACTTTACCAGGCTAATATTTAAGGCCATAAGGCATAGGAGGAGAAATTAGGCCATTCAGTCCTTTGAATCTCTTCCATTCAATCCTGGCTGATATGTTTCTCAACCCTGTTCTCCCACTCTCTCCCTGTAACCCTTGATACTCAAGAACCTATCTATCTCAGCCTTACACAGACTCACTGACCCGGCCTCCACAGCCTTCAGTGGCAATGAATTCCATAGATTTTCCACTCTCTGGCTGAAGAAGTTTCTCCTTATCTCCGTTCTAAAAGGTCTCCCTTTTATTCTAAGCCTATGCCCTCGGGTCCTGTCTCTTCTACCAATGGAAACATTTTCCCAACATCTACTCTGTCCAGGCCATTCAGTATTCTATATGTTTCAATTAGGTCCCCCTTCATCCTTCTAAACGCCATCAAATTTAGAATCATAGAATTCACACCCACCCTCTGAAGAATAACCTACCCAGATCCATTCCCTTACCCTTATCCTATGTTTACCCCTGGTTAATACATCTAACCTGCACATCCCTGACACTACGGGCAATTTAGCATGGCCAGTTCACCTGACCTGCACATCTTTGGACTGTGGGAGGAAACTGGAGCACCTGGAGGAAACCTACGCAGACACAGGGAGAATGTGCAAACTCCACACTGACAGTCGCCCGATGCTAGAATCGAACCTGGGTCCCTGGCGCTGTGAGGCAGCAGTGCTAACCACTGAGCCACCGTGCCACCCCCGGAAATTTAACCCCTGAGTCCTCACTGAGTCCACCATGGGCCTTTATCTTACTCAACAGCCTCTTCTGCAGCACCTTGTCAAAGGCCTTCTTGAAGTCCAGCTGGATAACATCCATTGGCTCTCCTTGGTTTAACATGCTCATTACTTCCTCAAAGAATTTTAGCAGATCTGTCAGGCAATGATGAAACCATGCTGACTTTGCCCTATTTTACCATACATTTCCAAGTATTCAGAAATCTCATCCTTCACAATGGATCCCAGGATCTTACCCACCACAGGGGTTAGGTTAATTGGTCTGTAATTTTCTGTCTTTTGCCTTACTCCATTTTTAAACAGGGGGGGTCACATTAGTGATTTTCCGGTCTTCTGAAACCCTCTCTGACTCTAGCAATTCCTGAAAGATCACCTCTAACACCTCCCCTATCTCTTCAGCTACCTCCTTTAGAACTCTGAGGTGTAGTCCATCTGGTTCAGGTGATTTATCCTGCAGGCCATTTTTCTAGCATCTTCTCCTGAGTGATGGCCTCCATACTCAGCTCTGCCCCCTCACTCTCTTGAATTAGAATGTACAGATTGCCTTATGAAGAATAGCGAGACAGTCTAGGCCGGTATCCTCTGGTGTTTAGAAGAGTGACTTAATTGAAACATTTAGGATCCTGAGGGGATTTGACCCAGTGGGTGTGGAAAGGATGTTTCCTCTTATGGGAGAATCCTGAACTATGGATCATCATTTAAAATTACGGGGTTGCTCATTTGAGGCACGGGTGAGGTGAAAATGTTTCTCACAGAGGGTCGAGTCTTTCGACCTTTTGTTCCTCAAAAGGTAGTGGAAGCAGAGCATTTGAATCTTTTCCAGACAGAGATCAATAGATTGTTGTTAACCATTAGAAGAATGTATACTGAGGGGACAGCAGGAATGTGGAGTAATCACATTGTTTTATGATCTTATTGAACGGTACCGCAGGCTTGAGGGGCCTGCTCCTGCTCCTTCGCCCCCTTAGATCCTGACCTTTAGGGAAGGAAGCCCCTCCCAGGCTGGCCCACATGTGACTCCAGATCTACATCAACTTTAATGCCCTCTCAAGGGTAATTACATATTTATTCTGCACAAAACAAGCACCTTTTCACCAAAGCGTGAATTCGTCGTCCCCATGGGAGGTATTTCGGATGAATGTTTGTACATGCTATACTAACCGAAAGTGTTTCGATGGTATTTTCCACTGCTGTCCAGACTGGTCTCCACAAACCAAGCAAATCCGTGCTACTCCTGTTCCTGGACTGCACTGACTCCAGTTCACCCAGGACTCTCTGTGCTGGTTCATCTACATCGTCTTCCAGTCCGGCCTCCCTTCCGCTCGGAGCCTCCTGCTCCCTCCAGTGCCTCAACTGCACCTCTGTACAATGCCTGATGAAATCCCTCCGTTTGATGGGTGTGTTTCTGAAGAGGTTTTCTCCTGTTTGGTCAGTCAATAGGCCACAGGCTCCCACAAGTCAGTGGGATTTCAGGACATCCTTCAGACCCCTCTGTTATGCTGGCTGTTACTGAGTCCCTCCCAGTGTGCAGCCCTTGCATTCTTTGAGAACTCCTTCTCTTTCCTCCCTCTCTAACCTTTATTTTGATTCAGTTTTATTTTATTGTCACGTGCACTGGTAGAGTGAAAAGTATTGTTTTGCATGTTATCCAGACAAATCATACCCTACATGAGTACATCAGGCTAAGAGAACAGAATGTAGTGTGACAGCTACTGAGAAGGTGCAGAGAAAGATCGACTTTTATATTTGAGTCTGGTAACAGCGGGGAAGAAACTGTTTTTGAATCCCAGACTAACCACACGTTGAATGTGGCAACGTGTACACGGCTACAGAGTAAAGCTGAGGAGAATCACGGACAACACTGCAACCTCCTTCGAAGAGCTCGATGCATTCCCTGCAGGTTTGGAACAGAAGGTCAGTGAAATGATGTCGCCTGCCCCCCCCCCAAAAGCCTCAGGTGCACCTGTACCCGGGGTCACCACCACAGATGTCAGATGGGTGAACCCACAAAAAGCGACTGGCCCAGATGGAATCTCCGGCCGTGCACTCAGATCCTGCGTGGACCAGCAGGCGGCAGTATTTACTGACACCATTCACCTCTCCTGACTTTGAGGTGAGGTTCCCACCTGCTTCAAGAAGACCATTATTAGATTAGATTCGATTCCCTACTTCAGCCCAACAAGTCCACATCGACCCTCCAAAAACTAACCCACCCCCCACCTCTAACTAATGCTCCTAACAACTACGGGCAATTTAGCATGGCCAGTTCACCTGACCCGCACATCTTTTGACTGTAGGAGGAAACTGGAGCACCCGGAGGAAACCCACGCAGACACGATGAGAATGTGCAAACTCCACACAGATAGTTGCCCGAGGCTGGAATCGAACCTGGGACCCTGGCCCATCTAGTTGTCACCTCCCACTTCTTTCGCCTCATCATGAGCAGCAATACCATCACCTGTCTGGGGCCAAAACTTTTCCTAAATCTCATTCCTCTCAAGACCCACCTGACTATGTTTTTGGTTCCCCCCTAATATCTCATCACATGGCTTTTATTGGACCTCTGATGTTCTCCTTTGGAACATTATGGTCAATTTTCCTGCACTGAAGGTGCTTTATAATATCAGCTTTGTTACTAATCGTTGTTAATAAACTTAGCTGAGTGTCGCAGGCATTTTATCATTGGTCTGAAGAGTGATAGCTCCAAAGAGTATTTTTATTCATCCACGGGATATGCGTGTCACTGATAAAGTCTGGGAGAAGGTGGTAGTGAGCTGACTTGTTGACCCACCGCAGTCCATGAGCTGTAGAGAGACATGCAATGCTGTGAGGGAGGGAATTCCAGGACTTCGACCCAGCAACACTGAAGGAATGGAGATATATTTCCAAGTCACTTGCAGACCAGAGGCTATGCAGCTCTGCAGGTATAGATGCTAGCACAGGATTCACTGAATGCTGGTTAAAAGCTTTGTTTCGCAACAGTCAGATGTTTTATCAGACTAATATTAAGATTCTAAGTCGTTTTTATTTTGAATCTTGCTTGACGTCTTTCCTGAAGGATTCCAAACAGCTCGACCTCTTCCTCCCCCCAGATCTACTTGTAGACCCCACAGTAACGCAGCTCATATACTAAACAGAAAACTTGAAAGGGTTTAGAAAAGGTTTATAAGGATGTTGCCAGGGTTGGAGGGTTTGAGCTACAGGGAGAGGCTGAATAGGCTGGGGCTGTTTTCCCTGGAGTGTCAGAGGCTGAGGGGTGACATTACAGAGGTTTATAAAATTGTGAAGGGGCATTAATAGCCAAGTTCTTTTCCACAGGGTGGGTGAGTCCAAAATTAGAGGGCATAGGTTTAAGGTGAGAGGGGAAAGATTTAAAAGAGACCCAGGGAGCAACTTTTTTGACATAGAGGGTGGTGTGTGTATGGAACAAGCTGCCAGAGGAAGTGATGGAGGCTGGTACAATTATAACATTGAAAAGGCATCTGGATAGACACATGAATGGGAAGAGTTTCAAAGAATATTGGCTAAATGTTGGCAAATGGGACGAGATTAATTTAGGATATCTGATCGAAACAGATGAGCTGGATGGAAGGGTCTGTTTCTGTGCTCTGTGATTCTATGGCTCTATTTGAAGTAGATGAGATTCTACAAAGTATCAGTACAGTAATATTTCTGCAGCATTACAGTTTATCATCAGATTCACAACGAACTGTCAGTTATTTAATTACCTAAAGAGTGGAGCCAAGTTACTGCCTCCCCAGTTGCTGAGTTGAAGGTGATTTGCCGCACGTCCCCTCAGTCTGTCGAGGGCATTTGCAGCGTTGTTTTGGGTCACTCCACAAGTGAATATAGGGTGTGTACTGGGTCCCTGGTGGAGGTCAGGCCCCTGCACAAAGGCCCTGGCTGGTCCTGAACCTGTTTAACACAGACCACCATCACACGGTAAGGAGCTCAAAACATGCCATTCACCAGATAGGGTCAATCACAGGGAAGCTGTTTGAGACTTGCTGTGTTTCCCCCCTGGTCCACGGGATGTTGAATGGTGTATGTTGTTCAGGGAAGGTGCTGCAGACTCTGACAGGGCATCTGCTGACCTCTGGAATGTCATAGGTGTGAGATGGAGCAGATTTGAAATAAGTGGTAAACGAAGGAAAAGAGATGTAAGAAAATCCCCTTCACACAGCAAGTGGTTCAGGTCTGTACTGTCGTAGACTATGGTGGAGGGAGGGTCACTCGAGGGGTTAGGGTCTGGGATGTACTGTCTGAGAGTGTGGGGGGAGGGGGAGGTTCACTCGAGGGGTTTGCGTCTGGGGTGTACTGTCTGAGAGTGTGGGGGGAGGGCGGTTCACTCGAGGGGTTTGCGTCTGGGGTGTACTGTCTGAGAGTGTGGGGGGAGGGGGAGGTTCACTCGAGGGGTTAGGGTCTGGGATGTACTGTCTGAGAGTGTGGGGGGAGGGAGGTTCACTCGAGGGGTTAGGGTCTGGGGTGTACTGTCTGAGAGAGTGGGGGGAGGGAGGTCCACTTGAGCTCTCAAAATGCACTTGGACTCTCATCTGAAAAGGAGAAGTTTGTGGGCTATGGGGAAATGACAGGGAGTGAGATACTCATTTGGTGATCACAATGGGCTGTTTCTGAGTTATTGTGACATTGTCAGTAACAAAGAGGAGAATTTTAATGGGAAAGGCAGGAGGAGATTTCAGCAAAAACAGTTTCACCCCAAGCTTGGTGGCTGTCTGGAATATACTGCCTGGGAGGAGGGGGAGTATTGAGGTGGGAAACCTCACAATCTTCAAAAAGCACATGGATGAGCACTTGAAATGTCATAACAGTCAAGGTGTGGGAAAGTGAGATACTAGGTCGTAGTTTATTTTTGGCAGTACAGATTAGATGGGCTGAAGGGCCTGATCTGTACTGAATGATTCAATGGTACTAATTCCGTAAGTGTGTGAATTAAAGTGGCTGCTCTCTGTGCTTCCATTCGGAATCTACTGGTGTGAAACGTGAATGAACCAATCCTTACTGATGATGCTTCTAATTTAGCGTGAGGACCATATTTTCAAAGTCATTCCGACTTTCCAATCGAATGTCCCCTCCCTTTGAAGTTGATTGTGGAGTGGACGGCAGTTATACTGCTGACCAATCTTCCACTTTGGGATTAAGTTGCACTTCAGCTTGTTGCTGGGTACAGCTCTTTACAGCAGCTGGGCCTGACTCCCCAAGTGAGGGAATACATTGCACACAGCACAGTCAGAAACCCTCCAGCTTCCGGAATATTCTCACTGGGAGGGCAGCTCAGAGAATCAGCTTTGGAGGGGGGTGGTAGGAGACAATGTTCATCTCTACCTGTCCCCCCCCCACGCACTTAACTGGTTTTGTGGCTTTTGGTCTCCATGGATACAGCAGACATGCTCATAGGGGCTGAGCGATCACCTCTGCTACTCTTAACGTTGCATGGACCTCGCAAGGTCAGGGGTCAGTTTGCTGAACTGGCAAGGGACAGAGCAGGACAAATGCCACGTGGAATCTGGCACCAGGTCTTGGCCGCACCTTTCCGTCAGTCCCTGGTGTTGTTCACTTGTGATGTCAGAATTTTCCCATTCGGTTTTCCTGTGGTAACCGTGACAACGCTCTGACCACCGGAGCGAGGCCATGGAGCACGCCCCGGCCCTGTGTTGCTGGGACTTCTGCTCAGTACGAATGCACAGCGTGGCGCTGAGATTGAGAGTGAGAGAAGGATCTTTTTCAGAACCGTAGTCTCACCACTTCCCGTTTCTGCTTCCCTATCTGCAGGATCTCATGACTCCTTTAGCTTCTGGATTGATGAAAAATCCCCCGTGGGGCCGGACCAGCCAGTCGTGGTCAGGCACATGGCCGGAATTTTTCGGTCCTTCTGGAAGAAGATGATGAAGAGGTGGTCTGTGACACAAAGCTTGACATTTCGGGAGCAGCTGGAGGCCGGCATCCGTTATTTTGACCTCCGCGTTTCTACAAAACCCGGGGACAGCGAGGAACTTTATTTCATTCACGGTTTATACGGCAGCAAGGTTCACGACGGGCTGATCGAGATTGACGATTTCCTGACGGCTCACACCAAAGAGGTGGTCTTCCTCGACTTCAACCACTACTATGAAATGGACGACTCACACCACGACTACCTCATCCGGATGCTCAGAAACACCTTCGGACCCAAACTCTGCCGAGCTAACCTAGTGGAGGAAATAACGCTGCAGTATTTATGGGAACACAAGTATCAGGTTAGTGCTCCCAAGTTCTCTGGAAGTTATTGTGGCAGTAATGTTAAAAACCACACAACACCAGGTTATAGTCCAACAGGTTTAATTGGAAGCACTAGCTTTCGGAGTGACACTATCACCTGATGAAGGAGCGTCGCTCCGAAAGCTAGTGCTTCCAATGAAACCTGTTGGACTATAACCTGGTGTTGTGTGGTTTTTAACTTCGTGAGGGAATTTCTGCATCTCCTGGTAATTTTTTTTTATACAACACTCTATTGAGTAATTCTTCCATAACAGTTCCTATTTCAATACTAATGTTGTATCAAATCCATAAACGGTGGGCTTAACCGTGGTATTTGTTGGGTATTGGATCAATCATGATCCTATTGAGTGTCCTGTTGCTATTTCTTCTGGTGTTATGGTCTTATCAAGTACAGGTCCATCAAACATGGTGGCACAGCTGAGAGGGAGTCATCAACAGTCACTCCGGACCCCATGAAGTCTCATTGGCTTCAGGTTAAATATTGGCAAGGAAACCTCCGGGTGATTACCACGTACTATCCTCCTTCGGCTGATGAATTGGTTGAACAGCACATGGAGGGCTCTCCACCCTGGAGGCTCCCTGCTTCCATTCCTGATGTGAGAAACAAAGCTCACTCACTTCAATCATTTCAGTCCGAGACAAAATCTGACTCAGTCGTGTCCTTTATTTAACTCTTGCAAGAGGGAGTAAAGTCCACTGTCTGTCTCTCTGTACAAGGCAGGGGACTCACACACCGAATTCAACGAATACTCAATATTTATATAATTTGGTTCCTATATATATTTTTTAATTTCATTGCTCCCTCCCCCCTGTTTACATCCTCCACCTCCCTAAGACCGGTACCCATTACTCCTGTTTATCTCTTGTCTTATCCAGCCTTGTCTGTGACAAAATGCTTATTCCTGGCCTCACAAGGCCGTTTGACCTCATCCTGCTCTAGGTCATTGTTAGGCATATCCTTTCCTTTCCATTATCTACTCCCTCCATCTGTGCTGCCCCTCACAGCCTTTATCTAGTGCCTGTAATATCTACCATTGTCTCACAGTCCTGTTTCTTTCTTGCATACATTTTTAGCTAATACAAAAAAACAATTATACATTTCCTCCACACAGTTCCCATTCTTGTTGACTCAGCTCTTGGCTGAAACAATTACACACTGGTGTGAGTTCATTTACTTTTGTATAAGCAATTATAATCGCAGAAGTAACATTACTTTACCTGTATCCCACACTGATGAAGGGCTTTCGCCTGAAAGGTAAATTTTCCTGCTCCTCGGATGCTGCCTGACCTGCTGTGCTTTTCCAGCACCACTCTGATCTAGACTCTGGAAGTATGGAGGGTGGCAAGGATGCAAAATGTACTCGGGTGGGGGGGGGGGGAGAGGGGTTTTCAATGTCCCCCTCTAAGAGGGGCTCGGTAGCAGCATCGCTGACTGAGCTGGTTGGCTCCTAAAGGAGGGAGCTGCTGGGCTGGGTCTGTGCCAGATAGTGTGGGAACCAACTAAGGGCAAAACATACTTGACCTCATGCTTCTCAATCTGCTGGCTGCAGTTGTGTCTGCCCGTGACAGTATTTGTAAGAGCAACCACCACATAGTCCTTGTGGAGATAAAGTCCTGCCTTCACATTGAGAATAAACTCCATTGTGTTGTGTGGCACTATCACCGTGCTGAATGGGATAGGCTTCAAATAGATCTAGCAGCTCAAGACTGGGCATCCATGAGGTGCTGTGGGTCATCAACAGCAGCAGAATTAAACTCCAGCACAATCTGTAACCTCATGGCCCAGCTTATACCCCACTCAACCACTACCATCAAGCCAGGAGATCAACCCGGGTTCACCAGTCTAGTAATGGCCTCCTCATGCTGCTTGACACACAAGTAGTCCTTCTCGCAGAGCGCTTTAGGGAACATCTCAACGCATCAATCAACCACACTGCCCTGTAGCCCAACATTTCAACTCCCCCTCCCACTCTCATGAGGACATGCAGGTCCTGGGCCTCCTCCACCGCCACTCCCTCACCACCCGACACCTGGAGGAAGAACGCCTCATCTTCCACCTCGGAACACTTCAACCCAGGGCATCAATGTGGGCTTCACCAGTTTCCTCATTTCCCCTTCCCCACCTCATCCCAGTTCCAAACTTCCATCTTAGCACCATCCTCATGACTTGTCCTACCTGCCAATCACCCTTCCCACTGATCCGCTCCACCCTCCTCTCCGCCCTACCACTTTCATCCCCATCCCCGTCCACCCATTTTACTCTTCGCTACCTTCAACCCAACCTCCTGTCTGACCTCTCACCTCCATCCCCACCCTCATCCACCTATTGCACTCCCCAGCCCCATCCCCCCCTCCCATTTATCTCTCCACCCTGGAGGCTCCCTGCCTTCAGTCCTGAAGAAGAGCCCAGGCCCGAAACGTCGAAACTCCTGTTCCTTGGATGCTGCCTGATCTGCTGCGCTTTTCCAGCAACACATTTTCAGCTTCTGAAGAGGGGGTCACAAGACTCAAAACATTACCTCTGCTTCTCTCTTCGCAGAGGCTGCCAGACCTGCTGAGTTTCTCCAGCATCTGCAAATGTTTTGCATTTATTCGAGTTGTAAAGCCATTAGACTGGGCCTGCAGTAGGTGGTGAAGGAAAAAAACATACTTGACCTCACTCTTACCATTCTGCCACTCCAGGCACATCAGTCTGTGGTAGTATCAGTAAGGGTGACCATTGCACTGTCCTTGTGGAGATGAAGCCCCACCTCCACACTGAGAATATATTTCATCATGTTGTGTGGCACTATCGCCGTGCTAAATGGGACAGACTTCAGACAGATCGAGCAACTGAAGACTGGGCATCCATGAGGCGCTGTGGGCCATCAACAGCAGCAGAATTATCTCCAGTACAATCTGTAACCTCATGGCCTGGTATGTCCCCCACTCAACCATTACCATCAGGCATGAGGATCAATCGTGGTTCAATAGAGAGTGCAGGAGGGCATGCCAGAAGCAACACCAGCATGAAGTGTCAAGCTGGTGAAGCCCACAAACAGGACTACTTGTGTAGGCAAAGGTGAGGACTGCAGATGCTGGAAATCAGATTAGAGTGGTGCTGGAAAAGCACAGCCAGTCAGGCAGCATCCGAGGAGCAGGAAAATCAATGTTTCGGGAAATGCCTCTTCAGAAGCTGCAAGGCCTGCTGAATTTCTCTAGCGATCTCTGCCTTAGTTTGTTTCAGGCCTCCAGCATCCACAGTTCTTTGTTTTGTTACATTCTATTAGTTTTCCTGATTACTTGCTGTACCTGCACACTAACTTGGAGCGATTCATTTATTCAGTTACCCAGATCCCTCTGCATCTCTGAGCTCTGCAACCGCTCACCATTTGGATAATATGCTTCTTTTTTATTCTTTCTGCTAAAATGGACAATTACACACTTTCCCACATTTTATTCCATTTGCCAGACTTTTGTAAGCCCCTTATATCCTCTTCACAATTCACTTTCCTACCTATCTCTGTGCCATCAGTCAATTTAGCTCCATACCTTCGATCTCTCCATCCAAATCATTTCTGTAAATTGTAAAGAGAGCCCAGCACTGACCTCTGTGACATATCGCTGTCATATCCTGTCAGGCTGATAAAGACCCACTTATTCCTACACTCAACTTCCTGTTCACCAACCAGTCTTTTGTCCGGGTCACTGTTACCCCCAACACCATGAGCTTTTATTTTGTTTTATTTTGTGCACTAACCTTTGATGTGGCACCTTATCAAATGCCTTTTTAACGTCTGAGTATAATCCATCCACAGGTTCCCCTTTATCTACAGCACAGGTTACTGCTTCAAAGAACTTAAATGACTCAGTGGCTCGCACTTCTGTCTTACAACGCCAATGACCAGCCTCAGGTGACTGTCTGCGTGGAGTTTGCACATTCTCCCCGTATCTGTGTGGGTTTCCTCCCACAATCCAAAGATGTGCAGGTTAGGTGAATTGGCCATGCTAAATTCCCCACAGTGTTAGGTTAATAATCAGAGGTAAACATAGGGTAGGGGAATGGGTCTGGGTGGGTTACTCTTCGGAGGGTCCGTGTGGACTGGTTGAGCCAAAGGGCCTGTTTCCCCACTGTAGGAATTCTAAATTTTAATTTTCTTTTAACAAAACCACACTGGCTCTGTCTGATTACCTTGGACTTATCCAAGGCCCTGTTATAATGACTGAAATAAAAGCTTCTAATATTTTCACTATGATGGATGATAAGCTACCTGGTCTGTAGTTTCCTGCTTCCTGTGTCTGTCCCTTTTTGAACAAAGAAGTTAATTAGTTATTTTCCTATCTAAAGGAACCTTACCCAAACTTAATGAGTTTTGGAAAATTAAAATTAATGCATCAACCATCTCACTAGCTACTACATTTTAAAACCCTAGGATAAAATCCATCACGGGCTGGTAACTCATCAACTCTCGGTTCTAGTAATTTACTATTTCTTTGGGAATTATAATTTTCTTGAGTTCCTCCCTCCCTTTCAATTCCTGACTACAGCTATTTCCAGATGTTACTTGTATTCGGTTTACTGAAGACCGACGCATATTCTCTGTTCAGTTCGTCTGTTATCTCCTTATTTTTTATCATCAGTATTTCCCCGGATTCATTTTCTATAGGACCAACACTTGCTTTGTTAAACTTTTCTTTTTTAACTTCCTGAAGATTTCCTGTCTTGATTTCATATTTCTAGCTGACTTCCTCTTGTACTCTTCATTTTAATCTTGCAGTAATTTGTTTTTGCTGGTATTTTATATTCTGTGCAATCTTCTGATCTGTCACCTACCTCTGTGCAACTGTAAGTCTTTTCTTTTCCATCTGATACTATCTTTGAGATTCCGAGTTAATCACAGATGTCAGACCCATCCCTTGGAATTTTTCTTATTTGTTGGAACATGTCTGTTCTGTGGTTTCTGGAATATCGCCTTAAACATTTCCCACTGCATCTTGACTAATTTATTCCTTAACCCAAATTGCCAGTTCACTTTTGCTAGCTCTTCTTTCATGACTTGTTTAAATTTAAAGTCTTGGACCCACTGTCCCTTAACCTGTATAAATTCAGCAATATTAAGTTACTGCTACTGAGGGGCATTTTCGCAATGAGGTTTGTAACTAATCCTGTCTTGTTGATCAAAATCAGATCTAATACAGCCTGTTCTCTGGTTGGTAAGTTCCTAAGTTCCTTGTCTAACTATTTCATCCCATCTGATCATTCGGGTCAATGGGCTGAGGAGTGGCAGATGGAGTTTAATTTGGATAAAAGTGAGGTGTTGCATTTTGGCAAAACCGATAAGGGCAGGACTTATACAATTAATGGTAGGGATTTGGGTAGTGTTGTAGAACCGAGAGATCTAGGGTTTCGGGTATATAATTCTTTGAGATTTGCATCACAGCATGGTTAAGAAGGCATTTAGCCCACTTGGTTTCCTTGCTCAGATGTTTCAGTACAAGGGTTGAGACTTAACGTTGAGGTTGTATAAGACATGAGTGAGGCCCCTTCAGGAGTACTCTGCTGTTCTGGTCACCGTGTTATATGAAGTATATTATTGAGCTGGAGAGGGTTCAGAAATGATTTAGCAGGAAGTTGCTGAGAATGGAGGGTTTGTGATATGAAAATGGACTGGAAAGGCTGGAACTTTGTTGAGGGTTGACATGATTGAGGTTTACAAAATCACAAAGGGACATAGATAAGGTGAACAGCAAAGGTCTTTTCCCTTAGGTGGGAGAGGGAAAACTAGATGAGAGGAGAAATATTTAAAAAGGACATGAGGGCAATTGTTTTACACAGCGAATGACTGATGTGTGGAAAGAACTTCCAGAACAAGTGGTGAATGAAGGTACAGTTACAACATTTAAAAGGCATTTGGATAAGTGCACAAATAGGAAACATTTGGAGGAATATGGGCTAAATGTAAGCAAGTGGGACTAGTTTAATGAAGAACCTTCTCGGAGTGGCCGAAGAGTCTGTTTCCTTGCTGGACGACTCGATATCGGTTTAATGAGAAGTTGCTTTTGACAAACTCCCATTCTTTTTTCCTTGATAAACTGTCCCACCCTGTACTTACTGTTCAGGTGCCTGTACACAACACCCACAAGCGATCTTTATCAGCATGCTCCACCATCAGTGAAAAACAGGGCTTGGCTGAATGCCCGTTATGTTGAATTACATGCAAAAATGTCAGAAGACTTAAAATTGGCCCACACCTCCACCTTTATCGACTGGGCTTCCAGATTCAGACTGCGAATGGTGTTTGACTGCTCTGGTATGGTTAGTCCAGCTGAGTTATGCCCCTGGCCAGTTTGATGGTCGCCAGGGACTCTGTTTTGCTAACTCTCTTGTTCACTTTGTTTGCAACAAAACCAGGTGCTTGTGTTCTATCACCACCCTATGGCCCATGACTTTCCCTTTCTGCGGCCGGGGAACCAGATGCCAGCGCCCTGGGCAAACACCACCGACGCACGCAAGTTGGTACAATTCCTGGAGACCACCCTGAACGAGCGGGCAAAGAGGGGGACTTTCCACGTGTCCCAGGCTATCCTCACCCCTCAGACCAAGACGGTCATTCGAGGACTCATCGTCGGACTACGTGATTCTCTCGTCGCCAGGTTAGCTTGCAATCTGCTTCCATTCTGAGTGCTGGCCTTCATTCTGTCTGAGCTAGGAAAGCAAACTTTTGTTTAATTTTCCAAAGATGGGCATCACAGAACATAGAACATAGAACATTACAGCGCAGTACAGGCCCTTCGGCCCTCGATGTTGCGCCGATCCAAGCCCACCTAACCTACACTAGCCCACTATCCTCCATATGCCTATCCAATGCCCGTTTAAATGCCCATAAAGAGGGAGAGTCCGCCACTGCTACTGGCAGGGCATTCCATGAACTCACGACTCACTGAGTAAACAATCTACCCCTAACACCTACCTCCCCTTAATTTAAAGCTATGCCCCCTCGTAATAGCTGACTCCATTAGTGGAAAAAGATTCTCATGGTCAACCCTATCTAAACCCCTAATCATCTTGTACACCTCTATCAAGTCACCCCTAAACCTTCTTTTCTCCAATGAGAACAGCCCCAAGTGCCTCAGCCTTTCCTCATACGATCTTCCTACCATACCAGGCAACATCCTGGTAAACCTCCTCTGCACCCGTTCCAATGCCTCCACATCCTTCCTATAGTGTGGCGACCAAAACTGCATGACCAAAACTGTGTATGGCGATCATACACAGATGGAGCTCAGAATACATGCTCCCTGTAATTTGCCATAAAATACTTAAAGGAGTTAGAATCTGGTATCCATTTGTTATTTAGTTATTAAACTTCGTCAAGGGGCAGCATTTTTCACAGAACGATGAAGGTGGGTGACTGCTGGTCAAACATAGGATTAGGATCTCTGACCACAGCAACAACTTACGTTCATCTAGCGCCTTTTGACGTGAGAAAAGTCCCATTAACTAAATTTCAACACTGTGCCTCATGAGGTACATGAAGTCAGACGACCCAAAGATTGGTTCAACTAGTTGATTTTAAAGCAATAAGGAGAGGGGTAGGGAGGGAATTCTGTGTTTAACGCACTCCCAGGCAGCTGAAGACAGGACCCATTATGAGCGATGGGAATCAGAGGGATGCTGAGGTGGAGTAGAGTGAGCTGAGAGGGTTGAGGGACTGGAGGAGATGACAGAGGTTGGGAGAGGTTTCGAGTCCAGTATGACTCTTCTCCAGAACTGAAGGGGGGATGGGAAATAACGCTGTTGACCAAGGGGGAGGCGCAAGTGGAATGGACAGCGAGACTGCTCAGAACAAAAGACAAAGGGAGACCCTCATGGTTGCCAGTGTGGCTGACCTCAAATTTCTGAAGGTTCAGTGTGTAACATCAGCCAGGACAGTACTGGAAGAGTCAGGTCTGCAGGATAAACTCAACATGGATATATGACAAGACTGCCCCTTTCAGAGAATGTGCGCTGCCCTGTTTCTCTCACAGAGGGGTGTTGGGACCCTGGTGCTAAGTCTCTGCTCCAGGCAAGCTGTGTAAATAGCTTTGTTTATTTTAAAGTAGACGAAAGAAGCATGATGGGTGGGATCAGACTCTCGCTGAACCAAGGGCCTTTGGGTTTTGCTTTCATATTGATTTTGAATATGGTGGCTGCTGGAGTTAACAGGCTCAGCTCACTCTCTCTCTCTCTCTCTCTCTCTCTCTCCCTCTCCCGTTCTCTCTCTCTCTCTCTCTCTCTCTCAGCTGCTGCTGGTGAAGACTTAGAATGTCTTTCCTATTAGAAATAAAAGAGGCAGACTTTTTTTCAGTATTTCTTTCAGCTGGAGTAGACAAAGACAGCACATGAGAATTCAACAGTTTTGCTAAATTGCCTTTGCCAAGGATGTGGTTATGGGGTGTTCTCTATATTTATAAAGCTCTGGTTAGGCCCCATTTGGAGTACTGTGTCCAGTTTTGGTCCCCACACCTTAGAAAGGACATACTGGCACTGGAGCGTGTCCAGCAGAGATTCACACGGATGATCCCTGGAATGGTAGGTCTAACATACGAGGAACAGCTGAGGATCCTGGGATTGTACTCATTGGAGTTTAGAAGGTTAAGGGGAGATCTAATAGAAACTTACAAGATAATACATGGCTTGGAAAGGGTGGACGCTAAGAAACTGTTTCCGTTAGGCGAGGAGACTAGGACCCGTCGACACAATCTTAGTATTAGAGGGGATCAATTCAGAACAGAAGTGTGGAGACATTTCTTCAGCCAGAGAGTGGTGGGCCTGTGGAATTCATTGCCGCAGAGTGCAGTGGAGGCCGGGATGTTAAATGTCTTCAAGGCAGAGATTGATAAATTCTTGATGTCACAAGGCTATGGGGAGAATGCTGATAAGTGGAGTTGAAATGCCCATCAGCCATGATTGAATGGCGGAGTGGACTCAATGGGCCGAATGGCCTTACTTCCACACCTATGTCTTATGGTCCTATATTGGAAAGGTTGATAACTAATGGTTAAATCATATATTACCTTGTAAGTATTTCAATAGGGTTAAATTTATGCTCGTTTCTCTTTCTGTTTGTATTTTAACTGCGAGGTAAAAATAAAATGTGCTTAACTTAAAGCCTAGTGGTGGACTAATTGAATTACACCTGGAACACAGCATTTCACATTTAGCTTTAAATAAATATAAAAGTTCGGGTCTAGGCTATCTCCTTTCTATACTTGGGGGAATCCGTCACAGATGGATCTGATACAGAGTCAACTCCAGACTGAGCACCACAATGAAGTTCCCACTTTACATCGTGAAAAACAAAATAATAGTGTACCCTTGATTCAGACAGTGCTCAAAGTGAAGGAATACAATGAGCAGGAGCCATATGGTGATACTGTATACCCTTGAGAGAGAGGCTTGTTTCTTTAGTGCACTTCAGCATTGAACCGTTTCATCCCAGCCTGTCCATTGTGAGCCTGTCCACACAGTGGTGCTGTTTGTTAATAAAACCAAGTGCGAATAAGAGAAGGAAAACAGTATCACAATCCAAACAACAGGGCCCAGAAAATGGCCATCTCAAATCCCCAAAAACCCCATCGTCAGAAATCCCAAAATAAAGCGGCCATCTCAAGTTTCGAAACTACTCCCTTCTTGAATCCCAAAAACGAACTCAAATCTCAATTCCCCATGACGACTATTTCCAATTAAAATCAACATTACTCTCTCAGATCCAAGCGTTCTCCTCTGTTTCTTGGGATGGTTATTTTCATAGCTGAACACAGAGGCAAGTTCAGGAAATATTCTGAACAGGGAGCGAAGAAAAATCTGATGCAAATCACCCGTGTTGGCATGGACAATATGATTCAGACATGTAGATGTGTGTATCAATTGTTTGTCAATAATAATAAAAAACTTCCATCTGTTCTGTTTAATTTCTCTGCTAGAAACCTGCCAACGATAATGAACTGGGTGAAGTCTCAGAAGCCCGGTGTGAACGGTGTCAACATCATTACCTCAGACTTTGTGGAGCTTGTGGACTTTGCCACGACTGTGATCAAGTTAAACAACTTGCTGCTGCATGATAGGAACAAACACGAACAAATTTAGTGCACTTTCCCATCCTGGGCAGGGTATTATTTTGTGTAATTGCTCAACAGGGAGTGTAGTTGCCATATGCATCAATATTAGACTCATTCAGTCCACTCCAAAGTCCACCTTGGCGCCTGTCTTTATTTTTATAAGACAGGCAAAAAAAAATCCAAAATCTCTACTTACTACGAGAATGACAAGTCATCTCATATTTACATTCCACTGGAAGGAGGAGGTACTTACAATGTGTCAACTTTATACAGACAAGGCCCATTGGCTGTAGTAGAAATGTATTATAGAAAAGGCTGCAGATGTAATGATTTTAATATATGTTTATAGTTACAAATGATAGATTAAAGCCATAGGGTGCTTTTTAAAAGGTGCTTTGAAAAATGCGTATTATAAAGAAATTGTATTTTGTGATCACAGTGAAATCTAAAATTGTCTGAATTAACTATAATTTCTAACAATTGCAGTCACATTATGAGGTTCCGGCAGGATAGTGATAAAATCCATACCTAGTTCAAATTCTACCTGCACTGAGGTGTGTTATGACAGGTCCAAACATGTTGCTAAAAAATTTTGATTTTAACAGTCAAGAGTTAAAGGCTAATGAACCAAGCAGGGAATGATATGGCTGAACGCCTCACCTCAGCGACTGTTACACAGGCAATTTAATTTGAAAATGTACAGGCAAAAAGGTTTTCAGCTTGGTGTGGTGCAGAGCAGTAACATTAACTTCAGCAGGACTGAGATTGGCCAGGGCCATGAGATCAGAATGTTTCTGTTGTTTGTCTATATTCTCAGTGCACTGTGAGCCACAGTCTATACTGTGGTGCAGACTGAGGGAGCCGGTGCTGCAGTGCAGTTAGCACTGACCTTTATAATCCAGAGCTTCACAGCAGGTGGTGAACTTTGAAATCCAAAATTAAATATTAGGAACAGGCAATAAAAGCTGGACTTATTAATGGTACCCACGTTCCAGGAAGGAATTTCATAGAATCCCTATAGTGCGGGAACAGGCCCAACAAGTCTATACTGACCCTCCGAAGAGTAACCTACCTAGACTCATTCCCCTACCCTATTACTCGACATTTACCCCTGACTAATGCACCTAACCTACACATCTTTTGGCCAATTCACCGAACTTGCACATTTATGGAGGGTGGGAGTAAACCGGAATACCCAGAGTAAACCCACGCAGATACAGGGGGGAACATGGAAACCAGATTCAAACCCGGGTCCCTGGTGCTGTGAGGCAACAGTGATTAGATCAGATTAGATTCCCTACAGTGTGGAAACAGGTCCGTCGGCCCAACCAGTCCACACCGACCCTCCGAAGAGTAACCCACCCAGAGCCATTTCCCCTCTGACTGATGTACCTAACACTGTGGGCAATTTAGGGTGGCCAATTCACCTAACCTGCACATCTTTGGACTCCGGGAGGAACCAGAGGAAACCCATGCAGACACGGGCTGTACCTCTGAGTGTGCCTGCACACACACAACTACACACACACCTACACATACACACCAATACACATACCTCTACACACACCTACACATAGACATCTATGCACACACACCTATACACATACCTGCACACACACATCTACACGCACACACCTACACAAGCACATACCTACACACACTCACCCACACACACACCTACACACACCACCTACACACACACACACCTCTACGCACACACCTACACGCACACACCTACACACCTACCTATACACACGCACACACCTACACATACAACTACACACACAGCTACACACACACACACACATAGCTACACACAGCTACACACACATACATCTACACACACACTTACACACACAGACACACACACACTCACATACCTACAAACCTGCACACAGACACACACTCACACACCTACACACACACAGACACACACACCAATACATACACCTACACACACAACTACACACACACACCTACACACACATACCTACACATACATACACACACACACACACCAATACATACACCTACACACACACCTACACACATACCTACACATACACATCTACACACACACACCTACATACACGTACAAACCTACACGCACACCTACACATGCACACACCTACACATGCACACACCTACACACACCTAAACAGACCTACACACACACCACCTACACATACACACATCTACACACACACCCCTACATGCACACCTACACACGCACCTACACACTCACCTACACACACACTCACCTACATACACACACCTACACCCATACACACCTACACACACACCACCTAAACACACAGACCTACACATACACCACCTACACATACACACATCTACACACACACACACCCCTACATGCACACCTACACACGCACCTACACACTCACTCACCTACATATACACACCTGCACACACACCACTTACATATACACACACATCTACACACCCACCTACACACATACCTACACACCTACACACACTCACCTACATACACACACCTACACACACACTTACACACACACTCCTACACACACCTACATATACACCTCTACACACACACCTACATGCACACCTACACACGGACCTACACACACATCTACATGCACACTCATCTATACACACACCTACACATGCACACCTACACACACAACTACACACACACCACCTACACACACACCTCTACACACACACACCCCTACATGCACCTATATGCACATCTACACACGCACCTACATGCACACACACCTACATGCACACCTACACACATGCACACACTTACACACACCTACACACACAAACACCTATACACACCTACACACGCACACACACCCCTACAAGCACACCTACACACGCACACACCTACACAAACATACACCTACGCACACACACCTACACACGCACACACCTACACACATATCTACACACGCACACCTGCACACACACACCTACACATAACACCTACACACATCTACACACACACACCTGAACACACCTACACACACACATGCACCTACACACACACCCCTACGCACACTACATGCACACCTACAGATGCACACACCTACACGCACACACCTACACATGCACACACCTACACACACGCACATACACACACACATATACTCACCAGCTACACACATGCACACCTACACGTACATACACAACTACACACACACACTCACCTACACACATGCACACCTACACACACACCTACACACAGACATCTACACACACACCTATACACACTCACTTACACACACACACATCTACACGCACACACCTACACAAGCACTCACCCACACACACACCTACACACACCACCTACACACACACCTCTACACGCACCTGCACACACCTACATGCACACACATACACACCTACACACGCACCTATACACACGAACACACCTACACACACAGCTACACATACACACCTATACACACACCCCCTACACACACACACATAGCTACACACACATTCACCTACACACACACTTACACACACAGACACACACATACCTACATACACACACACTCACATACCTACACACCTGCACACACAGACACACACTCACACCTACACACACACCTATACACGCACACCTACTCATACACACCTACACAAACCAATACATACACCTACACACACACCCCTACACACACACCTACACACACGTACAAACCTACACACACACCCCTACATGCACACCTACACATGCACACCTACACACACACACCTACATGCACACACCTACACATGCACACACCTACACACACACACTTACACACACACACCTAAACACACCTACACACACACCACCTATACACACCATCTACCCACACCACCTACACATACACACATCTACACACACATCTACACATATACCCCTACACGCACACCTATACACACACACCTATACACACACCATCTACACACACACACACTTATGCATACACACCTGCACACACACACACCTACACACACTTACACACACACCTCTACACACACACACACACCCCTACATGCACACCTACACACACACCTACACACATGCACACACTTACGCACATACCTACACACACACCTATACAAACATACACCTACACACACACCTACGCATACACACCTACACACACACCTGCACACAAACTGTACACACATACACCTACACACACACCTGCACACACACACGACTATGCATACACACCTACACACGCACATCTACACACACACACCTGCACACACCTACACACACACGCACCTACACACACTACATGCATAACTACAGACGCACACATCTACACACGCACCTACACGCTCACACCTACACACGCACACACACACCTATACTCACCAGCTACACACACACATCTACACACACACCCTACACACGCACCTACATGCACACCTACACACACACCCACACCCACACCTATACATACACCACCTACACACACGCACACCTACACAGACACACCTACACACACTCACCTACACACATATCTACACACACACACCCCTACACACACACACACCTACACACATACACCTATACACACACCATCTACACACACACACACTTATGCATACACACCTACACACACACCTGCATACACACACACCTACACAGACACACCTACACACACACGCCTACACACACACACACACACACACCTGCACACACACACCTACACACACATGCACCTACACACACACCCCTACACACACACTACATGACACCTACAGACGCACACACCTACACACGCACACACCTACACACACACGCACACCTACACACACACATACACACACACACCTATACTCACCACCCACACACATCTACACACACACACACCCCTACACGCACACCTACATACACACCTACATACACACTCACCTACACACACACTCACCTACACACACATACACCTATACACACACCACCTACACACACACACCCCTACATGCACACACCCCTACACGCACACTACACACACACACCTACATGCACACTCACCTCCACACACACTCACCTCCACACACACACTCACCTCCACACATACACATATACACACACCATCTACACACACACTCACCTCCACACACACACACACTCACCTCCACACATACACATATACACACACCATCTACACACACACACCTACACACACACACCTACACACATACACCCCTACATGCACCTACGTGCACACGTACACATGCACACACCTACACACACACAGAGTTGTTTCTGTTCATTAGGCGCAAGCTGAGACTGCAGATGCTGTGGATTAGAGTCAAGAGTGCGGTGCTAGAAAAGCACAGCCGGTCAGGCAGCATCCGAGGGGCAGGAGAATCGACGTTTCGGACAAAAGTCCTTCATCAGTAATGAGGCTGTGAGCGTCCACCCCACCCCCCCCCGGGCTTTTGTCCTAAACATCGATTCTCCTACTCCTCGGATGCTGCCTGACCGGCTGTGCTTTTCCAGCACCACACTCTCAATTATGTTTCTGTTCATTGTCTAATCACAGTCAAGGGATATCCAAAACAACAGCCCCATGGAAAATCTGGTGTACACCTTCATGTGCTCACCCACTTTCTGTCTTAGAACTGGAGTGCTCCATTCACCGTCCTGCTCAGTGAACCAGGAACTGGGCTGGAACTGAGGGAGTCTGGGGCAACAGCAGACACCAGGCTCCCTCTGGGCCTACACAACCATTTAATATGAGCATGTCCGAACTTCAACATCCACATCTCTTTCCCACCCTTTCCCAGATTCCTTCACTTCCTTCATGTTGACGCATCTTTCAAGCTCGCTCATAAATATAGTGAGCCTGGTGTCCAAATTGTCACAGAGTTCCAAAATATTCAAACCCTTACTTTGCAGAAACTTCTCCACATTGCACTCACGAATCGCCAACCCCTTACCCCGAGACCGTGAGCTCATTTTTTTTGGATAGGCAGGCCAATGGGAAACATACGTTGCACATCTCATCTGCCAAACTCTCTCAGAATGTTGTCCGCAGTAGCAAACTGGCCTCTCGTGCCTCCCTGCTCCAGTGAATCCGACCACAAGGGGCAGCTCTGAGAAGCTGGAGCTCCCGATTGAATACTGGAAAGCAGCTAATCGAGGCAAATTTGGGCCTATCAGGGTTGGAAGCCCTGATAGGATCCTCAATTCATTGTGGCGGTGGGACCTTACACTCAGTTCAGGCAGCAGCCTGGACACCTATGAAAAGGCGAAAAGTGTGGTGCTGGAAAAGCAGGGTGGGGCAGGTCAGGGGAGCAGAAGAGTCAACGTCTTGGGCACAAGACCTTCATCAGGAATGTGGAGGGGAAAGTGGGCTGAGAAATAAATAGTGGATGGGGGTGGGGATGGTGGGGGGGGGAAGATAGGTGGAAAGGCAAGAGGTGAGGGACAATGGTGATAGGTCAGTGGGGAGGGTGGAGCAGATAAGTGGGAAGGAAAATGGACAGGTAGGACAGGCCAAGAGGGCAGTGCCGAATTGGAGGGTTGAATCTGGGATGAGGTGGGGAAAGAGGAGATTTGGAAACTAGCGAAGTTGATGTTGATGCCGTGTGGTTAAACAGTCCCAAGGTGGAAGATGAGGCCTTCTTCCTCCAGTTGTCAGGTGGCTTAGATTTGGTGGTGGACAAGGCCCAGGACTTGAGTGTCGTTGGGGGAGTGCGAGGGGGAGTTGAAGTGGTCAGCCACAGGGCATTGGGATTGTTTGGTGCATGTGTCCCAGAAACATTCCCTGATATGCACCGTGAGTTGACATCCTCGTCTCCCGGATGTAGAGGAGACCACATCGGGAGCAAAGGACACAGGAGATGAGAGGCTCAACTGATCAATCATTGGCTTGTCATCTATACAGACTGGGGTTTGGCCATTGCCCTGATTGCATAGATACATAGAATCCATACAGGATGGAAACAGGCCCTTTAGCCCAACAAGTCGACAGTGACCCTATGAAGAGTAACCCACCCAGACCAATTCCCCATCCCTATTATCCTATACTTACTGCTGAATAATGCACCTAACCTACACATCCCTGAACACTACGGGTAATTTAGCATGACCAATTCACCCTGACCTGCCCATCTCTGGACTGTGGGAGGAAACCGGAGCACCCAGAGGAAACCCACGCGGACATGGGGAGAATGTGCAAACTCCACGCAGACAGTCACCCGAGGCTGGAATCGAACCCGGGTCCCTGGTGCTGTGAGGGACCAGTGCTTACCACTGAGCCACTGTGCCCAAATCAGGGAAGATTTCAAAATTATATCCCCTTAAAAACTTCATCCCATTTTTTCCTGTCCTGGCTTTCAGGAAGAGCTGACCTATGGGTTTACATTCTAAGAATTCAAGGGCAGGCCCTCAATTTTCCAGAAATGGGTGCAGGCTCATGCCCACCAGACCTTCTCTGTGATAGTAACACAGTTGCCAACAGACTGAAAGGTTTAGCTGGGCAAAGGAAAGTCTAGCATTTGCAGTATCCACCTAACACTGGTGTAAGGCTTCACACAGAGATACCAAGAACCCCCCATTGGGCAATGGTGAGCCCTGTTTGCAAAGACACTGGGAGGGCAGTTAATGAATTAGACACTGCTGAACTGACAGCTTTCACACACACTCACGTTTGCACATTAAGCTGCCGGTTTACACACTGGTGATTCACACTTGTATGCGATGGCTGGCTTTCACGTGCTCACTCAGTGATAGTTGCACGTGTTTGCTTGCACACTCATGTGCACCACTGTGAGAGTGCTGCCCTGTTGGAGGTCCTATCTACTGGAGGGAGTGTGAAACTGAGGTCCTGTCCCGTGGTGTTGTTGGAGCCCACGGGCATCGTGCCCTGACCAATGTTTAACATCATGAGATTGGCCGAGTTGATAAAGATCACTGTGCTGGGAGTGGGAGGTTGCTGTGTTTCCCGCATTACAACAGCGACCAAGTTAGAAAAGTACCTCCATCACCTGTCAGGCGCTTTGGGGAAGCAGAGCATGCATTCCTAATGCAAACAATTGGCCAAGATAACAACTGAGGGTCATCTCTGCCTGGTGTGTACCTCACAACTGACCTCATGGTTCTCCACACTGAATTGATACACATTGATTGCATGTTCTGATAAATTGTGTATGATGTGTTACACTTACTGAAGGCCTCATTTGTTACAGACCCACAATGCATCAGTGATCACTCAGTCCTGAAGACGACCCGTGTGCACAGATTGGAGTGCTTTACACAGATTTGATGGACTGGACGCGCTCTGTCATGTTCACACAATCTTTGAATTTTACAGACAGTCATATTATTGCAGAAGGAGCCCACGATATCTTTGCCAGCTCTCCGAGACAGCAAATCATTTCATTTCATGACGACACAGAGACAGACAGCTGAACCGAACCAGTCTGTCTACCTCTGTACTCACAACTTAGTGACATTAAACTATCAAAGACCCTCATCATCACTCCAATGGCTCCTCACCAGACTTTTGAATGATCAATCCCAGACTCGGTGAATAATTAATTCCAGACACCAGTTTTGTATTTCAAACAAAAGACTTCACTGCGTATAAAATATGCAAGAAATTCAGCAGAACAAAAGTTAAACAATGTGGTAAATTGATTAATGTCTATGCTTTAAACTTAAAGCATTTGTTTATAGCCCCATTGGCAGAAGAGACAGAGAGGTAAACACGGTTAAGGGATAAATAAAATAAAATACTGGTCAGTTTACTTAAACAGTTTTCATGATGCATTTCAGAAGCATGCGTGTGGATTGCTTGGTCATTTTTCATGCAACATGGATCTGGACCCTTTCTCCTTCACCCAGCCAAAGGCAGCTATGTTTCTAACTTAGCTTTCAATATTTTGGCTTCCAAATCTTGATGTGGCAGGTTAGGCAATGAGTTTTAAATCTTCAGCACCAGGTTTATCTCCTCTGAAAACATCGTTCAGAAAAACAACTTTGGTTCTGGTTCTCACTGATAGACTGATCGGTCTAATTGAGGTAAGGCCTCAGGTACCATTCAACAACTGTCATCTGCTTTAATACAGGATCTCTTTCAGACTTGTCAGAACCAATTCCCAGGTGCTGACCTTGTTGCTAGCCTAGTGTACAAAAGCTCTTCATCAAGAATGAGGCTGAGAGCTTCCCCCCACTGGCCCACAAGCCTCATTCCTGAAACGTCGGTTTTCCTGCTCCTTGGATGCTGCCTGAACTGCTGTGCTTTTCCAGCACCACTTTGGTTTCCAGCATCTGCAGTCCTTGTTTTTAACTAGTGTTATGAAGCTGGGTTAAATAATAGTGTGTCAAAAAGAATGTATGGTTCCCTTTAAGACAGAAAGTGCTTTTCTAAGTGTAAGGTACAGCAAATGCTGCCAGTATACAGAGCAGGGCGTTCCCAAATAGACACATGGAACAATTGGCTGTTAAGTGGATACCTGAGCTTTGATTGCTGTTTTGACAACAAATCACATCTGACCAATTGATTTAAACCAAACACTCAGCTCTCCAAAGCCAATCAAATTTAAAATCTGATGATATTGACAGCCTGAAACCAATCTGACTGTAAGAATTTCAGGTGTAATTAGGGGGATAAAAAGGAGCGTTTTTGAAAATTGGGCAAAGAGAAACTACCACTGAGAGAGAGCCAACAGCCCTGAATAGCTCTGAAAGAAATCTCAGAAAGCACCCTTTGTTAAAGGTACTTGCAGTAAAAAAAAATCGAAGATGGTTAGAAATAGGAAAGGTGAGGTCACCCTGTTAGGTGTTTTCTACAGGCCTCCTAATAGTCCTAGAGAAGTAGAGGATAATATTGCGAGGATGATTCAGGAAAAGAGTGAAGGTAGCAGGGTGGTTGTTATGGGGGACTTTAACTTCCCAGATATTGACTGGGAGAGCTATAGCTCGAGTTCATTAGATGGGTCGGTGTTTGTACAATGTGTGCAGGAGGGTTTCCTGACACAATATGTCGACAGGCCAACAAGAGGGGAGGCTATATTGGATTTGGTTCTAGGTAATGAACCAGGCCAGGTGTTAGACTTGGAGGTAGGTGAGCACTTCGGGGACAGTGACCACAACTCGGTGACTTTTACTTTAGTGATGGAGAGGGATAATCGTGTGCCGCAGGGCAAGAGCTATAGCTGGGGGCAGGGAAATTATGATGCAGTGAGGCATGACTTAGGTTGTGTGGATTGGAAAAACAGGCTTCAAGAGAAGAACACTAATGAGATGTGGGGAGTGTTCAAGGAGCAGCTACTGCGTGTCCTCGATAGGTATGTACCAGTCAGGCATGGTGTAAAGGGCCTTGTGAGGCAGCCGTGGTTTAGTAAGGAATTGGAGTCCCTTGTGAAAGGGAAGAAGGCGGCATATGTAAAGATGAGGCGTGAAGGTTCAGTAGGGGCGATTGAGTGTTATAAGGTAGCCAGGAAGGAGCTAAAGAGGGAGCTAAGAGAAGCGAGAAGGGGACATGAAAAGTCTTTAGCTGGTAGGATTAGGGAAAACCCAAAGGCTTTCTATAGGTATGTCAAGAATAAAAGGATGACTAGGGTAGGTATCGGTCCAGTCAAGGATAGTAGTGGGAAGTTGTGTGTGGAGGCGGAGGAGATTGGAGAGACATTAAATCAGTACTTTTCATCAGTATTCACTCAGGAACAGGACACTGTTGCTGATGTGAATATGGAATCACAAATAATTAGAATGGATGCCCTGGAAATATGCAGGGAAGAGGTTTTGGGAATATTGGAAAGGATGAATATAGATAAGTCTCCTGGGCCTGATGGCATTTACCCCAGGATCCTATGGGAAGCTAGGGAGGAGATAGCAGAGCCATTGGCCTGGATTTTTATGTCATCGTTGTCAACAGGAATAGTACCAGAGGACTGGAGGATAGCGAATGTGGTCCCATTGTTCAAGAAAGGGAGTAGGGATAGCCCTAGCAACTATAGGCCAGTGAGTCTGACTTCAGTGGTGGGCAAAGTCTTAGAGAGAATGGTAAGGGATAAGATTTATGAACATCTGGGTAGGAATAACGTGATCAGGGATAGCCAGCATGGTTTTGTGAAGGGCAGGTCGTGCCTCACAAACCTTATTGAGTTCTTTGAGAAGGTGACCAAGGAAGTGGATGAGGGTAAAGCAGTAGATGTTGTGTATATGGATTTTAGTAAGGCGTTCGATAAGGTTCCCCATGGTAGGCTAATGCTAAAACTTCGGAGGTATGGCATTGAGGATACATTAGAGGTTTGGATTAGGAATTGGCTGGCTGGAAGGAGACAGAGGGTAGTAGTTGATGGATTATGTTCATCTTGGAGCGCAGTTACTAGCGGTGTACCACAAGGATCTGTTTTGGGACCATTGCTTTTTGTTATCTTTATAAATGATCTAGAGGAAGGACTTGAAAGCTGGGTAAGCAAGTTTGCGGATGACACGAAAGTCGGTGGAGTTGTGGATAGTGAGGAAGGAAGTGGTAGGTTACAGCGGGATATAGATAAGTTGCAGAGCTGGGCGGAAATGTGGCAAATGGAATTCAATGTAGCTAAGTGCGAAGTCGTTCACTTTGGTAGGAATAACAAGATGATGGATTACTGGGCTAATGGTAGGCTACTTGGTAGTGTGGATGAGCAGAGGGATCTTGGTGTCCATGTACACAGATCTCTGAAAGTTGCCACCCAGGTAAATAGTGCTGTGAGGAAGGCATATGGTGTACTGGGCTTTATTGGCAGAGGAATTGAGTTCCGGAGTCCTGAGGTCATGTTGCAGTTGTATAAGACTCTGGTGCGGCCTCATCTGGAGTATTGTGTGCAGTTTTGGTCGCCATACTATAGGAAGGATGTGGAAGCTTTAGAACGAGTGCAGAGGAGGTTTACCAGGATGTTGCCTGGAATGGTAGGAAAATCTTATGAGGAAAGGCTGAGGCACTTGGGGCTGTTCTCATTGGAGAAGAGAAGGTTTAGGGGAGATCTGATAGAAGTGTATAAGATGATTAGGGGTTTAGATAGGGTAGATACTAAGAACCTTTTACCGCTAATGGAGTCAGGTGTTACTAGGGGACATAGCTTTAAATTAAGGGGTGGTAGGTATAGGACAGATGTTAGGGGTAGATTCTTCACACAGCGGGTTGAGAGTTCATGGAATGCCCTGCCAGTAGCAGTGGTGAACTCTCCTTCTTTATGGTCATTTAAGCGGGCATTGGATAGGCATTTGGAAGTTATTGGGCTAGTATAGGTTAGGTAGGATTCGGTCGGCGCAACATCGAGGGCCGAAGGGCCTGTACTGCGCTGTATCCTTCTATGTTCTATGTTCTATGGTCTACGAAGAAGACAGCAGAATCAGAAGATTGGAAGGAAACAGCAGATTTGGAAGACCGGAAGGAAGACAGCATGGAGTTTGATTAAATTAATTTAATTTACCCATTCCTATATTTACCTCAAACTAACGTACCTAACACTTTAGCACAGCCAATTCACCTAACATGCATGTCTTTTGGATTTTGGGAGGAAACCCACGCTGACATAGGGAGAATGTGCAAACACCACACAGATGGTCGCCCGAGGCTGGAATCGAACCTGAGACCCTGGCACCATGAGACTGCAGTGTTAACCACTGAGCCACAATGCCAACCCAACTAATGGCAAGTAATTGTGTTACTGGAGCAGCGTTTTAATAAAGTTGGAGTCAGATAGTGAGTAGTTATGAAAAAGAGGGTTTATTAATAGTTTTCGTTTAATGTTCACTGTTAGAGTTAGGAAAATAAATTGTGTTTTATTTAAGCAGTGATAGTCAGGGTTTTTTTTCACTCACTCACTCACATGTTTAACAGATTACAAGGCGAGGTGACCTTCTCTGAGTGTTTTGGTTTTAATTGGCAGAGGGATTCAATCTCCACGTGGTAACTCTAGCCAATTCTGCTCTCTGTGTAAAAATACCAACTTCTGCTATCTGCTTATACACAATACTCGGGGTTGCTGTGTCTGTGGGAACCCTTTGATCAAGACTCAGCCTGCAATTAACCTTCCAAGCCTGGCCTCACAAACAAACACACGCTGAGTTGATTGTTAATTTTCTTTTTGCCACAAGTTGTTTCACAAAGTCAGCCAGTCATCTTCAGCTCACAGCTCCATCCCAAAACTGGTGATAGAATTAAAAATAACACAAAAGAAAAATCATTGAGAGTTCCAACATGTCTCCACCCTCAAAACACAGGCATGGATTCACAGAGACATGCAGCACGGAAACAGATTCTTTGGTCCAACTCTTCCACGCTAATCAGATATCCTAAATTAATCTAGTCCCATTTGCCAGCATTTGGCCCATATCCCTCTAAACCCTTCGCATTCATGTAGCCATCCAGAAACCTTATAAATGTTAATATTGTACCAGCCTCCAACACTTCCTCCGGCAGCTCATTCCATACATATACCACCCTCTGTGTGAAATAATTGCCCATTAGGTACATTTTATATCTTTCCCCTCTCACCTTAAATAAATGCCCTCTAGTTTTGGACTCGCCTACATTAGGAAAAAGACTTTGGCTATTTGCCCTGTCGATGGTCTTCACGACTTTACAAACAATAGACAATAGGTGCAGGAGTCGGCCATTCTGCCCTTCGAGCCTGCACCACTATTCAATATGATCATGGCTGATCATCCTTAGTCAATATCCTGTTCCTGCCTTATCTCCATAACCCTTGATTCCACTATCCTTGGGAGCTCTATCCAACTCTTTCTTAAATGAATCCAGAGACTGGGCCTCCACTGCTCTCTGGGGAAGAGCATTCCACACAGCCACCACTCTCTGGGTGAAGAGGTTTCTCCTCATCTCTGTCCTAACCTCGATAAGATCACCCCTCAGCCTCTGATGCTCCAGGGAAAACAGCCCCAGCCTGTTCAGCCTCTCCCTGCAGCTTAAACATTCCAACCTTGCTTGTAAATCTCTTTCAAGTTTAACAACGTCTTTCTCATAGCAGGAGGGGGACCAGAATTGAAAGCAGTATTCCAAAAGTGGCCTCACAAACGTTCTGTACAGCCGCAACATGGAACACCATTTAAATAAAACGCATTCCATGATAAGGGGAGGCACACTTCAATGGCAACACCAAAACACAAACCTCACATCCACTCATTCTCCTCCCACCAGACTCTGAATCAACCTTCTTGGTTACATTCTTAACTTTATGACAGTTTACATCCACAACTCTTCCTTTCCTGGAAATATCAACAGATTTTGTTTCACACAGCTGCAGATCTGAGCTCCACGTTAATCAGATATCCTAAATTAATCTAGTCCCATTTGCCAGCATTTCATTTTTAAGTTATTCCACAAATCTCAGGGGATTACAATAGTTTCAAAGTGTCCACTTCTAACAGAAACATCAAAGTGTGGAAGAGCTGTTAATACCGCCTTCTCTATAACAGAGTATCTTTGTTCGTTAACTGATACAGCACAGAAAAGGCCCATTCAGCCTGTTCTGACATAACTACCACTTAAAAGCGCATTAATCCCAATTTCTTGCACTTGTCCCATATCCCTGAATGTTATTTGAAATACTCATCCAAGTAGTTTGTAAAATTTCCAGCCTCCACTACCTTCCCAGGCAGTGCTTTCCAGGTTCCCACTATCCACTGACTGCTTTTTCCCAAACCCTCTCTGAACCTCCTGGCTCTTACTCTAAAACTGTACCCTTTTGTGATTGAGCCTCCTCATTCAAGCTGAACAGCTGCTCTCTATTCCTCATGTCTATACCCCTCATAATCTTATACACCTCAATCCTGCCTCCTGTCAGTCTTCCCTGCTCTAAAGAAAACAATCCAAGCCTATCCAGTCTCTCCTTATAGCTCAATGTCTCCATCCTGGGGAACCTCCTCTGTACCCCCTCGAGTGCTACCACACCCTGTGGTGAGGAGACCAGAACTACACGCAGTGTTCCAGGTGTGTCCTAACCAATGAAAGCAAGTGCTCCCTATACCTTCTTAACTATCACATGCTCTGCCAACTTCAGAGATCTGTGAATAGTTAGCCGAAAATCCTTCTGTTCCTCGAAGATGTTTGTTCAATTTCTTCAAAAAAAATAAATCCAGAAGTTTCTTCACTTCAGCCTTGGCATCTTGTCACAGTGCAGCTTCAATTCAAGAGTCAATGGCATTAATTTGAATATTTTGTTAAAGTTAGGTGGAATTAATACAGGTTCATTCATTACAATAGTTTTTAGCATGTGAAGCATTCTGTAGGCCTTCCATCTTCACTTCATACGTAGCATATTAGTCAAAGTCGAGACTGTGGTGTAGAAAAAAAACACAGCCAGTCAGGCAGCATCCGAGGAGCAGGAGAATTGACATTTCGGGCATAAGCCCTCCATTTCCTGATCAAGGGCTCCTACCCGAAATGTTGACCCTCCTACTTCTCGGATGCTGCCTGACCTGCTGCACTTTTCTAGCACCACACTCTCAACTCTGATCTCCAGTATCTGCAGTCCTCACCTCCTCCTAGCATATTAGTTAAAGACTAAAAGTAGATACAAACTTTCAATAAAATCCACACATTCCCAAGAATCTCATTATCTCCTACTTTGTTTCAGCGGTGGGAAAGTCAAATATCGCCTCTCCTTTTGCTGTTTTGTGTGACATCTCTCCTTGACCCATAACATTGCCTAAGTATGTCACTTTGGATTTGACAAATTCACTCTTTACTAGATTTAATGCCAATGTGGTCTGACTGTAATTGTGTAAAGTCAAGGTTAGAGTGGTGCTGGGAAAACACAGCAGGTCAGGCAGCATCCGAGGAGCAGGAAAATAGATGTTTCAGGCAAAAGCCCTTCATCAGGAATTGTGTAAACAAGTTTTCTGAGTGTTCTTTCCATGTCATCTAAATAAACTACGCAGTTAGGCACATTAACTATAACTGTATTCTTTCATCATTGAAATGTGGCTGGCGTATTCTTAAATCTAAATGGCATAATTCAACATAGGTATTATCCATTAAGTGTGACAAACGTGGAAATTTCTTCAGTTCTCATTATCAGTGGTACTTGACAACATCCTTTGAACAAATCAATTTAAAATAAGACTGATGCAATACCATTCCAACCAATGCAATCTTTTCGACTGGGAATAGGGTATGAATCAATCTTTGCAACTGGATTCACTTTCCTACAATCTACACAGAACCTAATTGAACAGTCTGGTTTAGAAACCAACACTACAGGAAAACTCCAATTACTGTGACTTGATTCAATCAATTGATTCTCCACCATGTATTGAATTCCCTTTCTTATTTTGACCCATTTCTCTGGGTTTAACCAACATAGGTTTTGTTTTATCAGGTCCGAATGACTGACATCCAGGTCATGTTCAACTAATGTAGTCCATCCAAGTGCATTGTTATAAATTCCTTTGTGTTTTTTTCTGAGCAATCTCACTATATCTCTCTGCTGATCTTTCTTCAGATGCAAATATCCAGCATCTGAATTCTCTAATATCTCCAGATTTGTTAACCTAATAGAAAGTTCACTTTGGGAATTATCAAATTCTTGTTGGCTCTGAATTATTCTTAAAGTGGCCTCTACAATTTACGATTTCACACACCTCATCATCTTCTCTATAAGAGTATTGTTTGAGGATGTTCACAATGACGCAATTGATTCTTTTTCCTACCATCAGGAATATCAATTAAAATATGTTACTTGAACAACCCTTTTGATAACTCTGAAGGGACCACTGGATTTCACTTTTAATGATTCACAATGTAAAGGGCTCATGCCCGAAACGTTGATTCTCCTGCTCCTTGGATGCTGCCTGACCTGCTGCGCTTTTCCAGCACCACATTTTCGGCTCACATTGTGAAGGCAAACATTACCAAAATTCATCTCCTGCTTTAACATTTCTGATGTCACAAGTTTATCTGCCCACTCTTTCATCTTGTTTTGAAAAGGTTTTCGATGTCCCTGTAAAAATCTGCATGCATCTGTTAATCTTTTGAGAAATGTGGATACTCTCGAACATTCCAGACCCTAACCACTCGAGTGAACCTGCCTGCCTCATTCTCTCAGAGAGTACATTCCATACCGCTCAAGTGAACCTGTTCCCAGTGGGTACAATTTCTCCCTATTAGGGTATTGGCAGAGTTGGGAGGGTTTGAGCTCTGGGGAGAGGCTGGATAGGCTGGCGCTGTTTTTCCTGTAGCATTGGAGGCTGAGGGGTGGCCTTATAGAGGTTGATAAAATCATGAGGGTCATGGACAGAGTAAATAGACAAGATCTTTTCCTCACAGGGTGGGGGAGTCCAGAACTAGAGGGCAAAGGTTTGGGTGAGAAGAGAAAGATATAAAAGGGACCTAAGGGGCAACTTTTTTCATGCAGACGACGGTGCATGTATGGAATGAGCCGACAGCGGAGGTGATGGAGGCGGGTACAATTACAACATGAGCAAGGCACCTGGATGGGTATATGAACAGGAAGAGTTTAGAGAGATACTGGTCAAGCACTGGCAAATGGGACTGGATTAATTTAGGATATCCGGTCAGCATGGACAAGTTGGACCGAAGGGTCTGTTTCTGTACTGTGCTGTTTCTGATTCTATTTACTCTGTCCAGGCACTCCATTACTTTGAACAGCTCAATCAAATCCCAACTTCACTGGTCTATCTTTGTAGCTGAAATTGCTGATCCCTTGAGACACTGTTATGAATCTTTTCTGCTCTCTCCCTCCACATTTTCCATTTGTTTCTGGGTCATTGTTTTTAGACAAATCTAACAGAAGCTGTCTGCTCTTGTGCTCAATTATAAAGACTCTCTCCACTTGTCCTGCCACCTTTAAAGACTTCGCATGTATATTCCCTGGTCCTTCTGCTCCTTTAAGCTCTTCAGAGTTGTGCCCCCTTGCTTGTGTTGTCTCTCCATGTTCCTCCTAACAAAGTTCGTCATTTCACACTTCTTTGCACTAAACTGTATCTGCCGCTTGTCTGCCCCCTCGACGTAAGAACTAGGAACGGGAGGAGGCAATTCAACCTCTTGAGCCCACCCCACCATTTGATACAATCATGGCTGGTCTCATCTCGGCCACAACACAATTTCCTGTCCACCCTCCATAACCCTGCAACCCATCACTAATTACAAATCTATCTCCTCCTCTGAGGGACTGAATTCCAGATTCGCAATCCTTTGAAAAAAATAATTTCTCCTCATCCCTGTTTTAAATCTGATGCCCCCTTATCCTAAAACCCTATGACCTAATATAATATATTTTAATATCTAACATATTAACACATATGGGCGGCACAGTTCAAAGTTTGTGAGAAGATTTGTAGCTCGGGTGCTCGTTGTTGTAGTTCTGTTCGCTGAGCTTGGAGTTTTTGTTGCAAAACGTTTCGTCCCCTGTCTAGGTGACATCTTCAGTGCTTGGGAGCCTCCTGTGAAGCGCTTCTGTGCTGATTCCTCCGGCATTTATACTGGTTTGAATCTGCCGCTTCCGGTTGTCAGTTGCTGTCCGCTGCAGTGGCCGGTGTACAGGGTCTAGGTCGATGTGTCTGTTGATCGAATTCATGGATGAGTGCCATAGACCTAGACCCTATATACCGGCCACTGCAGCGGACAGCTACAGACAACCGGAAGCGGCAGATTCAAACCAGTATAAATGCCGGAGGAATCAGCACAGAAGCGCTTCACAGGGGACTCCCAAGCACTGAAGATGTCACCTAGAAAGGGGACGAAACGTTTGCAACAAAAACTCCCAGCTCGGCGAACAGAACTACAACAATGGGCGGCACAGTGGTTAGCACTGCTGCCCCACAGCGCCAGGGACCCGGGTTCAACTCCCGCCTCAGGCAACTGTCTATGTGGAGTTTGCACATTCTCTGCGTGGGTTTCCTCCGGATGCTCCGGTTTCCTCCCACAGTCCAAAGATGTGCAGGTTAGGTGAGTTGGCCATTCTAAATTGCCCGTAGTGTTAGGTGAAGGGGTAAATGTAGGGGAATAGGTCTAGGTGGGTTGCTCTTCGGAGGGTCGGTGTGGACTTGTTGGGCTGAAGGGCCTGTTTCCACACTGGAAGTAATCTAAGTCTAAAATAGTCATCCCAGTTTGCCCCACGTGAGGAAATATTCTTTCTATATCTACTTTGTCGATCATCTTTAGCATCTGATCTACCTCGATTAGATTTCCTCTCATTGTTCTAAATTCCTGAAAGTTTAGGCATAAACTGCTCAATATCTTCATAAAACAACCCCCTCATCTCTGGAATCAATCGAGTGAACCTCCTCTGAATAACCTCAAACTCAAACTGCATCCCTCCTCAAATAAGAGGACCAAAATTGTATAAAATCCTCCAGGCATGATCTCACTGATGCCTCATACAATTGAAGCACCATTCCTCTACTTTTCTACTCTATTCCTTTAGCAATAAATGCCAAAATTCCATTTGCCCTCCTTATTACCTGCTGTACCTGCACACTAGTTTCCTCTGATTCATTCATGAAGATACCCAGATCCCTCTTCACTGAAGTACTCTGAAGTTTCTCTCCATTTAGGTAACAAGTTGTCTTCCTCCTCCTCTGACCAAAATAGGTCACCTCACACTTATCCATGTTCAACCTCCTTTGCTAAATTTTAACCCTTTCACTTCACCAACTCACGTCCATTTGTAAATTTCTTATTTCCTTATTGCATCATACTTTCCCACCCATTGTAGTGTCGACAGCAAATTTGGCTACAGTGATTTTTATTGAATCGTGCATTTTATTGAAACATAGCACATCTGGAAGCGGATCTGTCGCCAGTTACAGCCTCTAGAATATTATTACTGTGGTAACATCAGAAAATAAAGCAATTTGCACTCAACCAGATCTTAACCAACAGCAATGAGCTTAGGGGCCAGATCATGAGTTTCAGTTACGTCAGTTGAAGATTAAATGAGAGCTGCACTTTTTCAGATATTGTCCCATCTATTTGAGCTCTGGATTAACATCTACCTGAAGGGATACACTTTGGTCCATGTAAGACTCTTCATGCAATGGGATTATCAGTCAGGTTCATAATGCTCAACAGTATTGGGGCAGTTGGTGCATCCACCTCCACTAGGCTTGCAATTGTCCACAAATATCCACTGACAGGAGCATCCACTTGGAGAGAGGTTCCTCTGTGGATGGAACAGTCAGAATCATTTACGCTGAGCTATCACCAGCAAATATGGCAGAGAAGCAGCCTGCGAATGGGAATGCAGGGAGACGGTAACCACGGTGAGATATAAGGCTGACAGGGCTGGAGGCAAGCAAGGCCAAACTACAAAGGGGCAAGAGCAGACAATACAGGGCCACTGAGGGTCGAAGTAGAGGGAATTAAGGCTGGGAAAGTCCAGGAAGCAAGGCCAGCTTTGGGGGTGGGAGGGGGAATGGTGGTGCTAACTGAGTCTAACGGAGGAAGACGGGAGCTGAAGAGGGAGGAAGGATCTGCAAATGGGGGCAAGGGGCAACAAGGGGAAAGGGGTCGCACTGTGGCTGAGTGGTTAGCACTGCTACCTCACAGCACTAGGAACCTGGCTTCAATTCCAGCCTCGGGTGGCTGTCTCTGTAGAGTTCGCATGTTTTCCCCACGTCTGTGTGGGTTTTCTCCAGGTGCTCCTCAGTTCAAAAATGTGTAGGTTAGGGTGGATTGGCCATGCTAAATTACCCATAGTGTCCAGGGATGTGCAGGTTAGTGGATTGGCCATGCTAAATTACCCATAGTGTTCAGGGATGTGCAGGTTAGGGTGGATTAGCCATACTAAATTACCCATAGTGTCTAGGGATGTGCAGGTTGGGGTGGATTGGCCATACTAAATTACCCATAGTGTCCAGGGATGTAAAGGTTAGGGTGGATTGGCCATGCTAAGTTACCCATAGTGTCCAGGGATGTGAAGGTTAGGGTGGATTGGCCATACTAAATTACCCATAGTGTCCAGGGATGTGCAGGTTGGGGTGGATTGGCCATACTAAATTACCCATAGTGTCCAGGGATGTGCAGGTTAGGGCAGATTGGCCATGCTAAGTTACCCATAGTGTCCAGGGATGTACAGGTTAGGGTGGATTGGCCATGCTAAGTTACCCATGGTGTCCAGGGATGTGCAGGTTAGGGTGGATTGGCCATACTAAATTACCCATAGTGTCCAGGGATGTGCAGGTTAGGGTGGATTGGCCATGCTAAATTACCCATAGTGTCCAGGGATGTGCAGGTTAGGGTGGATTGGTCATACTAAATTACCCATAGTGTCCAAGGATGTGCAGGTTAGGGTGGATTGGCTATTCTAAATTGCCCATAGTGTCCAGGGATGTGAAGGTTAGGGTGGATTGGCCGTGCTAAATTGCCCATAGTGTCCAGGGATGTGCAGGTTAGGTGGATTGACCATGCTAAATTGCCCAACGTGTCCAGGGATGTGCAGTTAGGGTGGATTGGCCATGCTAAGTTGCCCATAGTACACAGGGATGTGTAGGTTAAGGTGGATTGGCCATGCTAAATTACCCATAGTGTCCAGGGATGTGAAGGTTAGGGTGGATTGGCCATGCTAAGTTACCCCATAGTGTCCAGGGATGTGCAGGTTGGGGTGGATTGGCCATACTAAATTACCCATAGTGTCCAGGGATGTGCAGGTTAGGGCAGATTGGCCATGCTAAGTTACCCATAGTGTCCAGGGATGTGCAGGTTAGGGTGGATTGGCCATGCTAAGTTACCCATGGTGTCCAGGGATGTGCAGGTTAGGGTGGATTGGCTATGCTAAATTACCCATAGTGTCCAGGGATGCGCTGGTTAGTGGATTGGCCATGCTAAATTACCCATAGTGTTCAGGGATGTGCAGGTTAGGGTGGATTGGACATGCTAAATTACCCATAGTGTCCAGGGATGTAAAGGTTAGGGTGGATTGGCCATGCTAAATTACCCATAGTGTCCAGGGATGTGAAGGTTAGGGTGGATTGGCTATTCTAAATTGCCCATAGTGTCCAGGGATGTGAAAGTTAGGGTGGATTAGCCGTGCTAAATTACCCAAAGGTTAGGGTGGATTAGCCATGCTAAATTGCCCATAATGTCCAGGGATGTGCAGGTTAGGTGGATTGACCATGCTAAATTGCCCATAGTGTCCAGGGATGTGCAGTTAGGGTGGATTGGCCATGCTAAGTTGCCCATAGTGCACAGGGATGTGCAGGTTAGGGTGGATTGGCTACGCTAAATTGCCCATAGTGTTCAGGGATGTGCAGGTTAGGGTGGATTAGCCGTGCTAAATTACCCAAAGGTTAGGGTGGATTGGCCATGCTAAATTACCCCATAGTGTTCAGGGATGTGCAGGTTAGGGTGGATTAGCCGTGCTAAATTACCCAAAGGTTAGGGTGGATTAGCCATGCTAAATTGCCCATAGTGTCCAGGGATGTGCAGGTTAGGGTGGATTGGCTATGCTAAATTGCCCATAGTGTTCAGGGATGTGCAGGTTAGGTGGATGGACCATGCTAAATTGCCCAACGTGTCCAGGGATGTGCAGTTAGGGTGGATTGGCCATGCTAAGTTGCCCATAGTGCCCAGGGATGTGCAGGTTAGGGTGGATTGGCTACGCTAAATTGCCCATAGGGTTCAGGGATGTGCAGGTTAGGGTGGATTAGCCGTGCTAAATTACCCAAAGGTTAGGGTGGATTGGCCATGCTAAATTACCCATAGTGTTCAGGGATGTGCAGGTTAGGGTGGATATGCCGTGCTAAATTACCCAAAGGTTAGGGTGGATTAGCCATGCTAAATTGCCCATAGTGTCCAGGGATGTGCAGGTTAGGGTGGATTGGCCATGCTAAATTGCCCAACGTGTCCAGGGATGTGCAGTTAGGGTGGATTGGCCATGCTAAGTTGCCCATAGTGCACAGGGATGTGTAGGTTAAGGTGGATTGGCCATGCTAAATTGCCCATAGTGCCCAGGGATGCTTAGGTTAGGGTGGATTGGCCATGCTAAATTGCCCATAGTGCACAGGGATGTGCAGGTTAGGGTGGATTGGCCATGCTAAATTACCCATAGTGCCCAGGGATGTGCAGGTTAGGGTGGACTGGCTATGCTAAATTGCCCATAGTGTTCAGGGATGTGCAGGTTAGGGTGGATTAGCCGTGCTAAATTACCCAAAGGTTAGGGTGGATTGGCCATGCTAAATTACCCATAGTGTTCAGGGATGTGCAGGTTAGGGTGGATTAGCCATACTAAATTACCCATAGTGTCCAGGGATGTAAAGGTTAGGGTGGATTGGCCATGCTAAGTTACCCATAGTGTCCAGGGATGTGCAGGTTGGGGTGGATTGGCCATACTAAATTACCCATAGTGTCCAGGGATGTGCAGGTTAGGGCAGATTGGCCATGCTAAGTTACCCATAGTGTCCAGGGATGTACAGGTTAGGGTGGATTGGCCATGCTAAGTTACCCATGGTGTCCAGGGATGTGCAGGTTAGGGTGGATTGGCCATACTAAATTACCCATAGTGTCCAGGGATGTGCAGGTTAGGGTGGATTGGCCATGCTAAATTACCCATAGTGTCCAGGGATGTGCAGGTTAGGGTGGATTGGTCATACTAAATTACCCATAGTGTCCAAGGATGTGCAGGTTAGGGTGGATTGGCTATTCTAAATTGCCCATAGTGTCCAGGGATGTGAAAGTTAGGGTGGATTGGCCGTGCTAAATTGCCCATAGTGTCCAGGGATGTGCAGGTTAGGTGGATTGACCATGCTAAATTGCCCAACGTGTCCAGGGATGTGCAGTTAGGGTGGATTGGCCATGCTTAGTTGCCCATAGTACACAGGGATGTGTAGGTTAAGGTGGATTGGCCATGCTAAATTACCCATAGTGTCCAGGGATGTGAAGGTTAGGGTGGATTGGCCATGCTAAGTTACCCCATAGTGTCCAGGGATGTGCAGGTTGGGGTGGATTGGCCATACTAAATTACCCATAGTGTCCAGGGATGTGCAGGTTAGGGCAGATTGGCCATGCTAAGTTACCCATAGTGTCCAGGGATGTGAAGGTTAGGGTGGATTGGCTATTCTAAATTGCCCATAGTGTCCAGGGATGTGAAAGTTAGGGTGGATTGGCCGTGCTAAATTGCCCATAGTGTCCAGGGATGTGCAGGTTAGGTGGATTGACCATGCTAAATTGCCCAACGTGTCCAGGGATGTGCAGTTAGGGTGGATTGGCCATGCTTAGTTGCCCATAGTACACAGGGATGTGTAGGTTAAGGTGGATTGGCCATGCTAAATTACCCATAGTGTCCAGGGATGTGAAGGTTAGGTTGGATTGGCCATGCTAAGTTACCCCATAGTGTCCAGGGATGTGCAGGTTGGGGTGGATTGGCCATACTAAATTACCCATAGTGTCCAGGGATGTGCAGGTTAGGGCAGATTGGCCATGCTAAGTTACCCATAGTGTCCAGGGATGTGCAGGTTAGGGTGGATTGGCCATGCTAAGTTACCCATGGTGTCCAGGGATGTGCAGGTTAGGGTGGATTGGCTATGCTAAATTACCCATAGTGTCCAGGGATGCGCTGGTTAGTGGATTGGCCATGCTAAATTACCCATAGTGTTCAGGGATGTGCAGGTTAGGGTGGATTGGACATGCTAAATTACCCATAGTGTCCAGGGATGTGAAGGTTAGGGTGGATTGGCTATTCTAAATTGCCCATAGTGTCCAGGGATGTGAAAGTTAGGGTGGATTAGCCGTGCTAAATTACCCAAAGGTTAGGGTGGATTAGCCATGCTAAATTGCCCATAATGTCCAGGGATGTGCAGGTTAGGTGGATTGACCATGCTAAGTTGCCCATAGTGCACAGGGATGTGCAGGTTAGGGTGGATTGGCTACGCTAAATTGCCCATAGTGTTCAGGGATGTGCAGGTTAGGGTGGATTGGCCATGCTAAATTACCCCATAGTGTTCAGGGATGTGCAGGTTAGGGTGGATTAGCCGTGCTAAATTACCCAAAGGTTAGGGTGGATTAGCCATGCTAAATTGCCCATAGTGTCCAGGGATGTGCAGGTTAGGGTGGATTGGCTATGCTAAATTGCCCATAGTGTTCAGGGATGTGCAGGTTAGGTGGATGGACCATGCTAAATTGCCCAACGTGTCCAGGGATGTGCAGTTAGGGTGGATTGGCCATGCTAAGTTGCCCATAGTGCCCAGGGATGTGCAGGTTAGGGTGGATTGGCTACGCTAAACTGCCCATAGGGTTCATGGATGTGCAGGTTAGGGTGGATTAGCCGTGCTAAATTACCCAAAGGTTAGGGTGGATTGGCCATGCTAAATTACCCATAGTGTTCAGGGATGTGCAGGTTAGGGTGGATATGCCGTGCTAAATTACCCAAAGGTTAGGGTGGATTAGCCATGCTAAATTGCCCATAGTGTCCAGGGATGTGCAGGTTAGGGTGGATTGGCCATGCTAAATTGCCCAACGTGTCCAGGGATGTGCAGTTAGGGTGGATTGGCCATGCTAAGTTGCCCATAGTGCACAGGGATGTGTAGGTTAAGGTGGATTGGCCATGCTAAATTGCCCATAGTGCCCAGGGATGCTTAGGTTAGGGTGGATTGGCTACGCTAAATTGCCCATAGTATCCAGGGATGCTTAGGTTAGGGTGGATTGGCCATGCTAAATTGCCCATAGTGCACAGGGATGTGCAGGTTAGGGTGGATTGGCCATGCTAAATTACCCATAGTGCCCAGGGATGTGCAGGTTAGGGTGGACTGGCTATGCTAAATTGCCCATAGTGTTCAGGGATGTGCAGGTAAGGGTGGATTAGCCGTGCTAAATTACCCAAAGGTTAGGGTGGATTGGCCATGCTAAATTACCCATAGTGTTCAGGGATGTGCAGGTTAGGGTGGATTGGCTATGCTAAATTGCCCATAGTGTTCAGGGATGTGCAGGTTAGGATGGATTGGCCGTGCTAAATTGCCCATAGTGTCCAGGGATGTGCAGGTTAGGTGGATTGACCATGCTAAATTGCCCAACGTGTCCAGGGATGTGCAGTTAGGGTGGATTGGCCATGCTAAGTTGCCCATAGTGCACAGGGATGTGTAGGTTAAGGTGGATTGGCCATGCTAAATTACCCATAGTGCCCAGGGATGTGCAGGTTAGGGTGGATTGGCTACGCTAAGTTACCCATAGTGTCCAGGGATGTGAAGGTTAGGGTGGATTGGCCATGCTAAGTTACCCCATAGTGTCCAGGGATGTGCAGGTTGGGGTGGATTGGCCATACTAAATTACCCATAGTGTCCAGGGATGTGCAGGTTAGGGCAGATTGGCCATGCTAAGTTACCCATAGTGTCCAGGGATGTGCAGGTTAGGGTGGATTGGCCATGCTAAGTTACCCATGGTGTCCAGGGATGTGCAGGTTAGGGTGGATTGGCCATACTAAATTACCCATAGTGTCCAGGGATGTGCAGGTTAGGGTGGATTGGCCATGCTAAATTACCCATAGTGTTCAGGGATGTGCAGGTTAGGGTGGATTGGTCATACTAAATTACCCATCGTGTCCAAGGATGTGCAGGTTAGGGTGGATTGGCCATGCTAAGTTACCCATAGTGTCCAGGGATGTGCAGGTTAGGGCAGATTGGCCATGCTAAGTTACCCATAGTGTCCAGGGATGTGCAGGTTAGGGTGGATTGGCCATGCTAAGTTACCCATGGTGTCCAGGGATGTGCAGGTTAGGGTGGATTGGCTATGCTAAATTACCCATAGTGTCCAGGGATGCGCTGGTTAGTGGATTGGCCATGCTAAATTACCCATAGTGTTCAGGGATGTGCAGGTTAGGGTGGATTGGACATGCTAAATTACCCATAGTGTCCAGGGATGTAAAGGTTAGGGTGGATTGGCCATGCTAAATTACCCATAGTGTCCAGGGATGTGAAGGTTAGGGTGGATTGGCTATTCTAAATTGCCCATAGTGTCCAGGGATGTGAAAGTTAGGGTGGATTAGCCGTGCTAAATTACCCAAAGGTTAGGGTGGATTAGCCATGCTAAATTGCCCATAATGTCCAGGGATGTGCAGGTTAGGTGGATTGACCATGCTAAATTGCCCATAGTGTCCAGGGATGTGCAGTTAGGGTGGATTGGCCATGCTAAGTTGCCCATAGTGCACAGGGATGTGCAGGTTAGGGTGGATTGGCTACGCTAAATTGCCCATAGTGTTCAGGGATGTGCAGGTTAGGGTGGATTAGCCGTGCTAAATTACCCAAAGGTTAGGGTGGATTGGCCATGCTAAATTACCCCATAGTGTTCAGGGATGTGCAGGTTAGGGTGGATTAGCCGTGCTAAATTACCCAAAGGTTAGGGTGGATTAGCCATGCTAAATTGCCCATAGTGTCCAGGGATGTGCAGGTTAGGGTGGATTGGCTATGCTAAATTGCCCATAGTGTTCAGGGATGTGCAGGTTAGGGTGGATGGACCATGCTAAATTGCCCAACGTGTCCAGGGATGTGCAGTTAGGGTGGATTGGCCATGCTAAGTTGCCCATAGTGCACAGGGATGTGTAGGTTAAGGTGGATTGGCCATGCTAAATTACCCATAGTGCCCAGGGATGTGCAGGTTAGGGTGGATTGGCTACGCTAAATTGCCCATAGGGTTCAGGGATGTGCAGGTTAGGGTGGATTAGCCGTGCTAAATTACCCAAAGGTTAGGGTGGATTGGCCATGCTAAATTACCCATAGTGTTCAGGGATGTGCAGGTTAGGGTGGATATGCCGTGCTAAATTACCCAAAGGTTAGGGTGGATTAGCCATGCTAAATTGCCCATAGTGTCCAGGGATGTGCAGGTTAGGGTGGATTGGCCATGCTAAATTGCCCAACGTGTCCAGGGATGTGCAGTTAGGGTGGATTGGCCATGCTAAGTTGCCCATAGTGCACAGGGATGTGTAGGTTAAGGTGGATTGGCCATGCTAAATTGCCCATAGTGCCCAGGGATGCTTAGGTTAGGGTGGATTGGCTACGCTAAATTGCCCATAGTATCCAGGGATGCTTAGGTTAGGGTGGATTGGCCATGCTAAATTGCCCATAGTGCACAGGGATGTGCAGGTTAGGGTGGATTGGCCATGCTAAATTACCCATAGTGCCCAGGGATGTGCAGGTTAGGGTGGACTGGCTATGCTAAATTGCCCATAGTGTTCAGGGATGTGCAGGTTAGGGTGGATTAGCCGTGCTAAATTACCCAAAGGTTAGGGTGGATTGGCCATGCTAAATTACCCATAGTGTTCAGGGATGTGCAGGTTAGGGTGGATTGGCTATGCTAAATTGCCCATAGTGTTCAGGGATGTGCAGGTTAGGATGGATTGGCCGTGCTAAATTGCCCATAGTGTCCAGGGATGTGCAGGTTAGGTGGATTGACCATGCTAAATTGTCCAGGGATGTGCAGGTTAGGGTGGATTGGCCATGCTAAATTACCACATAGTGTTCAGGGATGTGCAGGTTAGGGTGGATTGGCCATGCTAAATTGTCCAGGGATGTGCAGGTTAGGGTGGATTGGCCATGCTAAATTGCCCATAGTGTTCAGGGATGTGCAGTTAGGGTGGATTGGCCATGCTAAATTACCACATAGTGTTCAGGGATGTGCAGGTTAGGGTGGATTGGCCATGCTAAATTACTACATAGTGTTCAGGGATGTGCAGGTTATGGTGGATTGGCCATGCTGAATTGCTCACAGTATCCAAGGATGTGCAGGTTAGGTTGATTAGCCATGCTAAATTACCACATAGTGTTCAGGGATGTGCAGGTTAGGGTGGATTGGCCATGCTAAATTGCCCATAGTGTTCAGGGATGTGCAGTTAGGGTGGATTGGCCATGCTAAATTACCACATAGTGTCCAGGGATGTGAAGGTTAGGTGGGTTAGCCATGGGAAATGCAGTCCGGGGACAGGATGGGGAGTGAGGGCAGGGGAGTCTGGTTCGGATGCTCCTTGGAGGGTCCACGTGGACTGGATGTGGCGAACGGCCTGTTTCCACACTGCAGGGATTCTGTGAGAGAGAGGGACAGCTAAAGGAGGAGAGGAAGGGGCTAGGCGGTGCGGCTAAAAGGGGGAGAGAACAGTTTTGAATCTTTCAACAAAGGAATGGAGCCGAATTTTCCCGTTTTCTGTGAAAATGCCCAGGACTGTAGCAAGGTGGGAAATGATCTGCTCCACCCCACCTCCGTGAGTGCGACTATCTCCATCCCCTTCCTCACACCCACTCCAATATTCCTGCAGGTTCATGTTGATTTAGGGAAAGCAGAGACTGATTTGGTGAATTTTACATGGATTTCCAGATTCCGTGTATTTCGGTGACCCCCTTTTGCAGTGAGTTGATGGTTTTCACCTCGGTCTGATGCATTCCACGCAACTTTTTCAAACCAAGCTTTGCACTGACCCCAGTGAATCAGCCGAATGGCCCAGCGGGAGGGGGTTTGTTTTGTTTTGTTGGTGAAGTTAACACTCAGTTGGCAAGTCCCCACCGCCCGCCCGTCCCCAGCGAGTCTGACCCGGCTGGGCTCGCTTTTCAGACCGTTTTGGCGACACTGAACACATCAAAGCCGGCGGCTGCTGCAAATCAGAAACAACAGGGGCAAATAAAAGGAAGTTGCTGCAAAAGCCCAGCAGCATCTGGGAAGATAAGTCGAAGTTTAACGTTTTAATTTCCCTTCACAGATGCTGAGCTTTTGCAGTAGCTTTTAATGATCGTATTGGTGAGTTTTTGTGTTGAACCCTGTGTGTGGTGGTTCCCTTTCTTGTATTTTGTGCTGATTTGGTGAACTCTCCCACAGGCTGAGAGACTGATGTGGGGTGTGTTTGTCTCCCCCCTCCCTCCTGTCTGAGTGATCCCCCTCCTGTCTCAGTGATCCCCCCTCCCCCCCTCCTGTCTGAGTGATCCCCCCTCCCTCCCTCCTGTCTGAGTGATCCCCCCTCCCCCCCTCCTGTCTGAGTGATCCCCCTCCCTCCCTCCTGTCTCAGTGATCCCCCTTCCTTCTGTCTCAGTGATCCCCCCTCCCCCCCTCCTGTCTCAGTGATCCCCCCTCCCCCCCTCCTGTCTGAGTGATCCCCCTCCCCCCCTCCTGTCTGAGTGATCCCCCTCCCCCCCTCCTGTCTGAGTGATCCCCCTCCCTCCCTCCTGTCTCAGTGATCCCCCTTCCTTCTGTCTCAGTGATCCCCCCTCCCCCCCTCCTGTCTGAGTGATCCCCCCTCCCCCCCTCCTGTCTGAGTGATCCCCCCTCCCCCCCTCCCCCCCTCCTGTCTGAGTGATCCCCCTCCCTCCCCCCCTCCTGTCTGAGTGATCCCCCTCCCTCCCCCCCTCCTGTCTGAGTGATCCCCCTCCCTCCCTCCCTCCTGTCTGAGTGATCCCCCTCCCTCCCTCCCTCCTGTCTGAGTGATCCCCCTCCCTCCCTCCCTCCTGTCTGAGTGATCCCCCCTCCCCCCCTCCTGTCTCAGTGATCCCCCTCCCTCCCTCCTGTCTGAGTGATCCCCCTCCCTCCTGTCTGAGTGATCCCCCCTCCCCCCCTCCTGTCTGAGTGATCCCCCTCCCTCCCTCCTGTCTGAGTGATCCCCCTCCCTCCTGTCTGAGTGATCCCCCTCCCTCCTGTCTGAGTGATCCCCCTCCCTCCTGTCTGAGTGATCCCCCTCCCTCCTGTCTGAGTGATCCCCCTCCCTCCCTCCTGTCTGAGTGATCCCCCTCCCTCCCTCCTGTCTGAGTGATCCCCCTCCCTCCCTCCTGTCTCAGTGATCCCCCTCCCCCCCTCCTGTCTCAGTGATCCCCCTCCCTCCTGTCTGAGTGATCCCCCTCCCTCCTGTCTGAGTGATCCCCCTCCCTCCCTCCTGTCTGAGTGATCCCCCCCCCTCCTGTCTGAGTGATCCCCCTCCCTCCCTCCTGTCTGAGTGATCCCCCTCCCTCCCTCCTGTCTGAGTGATCCCCCCTCCCTCCCTCCTGTCTGAGTGATTCACACAGACAGCCCCAGCCTCCGCCTTCCAGGGTTACGTGGCCGGAGACAGAGGAAGGGAGAGAGAGACACACACAGGAGGGAGTGGGCTTTATCTGTACACGGCTCCGACCTCCCTCCCTCCCTCTCCCCCCGGACACACACAGGAGAGACCCCCACCCTCCACACCCAGCTCCGCACTGACTCCAGTCTGCACTTAGACCCCAGGACGAGCACTGACCTCTCTATCCCCCCCCCCCAATCATTGAGGAGGGGTAAGGGTCACTTCACCCCCTTCGGACCCCCACCTCAGCCAGACCCCGGCTGGGACACAGCAAGAGCATTCGAGGAGCCAGCTTGTCCTTGAGAGAGAGAGAGAGAGATCCTGCATTCCTGTAGCGCCTTACCCCCCTCTCCTCCCAGAGCGGGCCAGAGGTAATTGACACAAGACACACATACAAAGGTGTTGCGTTTCGAAACGGCTCGGGAGTGTGTGTGTGTGTGTGTGTGGGGGGGGGGGGGGCGCGCCTGGGGTTGTGCACAGCAGGATCCCACAACGCGGGAGAATCCGGGCGTGGGGGAGAGGGAGTGTCGGGAGGTGAAGTGTTGGCGGAGGCGGTTCGAGGAATGGACCTTTCGGGGGAAAAAAATGCTCGTCGGGTCCGGCTTCATCTGCGGAGAGGAGTCAGGGGACAACGTTCCTCAGGACGGGGAGTACCTGGACAGGACTCGAACCCGTCAGCTTGTGAATGGCCTCAGCCTCCAGGGAGGGAGGGGGCGCACGTAGATCCTTTGGCCTCTGCTTTCAGTGTTTGTCAGGCTTCAGTTGGATCTTTCTCTCCCTCCCCATCCCTCTCTCTAACCCTCTCCAGCTGGCTTCCCCTGGCATTGCTCCCCCTCCACCCCAACTTCCCCCAAGGCCCTATCCCTGCCCTCGAATTCTCTTGAGTCCACCACCGCCAACAGCTCCCCAGAGTGGGTCAATGGGATCAGTTTGGGGATTGATACAGGGCTGTGGGGGGAGAGTCGGTCAATGGGATTAGTTTGGGGATTGATACAGAGCTGTGGGGAGAGAGTGGGTCAATGGGATTAGTTTGGGGATTGATACGGGGCTGTGGGAGGAGAGTCGGTCAATGGGATCGATACAGGGCTGTGGGGGGAGAGTTTTTTGATTAGATTAGATTAGACTTACAGTGTGGAAACAGGCCCTTCGGCCCAACAAGTCCACACCGACCCGCCGAAGCGAAACCCACCCATACCCCTACATTTACCCCTTCCCTAACACTACGGGCAATTTAGCATGGCCAATTCACCTGACCCGCACATCTTTTGACTGTGGGAGGAAACCGGAGCACCCGGAGGAAACCCACGCAGACACGGGGAGAACGTGCAAACTCCACACAGTCAGTCGCCTGAGTCGGGAATTGAACCCGGGTCTACAGGCGCTGTGAGGCAGCAGTGCTAACCACTGTGCCACCGTGCCGCCCACTTGGTCAATGGGATTAGTTTGGGGATTGATACAGGGCTGTGGGAGGAGAGTCGGTCAATGGGATCTGTTTGGGGATTGATACGGGACTATGGGGGGGAGAGTGGGTCAATGGGATCAGTTTGGGGATTGATACAGGGCTGTGGGGAGAGAGTGGGTCAATGGGATCAGTTTGGGGATTGATACAGGGCTGTGGGAGGAGAGTCGGTCAATGGGATTAGTTTGGGGATTGATACGGGGCTGTGGGGGGAGAGTGGGTCAATGGGATCTGTTTGGGGATTGATACAGGGCTGTGGGGGGAGAGTTGGTCAATGGGATTAGTTTGGGGATTGATACAGGGCTGTGGGGGGAGAGTTGGTCAATGGGATTAGTTTGGGGATTGATACAGGCCTGTGGGAGGAGAGTCGGTCAATGGGATTAGTTTGGGGATTGATACAGGCCTGTGGGAGGAGAGTCGGTCAATGGGATTAGTTTGGGGATTGATACAGGCCTGTGGGAGGAGACTGGGTCAATGGGATCTGTTTGGGGATTGATACAGGGCTGTGGGGGGAGAGTTGGTCAATGGGATTAGTTTGGGGATTGATACAGGGCTGTGGGAGGAGAGTCGGTCAATGGGATCTGTTTGGGGATTGATACAGGACTATGGGGGGGAGAGTGGGTCAATGGGATCAGTTTGGGGATTGATACGGGACTATGGGGGGGGAGAGTGGGTCAATGGGATCTGTTTGGGGATTGATACAGGGCTATGGGGGATAGTGGAATTAGTTTGGGATTGATATAGGCAGTTGGTGTATGTATCGATTACTGCTGTGACGTGGGGTCCCAGTTTTCCACTTCTGGTGCCTTTCTGAGTAAATTTGCCAATTTGTGGATGGCCCTGCACTTGGGTTGGGATCGGGACAGGTCTGGGACTGAGCTAATGGCAGCTGCATGTCCCAGAGTCAGGGGGTTGCGATGGGGTGGTATACCCGTTGTCTGAATAACTGAGACCCTCTCCTCCACGACGGATACACATGCTTGTTGGAACCTGCTCGGGAGAGATCGCCTGACTGGGCTGGAATGCAGCAATCTGATTTATTTGCAGCCGGGCAAAGGCTTCCCATCTGTTTGCACAGAGCCTCCCAGGCACAGATAACCGGCCTGGCGATAACATATCACAAACGGCTTCAACATCAAAGGCTGAGAATTGAAAGCAGCTTTCGCACAGCGGTGTTGGGCTGGTGGGATTCTCCAATTCGGGGAAGGTGGGGCGGGTGGGGTGGTGGGATGCTCTAGCCCCAATACGTGGGATCTTGCTGTGCCACGGGTGAGCTGTGTGAATAGAGGTGAGAGTATGTCACTGATGGGGCTACCCCCTAAACCTGCCCAGGCAGTCAGATTCACATCGGGAAGAACTGCTCAGTTTCCAAAAGAGAATCTCTGTCTAACGCTCACTGTGCCTTATGATCTTTATCAGCTCCTGTTTGAATACCTCTGTGCAGGCTTGTTGACTTTGGACTGAAACGTTAAACAGAGCTCAGCGGTTTGTGTGTACCCTCATGCAGGGATGAGTTCCAGCTTCAGCAGAAATCTGTGAGAAACATTCTCAGGTCGTCTCGTGTCCACCCACCTTTCTAGGGCTGTCAGAAGTGACAAAGTCACTTGGGACAGAGCCCTCCCTTCCCGCTGTTGATCTGGCTGAGTTCAGTGGGAGAGGAGAGAGCTCATTGTCAACCCTTTTTGTCGTTGTTTGGCAAGATTTCTTTTTGTCTGGTAAGGCACCTCGCAGGCTCAGTGCTGGCAGCGGATAGCGTGAGGGAAGGAATTCACGAGAAGTAAACACGGAGAGATTTCTGGGGAACCTCAGCGGGTCTGGCAGCATCCGTGGAGAGTGGAACAGAGTTTTTCACATTTCGACTCTTCTGAGCTGGAAAATGATATTTATTTTTTCATGCTGTTGACCGAGGGGGAGGAGGAGTGAGTGGAGCAGATGGTGAAGCTGCCCAAAGGCAAAGTTGCAGGTAGTGGTACAGGGGGTAAAATGTTGGGCGTGAAAGGGAGAAATTGGGTTCGCTTTGATGAGATTAAATACAGTGTGGAAACAGGCCCTTCAGCCCAACAAGTCCACACTGACCCACTGAAGAGTAACCCACCCAGACCCATTTCCCTCTGCCTAATGCAGCTAACACAATGAGCAATTTAGCATGGCCAATTCACCTAACCTGCACATTTTTGGATTGTGGGAGGAAACCGGAGCACCCAAAGGAAACCCACACAGACACGGGGAGAATGTGCAAACTCCACACAGACATTTGCCTGAGGTGGGAATTGAACCCATGTCTCTGATGGTGTAAGGTAGCAGTGCTAACTACTGAGCCACTTTGCTAAGGGCAAAGTCAACCGAATACAAACACGAGACTGGGCAGGGAATGTTAAAGAAAAAATATAGTATATTGAGAGACCAGTGATCACGCTGTGAAGTTGGGGGACTTGACATTCAGCACTGGAGGCTGTAAAGTGTCTAAGTGGAAAATGAGATCTTGTTCCACAAACTTGTGTTGTGCTTTGTTGGAACATTGGACCAGACACAGGTCAGAAATGGTAGTGTGAGAGCAAGGTGAATTATTGAAATGGTAAAAACAACCAGGAGGTCAGGGCCATTTCTACAGGCAGAGGTGGAGACGTTCAACAGGGTTGTCAACCAGATTATGTTTGTGTCTCTAATGTAGGTGAGGCTGTATGGTGGGCAGCGAACGCGGCAGACTGTATGATGGGCAGTGATTGCGGCAGACTGTATGGTGGGCAGTGATTGCGGCAGACTGTATGGTGGGCAGTGATCGCGGCAGACTGTATGGTGAGCAGTGATCGCGGCAGACTGTATGGTGGGCAGTGATCGCGGCAGACTGTATGGTGGGCAGTGATCGTGGCAGACTGTATGGTGAGCAGTGATTGCGGCAGACTGTACTGAAGGAAGTGTCAGAAAAACACTACTTCAGCAGAAAGATGGATTTGGGGCTTTTTAATGAATTAAGTTGGATTGGAGTTTGTGTCTCTGGACACAGTGCTCATCATTATCAGTGTAACTGCAACTTGGAGCCCCGTATGTACCCAGGTACAGAGTTAGCTGGGGTACATTGTTTGATGGGAAGGGGAGAACATTAATCTGTGTGGAGTTTGCACATTCTCCCCGTGTCTGCGTGGGTTTCCTCCCTGTGCTCCAGTTTCCTGGGGACTGTACGGTGGCTCAGTGGTTAGCACTGCTGCCTCACAGCGCCAGGGACCCAGGTTCGATCCCAGCCTCAGGACTATCTGTGTGGAGTTTGCACATTCTCCCCGTGTCTGCATGGGTTTCCTTCGGGAGCTCTGGTTTCCTCCCACAGTCCAAAGATGTACAAGTCAGATAAATTAGCCATGCTAAATTGCCCATAGTGTTAGGTTCATGAGTCAGCGGGAAATGGGTCCGGGTGGGTGACTCTTCAGAGGGTCGGTGTGGACTTGTTGGGCCAAATGGCCTGTTTCCACACTGGAGGGAACCTAATCATAAGCGCATGAGAAAATTAGGAACAGGAGTAGGCCTGAAGCCTGATTCAAGATTCTTGATTTCCTGCTCCTCGGTTGCTGCCTGACCTGCTGTGCTTTTCCAGCACCATTCTAATCTTGACACTGATCTCCAGCATCTGCAGTCCTCACTTATGCCGAGGGAACTCCTGACACTACTGAGCTTTGGAGGGAAGAAATTCCTCCACATCTCGAGGGGAACCTTATGTTTGCACGTGTACCTTGGCTCTAGAGTTCGCCCCACAAGGGGAAACATCCTGTCAGTATTGACCTTGTGGAGACCCCTCTGAATTGTGTGTGTTCCAGTCTGATCAGCTCCTTCTTTGACAGTGCAGTGAGTGCATGGGCCCAACCTGTCCTCAACAGGCAAAGCCTTTGCTCCCAGGAATCAGCTGAGGTAACCCTCCCTGAACGCTTCCAAACTAAATATAACAAGGAAAATTGGAGACAGAACTCCCATGTCGGATCTCACTGGGAACAGTGACATTAAGAATAGTATAGGTCATAGAGATGTACAGCACGGAAACAGACCCTTCGGTCCCACCTGCCAGCACGCGGCCCATATCTCTCCAAACCCTTCCTATTCACATACCCATCCAGATGTCTCTGAAATGTTGCAATTGTACCAGCCTCCACCACATCCTCTGGCAGCTCACTCCATACACGTACCACCCTGTGTGAAAAAGTTGCCCCTTAGGTCTCTTTTATATCTTTCCCCTCTCACCCTAAACCTATTCCCTCTAGTTCTGGACTCCCCGATCCCAGGGAAAAAAAAAGCTTTGTCTTTTTACCCTATCCATGCCCCTCATGATTTTATAAACCTCTATAAGGTCACCCCTCAGCTTCTGACGTTCCAGGGAAAACAGCCCCAGCCTGTTCAGCATCTCCCTGTAGCTCAAAGCCTCCAACCCTGGCAACATCCTTGTAAATCTTTTCTGAACCCTTTCAAGTTTCACAACATCTTTCCGATAGGAAGGAGACCAGAATTGCACGCGATATTCCAACAGTGGCCTAACCAATGTCCTGTACAGCCGCAATAAGACCTCCCAACTCCTGTACTCAATACTCTGACCGATAAAGGATAGCACAGTGACTCCACTTTCCAGAGTCTAATTCATTACAGTTCCAGCTACGATGGTGGGACCAACTCATCAAACTGTGCACCCTATGAGTCTGCTATTTCCAGATTTAAATTAAATTATCACCCCTGTGAGAGGAGGTGATGGAGGCTAGTGCAGCTATGACATTTAAAATGCATCTGAGTTGGTACATCAATAGGAAGGAGTTAGAGGCTTATGGCAAATGGGACAAGTTACTGTAGGATACCTGGCTAGGATGGAAGACTTGGACCGAAGGGTCTGTTTGTGTGCTGTACAGCTCTATGACTCTCTGACTCTTCTTCAGTTGCTTTCCCCCAACACACTGGGGATTCTCTGTGGAGTCGAAGCCCACAATGATAAACATGATTTGGAGATGCCAGTGTTGGACTGGGGTGTACAAAGTTAAAAATCACACAACACCAGGTTATAGTCCAACAGGTTTAATTGGAAGCACAGTAGCATTTGTGTGACAATCGCCTGATGAAGGAGCGTCGCTCTGAAAGCTAGTGTGCTTCCAATTAAACCTGTTGGACTATAACCTGGTGTTGTGTGATTTTTCACAATGATAAAAGTGACAAAGGATTTGGATCTGACATCAGTTTCCAAATCCTGCATGTCGCCCTGTACACCTCACCCTGCGGTTCTGTCCAGTACCATGGACGCCACAGTACAGACAGATTACATTGAATCAGTATACTCCTGTTTAATCTTCACATCATCAGCAGGTTGCAGTACTATCAGCTAGTGAGCATGGAACTCTGTAGAGAAGAAAGTGCGAGGCATTTTGTGGGTCCTTACAAAAGCCTGGGACAGTTCAGATTCAGTGGGAACCAGTTTCTCTGTCACAGGTTTATTGGGCGTATATTATATTGGACGTATATTATATTGGGCGTATATTGGGCGTATACCACACTTCAGATGCTTGAGTTAAGGAGGACGGATTACATTTCACAACTGAAAGAATGAAGCACTGTCGGAGGGTCAGTGCTGAGGGAGAACCGTACTGTTGGATGGTCAGTGCTGTGGGAGTGCCACACTGTTGGAGGGTCAGTACTGAGGGAGAACCGTACTGTTGGATGGTCAGTGCTGTGGGAGTGCCACACTGTCGGAGGGTCAGTGCTGTGGGAGTGCAGCACTGTCGGAGGGTCAGTGCTGTGGGAGTGCAGCACTGTCGGAGGGTCACTGTTAAAGTACCTATTCGAGACTGCTTAGGGAATCCCTGATGGAATTGACCTGTAAGTCTCTTTTGGTTCATCCTGAAGATTGTACTCTGTGGGAGTACAGACAGTTTAGTATAAATGATTACCTTTATTTATCGATGGCATTAATGTTCCCCTATAACATAGATACCTACAAGCCAGGCTTGAGCTAAGAGTCTCAAATCTTCAGCAGAGTAACAGCATCAGCTCTTACCCCTGAGAGCTGTCTCAGGCTGCTCTCCTTATTGCTGCTGTCTTTACACAGAAATTGGTATTAAAATTACAAAAACGCCACATGTCCTTAATCAGATAAACAGTGAGAAAAGGACAAAGGTTAGCAGAGGAAGAGAAACTCATTGACAGGTCTGAGTATGCTTAACTAGTTCAGCTACATGGACATCAAAGTGGGAAACACTGCTCCAGCCAGGCCCCAAATGGCCGATTGCTTTGGCTCGATAACCTTCCCTTTTAACGGTACATTATAACGAAAGACTAGTCTCAACGATGTGGGAAAGGTCATTCGGTAACCTTGCTCAGTTAACATATCCAGTATCATTGTCCTACAAAATGGCATTTTCTTTTAAAATTATCTTAGATTCCCAGAATGCAAATTAATTTCATAACATTCCCGGATCTTGAGCTCCAGAGAATAACACACAAATATTCAATCCGTGACAAGCCAGTGTTCATTCAACTCAGACCACAAAGAGTTAATCTTTCCAGCAGCATCCATTCTCTCTCTCTCTCTCTCTCTCTCACTCTCTCACTCACACACTCTCTCTCACACTCTCTCTCCAGCAACTGAAGGGGGAATTAGAGGTGCACAGTATTTTTGGTCTAAGTTCACCTTTCCAGCTTGTCTTTTTAACTTCAGCAGCTAGATTGCAGAAGCTGTACCAAGGTATTCCTGGCAGTAGTGGTAGGTTGGAGAGGAGAAGGTATAGGTTGACAGTAGATGCCTGAGGGGGCCTGTGATTTCGGTACTATGTGTTCAGTACTACAATTTGTATGGTTCCTTTTGGGACAGGAACAGACAAACGTTTAAAAGTAACAATTTTCCTGCTGATGGCGTGGATAAAGTTATGGAATAGTGCCTTCTGATGACAACTGGCATCGATGTGTTGTGAGGGTGACAGTAATGTTGAGAGTGGTGTTTGGACGTGTAATGTGAATCGCTTAAATGAGTTTGAGGTGGGCAGCTGCATCCATAGCTTCTCACAGTATTGGTATAAGTTTCATAGAGCTTCAGGGGGAGTAGTGGGGAAAATAATATAGTCATCATCATCGGAGCTACCCGAAGCACCAATGCCACTGCCAGTGTAGCTGTGATTACATTGGCATTCTACACCTGAACTGTTGGTTTTGTTTCTGCTAGAGGCATCAGGGTGACAAGTGGGGCACATTAGTGTTCTCACGGTATCAAGGCTAGTGTCCAGAATTGCAATAGGGGGAGCAAAGCAGGTATGGTTAGCAGGGTGTGTGTTAATTTCTGCTGTTTTGTGGTCATTGGGGTTGCCTTGTCATGAGTGGCAGTAACTCTGTTCCAAAGCTGCCTTCTCAGCGGCTGTTAGCGGCGTTGTTGCCTTTGGTGACATCAGAAACATCGGGGGAGTGAGCGGAATATTTGGTCATTGCCAACTGAGTGGGAAGTTGAATAGTGTGGAGAAGGTTAGCAGCATTGTGGATGGGGGTTCCTGAGGAGGTATGGAAACCACACTGTTGCCAGAGTTGACCAAAATCATGGGAACATCTCAAGGCGTAGTGGGAGTCAGTGTAGATACACGCTGACTCTCCCCTTCAGCAAGTACGCAGGCACAGCAAGGAGCTCGGCTTGTTGGGCAGAACAGGGTGGATCGATGGAATAAGCTTCTCTCGTTTGGGACAAAGTGACAATCGCGTATCCCGGCGTGTGTTTGCCCTCTGGAGAGATAGAAGGAGAGCCATCAACAAAATGTGTAAAACCCGGGTTAACAAGATCCTGATCCGTAAGATCAGGATGTGGCCTAGTAACAAGGTCATTTCTAACAACACAGTCATGGGGAGGATCCTCCTGCAAGGATGAGGCGGGGTTAACATGAGAACAGTATTTAAAAGAGAGAAGCAGATTCTGAAGTAATGAGATTTCCTCACCACCTAGTCAGGCCGCAGTGAGATGTTGATTACGTTTAGAGGTAAGCAAAGACACCGCAGAATGGGAGGTACAGATTAGATTACTTACAGTGTGGAAACAGGCCCTTCGGCCCAACAAGTTCACACCGACCCTCCGAAGAGCAACCCACCCAGACTCATTCCCCTACACCTAACATGACGGACAATTTAGCATGGCCAATTCACCTGACCTGCACATCTTTGGACTGTGGGAGGAAACCGGAGCACCCGGAGGAAACCCACGCAGACACAGGGAGAATGTGCAAACGCCACACAGTCAGTTGCCTGAGGTGGGAATTGAACCCGCGTCCGTGGCGCTGTGAGGCAGCAGTGCTAACCACTGTGCCACCGTGCCACCCACAGACTGCCACTGTTTGATGTAAAGTTATATTAGGGTTAGCCAATATCATGGTATGGATGGCTGGGTGAATCTAGGTGCATAACGGTATACCTTGAGCAACAGGGTCAAGTTTAGTGGAATAATAAGACAACAGAGCGCCATGAGGAGCCATGTTGCTGGGCGAGAACAGCTGGAGCACAGTTTTCAAAGATGGCAACATAGAAGTGGAAGTTGTTGTGGTTCTGTTCGCCGAGCGGGGAATTTGTGTTGCAGACGTTTCGTCCCCTGTCTAGGTGACATCCTCAGTGTTTGGGAGCCTCCTGTGAAGTGCTTTCCTCTGGCAGAAACATCTGCAACACAGATTCCCAGCTCGGCGAACAGAACCACAGCAACGAGCACCCGAGCTACAAATCTTCTCCCAAACTTTGAAGAGGCAGAAGTGGCGATCAGGCGAAGGTCGGCCTAACGCAGGAGTTGGAGAGAAGGTAGTTTTAAGTTCCGTAAAGGCTTGTTGTTGTTCGGGAGTGCGATCATACTGTTGAGGGACATTGGATGAGGACAAGGGCGATAATTTCCGAGTGAGAAGGTCACAATTGGGAATCCATTGTTGGCAGTAATTGACAAGACCTAGAAACGACCTCATCTGTTTGGGAGTGGTTGGAGGAGCAATCCAAAGAATAGGATCAATATGTTCAGGTGTCAAGCCTCGATCAGATTCAGAGATGAGAGTACTTAGGAATTGACTGCTTTCTGATACCTTGCTGGGGAGTACAACATAGCCACATTAATGGAGATGGTTCAGTAATGTCGCGGAGCCTGTGTGATTGGAAGATTAATCGATGCAAGCGAAAAGGAGGTCATCGACGCATTGAACTAGGGTAGAGTCTCCAGGAAATTCAAGTGATTCAAGTTGGGTGTGAAGGGTCTCTGAAAAAAGTGTGGGCGAGTGAAGAAACCCTTGATGTAGGTGGGTCCATGTATATTGATGGCCCTTAAAAGTGTAGGCAAAAAGGTACTGGCAATCTGAATGGAACGAAATACAAAACAAATTCATGATGGAGGTCAACAATAGTAACAATCTTGGCATTAGCTGGGAATTGGCTGAGGATAGTAGCAGGATTGGCAATGAGAGAGTGAAGGGGCTCAATGATTTTATTTACTTCACAAAGATCTTGAACAAGTCGCCTTTCAGGGCGTCCAGGTTTAGGAATCGGAAAAATTGGGTATATTGATGAGAGAATGGTAGGGGACTTTGATGCCTTGCTGTAAGAAAGAGTCAATAAGTAAGATTGAACGTCAGCTTCAGCTTCTGGCTTTGCGGGTATTGGGGTACAGAGGGGAGAGTGGAATCCGGTTTAACAGGAGTAGAGTTGGGTGGGATTTTAGCAAGGCCCACTTCTGTTTTGGAGGCCACCCAGACTTCGGGGTATACTACATCTGTGGGTGGGGGTGGGCATAACGATGGTGAAGGTTGCTGTGAATTGAATAAGGCTAAGCCTAAAGTAAAACCGAACCCTGGGCAGGAATCTGAATATTATGGGAGGTCTGACCAGCCTGTTCAAAAAGAATCACAGTGACAAAGCCTAGGCCTTTGGTTTGGTGGTCTGGATTCATGTGAATGGTGACATGAGGGAAGATGAGAGGTTCCGCTTTCCAAATATGAGGAGGAACTGACATGAGGAGGTGAAGTGATCTCACCAATCAGCCAAGCATGTTGGGTGGTTCCCAGCAAGGGACCAAAGTATTGTTCAAGGCTGTGGTCAGTCCTGGAGGGATCATAAGCTAAAATAACGTGGGGGTGAGGGACATTAGGTAAAGTAGGGTTAAAAGAGTGAGGATCCAAATCAAGAGACCATCATTGAGGGGGCTTTGGTTTGGTGTTGACGCGTTGGATAAAATGAGGTGGATCCTGAATTAGGATATCTTCGTCATGACATTCAATAGTAATATGTAGAGGACAGAGGTGATCTCCAGCAAGTAGAGGGATATGTAACCTATCAGTAACAACAAAGCGAAAAGAGAGCGAGATACAATTTTTCCACACCACTCTGAGAGGGACAGGGTATGCGTAACAATTAGAGGAACCATCAGATCCTTGTAGGGAAGATGCAAGGGAGGATGACGACCTACATCAGGGAGTCAGGTTCGGAAAGGGTTCCGTGCAGGAAATGGGGTCCCTGGGGAGGGGGATCGGAAGGTTGCTGGCTTCTTCCATTCCGGTGATCGACAGGGGGGCTGCCTTGGGTAAAGGGCAATCCTTCGACCAATGTCCTGGTTGATTACAGATGAAACAAATGTTGGGTCGTTTGGGGAGTAGAGGGGTGGGAGAGGTGGAGAGGAATAGTAAGAGGATGTACAGGGGTTAAGGGGCATCATGGATTGTTGGGGAGAGTACATAAGAGGACCCCAAGGGTCACAGGGATGTTGTTGGTATATGGTACTAACCCTATTGCCTTGCCATACTGGATGGCAGTCTGAGGGTTCCATTCGATAGCCTGGCTGGCCTCGTGGACATGAAGGTCTATTCGGAGTTCTGGTTTTAGGTCTAGACCCTGGAGTTTGGGCAAATTTGGTCTTGAGCTTAACTGTTGAGGCCTTACTGAGTCGGGGTCCTTTAAGTTCCCAGAAGTAACAGCTGAATTGTTCAACATCGGCATCTTGCCAGTGCATACTCTGAGTTTTAATAGCTTTTGGTACTTGGCCAGGAAGGACAGACAGAGATAAGGCATTAAATTGGGGCGATTGTCCTTGTGGGTACTGAGCATCACCAGAGTAAGCACCACAGGAGTCCTTAAAGCGGACCAGAAAATCCTCAGCTCCTTTGCCTGAGCGAGGTTTACCTGTGAGGACCTTACTCCCGTTGATTCCATGGCACGCTACTTGACGGAGGCAGATAATCATCCAATCCGATCTATTAGGTTCACCTGGATGCATAAGCACGAGTTGGGTATGATTATTACATTGTAAAATTTCTAAGAACTTAGAATGCTCTCTTTCCCTTGAAAAATGGACTATGAGGTTGAGTAAGTTTTGAGAGGCCACATTGTAAATGGTCCTCGTCCTATTAATATAATTAACAAATCCTTCGGCATTCTCTCCATAGCCTGGAGCCTTATTGATGATGCTACAGAGTTCATGAGTGCTTCCAAGGTTGATAAAGATTAACAAATGGCTTTTGTTTCTGATTCTGGGCAAGTGGGTTAGGGTCTCTTCCAGTTGGGAGGTTTCCCCTTGGCCATTTCATATGAGGATGAGTGTGAGGACTAACATTAAGGTCCCTAAACTTTGACTGTCATTCATCAGTGTCTTCAGGACTCTCTTGTGGTGGGGCTGTGGAACTCAAAGGGTTCCCTACATGTCTTAATCTTAGTTGATTCCTATTGCGGGCAGCAATGGGATTATGGTAACCTCGATCATCCGAATTCTCATTGTGCTGGAGAGGAGAGGCCAATGAGGACAAAAGGATACGGGCCTTGGTATGTTCGTCCTCAGAGTAGGAAGGTGGGGGTGGGTGGTTCGGGGGCTGTTGTTTCGTAGCACGTGTTCGCTTTGGCTGTACTATGGGTGGGTTTCGAGGAGGTCCCTGTTGGAGAACTGAAAAAGGCCAGTTAACAGGAGAGCGGGGCATAATAAAAGATCTCCTCCTCTGAATTCGATTCAAATTCCTCGTTTGCAGGAGAATCATTGTCCTTTAATAATGGGTCTTTGGGAAAGGTGGGGTAGAAGGAGCTGTCCTTGTTGTCTGTCTGCTCCTGTAGCTGATCTTTACTTACCGGTCTCTCTTTTTCTCTGGGGCCCCTGAAATTTCAGATGAGGTTGTGGTTCTCAGCCTTCTTGATTTTTTTGGCTTTTTTTTTCTCTTGCCAACTCCAATTCTGTTTCTAAATCATGTGCTGCACGTTTGCGTTTCAGTTCTGAGCAAGCTAATTCAAATCCTTCTTCAGTTAATGGACTGATACCCCTTTTAATACCATTTTGTCTCCATGATAACTGCATGGATTTTTCCCAGTTTTCTTTAGCTACATTTTTCCACACGGATATGGCTTCTTTCTGTTTACTCCCACAACCTTTTTTCCATATCTCTTGTCCAACTTTCGGAAGCAAATTTAGATTAGGTGTGCCCCTCAGAGGCCAGTCCTTGTTCTGTTGAGCAGCTACACCCATTAATTGTTTCTCATCATTCGGATACATACTCACTATCTCTGTTAAGGGACATTTGCCCTCTATCTTATCCAGAACCGCACCCATATTTGTCTGATTTATTTGTATACCTGCATAAAATTCTTACCGTTGTCTCTTATCTTCGCAAGGTCTCTATTTTTAGTGGCTATTTAAGCAATCTCATTCAGGGTTCTGTCAGGGTAGGTGAAAGTGAAATGGGGGATGTGGCACACTAAAATGCAGACAGACAGCAACCAAGGTATAACCTTACCTTGTGGGCCCATTCGTCTGACCTTTAGATGAAGCCCCTCTTTCCCAGTTTCACTCGGACGTATCCCTTGTTGGAATCCTGCTCCCAACGCCAAATTGTTCAGATGCTTGAGTTAAGGAGGACGGATTACATTTCACAACTGAAAGACTGAAGCACTGTCGGAGGGTCAGTGCTGAGGGAGAACCGCACTGTCGGAGGGTCAGTGCTGAGGGAGAACCGCACTGTCGGAGGGTCAGTGCTGAGGGAGTGCCGCACTGTCGGAGGGTCAGTGCTGAGAGTGCCGCACTGTCGGAGGGTCAGTGCTGAGGGAGAACCGCACTGTCGGAGGGTCAGTGCTGAGGGAGAACCGCACTGTCGGAGGGTCAGTGCTGAGGGAGAGCCGCACTGTCGGAGGGTCAGTGCTGAGGGAGAACCGCACTGTTGGACGGTCAGTGCTGAGGGAGAACTGCACTGTCGGAGGGTCACTGTTAAAGTACCTATTCGAGACGACTTAGGAAATCCCTGATGGAATTGACCTGTAAGCCTCTCTCGGTTCATCCCGAAGATTGTACTCTGTGGTAGTCTGGAATATAAAACCCTTACAGACAGTTTAGTTTAAATGATTACCTTTATTTACCAGTGGCATTAATGTTACACTATAACATAGATACCAACAAGCCAGGCTTGAGCTAAGGGTCTAAAATCTTCAGCAGAGTAACAGCATCAGCTCTTACCCCTGAGAGCTGTCTCAGGCTGTTCACCTTATTGCTGCTGTCTTTACACAGACATTGGTATTAAAATTAATGATATAGAAGATGGTATTAGTAATAACATTAGCAAATTTGTTGATGATACTAAGCTGGGTGGCAGGGTGAAATGTGATGAGGATGTTAGGATATTACAGGGTGACCTGGACAGGTTAGGTGAGTGGGCAGATGCATGGCAGATGCAGTTTAATGTCGACAAATGTATAGTTATCCAGTTTGGTGGCAAGAGCAGGAAGGTAGATTACTACCTAAATGGAGTCAAGTTAGGTAAAGGAGCAGTACAGAGAGATCTGGGTGTTCTTGTACACCAGTCAATGAAGGTAAGCATGCAGGTACAGCAGGCAGTGAAGAAGGCTAATAGCATGCTGGCCTTCATAACAAGAGAGGTTGAGTATAGAAGCAAAGAGGTTCTTCTGCAGCTGTACAGGGCCTGGTGAGACCGCACCTGGAGTATTGTGTGTAGCTCTGGTCTCCAAATTTGAGGAAAGACATTCTGGCTATTGAGGGAGTGCAGCGTAGGTTCACGAGGTCAATTCCTGGAATGACGGGATTACCTTACACTGAAAGACTGAAGCGACTGGGCTTGTATACCCTTGAGTTTAGAAGACTGAGAGGGGATATGATTGAGACATATAAGATTATGAAAGGATTTGACACTCTGGAGACAGGAAACATATTTCCACTGATGGGTGAGTGCAGAACCAGTGGACACAGCTTAAACATACGGGGTAGACCATTTAGGGCAGAGATTAGGAGAAACTTCTTCACCCAGAGAGGGTGGCTGTGTGGAATGCTCTGCCCCAGAGGGCAGTGGAGGCCCAGTCTCTGGATTCATTTAAGAAAGAGTTGGATAGAGCTCTCAAGGATAGTGGAATCAAGGGTTATGGAGATAAGGCAGGAAGAGGATACTGATTAAGGATGATCAGCCATGATCATATTGAATGGTGGTGCAGACTCGAAGGGCAGAATGGCCTACTCCTGCACCTATTATCTATTGTCTAATTATAAAAACGCCACATGTCCTTAATCAGATAAACAGTGATAAAAAGGACAAAGGTTAGCAGAGGAAGAGAAACTCATTGACAGGTCTGCGTACTCTTAACTAGTTAAGCTACATGGACATCAAAGTGGGAAACACTGCTCCAGCCAGGCCCCAAATGGCCAATTGCTTTGGCTCGATAACCTTCCCTTTTAACGGTACATTATAACGAAAGACTGGTCTCAACGATGTGGGAAAGGTCATTCGGTAAGCTCGCTCAGTTAACATATCCAGTGTCATTGTCCTACAAAATGGCGTTTTCTTTTAAAATCATCTTAGATTCCCAGACTGCAAACTAAATTCATAACATTCCCTGATCTCGAGCCCCAGGGAACAACATACAAACATTCAATCCGCTGACAAGCCAGTGTTCACTCAAATCAGATACAAAGAGTTATCTTTCTCTCTCTTTCTGTCTGTCCCTCTTTTTTTCTCTCACGCACTCACGAACATCTTCCAACCTTCTTATTATGGGAGAAAGTGAGGACTGCAGATGCTGGAGATCAGAGCTGAAAATGTGTTGCTGGAAAAGTGCGGCAGGTTAGGCAGCATCCAAGGAGCAGGAGAATCGACGTTGCGGGCATGATTCTTGAAGAAGGGCTTATGCCCGAAATGTCGAATTTCCTGCTCCTTGGATGCTGCCTGACCTGCTGTGCCTTTCCAGCAACACATTTTCAGCTGGCTTCTTATTATGCCTGTTTCAGCATTTGTAGCTTATAAGGGTAATGAGACATTAACATTCCAGAACAGTCAGGATTAGGGAGCTGAGCTTCATAAATTCAAATCTGCTCAGTGTGGTGTCCATGAAAATGTATCAGGATTGTTCTATTATGTGCATATTCCACTCAGCTTATGAAATTACAAGTTCTATTACTATTGAGCATGATTTTTGTTAGAAGTCTTCAATATAACCATCATTTCGGTTATCCAACATCCTACTGTGAAATGTGTGCAATCTTCCAGCCCCTGGCGTGAGAAGGAAGTACTGCCACACATTCCATAAGTGAACAAATATTATCATTTATTAACACCGATCCATTGACACTAAGAACGGATGTCTCTAATTCTTCTGAACAAATGCCCCCTCCCCGCCCCCACCCTCGCCGTGGTCAAGTGCTTTCCCATATCTCCTGTAGCAAATATGTCACATGTAAGGCTGCAAGCTCTCTTATCATGATTGAAGGAGTGCTGCACTGTCGGAGGGTCAGTGCTGAGGGAGTGCCGCACTGTCGGAGGGTCAGTGCTGAGGGAGTGCCGCACTGTCGGAGGGTCAGTGCTGAGGGAGTGCCGCACTGTCGGAGGGTCAGTGCTGAGGGAGTGCCGCACTGTCGGAGGGTCAGTGCTGAGGGAGTGCCGCACTGTCGGAGGGTCAGTGCTGAGGGAGTGCCGCACTGTCGGAGGGTCAGTGCTGAGGGAGTGCCGCACTGTCGGAGGGTCAGTGCTGAGGGAGTGCCGCACTGTCGGAAGGTCAGTGCTGAGGGAGTGCCGCACTGTCGGAGGGTCAGTGCTGAGGGAGTGTCGCACCATCGGAGGGTCAGTGCTGAGGGAGTGTCCCCCTATTGGAGGGTTTGTGCTGAGGGAGCGCCATGCTGTCGGAGGGTCAGTGCTGAGGGAGTGCCGCACTGTCGGAGGGTCAGTGCTGAGGGAGTGCCGCACTGTCGGAGGGTCGGTGCTGAGGGAGTGCCGTGCTGTCGGAGGGTCAGTGCTGAGGGAGTGCCGCACTCTTGGAGGGTCAGTGCTGCGGGAGTGACCGCTGCCGGAGGGTCAGTGCTGAGGGAGTGCCACACTGTCGGAGGGTCAGTGCTGAGGGAGTGCCGCACTGTCGGAAGATCAGTGCTGAGGGAGTGCCGCACCGTCGGAGGGTCAGTGCTGAGGGAATGTCGCACCATCGGACGGTCAGTGCTGAGGGAGTGTCCCCCTATTGGAGGGTTTGTGCTGAGGGAGCGCCATGCTGTCGGAGGGTCAGTGCTGAGGGAGTGCCGCACTGTCGGAGGGTCAGTGCTGAGGGAGTGCCGCACTGTCGGAGGGTCAGTGCTGAGGGAGTGCCGCACTGTCGGAGGGTCAGTGCTGAGGGAGTGCCGCACTCTTGGAGGGTCAGTGCTGCGGGAGTGACCGCTGCCGGAGGGTCAGTGCTGAGGGAGTGCCACACTGTCGGAGGGTCAGTGCTGAGGGAGTGCCGCACTGTCGGAAGATCAGTGCTGAGGGAGTGCCGCACCGTCGGAGGGTCAGTGCTGAGGGAGTGTCGCACCGTCGGAGGGTCAGTGCTGAGGGAGTGTCCCCCTATTGGAGGGTTTGTGCTGAGGGAGCACCATGCTGTCGGAGGGTCAGTGCTGAGGGAGTGCCGCTCTGTCGGAGGGTCAGTGCTGAGGGAGTGCCGCACTCTCGGAGGGTCGGTGCTGCGGGAGTGAGCGCTGTCGGAGGGTCAGTGCTGAGGGACTGCCGCACTGTCTGAGGGTCAGTGCTAAGGGAGCGCCGCACTGTCTGAGGGTCAGTGCTGAGGGAGTGCCGCACTGTCGGAGGGTCAGTGCTGAGGGAGTGCCGCACTGTCGGAGGGTCAGTGCTGAGGGAGTGCCGCACTGTCGGAAGATCAGTGCTGAGGGAGTGCCGCACTGTCGGAGGGTCAGTGCTGAGGGAATGTCGCACTGTTGGAGGGTCAGTACTGAGGGAGTGCCGCACTGTCGGAGGGTCAGTGCTGAGGGAATGTCGCACTATCGGACGGTCAGTGCTGAGGAAGTGCCACACTGTCGGAGGGTCAGTGCTGTGGGAGAGCCGTATTGTCTGAGGGTCAGGTGCTGAGGGAGTGCTGCACTGTCGGAGGGTCAGTGCTGAGGGAATGTCGCACGGTCGGAGGGTCAGTGCTGACGGAGTGCTGCGCTGTCTGAGATGGTGTCCAACAGGTCATTAAAACTTCTCAAATGGATGAAAATAACCTCAATCACTGAAGAGGAGCAGGGGCGTTCTTGCTGCTGTGCTGAGCACTAACGTTTCATCAATCAACATCCTAAAAACAGAGTGGCTGCTATCTCACTGCTATCTGTCAAAGCTTGCTTGTTGTTAGATGTCACTGCTCTCCAGTGGGTTGTGAGGGTGTGTGGGTGCGATAAATTCCATTTAGTTTAAAACAAAGACCTTGCCATGCGCAGTCCTGGGGTCACACGAGGTCACTGCTATAAGGAGCCATTATCAACATGGTAGGTACACAACGTACTCACTGCCCACTAGCTTTCACAATTGGATATCCACTGTGCGTCTGCAAAATGGTGCCTGGCATCAATGCTTCCACACCCCATCTTGACTTGAGTCTGAATTGAAATTCTTTCCACAGCTCCTTTCGTGAAAGCTGCTTTTGTCCTGAATTTTCACAAATCGTGACACTCTCCCATGTCTTCCTGGGCCTACGGAATCCGAGCGACCTAACCTCGCATTTCTGTCATTCCCATGGATTAAATTCGCAGTTTGTTGACTCTCTTTACTGCTTGAGTTATTTTATCATTTACCTGCTCTGTCTTCCAAACCTTCACCAAGTATTTGATAGTGTTTCTGTGCTTTCTTTAGACAGGAACAGGAAAAAGGTCATTCAGACCAAGCAGCCTGTACAGCCTTTCAATCCTGTCATAGCCTGCTGTAAAACTTGTTCTTTAACTGTTTGCTGGGATGTAGGCCTTGATGTGAATTTTCAGCCCTCCCTAACTTCCCTTGATTTGAATACTTTGTTGGGACCATTTGTTACCGGCAGTGTGCCACAAGAATCATTTATGATAAACAGTTACGTAAATGATTTAGATGGGAATATAGAAGGTATGGTTAGTAAATCTGCAGGTTATGTAAATATGTGGTGTAGTGGTCAGTGAAGAAAGTTAAGTCAGAGTACAAAGCGATAATTGGGTCCTTGGGCTGAGGATTGGCACACAGTTTAATTTAGATAAATGTGAGTTATTGCCTTTTGGTAAAACAAATATGGGCAGAAATTGTACAATTTACAAGTAGTGCCTTGGACAGAGTTATAGAACAGAGGGAGACCTACCAGTTCAGATATGTAATACATTGAAGTTTGTGTCACACAGAGACAGGGTGGTTTAGAAGATGTTTCACACACTTGCCTTCGTTGCTCAGACCTTTGAGTGTAGGAGTTGGGATGTCATGTCGAAGTTGTACAGGCGATTGGTGAGGTTTTTTCTGGAGTATTGTATTGCCCTGTTATAGGAAGGATATTATTAAGCTGGAAAGGGTTCAGAAAAGATTTGACAGGATGTGTCAGGAATGGAAGGCTTGAGTTATAAGGATAGGCGGAGACTTTTTTCACTGGAGTGTAGGAGGTTGAGGGAGGACCTTGATAGAGTTTTATAAAATCATGAGGGGTATAGATAAGAGTGAATCGCAGTGTCTTTTTCCCAGGGGTGGGGATAATATTTTGAAGGTGAAAAGAGAAGATTGGTTGACATGAACTATTTGGACTGAAAGGTCTGTTTCTGTGCTGTATGACTCTATGAATCTACATCAAGAGAGGAAATGGAGAATAGGTCATACGAGGATAGGTTGAGAGTGCTAGGCCTTTTCTCATTGGAACGGCGAAGGATGAGGGGTGACTTGATAGAGGTTTATAAGATGATCAGGGGAATAGATAGAGTAGACAGTCAGAGACTTTTTCCCTGGGTACAACAGAGTGTTACAAGGGGACATAAATTTAAGGTGAAGGGTGGAAGGTATAGGGGGGATGTCAGGGGTAGGTTCTTTACCCAGAGAGTGGTGGGGGCATGGAATGCGCTGCCTGTGGGAGTGGCAGAGTCGGAATCATTGGTGATCTTTATGCGGAAATTGGATAGGTACATGGATAGGTGCATACGCTAGGACAAATGTTCGGCACAACATCGTGGGCCGAAGGGCCTGTTCTGTGCTGTATTGTTCTATGTTCTATCAGAGGGCAGTTAAGAATCGACCACATTGCTGTGGGTCTGGAATTCCAGACCAGGGAAGGATATTAATGAGCCTATCATTGCCCTGGTCACTGTCAACGCTCCCTCCAATTTTTCTTCCTGCTGCATGTACCTCCAAGTTCCACGTGTATCGGCAGCTTTCAGAATCAAATGGATCAGTGTGTTGTTTGCTTGAAACAGACAGCCATGTTTTTTTTTGGAGGAATTGTTGGTCTCTGTTATAGAGGCCGTATGTTTCTTCATTTGATTCAAAATTGAATTTCACCAGCTCATATGATGACCTTTGAACCTTTGTCCCAAAGTCTTAACCGAGGTACCTGGATTACTGGAGTACTAGCAGCCCATCACTATATTATGTGTGCTACTGTTCACTGGCGGGACATGAGGTTATACACGCTGGCACAAAGAATGCCTGTTTGGTAGCTTCACCAAGGTTAACACCTCAGTTATGCCTGGTGCTGCTCCTGGCATGCTCTCTCCTGAGTGACCTTTGCCCCTGAGGAACCAGGCAGTGCCCAGCAGCTCTCTAGCTGAAGCACCATGCCCTTTGGCGAACTTTGATTCAGGCCCACAGAGCTAAAGAGGGCACTGTGCTAAGGTCCAAACCCCCTCGAGGTGACGTGTACCCTGACCAGGGCTGAGCAAATGAAGGAGACTAAAACTGGAGGGAATGGGCAACACTAAACAAGAGACATTGCCTTCCTCAGTGAGGTGCTGTCATCTGGGGTGTGATGTCTGGCCGGCCAGTGGAAGCAGATCTGACAAGGGGATGGGAAAAATGTTTTGAGTGGGAGCAGCTGTGAGACTCATTTCACAGCTCTTCTCAAGCAGTCTCCGAGTTTAAAAATCCGCAGTTTGTAAACCTCGCGAACCGGCATCTGGGATAAACATGGGTTTCGGCGCTGAGGAATTTTAAGGTTTCTCCATCTCTGACGAGGTGAACCTCGCAAATCATCTGTCTTGGCGACAGTTTCCAAATGCGGCCGACTAATTTTGACAGCCTTGAACGCAGTCTGGAAGTCAGCAGCATCTGTTTCAGATCAGTATTCAAGGTTTGTGCGAAGATTTGCAGCTCGGGTGCTCGTTGTTGTGGTTCTGTTCGCCGAGCTGGAAGTTTTTGTTGCAAACGTTTCGTCCCCTCGCTAGGAGACATCATCAGTGCTTTGGAGCCTCTTGCGAAGCGCTTCTTTGATGTTTCTTCCGGTATTTATAGTGGTCTGTCCTTGCCGCTTCCGGGTGTCAGTTTCAGCTGTCCGCTGTAGTGGTTGGTATATTGGGTCCAGGTCGATGTGTCTGTTGATGGAGTTTGTGGATGAATGCCATGCCTCTAGGAATTCCCTGGCTGTTCTCTGTCTGGCTTGCCCTATGATAGTAGTGTTTTCCCAGTCGAATTCATGTTGCTTGTTGTCTGAGCGTGTGGCTACTAGGGATAGCTGGTCGTGTCGTTTCGTGGCTAGTTGATGTTCATGTATGCGGATTGTTAGCTGTCTTCCTGTTTGTCCTATATAGTGTTTTGTGCAGTCCTTGCATGGTATTTTGTAAACTACATTAGTTTTGCTCATGTTGAGTATCGGGTCCTTTGTTCTAGTAAGTTGTTGTCTGAGCGTGGCTGTTGGTTTGTGTGCCGTTATGAGTCCTAAGGGTCGCAGTAGTCTGGCTGTCAGTTCTGAAACGCTCCTGATGTATGGGAGTGTGGCTAGTCCTTTTGGTTAGAACAAACAGCCCTACCTCAAATTCAACCCAAACTCTGGGTCAGATATGTCGATGACACGTTTGTAATCATCAAAAACACGGAAATAGAAAAAACACACCGGATCATCAACGCCACACTCACAGGAATCCGATTCACGAGAGAAGAAGAAAAGGACAGCCAACTCCCATTCCTAGACGTGATAGTACAGAGAACACCAAACGGAGAATTCACCACAAGGGTACACAGGAAAGCAACACACACAGACCAAGTCCTAAACTATGAAAGTAACCACCCCAACACACACAAACGAAGCTGCATCAGGACACTATTCAAAAGAGCCACAACACACTGCAGTACACCAGAACTGCAAAAAGAGGAAGAGGAACACCTATACAAGGTATTCGCCAAAAACGGATACCCGCGCAACTTTATCAACAGATGCCTAAGAGATAGACCACGGAACGAGGACATGCCACAACCAAAAGGACTAGCCACACTACCATACATCAGGGGCGTTTCAGAACTGACAGCCAGACTACTGCGACCCCTAGGACTCATAACGGCACACAAACCAACAGCCACACTCAGACAACAACTTACTAGAACAAAGGACCCGATACCCAACATGAGCAAAACTAATGTAGTTTACAAAATACCATGCAAGGACTGCACAAAACACTATATAGGACAAACAGGAAGACAGCTAACAATCCGCATACATGAACATCAACTAGCCACGAAACGACACGACCAGCTATCCCTAGTAGCCACACACTCAGACAACAAGCAACATGAATTCGACTGGGAAAACACTACTATCATAGGGCAAGCCAGACAGAGAACAGCCAGGGAATTCCTAGAGGCATGGCATTCATCCACAAACTCCATCAACAGACACATCGACCTGGACCCAATATACCAACCACTACAGCGGACAGCTGAAACTGACACCCGGAAGCGGCAAGGACAGACCACTATAAATACCGGAAGAAACATCAAAGAAGCGCTTCGCAAGAGGCTCCAGAGCACTGATGATGTCTCCTAGCGAGGGGACGAAACGTTTGAAACAAAAACTTCCAGCTCGGTGAACAGAATCAGATCAGTATTGATCGCAGGGTTTCTGTGCCTGAGTATTGATTGCAAGCAACTCCTTTTTCAATATCTTCGATCTCGCCTTGCAAGAGTGTATGTTGCTGAGTTGACACTGGAGTGTGGGAAATTCCTGCTGGCGACTGTCATATACAGCCGGAGGGGGAATTATTACTGACAGACATTGCCCTGAAAGGGGCACTGGTCCATTCCTCTGCCTGGCCCACTCATGTATAAAGAAACAAATCCTTAATTGTAACGGAGCTGGCTTGACATGTTTGTGGCTGGGAGACTGCAGGCTGCTCAGTGGTATCAGTCTGAGGGCTGTAGAACCATGAGTATTCAGTATCTAACACCATCCCACTGCAGATCATTGTAAAATAGGGGACACAGCATGGATGGGGTTCAAATTCTGTGCATGTAAAAAGTGGGGGCTTGGACTGAGAGAGTGTAGCTCATCACCTCAAGAGATTCCAAAACCCTTCACTGCTGAAGTGTCAGAAATCGGGCAACCCAGCCAGATCCCATGGGTGGAGATGTGTTGCTGAACAAAGACTGATTTTGTTGAAAGGCCAACTTTCATCTTGTAATCGTCAGGATAATGTGCAAGAATACAAAGGGAGCAACTCTGTGTTTTAGACAATCTGGGAAGATCAGGTTTGAGCGAATGGTCTCTGATCAATAGAGACATGACTGTGGAGAGTGCATGATTTAGATAATGACTGATAGTTATCTGCTGAGCTCTGTTTAAAGTTAGACCAGGCAGGTTGACACTGGCAATGGGACAGCAATATGTTCATGATGATTGACTTGTTTTGAGGTTTTCAGGAGACCAGGGCAAACTTGCCCATTACCCTTCTTTAAGATAGTGCCCTGGCATCTTTTACAGGGCAGATGGGGCTACGATCCAAATGATGACTCCCCTGACAGTCTAGGACTGCCTGAGTTCTGTAGTGGGAGTCTTGGAGCAGAGAGGTTGTGCTTAAATTCCTGGAAAGGGACTTGAACCTTGAACCTCTGACTCAGCAGAGAGGGTGTTGCTGTTGAGTCATGGCTGACACCATTTGTCATTTTGCACGGGGGGGGTGTTACCAAAGTTGGTGTTTGCACAGGGGGTGTGACTGTGAACCGAGGGGAGACGTGAGGAACCCCCGCAGGAAGTGAGAGATCCCAAAGTCGATGTTTCAGGCAAAAGCCCTTCGTCAGGATTTCCTGATGAAGAGCTTTTGCCCGAAATGTTGACTATCCTGCTCCTCGGATGCTGCCTGACCGGCTGTGCTTTTCCAGCACCACTCTCTCGACTCTGATCCCCAGCGTCTGCAGTCCTCACTTTTGCATAATTTAAACTGATTTGCCAAATTTGAATTTGATCTGTATCACATCATCTCAGCTGCTACTATTGGTTTCACAACCAGATGTTACCTTTTTAAATTTTAAGCACCCTTTGTGCCTTTCTATGTCCTAGCCAGCTTTCACTCTAACTTAAAAGGTACAGTACACACCTACAACTTCATAGCATCTCCCCCCTTAAGAAAAAAAACGAACCATCATTATGAAAGGATGACTTCATTTTTTTTCTGTTTCTTAACCACACATTATCATGACATACATATGACTTTAATCTAAATTCATACTAATTTCTTCCCACATATATAAGACATTAAATAGATACTAATCTCATCTGCACTTCATCAGTTAAATCTGCAATATTGCATCTGCTATTACATTCTTGTGACCTGTAACATGTATGATTTTTAAATTAAAAGTCTGTAACATAAGACTCCAACGAAATAGTCTCAGGGAGAACTAGCCATTTGGATACAGAACTGACTCAAAGGTAGAAGACAGAGGGTGGAGGTGGAGGGTTGTTTTTCAGACTGGAGGCCTGTGACCAGTGGAGTGCCACAAGGGTCAGTGCTGGGCCCTCTACTTTTCGTCATTTATATAAATGATTTTGGTGCGAGCATAAGAAGTACAGTTAGTAAGTTTGCAGATGACACCAAAATTGGAGGTGTAGTGGACAGCGAAGAAGGTTACCACAGATTACAACAGGATCTGGACCAGATGGGCCAATGGGCTGAGCAGTGGCAGATGGAGTTTAATTCAGATAAATGCGAGGTTCTGCATTTTGGGAAAGCAAATCTTATACACTTAATGGTAAGGTCCTAGGGAGTGTTGCTGAACAAGGAGACCTTGGAGTGCAGGTTCATAGCTCCTTGAAAGTGGAGTAGCAGGTAGATAGGATAGTGAAGAAGGCGTTTGGTATGCTTTCCTTTATTGGTCAGAGTATTGAGTACAGGAGTTGGGAGGTCATGTTGTGGCTATACAGGACATTGCTCAGGCCGCTGTTGGAATATTGCGTGCAATTCTGGTCTCCTTCCTATCGGAAAGATGTTGTGAAACTTGAAAGGGTTCAGAAAAGATTTACAAGGATGTTGCCAGGGTTGGAGGATCTGAACTACAGGGAGAGGCTGAACAGGCTGGGGCTGTTTTCCCTGGAGTGTCGGAGGCTGAGGGGGTGACTTAATTTTGTAAACCTCTATAATGAGGGGCATGGATAGAGTAACTAGACAAAAGTCTTTTCCCTGGGGTTGGGGAGTCCCGAACTAGAGGGCATAGAACATAGAACACAGAACAATACAGCACAGAACAGGCCCTTCGGCCCATGATGTTATGCCGAACATTTGTCCTAGATTAAGCACCTATCCATATACCTATCCAATTGCCGCTTAAAGGTCACCAATGATTCTGACTCTGCCACTGCTACGGGCAGCACATTCCATGCCCCCACCACTCTCTGGGTAAAGAACCTACCCCTGACATCCCCCCACACCTTCCACCCTTTACGTTAAATTTATGTCCCCTTGTAACACTCTGTTGTACCCAGGGAAAAAGTCTCTGACTGTCTACTCTATCTATTCCTCTGATCATCTTATAAACCTCTATCAAGTCACCCCTCATCCTTCGCTGTTCCAATGAGAAAAGGCCTAGCACTCTCAACCTGTCCTCGTACGACCTATGCTCCATTCCAGGCAACAGACTGGTAAATCTCCTCTGCACCCTCTCCAAAGCTTCCACATCTTTCCTAAGGTGAGGTGACCAGAACTGCACACAATACTCCAAATGTGGCCTAACCAAAGTCCTGTACAGCTGCAACATCACCTCACGACTCTTGAATTCAATCCCTCTGCTAATGAACGCTAATACACCATAGGCCTTCTTAGAAGTTCTATCCACCTGAGTGGCAACTTTCAAAGAGCTATGAACATAGACCCCAAGATCCCTCTGCTCCTCCACCTTACTAAGAACCCTACCATTAACCCTGTATTCTTATTTGTCCTTCCAAAATGGACAACCTCACACTTGACAGGGTTGAACTCCATCTGCCACTCCTCAGCCCAGCTCTGCATCATATCTAAGTCCCTTTGCAGCTGACAACAGCCCTCCTCACTATCCACAACTCCACCAATCTTCGTATCGTCTGCACATTTACTGACCCACCCTTCGACTCCCTCTTCCAAGTCATTAATAAAAATGACAAACAGCAGAGGACCCAGAACTGATTCCTGAGGAACTCCACTTGTAACTGGGCTCCAGGCTGAATATTTACCATCTACCACTACTCTCTGACTTCGACCGGTTAGCCAGTTCTCTAGCCGACTGGCCAAACTTCCCACTATCCCATGCCTCCTGACTTTCCGCATAAGCCTACCATGGGGAACCTTATCAAATGCCTTACTAAAATCCATGTACACTACATCCACTGCCCTACCCTCATCCACATGCTTGGTCACCTCCTCAAAGAATTCAATAAGACTTGTAAGGCAAGACCTACCCTTCACAAATCCGTGCTGGCTGTCCCTAATCAAGCAGTGTCTTTCCAGATACTCATAAATCCTATCCCTCAGTACCCTTTCCATTACTTTGCCTACCATCGAAGTAAGACTAACTGGCCTGTAATTCCCGGGGTTATCCCTATTCCCTTTTTTGAACAGGGGCGTAACATTCGCTACTCTCCAGTCCCCTGGTACCGCCCCCATTGACAGTGAAGATGAAAAAATCATTTCCAACGGCTCTGCAATTTCCTCTCTTGCTTCCCACATAATCCTAGGATATATCCCGTCAGGCCCGGGGGACTTGTCTATCCTCAAGTTGTTCAAAATGCTCAACACATCTTCCTTCCTAACAAGTATCTCCTCTAGCTTACCAGTCCGTTTCATACTCTCTTCTTCAACAATATGGTCCCTCTCGTTCGTAAATACTGAAGAAAAGTACTCATTCAAGACCTCTCCTATCTCTTCCGACTCAATACACAGTCTCCCACTACTCTCCTTGATCGGACCTACCCTCGTTCTCGTCATTCTCATGTTTCTCACATAAGCATAAAAGGCCTTGGGGTTATCCTTGATCCTATCCGCCAAGGATTTTTCATGCCCTCTCTTAGCTCTCCTAATCCCTTTCTTCAGCTCCCTCCTGGCTATCCTGTATCCCTCCACTGCTCTGTCTGAACCCTGTTTCCTCAACCTTATATAACCCTCCTTCTTCCTCTTTACTAGACATTCAACCTCCCTCGTCAACCAAGGTTCCCTCACACGACCATCTCTTTCCTGCCTGACAGGTATGTGCATATCAAGGACACGTCGTATCTGTTCCTTGAAAAAGTTCCACATTTCAACGACATCCTTCCCTGACAGCCTATGCTCCCAACTTAGGCTCCTCAGATCCTGTCTTGCAGCATCGTATTTACCCTTCCCTCAATTGTAAAACCTACCTTGTTGTAGGTTTAGGGTGAGAGGGGAAAGATATAAAAGAGACATAAGGGGCAACTTTTTCACACAGAGGGTGGATTGTGTATGGAATGAACTGCCAGAGGGTGTGGTGGAGGCTGGTGCAATTGCAACATTTCAGAGGCATTTGGATGGGTATATGAATAGGAAGGGTTTGGAGGGATATGGGCCGGGTGCTGGCAGGTGGGACTAGATGGGGATGGGATATCTGGTTGGCATGGACGGGTTGGATCGAAGGGTCTGTTTCCATGCTGTACATCTCTATAACTCTGTGATATTCTTGTCTCTAAAGCTTTCCAAGAATGTTCGAGGATTGTGATCCATGTACACCTCTCCAACACATTGTTCATGACATACACGTTAAAATGTTGTAAGGCCAGGACCAAACTCAATAGTTCTTTTTCGATGGTAGTGTATTTGCTCTGGTGGGTGTTGAGTTACTTTGAAAAGTTTGATTCTATTATCATCTTTCTGTAGCAGTACAGCTCCAACTCCTATGTCACTAGCATCAGTGGCAACTTTGAAGGGTTTCAAAAAATTTGTTGTAGCTAAAACTGGTTTGTGGTTAATCTGGCTTTTAAATTGTCAAATGCCTCTTGGCAGTGTTCTGTTCACCGAAACTTTGTCTTCTTCAGCCAATCGGTTAACGGTGCCATGCCACTGCTGAGGTCTGGAACACACCTCCGGTAGAATCCACTTAGTTTTAAAAATCAAAGCGACTCTTTCTTTGAGGTTGGTGGTGGAAATTCCTCGATAGCCTTCGTCTTTGTATTCCTTGGGGTTAACCTTCCATGATCGATTTTATGTCCCAAGAACATCACCTCTGCTTTCGCGAATTCAGCTTTGTTAAAGTTTATTACCAGTTTTGCTTCTCTTAATCGGTCAAAGAGCTCTGCCAACTGGACCATGCCATCTCCCCAGGACTCACTAAACATCACTACATCGTCCAAACAGACTGCACGATTTGTTAACCCAGCTACAACTAAGTTCATGAGGCTTTGGAATATGGCTGGTGAGTTTGTCATTCCAAAGGGCATCACTTTGAATTGATATGGGCCATTTGGGGTTACAAATGCAAAACCCTCTTCTGCCATCTCTGATAAAGCTACCTGCCAAATACCACGCAGTAAGTCCAACCTGGTGATGTAACTGGCTTGACAACTTTCTAGATACAGTCTTCCAATCTCGGTATTGGGTATGAGTCCGATTTTGTTACAGCGTTGACCTCCCGATAATCCACGCAAAATCGTTGAGCCTCATCCGGTTTGAGAACTAAGACAATTGGCGAACTCCACTCACTCTGACTTGATGATCTCTTTGTTGATCATGCTATCCACTTCTGAACCTGTCAGGATTTGAAAGGACTAAGCCGATAAGGAGCGTTGTTTTATCAGAACAGCATTCTCAATGCCTCCCTCACGCACAACAGCATTAATCCTCCCCATCTGATTCCTGCATATGTTCTCATGCTGCTGAGATGAACGTTTAACTGCGTTCTTTGCTCCTGAGACAGAGAGGTTACTCACCTATCCCACTCCTCAAGGACTTCCTCATTGTTTAATGTATTTTGAGGTATCAAACTCTGTGACATCTGGACTAGATTCCTCACTATTTGGGGCAGTAACTAATACCTGCTTCTTCAGTTGTTTTGGACAATAACCCTCTGGTATATCCTCTGCCTCCTTTTATGAGTACGCATCAACATATACACAGGGGCCTCGATTATACAGCGATCGATTATCACAATATCGGATTATCTGGCAAGATCGCAAGGTCTCAATGCTTAGCTAAACAAATGTATCTGGCATTCGATTATCCAGAATTTGATGAACCGAGGGAAATACTCCCCGCCCATGTCCTTCGGATAATCGAGGTTCCTCTTTATATCTTTTGTCTCATCTTTCTGTTGCAAGTCCATTAGCCTTTTAGGACTAAGTGCTTCTGTCTGACCCTCTGCATGTTCAGGTTTTTTCTGCACCATCACGTCACTAACTGAACCTCAACTCCTTCATCTTTCTGTTTAGTTTTTGCTTTGTGTTGTGACTTATGATAGGGATCTTGTTACTACACAGCAAGGGGTTTCACTCCTGACTTGGATCCTGCTAAATCATTCCCGAGAACAAACTGGATTCCTGGGACTGACACTGTCAATCACTCCTACTGTCACTTCCCCTGTCATGAGTTGGCACTCCAACCTGATCTTGAATTGGGGAACACTAAGTGTCTGTCCATCTATCCCACAAGTTACCACTCTCGGGTGACAGGTCAGAAAGAGTGCAAATTGCATCTCTTACTATTAGAGATTGGTTAGATACTGTTTCTCAAAACTGTAACCTTTTCCCCTTCTTCCCCCTGTTCTTTCTGATTAAACTTTACCCACTGAGGTGAATTCTTTACAGAGATCAGGCACTAACTCCACACCGAGCCCCTGCCGAGGCTGTGCTCCCTCCTGCAGCTCCTCAGCTCTTGTTGGGGTCTCCTTTACTCCCTTCACTAATGCCACTGCCTTAGCCTATTTTACCACATCTTTTCCCACAATGCCTTTCTTTAACAACCAGCACTGGGACTTTACGTGTCCCACTTTACCACAGTGGAAACACCTGAGGCCTGTCACCTTCTTTCCACCCTCTTGGGCTTCTTTTAACCTGTGTCAAACACGTACCAGTGTTCTTTACTCTTTATTTTGGCATGTAGGATCTCCCCTTCTCCCAACTTCTATCCCTCACAGGATGAAATTCTCACCGAAAGCTGGTCATATGCACCAATGTATATTCATCTGCCATCCCTGTTGCTCTTCTCACTCTCTGAACTTTCTGTTCATCCACGTGAATTCTTATCGTCTCTGGAAGTGAGTTTTTAAAGTTCTCTAGCAGATTAATCTCTCTTAGAGCGTCATAGGTCTTATCTGCTTTTAAGGCCCACACCTATCTATCAAAATTACTATGTTTAATTCTTTCAAACTCAATATAAAAGTCTGACCTGGTTCCTCCTTTATGTTTCTGAACCACTGTCTATATGCTTCTGGTACCAATTCATAAGCACGCAAAATAGCCAGTTTAAACTCTTCCTAATCTCTTGACTCCTCATCTGACAGCACTCCTCACAAGCTCTGCCTATCAGTTTAGTCTGAACTAGCATTACCCACAAGTCCTTGGAGTACTCCATCTGCTTAGCCAATTTTTCAAATGAGATAAAGTAGGCTTTTACATCTTTCTCATCAAAATGTGGCAGAGTTTGATGTATTTGTCTATTATCTCTACCTTCTGTTTTAACCTCTTTCTGGGTAACTTGACTTTACTGACTAAATTACAACTTCTCAAGTTCAAATTCTCTCTTTTTCTCCCTCCCTTTTCTCTCTCTCTCTCTTTGCTCAGCAAAGAACCTTCTCTCTCTTTTTCATCTCTCTCACTTCTCGCTTTGTCTCTCCCTTTGTTTATCTTCTAACTCTATTTTCCTCAATTGTAATTTAAGTTTTTCTGACTCTACTGCACTTGACTTTCTCGAACACACTTAAGCGTTTGTGTAATTCCTTTACAATTTCTGCTTTACTTCTGTCTTTGGTTAAACCCAGTTCTAACCTCTTTGCTAGTTCTAAGAGTATGGTCTTTTCTTTCTAAACTTTCTTGGCAAATTTGGGAATCATCTTCAAATCCCAGAACCTCTTTAATGATTTTAAGAGCCATTTCTCTCACTTTTAATTTAACCCACCACAAGTCACCGAAATTAACCAATTGTCTCGCCTACATTTTGTTTAATAATCTAGGACACTAATTGGCAAGTGTTTAAATCTCTGGGATCTTTTGTACCCCAAATCTATTCAAGTCTGTCCAAATTTCAGGCTGGATCTGTCTAAACATGTCCAAATCACAGACACGAGCCCCGCAACCTGTTACCACACGGGGTAAACCTTTCAGCTAATTTAAGTGCTCACCTTGCCTCGTAACCTGGTAAAGTATGAGTGACAAAAAACTACCAAAATCCCACTACTTAAAGAAAAAGAATTGACAAGTTATTATTTAATTCCAAGAAAACATTGAAACAACAACTATCTACACTGTAATTCTCCATTGTTTGATCAATTTATCTACCTCCTACTCTACAACAATATCCTGCTCCGTTAAAAGCTCTCTGATTAGGTTTTACAAAATTCAAACTTCAAAACCAGTCACCTGTGCCGGTTTCCTCTGTAGATTTCCTGGGTCGTCTTTTCTTCGGTCTTCTGCTTGACAAATTTGACATGAAAACCTACCTTCCACAAGGTAATTCTGCAGGCCATATGCTGCTCTTTGTTACTATGGCTGACTGTTCAAACTACCCGATTTCTATATCCAAAAACATCGGACCATCTCATTGGCTTGATGTCATCAAAAAGTAAAATTCAAATGCGATTGGACTTCGATATCTTGGGGCATAATTTAAACTGATTGGCCCAATTCGAATTTGTTGTGTATCATAGCAATAGTTTCAGCTATTTGTTTCACGACCAAATGTTACACTTTTAAATTCTTCTGTGTGTTTCAAGGTCTGTGCAAGCTTTTCACTCTTTCTTAAAGGTATAGTACACCTCTACAACCTCAGAATAGTGTTGTGGGGAAGCAAGCATACAATTCCATTCTTCAAACTCTCTGAGCTCCTACCTCCTAGGGCTGAGTACAAGAGTTGGGAGGTCATGTTGTGGCTTTATAGGACATTGGTTAGGCCACTGTTGGAATGTTGCATGCAATTCTGGTCTCCTTCCTATCGGAAAGATGTTTTGAAATTTGAAAGGGTTCAGAAAAGATTTACGAGGATGTTGCCAAGGTTGGAGGATTTGAGCTACAGGGTGAGGCTGAACAGGCTGGGGCTGTTTTCCCTGGAGCGTCGGAGACTGAGGGGTGACCTTATAGAGGTTTATAAAATTATGAGGGGCATGGATAGGGTAAATAGACAAAATCTTTTCCCTGGGGTCGGGGAGTCCCGAACCAGAGGGCATAGATTTAGGGTGAGAGGAGAAAGATATAAAAGAAACCTAAGGGGCAACTTTTTCACACAGAGGGTGGTGCGTGCATGGAATGAGCTGCCAGAGGATGTGGTGGAGGCTGGTACAATTGCAGCATTTAAAAGGCATTTGGATGGGTATATGAATAGGAAGGGTTTGGAGGGATATGGGCCGGGTACTGGCAGGTGGGACTAGATTGGGTTGGGATATCTGGTCGGTATGGACGGGTTGGACCGAAGGGTCTGTTTCCATGCTGTACATCTCTATGGCTCGATGATTTGTGGTAAGTTTGAAATGAAGGTACAATGTTAGGACTGATACCGTGTTCACCACATCACACAAGCCCCAGTGCTGTGAGTGCATGGTATCCTTCAAGCCCAGGGTTTTGTTGTGTGCATTGGGTTAACCACCTCTCTAGTCTAACTAGAAGAGTCATGTTGGGGTAAAAAAGAAATATATTTTGCTACAGATAACATGTCTGTGACCTGCGTGATGCAGAGTCTGAGCAGAAAACAATCATAGAGTCATAGAGCAGTTCAACGTAGAAACAGACCCTTTCGTCTAATTGGCCCTTGCTGACCAGATATCCTAAATCAATCTAGTCCCATTTGCCAGCATTTGGTCTCTAAACCCTTCTATTCATGTACCCATCCTGATGCCTTTTGAATGTTGTACCAGTGCCCCCCCACCCAACTTCCTCTCATGGGTGATTCCATACCCACACCACCCTCTGTGTGAAGAAGTTGCCCCTTTTGAATCTTTCCTCTCTCACCTTAAACCTATGCCCTCAGGTTTTGGACTCCCTTACCCTAGAGGTAAGGCTATTCACCCTATCCATGCCCTTCATGATTTTATAAACCTCCGTAAGGTCACCCCTCAGCCTCTGAAACTCTACGGAAAATAGTCCCAGGCCTGTTCGGCCTCTCCCTATAGCTCAAACCCTCCAACCAATCCTTGTAAATCTTTTCTGAACCCTTCAGAACACAACATCTTTCTGTAGGAGGGAAACTAGAACTGAACGCAGTATTCCAAAAGTGGCCTAACCAATGTACTGTACAGCCGCAACAAGTCATTCCAGGCCTTCCACTCATCCTGCTGTGTCTCCCACTGTCTGCTTAATTGCCCTGACCCACGTCATATTATATCTCCGTGGGTGGTACATACGTCCTGTTTTAACCCTTGCAGGCCAACATACAACATGTACACTTTAAGTCATTTAAGAGGCTGATGTGGGGATAAGTTGTGCATTTTGATACTTTCATGTTATTATTTTGTATTATTCGACGAGATCAGTCACAACTATCGCAGTTATAATTGTTGCTCCAGTTACTGTGAAAGAAAAGGAATTATATTGCTAATTATATCCCTAGGTGGGTTAGCCATGGGAAATGCAGGGTTACATGGATAGGGTCGGGAGGGTGGGATATATCCCAGGCTGCCTTTGAAGGGCTGGGAGAGTACAAGACCCAAAAAGACCGTCCTGATTTTGAAGAGATGTCTGTAATAAAGTTGAATATTGTCCAGTATGGGCCGAGGATCTCTGCAATGTCAGTCTCTGGGAGCTGTGACTCTCCAATTCCTGAGATCTGGGTCTCTGAACTGGGAATGCGCACTCTGTCTATGTCCCTCCAGTGCAGATCTGGGGTCAGGAATGGATCTGCGATCATGCTGTAACTTTGTGGTCAGTGCTGTGTGACTGCATTAATCTGACCTCATTTGTTCTTGTGCTGGGTCTTGCAGAGTTGCGTTGGACCGTCCACCTCTGTACCTGTGCTGAACACAGCCAGTGGAGCAAGTCGACAGCTCGACCCAACTCTCCTGAGACCAGACCGTGCCTGGAGTCCTCTGTGGAGATCTGGAAACACTGTTTGGAGTGACGCTTGGATGGACGGCGACAGTTCAGCAGCAAAGACGGACGCATCTTTGAGAGGTTCTGGCAAGGGCTTGGCCCAGGAGCAGGTGAACATCATTGTAGTCTGCTCATCTCCGTGAACCACTTCCCCACCACCTCCCCATGGGGAAAACACAACAATAGCAGTGAGGTTTTATACAGCAGTCAGTCCATTTAGGTCACACCTCCCTTTACTGTACTATTTCAAAACCTTTTGACCTTGAACCCTATCTGTCCTCCATCCTATCACAGACTGTCCTTTCTGTTCTCTTCACACTACCTCCCCTTTCACAGACTCAGTCCCCACTACATTCTCACCTTTCCTCTGTTCTCATGGATGGCCACTGAATTCATCTCTTGAGTCTTTCCACAATCCCCCGTGCTCATTCCAGCATCTGCAAGATTTTGCCTTTCTTAGAATCCTGACAGTGTGGAAGCCGACTATTCAGCCCATCGAGTCCACACCCACTCTCCCAAGAGCATCCCACCCTCCCTACCCTATCCATGTATCCCTGCATTTCCCATGGCTAACCCACCAAGCCTGCACATCCCTGGATACTGTGAGTATTTTAGCATGGCCAGTCCACATATCCTGCACTTCTTTGGATTGTGGGAGGAAACTGGAGCACCCGGAGGAAACCCACACAGACACAGGGAGAATGTGCAAACTCCAGACAGACAGTTGCCCGAGGTGGGAATCGAACCCAGGGTCCCTGGTGCTGTGAGGCAGCAGTGCTAACCACTGAGCCACCGTGCCACCTCTTTTACAAAGGGGTCATTTTAAAAGATCCGAGCACATTTAACCCAGTGTGACGTATTCTGGCGGCACTGGGATGGCACCCTTTAATATCCCACCCATTCCAATCCCATCCTCCTCTTCACTCCACACCCTTTAATACCCCACCCATTCCAATCCCACCCTCTCCTGCACTCCCCACTCCCTTTAATACCCTACCCATTCCAATCCCACCCTCCCCTTCACACTCCCCATTCCAATCCCACCCTCCCCTTCACACTCCCCCATTCCAATCCCACCCTCCCCTTCACTCCCCACCCTTTAATATCCCCATTCCAATCCCACCCTCTCCTTCACTCCCTTTAATACCCCACCCATTCCAATCCCACCCTCCCCTTCACTCCCCACCCTTTAATGCCCCACCCATTCTAGTTCCACTCTCTCTGTCACTTCCCCGATGCAACAACAACCTTATTTAGATGGTATCTTTAATGCAATTGAACATTCCAAGGAGCTACGTAGGAGCTTTCTCGAGCAATCTGTTGCCATGAGCGACACGGTGGGGTGGTAGTATCAGGTTTGATGCTAAAAGCTTGTTTAAATATGTCACTTGAAAGGAAGCTCTGTAAGGAAGAGTGTATCGATGGGGAATTCGAGAGGTTGATGCCTGGACAGCTGATGACGTGTAATTAAACCTGGGAATGCAGCGAGAGGGCCAGAGTCAGAGGATTGCTGATATCTTAGGGGGTTGTGGAATTGGAGGAGAATCCAGAGATAGGGAGGGGCAAGGTCGTGGAGGGATTTGAAAAGCAAGATGAGGAGTTTGTAACAATCGAGCTGTTGCCTGAGCAGGAGCTGGTGTAGGTCAGACAGCACAGGGATGGTAAGGGTTCAGACTGGCTGCACATTAACGCACAGGAAACAGCATAGAACATTGAACAATTCAGCACAGAACAGGCCCTTCGGTCCTCGATGTTGCACCAACCTGTGAACTATTCTCAGCTCATCCCCCGATACTATCCCATCCTCATCCAAGTGCTTATCTAAGGATTGGTTAAATCTCCCTAATGTGGCTGAGTTGACTACATTGGCAGGCAGGGCATTCCACGCCCTTACCACTCTCTGAGTAAAGAACCTGCCTCTGACATCTGTCTTAAATCTATCACTCCTCAATTTGTAGTTATGTCCCCTCGTATAAGCTGACGTCATCATCCTAGGAAAAAGACTCTCACTGTCCACTCTATCTAATCCTCTGATCATTTTGTATGTCTCTATCAAATCCCCTCTTAACCTTCTTCTTTCCAATGAGAACAGACCCAAGTCTCTCAGCCTTTCCTCATGAGACCTGCCCTCCAGACCAGGCAACATCCTGGTAAATCTCCTCTGCACCTTTTCTAATGCTTCCACATCCTTCCCGAAATATGTCGATCAGAACTGTACACAATATTCCAAGCATCTTGGATAATCTCAAGTTTTTAGAGGATTCTGTGTCAGAGAGGACCCAGGATTGTGTGGGAATAGCCGAGTCTGGAGTTGGATGAGAATTGCAGCAGCAAATGATCCGAGAACGGGGCAACGTCACGGAGGTGGGAATTACTGGTTTCAGTGAGGAGATTGGAAGCTCATCTTGGGGTCAAAGACCAGATTCATCCCACGCCTGTGCTTCCAGGGAGAAGGATAGCGCCAGTTGCTAGACAATGGAATTTGGAACCGGAATTGAAAAGAGTGACTTTTGATTTCTTCCCGCACCCCCTTATTGGGCATTTGAAAAAAATAACCTGCATTCACATAACGCCTTAACCTCCCAAAGCTCAATACTTTAGAATTACGGAATTACTTACTGACAGTAAAAAGAATAATGTGAGCTGAAGGATAAATACTGGCCAGGGCACAAGGGGTCTGTGTTAAACAATGTCTCCAAACCATTTATGTTGACCTTTGGGGGCAGAAAGGCCCCTGGTTTAAATGTTTTGTCAGGAAAATGGCACCTCTGACAGTGCAGCGCTCTCTCCACACTGCACCACAGTATTCGGCCTGAATTGGGCACCACAGTGTGACTTTAGCCCATGACTGGACTGAGTTGAGAGGGAGCCCAATGGGACAAGGATTACATACAATACTGCCAACTGGGGCTGAGTAGAGAGGACAGGGTTAAAACCGGCAAATGCAGGCTATTTGCACAAATGTACAGAGCTGGAGACAGGGCTCTGTTGTGATGGAGACGTAGTGTCTTTGCCTCTGAGCCAGGAGACCCACGTTCAAGTCCCACCTGCTGCAGAGGTATGCAGTACCATCTCTGAACTGGTTGATTTTAATAGCTGCAAATTGGAGGCAAGTTTGGTCCTGTTGAGTGATTGGGCAGGATATGGAATCATAGGATCTCTACAGTGTGGAAGCAGGCCATTTGGCCCATCCCTGTGAACTTCCGAACAGCATTCCCACCCAGACCCAGCCCCAGTCCCCTATCCTATCCCTGGAATGCTGCATTTCCCATGGCCAATCCACCCTGACCTGCACATCTTCAGACTGTGGGAGGGATCCGAAGCACCCGGAGGAAACCCACGCAGACACAGGGAGATGTGCAAACCCCACACAGTCACCCGTCGGTGGTATCAAACCCAGGGTCCCTGGTGCTGTGAGGCAGCAGTGTGCTAACCACTGAGCCACCGTGCCGCCCCCAGCGGCGATGAGGCAGCAAACCCTGCTCTCTGTCATGTTGAAGATCTGTTCAGGGTGGATGTTACTCCTGGGCCACAACCCCCAATTACCCAGAAGGCAGTTCAGAGTCAGTCACACTGCTGTTGGTCTGGAGTCAAATGTAGGCCAGACCAGGTAAGGACAGCAGATTTCCTTCCCATCAGTGACCCAGGTGTTTTTTTTTCCAAATCATTAGGCTCGTCATTCCAGGTTTTTATTGAGTTTTAGTTTTGTTATTGGCCATAGTGATTTAGACCCATATCCCCAACTCGTTAGCCTGGATTTTCCTGGATTACTGAACGTGATACAATTACTGACCACCAAACTAGCACCCCCCCCTGCTCTTGCTGTATGATGTTTAGTCTCTGCTGTGTGTAAGAAATACCCAGATCCACCTCTGTGTTCTCAATCTCCCTTCATCAACAGACAGAGGGAGCTTGAGGGTTGGTGAACTCAGAAGAGAACTCTGCGCCCAGAAGATACCACAGGCCCAATGGAGATGGACAGTCAAAGCACAGAGACAAAGGCAGAGGATGGACAGGTATGGCCACTCTGATGAGAGGGATGAATCTCATAATGTGAGAGATTTTGATGCTGTAATTGTTAAACCTTTGTTAAAGCGATCAAGAGCGTACCAGGGTCATGAGAGGGAGAATACATTTCGTCTTGAAGAGAGGTTGGAGATACTGGGACTATTTCCACTGGATCCGACAATGTGCGGAGCGGATTTAATTGGGTTTTGAAATGGTGCCAAAGTTTTGATGGAGAGAGCCAAGTGAAAGACATTTCCTTCCGTTGGATAGCTCATGGAGAATGGTTCTGCAGTTTAGTGTTCTGATTGAGAGGGTAACGGGAGGAGGGGGGGGAAATGTCTGTACCTGGTGATTGCTGGACTTAATGGTTGAGAGTGAGTCACACCAGTTGACCCAGAGAGTTCAGAATCCTTTCAAGAAAATAGAATGAGCCTATCAATCAGAAGTTGCAGAACTATGAGGACAGATTATGATTATTTTGAGTTTGTCAGCAGCTTCTTCCCAGGGTGGAAAGGTCAACTACAAGAGGGCACAGGTTCAAGGTGAGAGAGGGACGGTTTAGGGGAGAATTTCAGGGAAAATGTTTCACACAGACGGTGGTGAGTGCCTGGAACGCACTGCCAGCGGAGGTGGTGGAAGCAGGCACGTTAGCAACGTTTAAGGTGTATCTTGATAGACACCTGAAAGGGAGATGAACAGAGGAATAGAAACTGCACATGGGCAATAAGTAGCAGGTTTAAATAAGGACCAGGAACTGGTGCAATCTTGATGGACGGACGTACCTGTTGCTGTCCTGTGTTGAATTAATACAGGGCTATGAGAGTGAGAGGAACAATAGATTTGTTTATGATTGGTATGGGACCATGGCGAGAGAGTGAGGCTGTTGGATTAGTTTGGGAGGGTCACAGGGAGAGAGTGGGATGAGTTTGGGATTGAGAGAGGGTCACGGGGAGAGAGTGGGATTTGTTTGGGAGGGTCACAGGGAGAGAGTGGGATTAGTTTGGGATTGAGAGAGGGTCACAGGGAGAGAGTGGGATTAGTTTGGGATTGAGCGAGGGTCACAGGGAGAGAGTGGGATTAGTTTGGGATTGAGAGAGGGTCACAGGGAGAGAGTGGGATTAGTTTGGGATTGAGAGAGGGTCACAGGGAGAGAGTGGGATTAGCTTGGGATTGAGCGAGGGTCACAGGGAGAGAGTGGGATTAGTTTGGGATTGAGCGAGGGTCACAGGGAGAGAGTGGGATTAGTTTGGGATTGAGAGAGGGTCACAGGGAGAGAGTGGGATTCATTTGGGATTGAGAGAGGGTCACAGGGAGAAAGTGGGATTAGTTTGGGATTGATGCAGCCATAAGGAGGATAGACTCAATGTCTCTGAGTCTAACAATATTATGAATTTCATTCATCAGTTACTGGCTGTTTGACAGGGTGACTGTTGTGGGAATATTGTTTGTGATCTGTCGCATGCTGGGCAGTGAGTCTATTTCACCAGGGGCATAATGTCAGATTCTGATGCTTTAACCCCCTGATAGAGTATCTTCCAGTTAGCCCCTTGCCTGGGATGTGACACCATTCTGGGCTTGGGAGACCCTCCCTCTGTCTCTATCCCGGCCAGACTGGCTGAGCTGGGTTGAGGAGTAATCCTTCCTGATGAAAGGCATGTGCTGTTGTGTCGTGATGTGCAGCTGACACTGAGGAAGACCCGGTTCCAGGGTGGCAGGGTTCCAGAGGCGGGAGGGGCTGGGGAGTCCGAGCCAGTCTCTCTGGAAGCCCTTGCCAAGGCGGTGACCTTGTTTCACAGAGTGATTTACTACACCCAGCCCCAGCCAGCACTGCCTCAATTCCAGGCAGCCTGCTGAATGGTTTAACTCCACGCCAATCAAAGGCAGAGTCTGCAAAATCAATTAACGTTTAACCTTTATTGCTTTGGCCCCGGTTTGGAAGGGCGGTTTCGGAAACTTGAGAGTCGAGATCCTTAACTGTTTTACAACTCGTGAAGCTCAGTTTGAGTGATCAGACAGCAGCATGTGGCCATTCGACCCAATAAAACCCCGAATTCATGTTGCACAGTGGCTCTGATAGAGCATGAGGAAGCCAAGGAAAATATAATCAGGCTCACGGAGTGAAAACTCAGTCATACAGCACAGAAACAGGCCCTTCGGTCCAACCAGTCCATGCTGACCATAGTCCCAAACTGAACTAGCCCCGCCTGCCTGTGCTTGACTTATTCATGTACTTACATAAATGTCTTTTAAACGTTGTAACTATACCCCCATCTACCACTTTCTCTGGAAGCTCATTCCACACATGAACTTTTCTCTGTTTTTAAAATAAAAATTGCCCTCATTTTAGAAAAATCCTTCCCTTTTCACCTCAAAAACTATGCCACCTAGTCTTGGAATCCCTCACCCTAGGAAAAAGACATCCACCATTCACCTTATCTGTGCCCCTCATTATTTTAGAAACTTCTCAAAGGTCACCCCTCAATCTCCTATACTCCAGGGAAAAAAGTCCCAGCCCTATCCAGCCTCTCCTCATAACTCAAACCTTCCATTCCCGGAAACATCCTGGTAAATCTGTTCTGAATCCTCCCCTGCTTAATAATACCCTTCCTATAACAGGGCGACCAGAACTAGACACAGTATTCCAGATCAACATCCTGTACAACCTCAACATGATGTGCCAACTCCAATACTCAAAGGACCGAGCAATAAAGACAAGTGTGCTAAATGCCTATCTGTATGTGAGACAAATTTCAAAGAATTACGTACCTGAAACCCTATGTCTTTCTGTTCTACAACAGTACCCAAGCACCTATGTTTGATTGTATAAGCTCTGCCCTCGTTTATTTTACCAAAAATGCAAAATACCTTGCACTTATCCAGATTAAACTCCATCTGCCACTCTTTAGCCCAGTTGATCAAGATTCCTTCTTCAAAGAGGCTGGTTTAAAGGATAGTCTTAAAAGACAAGAGAGAGATTGATGGAGGGAGATTCAGAGTATCAGGAGGTTCACTTGACTGATAGCTAAGGTTGGCGAGTTACTTACAGAGGAAAGGTTGGATGGGCTGGGCCTTGGGGTTGAGGAGAACGGGAGGCAATCTTATTGAAATGTATGAGATCTGTAGGAAAGCTGAAAAGGTGGATGCTGACTTCTTGCTGCGGACATTCTGTCGGAAGTCTTTCCTGATGTAACGGTAAGCAAGGTTTTTTTTAAGAGCTTCTTTTTCAGGATCATTCACCATTTGATCTGTACAATACATTTTTGAACATCTGTAACTTGGAAAGGTGTCACTGGAAGTTCAATCCAAAGGCTGTTTTATTATCCATGATTCAGCCTGGAAAATGTTGGATTGCAGTTTGTCTCTGATTGTGTGTCCTGGAAATGAGAAATTCTTCTTTCGCAGCCAGACTCTGCAGCTGTTAAGAGATTTTTACTTTTACGTCAACTTTCATGAACAAAGCATTCAAAGCTCCCAGCTCTCTCTAGTTCCTGCAATGTGCTCAAAAGTGGATTGCAGGCCGTTAAATTTTGTTTTTATTTTTAATTTTCCTCATAGTTTACTCACAAGAATCTGAGTGTGGATATTCCAATGCTGAAGCATTCAAAAGACATTTCTTATAGGAGACAGTGAGGACTGCAGATGCTGGCGATCAGAGTTAAAGAGGGTGGTGCTGGAAAAGCCCAGCAGGTCAGGCAGCTTCCAAGGAGCAGGAGAGTCGAGAGTCAAGGATGAGGCTTGTGGGCCAAGGGGGCTGAGAGATAAATGGGAGGGGGTTGGAGTTGGGAGTAAGGTAGCTGGGAATACAATACATATATGAAGGTGAGGGTGAAGGTGATGGGTCAAAGGGGAGGTGTTTCTTATAGCTAACTACCATAAAGAGACATTACATTCACAGGTGTATAAGCATCTGAGATAGCCTTGACCTATTCAGTTACCTAGCAACATGCTTCCAGTAGTGTGTCATACTTCTCATGATCTCTGAGTAAGATGGAGCATGTTTATATCCTGAGGTCACAAATGGTGATGATTTTGTGAATGTGTTTCTTGATGCTGTGCTGACTGTAAAATATATAGCAGTTTCCTCTGGCTCACCACCAAAAGCCAGGTTTTGAGTGTTGTCACCTCAGGAACTCTGTCCTCTTCCTGCCTCAGTTCTCTTCTGGTATTTGTTCAGCCTTTGTGTGTAAGCATTAGTTGTAATGACAGGCTCATTATCAAGAGGAACTGTGTCCCATTGGATATAACAGGGGCTAGAAGCCAAGTCTAGCCCTTCTTAAGTGAGGAGACAAAAGTAAGTCCATGTAAATTATGTTGTGGAAAATTCATCTGCCTTTCTTTTGTTGAAATCAACTTCTAAAAGGTTTGTAAAGGCTGAGGGCTCCTGTTTGGGCTCAGCTGGGTTATTTATGGAAAGCCTTGCTGTGGAGTTCTGTCCTGAAGGTTCAGAAATACCATAGGTGTCTAAGAGGTTTTGGGAGTATGCTTCAATATGCTGATTGCCAGGATGCTGCCATCCAGGATGTTAGTCAGTCAGGTAAAAGATGAGGTCTGCAGATGCTGGAGATCACAGCTGAAAATGTGTTGCTGGTTAAAGCACAGCAGGTTAGGCAGCATCCAAGGAACAGGAAATTCGACGTTTCGGGCATAAGCCCCTCATCAGGGCTGTTAGTCAGTCAGCCGGCTAACTGTCAGTTCAAGTGCAATCAACTTTGGGAGACGGTGCTCTAATGGTATTATTGTTAGACTATTAATCCAGAAACTCAGCTGATGTTCTTGGGATGAGATTAGAGTGGTGCTGGAAAAGCACAGCAGGTCAGGCAGCATCCAAGGAGCAGGAGAATCGACGTTACGGGCAAGGACATCCTGCTATGGCAGCTGATGGAATTAAAGTTCAGTAAATTATCTGGAATTCAGGGGTCGAATGATTGACCATGAAACCACTGCCAATTGTCAGGAATAACCCACCATTTCCTTCACTAACGTCCTGCAGGAAAGGGAACTGCCTTCCTTACCCAGTCTGGCCTACGTGGGATTCCAGACCCACAGCAATGTGGTTGACTCTTAACTGCTGTCTGGGCAATTAGGGTTGGGCAATAAATGATGGCCCATCGAGAGATGCCCACATTCCATGAATGATTGTTTTAAAGGTATTCAAATATAAATACGTCACAGGTTTGGGACCAGCATCTGATTGGTGTACGTTGCAATGTCTCCTATGATATAGGACTATGGAGAAAGAGAACAACGGATTGGATAATCTCCGAGAGGTAGTACAGGCAAGCAAGGTCAAATGCCCTCCTTCTGTGGTATGTGAAGTTCTGCTTCTAAATTGTTCCATTGCCTGGACCTGTGACTAAACGTAAATATTCATTCTTTTCAACAACGTACAGGAGGTGAGAAAGTCTGAGCTCGAAGCTGCACCAGGAGAAAAGGAGGCGTCGAAGACAGAGGTCGTGCAAGTGAGTCTTAGAGTCATGCAGATTAATGGAGACAGACCCTTCAGTTCAACTCATCCATGCCAATCAGATATCCTAAATTAATCCAGTCCCATTTGCCAGCATTTATCCCATAACCATCCAAACCCTTCCTAATCATATACCCATCCAAATGCCTCTTAAATGTTGCAGTTGTACCAGCCTCCTCCACTTCCTCTGACAGCTCATTCCATACATGTACCACCCTCTGTGTGAAAAAGTTGCCCTTTAGGTTCCTTTTAAATCTTTCCCCTCTCACCTTAAACCTATGCCCTCCAGTTTTCGACTCCCCTACCCTTGGAAAAAGACCTTGGCTACTCATCCTATCCTCATGATTTTATAAACCTCAATAAAGTCACCCCCTCAGCCTCCGACGCTCCAGGGAAAACAGCCCCAGCCTGTTCAGCCTCTCCCTGTAGCTCAAATCCTCCAACCCTGGCAACATCCTTGTAAATCTTTGCCGAACTGTCTAAAGTTTCACAAAATATTTCCTATAGCAGGGAGACCATAATTGAATGCAGAATTCCAAGTGTTTGAACCCAATGTGATGTTGGCCAGTCTCCTGTTGAGTGTGTTGGGATTGTTTCCTGGTGCCATCCAGTGGCGCTGACTCCACCACCTTCTGAGACTGAGAGTTCTCACTTCACACAATCCACTCTTATCGTCTGTCCAGACGTTGTATGTTCACATGCAATAATATTTTGGTGATCGCAATAGTTGTTGAAAGAAATGATGAGTAGCTGAGGGCACAGATCTCTGCTGCCTGGTCACCATGACAACCTTCTCAATAAGTCCTGATTGAAGCACTCCCTTGGCCTGGGCCTACTGGGGCAGCCTCACACTGAATCACTACTCTGGTGACCCCATTTAGTGAAAGATGGAAAAGGTAAAGAAAAGATTTACAGCCATGGTTTCGATGATGAGAGACTTCAGTTTGTTGTATGGGTGAGAGAGAAGCTGGGATTGGAAGTTGAGTGGAGAGATGGGGCAGAGGTCCGGACAGAGCAGGCAGTGAGAACTGCTCTGAGTGGACAGTAGGGCTGTGAGCATGGATGTAACGCGAGTGGCCAAAGAAAAAAATTCCAACATGAGGAAAATCTTTCTTTCCATAGTGAGTCTTCACTGTGATGGAGGCAGACTCAACCCTGAGTTTCAAAAGGGAATGGGATCATCATCAGAAGAGAAAGATTTGGAATGCTACAGGGAAGTCTGGGGTTGGGGGTGAGATTAACAGGGGAGGTGGGTCTAGCTGCTGCATTGCTATTACAGAGAACTGCTGGCAACGCAGTGGGCCAAATGGTCTCCTCCTGTGGTTTGCAACTCCTGTGATCCTATATTATTGGCAACGGAGTGCAGGAATCCATGTTGAGTGTTTCTGAAAACCAAGTGTTCTATAATGAGAAATCGGGAACTACTCCCAGGGATTTAGTCCAAAGAGAGTTAGTGTTGGTAGATGTTTCCTTAATGTTTTTTCTTTGTGTTGAGTGATCTATTCATCAAGTCTGGGTCACGTGTCCAAGTTTGATTGGTCTTTCATGCTTAAATATCTGTTTTACTGCTGGGGAGGTTCAGCAGGAGGGAATGGGATCTGCTGTTGCTTCGATAGAGGCCTGATGATGGGCTTTTGCCCAAAACGTTGATTTTCCTGCTCCTCGGATGCTGCCTGACTGGCTGTGCTTTCCCGGCACCACTCTAATCTAGATACTGTTGCTTCAATAGAACCAAATACTGAATGGCCAATTATTTCCATTGAACCTGTTGCTGTAGTTCAATAGGAAATTTACGTTTTGCGGTTCCTGGCTGGGTGTGGTGGAGATGCCTTTGGCCTATTTTGAGGCCTGCAGTACCATAGCTCTGCATTAGTGGAGTTTCAGGCCTTACCTGAGGCTAGGCCTTAGGCCTTGTCCATGAATTTTCGGTCTGCTCCGGACAGCAACAGGGTTGGAAGCAAAATTCCTCAGGATGTAGTGGGAATGGGAGGGCTTCTGCTCCTCTTGTTTCCTCAGTAATGTTCTGTCATTTTTAAGAACCTCTGGGGCTGTCATAAAGTCAAGGGGCTCTAGTTATAGAACAGCTGCAGGAAGGATGTCTCCGTCTGACTGAGGGGTGTCCAGAACTAAGCCTCAGAATAAGGAGCAGGTCCACGAAGACTGAGACGGGGAGGAATTTCTTTATTTGGAGGGGAATGAATTCTTGGAAATGCTCTACTCCAGAGGACTGTGGAGGTCCAGTCATTTGACTATGTTCAGGGCAGAGATTGATAGATATTTTAGATAGTAAGGCATGAAGGGATATGGGGATAGTGCAGGAAAATGGTGATGAAGTAGGTGATGGTCATGATTTAGAAACAGAACAGGCTCAAGGGGCTGAATGGCCTACTCCTGCTCCTATGTTCCTATATGCCAATTCTAAAATTTCTATTTTCCAGTGCTAATCCTCCATGCTCTTGCTCACACCCTAGCTTCATAGCAACTTATAAACCCTCTTGAGGTTTCTGTATCCCTCCAGTTCTCACCTCCCATGCATCCCCTGATGTCCTTCAACTCATTCCCTCTGTCTCTTGGCCCTTATTCATGCTTCCTCCCCTGTTTTAAGAAACCGGTTAATATTAATGCCCGCAGTCAAGTCTCTGGCCCTCTTCTGAGTGTCTCAATACGTGACTCAACATCCAATCCTGACTGCTTGTCACTTGGGGTCCAGTCTCATCTGCTTGTCATTCCTGTGAAGCACTATGGGAGAATTTACGATGCCAGTGGTGCCTGATCAATGTAAGTTGTTATTGTTCATTGTTGTACTAGGATCAGCTTGGGGGAAAGGGGTTATGTGTATAGCTGGTGTGGCTGGACACCTGTTGGCCCAGGGGCAGAGTCAGAAATTGAGTGATCACTTCCTTGATGCCTCTCAAACCTCCTTGATGCCTCTTCAGTTTAACCTTTTGGGCTGATTCCCTCTCCCGTGGCCCAGGGAGAGTGAGGAAGCTGCTCATTTTGAGTTGAGCCCGAATCTGAAATACCTGAAACAGGAGCAGGAGTTGGCCATTCAACCCCTCCAACCTGCTCGGCCAGAACATGACCTCAGTGCCATGACTCTGCTATGACCTCCCACTTGGCCTCCACATTCTGAACTACCCCGTCACGGGAAACCATTTCTCTGTGGTCGCTTGGCTGTCTTTGTCCTGTCAGCGTTTTGCGAATATATTGGCACTGAACGACCGATCAGCACCGTTACGTCTCCCGGGGTGTGAACTGTTGTGATTGTTTGAAATTTGACAAGCGCCAGAAGCAGAGGTTCGACAGCACATCTCGCTTCGGAAGTGCGTTGTTGGCTGCTGAGCTTTGCCCCCGAGGTGGCGAAAGGCGCTACATAAATGCAGGCCTTGCCTGGTGCGGGAAATGATGTTGCTTTTGGGTCTACTTGCAGAGTACGCCGCTGGACATCATTGACATTGGGAAAGGTTTGAAGATGCAATCGGAGAAACCTCATTTAGTGAGTCTGGGTCGTGGGCGTCTCAGCATTGCTATTACACTGCTGCCAATAAACGAGGGTAAGAAACAGTGGGGGGTGGGGGCTCAGTGGTCTTAATACAAAGTTGTTCTCACAAACGTATAACTACTTTTATTTATTTGCTTTTCCTTCACTTTTTTCATGGCATATGGGCATCGGCCATTTGTTGCCCTTCTCTAACATTGAACTGAATGACTTGCTGGAGCCATTTTGGAGTCAGCCATGTTGCTGTGAGCCTGTCGGTCAGACCAGGGAACAACAGCAGATTCCCTTCCTTGAAGGATGTTTGTGAACCAGAAGGCTGTCGTCATGGTCACCATTCCCTGAGACCAGCTTCCGATCCTTATTAGCAACAGGAGAACCAAGGGTTGGCCATTAGTGAGACTATTGCTGACCCTCCCCTCCAACCTGTTTTTCTCCACAATCCACACACACACACACACACGAAGATACACAGGCAGACATACACATGCATACGCTCGCACAGACACACATACATACAAACAGACACACCAACAAACACACATCTACAGGCACATATACACACAGACACACACCTACAGGCACATACACACCTACAAACAGACACACACGCACGCAGATACACAGACACGCAGACGCACACAGGCATACAGACGCGTGCACACACAGAGACACACACAGCTACAGACACAAACAACTACAGATACAGACGTACACAGACACAGAGACACACACAGCTACAGACACAAACACCTACAGATACAGATGTACACAGACACATATGCATACAGACACACACACACACACACACACAGACATAAAGACACAGCTACAGGCACATACTCATGCAGACACAGACACACACAGACACACACACACACCAGACCTTTCCTGTGATTTATTAATGTGGGTTAATGTCCAGTGATCATTTGATGGAGGACCAAGTGGAGACTGAAAGGACAATCACACAGGATGTGGCCAGCCCACAGTGAAAACGTGAGAGAGTGAAACATCCGAGGGCACTGACCGCTCGGCTATTGCGACGTGTCATTTGATCTGGAGAGCCCCCTGTGCGAGCGTGGCCCCAGCTGGAAGGCTGATATTTGGTTCAATTCCTGGAAGTGGCGATCAGCTGAAATCTGTAAACAAACTCCACAGGCTGCTGGGTTGGATCCCTGGTCCTGGGGCATCTCACTGCAGTGGGGGGAGTGGAGGGTGGTGGTTTGGTGTACTACAGTAAAGGTCAGTTCCCCTGGGTCAGGGAGGGGAGAGAGAGCGTGAGGTGGGGTGGGGCTGTACAAATGCTGTTGAGCAGCTGTGGGGCTCTGGCAGCTCCAGACTGTGAGCCTCCAGCCCGAGACTGCAGCAAGACTTGTTCTGTCTTTCTCTCTCCCCTGTACGAGTCTCTCACAATGACAGCCACCTTCAGTCACTGTCAGAGTCGAGAGTGCTGAGGACTTGTGCAACATCCAAGCCTGAACCTGGTTTGACGTCAATCAGCAACTCCCAAGACTGAAGGCAGGAGGTAATGACTGAAAATAGTTTGATGTGAATTTCAGAGGGAAATCTGTTCGGTTGCGTTCTTGTTAAATAAACATGCTTGTAGTCTTTGTTTAAAACCCTTTCATGGTGCATACACGTTTTAACATTAGTCTAGGTTGGACTCTTTTTTATTAAAGAAATTGGGCAGTGGTTATATTGTCAATTTTGTTCCCTCACTTACAGAGTGGAAGGGTATCTGAAGTTCTGTAGCAGACCCCCATTCTCTGTCTCTCGAGCTGGGTAAACACGTAAACTGTATTCGGGATTTAGCATATGACAGGGGGAGGCCAGTCAGTTTGCATCAGCTGCTGGTTTAATGGATTACTCAGATGTCTGAGTGAGCTCCGTGTTTACACTGAGGCTTTGCTGGGGCTGGAACATCTGCAGTGAGGGGGCCATCACATTTGAAACTTCACTTCCTTTTCACGCCCTGTTGGCATTGCTGGCAATCAGTGAACCCCTACATGATAGAAGCAGGCCACTCAGCCTGTTGAGTCCATGACAACCCTCGGAAGAGCATCCTTCCCAAACCCACCCCCGACCCTGTTGCTGCATTTTCCCAGGGTCAACCCCGGAAAGACAGGACAATGCTAGCAGCTTTTGTGAGAACAAATCCACTTGGAACAAGTCATGTCTTATCCTTTTCAGTCCCAACTATTAACCTGGCCAGTGTAAAGTTAGAATTTGGTATAGTTTTCTTTTTTTAACATGATTGTGTTAATATTTTTAAAGGGGAGATATTTATTTGCACAATGCAACTGTTTGATTAAATTACCTACAGTGTGGAAACAGGCCCTTCAGCCCAACACCAACCCTCCGAAGAGTAACCCACCCCCCCGAGATTTCCCTCTGACTAATCCACTTAACACCATGGGCAATTTAGCCTGGCCAATTCACCTAACCTGCACACCTTTGGACTGTGGGAGGAAACTGGAGAAAACCCACACAGACACGGGGAGAAAGTGCAAACTCCACACAGACAGTCACCCAAGGCTGGAATCGAACCTGGGTCCCTGGTGCTGTGAAGCAGCAGTGCTAACCACTGAGCTACTGTGCCGTATTTCTTGCAACTTTAAGAGACTAGATATTTGTTGTTTCTTATTGTGGAATTTAATACAGTCTGAGACCTCGAGGTATTTTCTAACCAACCAGTTCAAAGAAAGTACGACACGTCTCTGGAGCAGTGGGACTGGAACCCAGAGCTGAAAATGTGTTGCTGGAAAAGCGCAGCAGGTCAGGCAGCATCCAAGGAGCAGGAGAGTCGACGTTTTGGGCATGAGCCCTTCTTCAGGAATGGGCTCATGCCTGAAACGTCGAATCTCCTGCTCCTTGGATGCTGCCTGACCTGCTGCGCTTTTCCAGCAACATATTTTCAGCTCTGATCTCCAGCATCTGCAGTCCACAATTTCTCCTTAGTACTCAGTCATCACTACTGGGACTAGACAGGGAAACAGTGACCTCAGTTCATAACACCAGCCGTCCATTTCTCTCTCAATACACCACATTACATTCCTCCAGGTCAAAGCTGCTGTCAGTGTATGCATATTGTTACAACACTCTCCCATGGTGCACGTCCCTTCGATCTTCATCATCTTGGAGTTGGTAACAAGGCAGTTGAGTTTTGACATCCATCTAATTTGTCCTAGCTTCAGTCGAAAGTGGTGAACTGGTTGCAATCACTCCTGCATGGTGTGGTAGATGAGGTAAACAATAAGATGACAGAGGTTGGACGGGTGCGCTGAATCCTTTCCTAGTTTCCCTCCTCTATTGGTCATGACAAAGTTTTAATTCAACCAGGATGGTAGTTTGGGTATTTTATGTAAATCTGGGACTCTATCAGGTTTAGTATTAGAAACAAGTCAGCCAGATTTCATTAGTTAACTGTTTATTATCAGTACAACTGAATCAACACAGTTGCAAAGATTGACTGACAGTTTGGTCTATGCAAACATATATATGTAATTAACCTTTGAAAAAACAAAACACACACACACACACACACACACACACACGCCTGAGGAAACACAAAGAAATAGGCAAACTCTCCAGACTGTTACTGCAAAGGTACTTTGGCCACATGAAATTTACATTCAGGAGAAAAGGTTAAGTCACATGGTGAGCTGTATCCAAAGTTATTCTGCACGCCTAACCTCATGGCACAGGAGTGTCACCATGGAACTGTTGTAACTGGCTGCATTCCCTTTTGCTATAGATGGTGAGGTAGATTCTGAAATTCACTTCAGTAAAGATGACCACTCGTGAGTTTTCAGCTCCTGAGCTTTGCAGAGTGGATTTGCAAACAAAGGGAGAGAGAGCAAAGGCCTGTTGCTCATTAGACAAGATTCCTTAATCCTCTCCAATTGGCTTCAAGGGCCCAGTCAGTATATTACAAATTAGTATCAGGATCACACTGCTTCATAACAATAGAACAGATGGGATGATTGGGTGAACAGTCATCCTGAAGCATCTGGAGATAGGATGAGATGAAGTTGGGAGAAGGCTTGAGTTCACGACAAGTCCCAGCATGAACCTGTTGGGCTGAATGGCCTGTTTCTGTGCCATCAGTCAGTGCAGACTCAGTGAGTGGGAAGGCCTCTTCTCTGTATGAGTCTGTGTACTTTTGCGAACTCGGGGAACAGTGCCATGGAGTGTGGGTTGGAACGTGTCGACTTGATGTGTTTGAGACAGGGATCATCAGCTGAAAAGCCACCTCAGCCCTGCCAGGGCAGTAGCTACATTGTCAATGAGGATTACACTCAATTGCAGACACACTGGGCTGAAGGTACTGTGTTTGCGTGTGATCTTCAGGTACAACTCGGATCGGCACTGAAGACGCTCCGATACCTCAGGACATTATATTACAGGGGGAGGACGTGGCACCTGAACATTGCTATATCGAAAACCGAAAGGGGCTGATCAAGCTGTACCCGTGTGGAAACTGCTGCACAATGGATGGACTGCCAGTGAAAGAGCCCACTCTGCTGACACAAGGTAGGTCATACACTCTCTTATTGTGGGTGCCCATTGTTGAGAAACACAAAAGCTGGGGGGTGGGGGGGGGGGGTGGAGATGTCTGTGTGTACAATGTGTCAGGCTGGTGAGCATGTTGATCTAGTAAGGCCACACAGTGAGCAGCTTCAGCTGTAACTTGGATGTTGGGGTGGACGTGCTGTATGCAGGGAGATGGTGACAGAGTGGGAATGCTACTGGATCAGGAAAGCGCTGGGAGAGGTGAGATAGGTTCACATCCTCCAGGGGCAGCTGGTGGAATCTAAATTCAACAAACAATACAATTAATTGTGACAGCCAGTTGGCAATATCACAGAATCCCAACAGTGTGGAAACAAGCCACTCAGCTCAGAGTCCATACCAACTCTCTGAAGAGCATCCCACCCCCCCCATTCCATCCTTGTAACCCTGCATCTCCCATGGCTAACCCACTTCACCTATACATCCCTGGGCACTATGAGCAATTTAGCATGGCCAGTCCACCCTAACCTTGGAAGGACACCAGAGCACTCTGGGGAAACCCACGCAGACATGGGGAGAACGTGCAAACTCCACGCAGACAGTCTGCCCGAGGCTGGAATCGAACCCGGGGCCCTGGAGTTGTGAGGCAGCAATGCTAACCACTGAGCCACCGTGCCGCCCTTCATTCGGTTGTCACACTGAGTACGGACGGAGGAGATTGTCTGCAAAGTTGGTGCTTGTGTTTGGAAAGTTAAGTATCGAAGTGTATGTGGACGAACGTCTCGGTTTAGTTTCGCTCCCATCATTTCGGCATAAAAGAGGGACAGAGATTTCAGGTGCCAGAGGGTTATTATTAGCCTCCAGGAGGGTATTGTTTACCTGCTGCTGCAATGCTCGTATTATTTCCTGGAACATGCGAAACTGCATTAAAGTTGTGGTATTGAAGAATTCAACTGGTTTTTATTGCAATTAAATATTATACATTAACATTCCATTCACTAGCCACACAAGCGTCTGGGCTGATAGTAAACCACTAGCTTAGAAGAGAGCGTTTTGCTTCCAGTAGCATGTTATGCTTCAATCAGTCTGAGATAAGATGGAGTGTGACACACTCGTCCCCTGAGGTTGCATAGATATATACGGACATACTGACCAGAAGACATAACACAACCATATTCTTTTTTTTTGCAAAGATTAAAAACTTCTCCTGAGCTGACATATATGGTCGTGCATAGGACTTGTTATCAATTCAATGATTTTACAAACGGTTACAGCAAGAATCCATAAGACTAACACTTTAGACTTCAGTGTAACACTTTGGAGATTTGCCAACATGTTGAGGTAGGAATAATACAGAGTTCAGAATTATACCTTGTTCACTGTTGTGTTTGTTTGTTGACTAGTTGTATTGCTGCTAGTTGTTGTCCCTTCATATCACTGGGGGAACGTGAGGACTGAGGAAAGTGCTGAGGGGTCAGAGTTGAGAGTGTGGTGCTGGAAAAGCACAGCCGGTCTGGCAGCATCCTGAGGAGCAGGAGAATCGACATTTCGAGTGTAATCTCTTCATCAGGAAGAGCTTAATATCATTGTACAATCATCATCATTGGAGTGTTCTTCCTGACTATTCTCCTGTATGATTGATGGGTTATACTGAGCTGAATTCTGCTCCTTTGCAATGTAACACCATGATCAGTCATGACTTCATATGACCTTTGCTGGTTGCAGAGATGTTGTTGTTGTTCAAGTTCAGGCAATCCCTGGGCTGTGAATAGGTTCTGTTTTGGAGTCCATTTGTATGCAAGTTAGAACACAATACAGGACAATAGAATACAGCTATTTGTAAATACATGAAAGTGTCTTTAAAATTGCAACCACGTATGGGATTGCTTTCATAAGTATCAGTGTTGATAAGTCAGACGTTTGTAAATTGGGGGCCCTTCTATCTTTATTTTGAACTTGCACTGTCTGCTCAGTGCACAGTTTTAACAGGTCTCTCCCTAATCTTGCATCATGCACCTCCTTCACACTCCACAGGGGATCAAGAAATGGCTGAATTTGTAAATAGACTGCAGCCGCTACATGACTACTTGAAGGTGTGAGGTAAAATCCCTGTGTGACATCTTGTGGATTGGAATTCAGTTAATTCCTGAAGTCATGACACCTCACTTGAGTAGTGTGTTGGAAATCAAGCCCCGCTATCTCGGAGTCACTGCAAAAGTGAAGGATTTCCAAATGTGTACAGAATTCCCCATTTTGCCTGAGTTTCAGACCCAGGTTGTGAGAAAGTTCAGACCAAGTTTAAAGACTTAGAGCAACTACATGCAGAAAAAGTTACATTAGAGCAGTGGTAGACATTCTGATTAGATTAGATTCCCTGTAGTGCAGAATCAGATGCTTCAAGGACACACTGACCCTCCAAAGAGCACCCTGCTCCCCCCCTTTGACTAATGCACCTAACACTCTGGGCAATTCAGCATGACCTGCACATCTTTGGACTGTGGGAGGAAACTGGAGCACCCGGAGGAAACCCACGCAGACACGGGGAGAATGTGTAAACTCCACACAGACAGGCACATGAGGCTGGAATCAAACCTGGGACCCTGGTGCTGTGAGGGAGCAGTGCTAACCACTGAGCCACCGTGCTGCCCCGTACAGCCAACAGGGTCATAGTAAACATGTTTCATTCAAGGTGAAGAGTGAGACCAACAAGTCCAGAGAATCCTGGATGTCGGAATGGAATGTACAAGATTGGTTAAGGAAGGAAAAGGAAGCTTATGGTAGAGGCCTAGAGAAAGTGCAGGTGGTTGGTTTTAAAACAGAAACAAATTAGACAAGAAAAGAGGGATGTGAAAAATGGGTAACATTAAAGAAAATGTCAAGGCTTTTTATGAGCTGACTGGGGGATGAGGGAAAGCGAAGGTCCCAGTTGGGAGGAAAGAGGTGATCTTGTGTGTGAGGAACCTGAAGACACAGCTGAAGTTTTAACTCAGTCCTTTGCATTATTTACTGTATATAATTCCTATAGATTCCATGATTCAGAGAAGGATATGTAGGAACTGAAATCTCACTTATTTGTGGCACAACCCTTCTCTCTTCATCAGATCCAATGGCACACCTTTCAACTGTTGCATCATTTAATTGAGTGTTATTAATCTCCTCTGAACTCCTGTTTATCACAACTTCCCCTCTGTAGTTTGTTTCTTCCTCCCCTGGATTAAGAATTCTTTCACTTCCATCAGAACTGAAGAGAGGTGGAAGATAATTGACCCGTAACATGATCTCTGTTTCTCTCCTGTGATGTTGTCTGGCTTACTGAGTCTTTACAGTCTGTTTTGTTGTTATTAAAGTTCTGACCTCTAGGCTATGACTTAGAGGTCAGAATGCTGTAAAACAGTCATTTCGCTGAAGCGTGTCAACTGGCTTCCAACTTTTTTTCTACGGTATATTTTTTATACTATTGCCCTGACCAATCAATTTGTCCGGCTTAAATTGAAACAAAGTTTGACAGTTAACTGTCAGTTATCATCTAGCCAGTGCATTCTCCATGACAATGCGTTCACCAGCCTTTACTGTTCAGAGTCCATTTGCCATCTAATCAGCACTGTCTTCCCGTGCAATAGAAAATGCTGTTTTCCTTTATTTTTGGCATTCTTGTGAATGGTCCTGAAACGTTCAAGAGAAAAAGTGTCCTTTAACAGCAATCAGGTTCTCTACTAGCTTTCGTTATTGCTTATCATCTTCATAATCCGAATCCACTTGGAATGCTTGGATATTCGAGATATCAAGGGGATGGGGGCAACTGGGGGGTGGGAAAGTCAAGTAGACAAACTTGGTCAGCTCTGATCCATTTTAATATCCAAGCAGGCTTCGAGGGGCTGAATGACCTCCTTTTGCTCCAGTTTCCAATGTGCTAGCCCGTCATTCTGACAGAGAGTATGTTCAGCGACCCGGCACACTGGCAGCAACAGCCTCCCTGCAGGAAGGTGTGAGCACTGAACAGACAATCACACCGCTTTCCTCCCGAGTGGTTTTGTGTGATCGGTGCAGGGTTTCACGTGGAACGGCTGAGGAAATGGCATGAAATCGAGGTGGGAGGGGATGTGGAAGTATAAAGTACCAAGATGGGATTTCTGGAGAGCTCAAGCTTGCCTGGCAGGCAGCAATAAATCTCAGGGCTCGTTTCCTTCCACAAACACAGTGGGCAGGAATCATCTGTGCATAAACCTGCATTCTGATAGAGTAGGCCCGATTGCTTTTACTTACACAGAAAGGCTGATCAATTCACTGAAGCCTTCCCTCGGAATGTGTGGCCTCACTCCCGTGGAGACCATTCCGGTGCCTCCCAGTTTGTGGAGGATGATTAGGTCTGAGTTGTTGATAGCAGGTCGCCCATATCTATCTCAGTGAACATCGGTGGTGTACATTCAGAACACATGACCATCGGAAATAGGAACACGAGTGGGCCATTCGGCCCCTCAAGCCTTCTCCGCCATTCAGCAGGATCATGGCTGATCTGATATTCCTAATGTCCATTTTCCTTCCTTTTCCCCATAACCATCGATCTCCTGCTGATCATGAATCTATCTATCTCAGCCTCAAATAAACACAAGAACACTGCCCTGTCATCCTCGACTCTCCCATGAGGGGGAACATCATCTCAACGTCTAAGAGTCTTAAAATTAGCTTTATTGTCAGGTGCTCAAATTAGTATGGTGAAAAGTTTACAAATCGTGCCATCTTAGGTACAGATTCTTAAGAGGGAAAAATATAGTTAAATGAATAAAAAATGTAGAATAATAGTCCTTCCTATACAGTCTATGCTGGCACCTAGACTCCAGTCTGTACTGGGCCTTGACTCCAGACGATGCTGAGGCTTTTCAGGCTGGAAGGCCATAATCCTGTATGTCTCAGTGAGATCGCCTCTCATTCCTCCAGTGAGTAGAGTTCCAACCTGTTAAATCTTTGATCAAAAGACAATCCCTTTGTACCAAAGATCATCCTTCTCCAACGAAATAATACCTTTACTTAGATTAGATTACTGACAGTGTGGAAACAGGCCCTTCAGCCCAACAAGTCCACACCGACCCTCTGAAGAGCCACCCAGACCCATCCCCTACCTTTACCCCTTCACTTAACACTACAGGCAATTTAGCATGGCCAATTCACCTAACCTGCACATCTTTGTGACTGTGGGAGGAAACCCACGCAGACACGGGGAGAATGTGTAAACTCCACACAGACAATTGCCTGAGGCGGGAATTGAACCCGGGTCTCTGGCGCTGTGTGGCAGCAGTGCTAACCACTGTGCCACCGTGCCATCCCTACTGTGGGGTCAAAACTGCTCACAGTGCTCCAGAGGTGGTGACAAAGCTTGTTCAATCTGTGTCTTTCCGAGTGCGGCTTAATGCTTTGCCTCAGAACTCTTCCCAGTAATTTTCCCACCACTGAGGTTAGGCTGACTGGCCTTTCATTATGTTGTTCCCAACAGATATGTTGGGCAGAGCTGAACACAAACTCAGGTCTCAGTTGTGGCATCACCATGTCACATCTCTCACACACAGGTTCAGTCATCAAGGTAGAATTAACCCTTTATTCCCCAGCCTGCTCAGTACTTAATGCATTTTAAAAGGATTACAGGGACAGACGGATTTGAGAGGGGCGGGCGGTTTAAGTAGTCTTTGAAGCTGTCAGGACAAGTTGAGACAGTTGTTAATAAGCATTTGGGATCCTTGGCATAACGTGTCGAGACACACAGAATATGAACAAGGAAGTTGTGGTGAAGTTTCATCGGGCCTCAGCTGTTACATCCAATAACTGGCACCAACCTTCAGAGAAGCAACAGCTAAAACTGTGCCTTTACTTAAAGAGAAGTCGGAACAGTGTAATGAAAGGCCAGTCAGCCTAACCTCAGTGGTGGGAAAATTACTGGGAAGGTTTCTGTGGGGAAAGCATTAAACCACGTTTGGAAAGACACAGATTGAAGAAGGGCGGTGAGCTTTGTCAAGGAAAAGCGACGTGTAACTAACCTGATGAAATTTCCTTTTTTGTTGAGGAGGTTAACAAGAATGTCACACCGTGCAGTCCTTGTTTAACCATAGACCATATGGTTATATTTTGATGAGCTCTCACGTGAAAGACTGGTGAGAAAGGTCAAAACCCAGCGTGTGTGGTAAGTTGGATTGAAAATAAACAAAACAGGGAGCAGATGAACTTTACCAGAATGGTGCCAGGGGTTAGAAGCTTCAATGAGAGTGTCCTAGAGCTTTTACAGTGCGGAAGGTGTCCCTTCGGCCCATCATGCCCACAATGATCATCAACTATACTAACCTTGGTTTCCAGCACTTGGCCCATAACCTTGTGTGCTGTGCTGTTTTAAGTATTCGTATAAATATTTGTAAATGTCTTTAGGGTTCCTATCTTCACCACCCTTTTCAGGCGGTGAGTTCCAGATACCCACCACCCTCTGCATGACAAAATGTTTCTTCAATTTCTCTCTCGCCCTCCTGCTCCTTCCCTCTAACCTGTGCGCCTGGTTATTGACCTGTCTCTATTAAGGGGAAATGTTACTCCCAATCTACCCTAGCTAGACAGCTTTTGAACTCTGTACAGCTGAATCAGGTCTGCCCCAGCCTTCTCTGCTCTAAGGAAAACAATCACAGTCTGACTAATCTCTCTTCAGAGCTGAATCACTCATGCCAGGCCCTACTGCCTTCAATGATGACATCAAGGTCAAAGCCAAAGGCTCTGCAATCTCCTCCCTGGCTTCCCAGAGAATCCGAGGATAAATCCCATCTGGCCCGGGGTATTTATCTATTTTCACACTTTCCTGAATTGCTAACACCTCCTCTTTGTGAACGTCAATCCGGTCTAGTCTAATAGCCTGCATCTTCGTATTCTCCTTGACAACATTGTCTTTTTCCTGTGTGAATACTTACCAAAGATATTCATTTAGTGCCTCTCCTATCTCTTCAGACTCCACACACAGCTTCCCACTCCTGTCCTTGACTGGCCCTAATCTTCCTCTAGTCGTTCACTTATTCCTGACATACCTATAGAATGCTTTAGGATTTGCTTCATCCTATCTGCCAAAGACGTCTCACGTCTCCTTCTGGCTCGTCTTAGCTCTCTCTTTAGGTCCTTCCTGGCTAACGTGTAACTCTCGAGCTACCTAACTGAGCCTTCATATCTCATCTTCACATCAGCTGCCTTCCACTCGACAAGGGATTTAACTTTAGTAAACCACGGCTCCCTCGCTCGACCTCATCCTCCCTGCCTGACTGGTACATACCTATCAAGGGCACACAGTAGCTGTTCCTTGAATAAGCTCCACATTTCAATTGTGCCCATCCCCTGCAGTTTCCTTCCCCATCCTATGCATCCTAAGTCTTGCCTAATTGCATTATAATTGCCTTTTCCCCAGCTATAACTCTTGCCCTGTGGTATATACCTATCCCTTTCCAACATTAAAGTAAACATAACCGAGTTGTGGTCACTATCACCAAAGTGCTCACCTACCTCCAAATCTAACACCTGGCCTGGTTCATTACCCAGTACTGAATCTAATGTGGCCTCGCCTCTTGGGCCTGTCTACATAATGTTACAGGAAACCCTCCTGCACACATTGGACAAAAACTGACCCATCCAAAGTACTCGAACTATAGCATTTCCAGTCAATATCTGGAAAGCTAAAGCCCCCCAAAACAACTACCCTGTCACTTTTGCTCATATCCAGAATCATTTTTGCTATCCTTTCCTGTGCATCTCTGGATCTATTCGGAGGCCTATAGAAAATTCCCAACAAGGTGATCCCTCCTTTCCTGTTTTCTACCTCAGTAGATGAATCCTCATCAAACGTCCTTTCTGTCACCGTAACACTGTCCTTAAATAACAGTGCCACATCTCCACCTCTTTTACATCTCCACCACTTTCCCTGACTGTACTGTAACATCTAAACCCCAGAACTGCAACAGTCATTCTTGTCCCAGTTCCATCCGCGTATCCGCTGACCTTGGGCTTCAGATGGTAGTGGGTTTGGAATAATCTGTCTGTTGATCTTTGGTGAACAAGATAAACTGAGTTCCCATCTCCCCTCTCTGGGGAAAATATCCTGTAGCAGAAATTTGAGGAGGAAATGGGGGAATCCTCTGACCGTATCAGCTCTCGTTTATCTTCCAATCAACGTTACTAAAGCCGACTGTGTGTCACTCACTGCTTGTGGAAGCGTCCTGTGTGCAAATTGATCGTTGCTGTTTCCTCCATTGTGTCATTGTAGGCGGCACGGTGGCTAACACTGCTGCCTCACAGCGCCAGAGACCCGGATTCAAATCCTGCCTCGGGTGACTGACTGTGTGGAGTTTGCACATTCTCCCCGTGTCTGCGTGGGTTTCCTCCCACAGTCCAAAGATGTGTGGGTCAGGTGAATTGGCCATGCTAAATTGCTCGTAGTGTTAGGTAAATGGGTAAATGTAGGAGAATGGGTGGGTCGGTGTGGACTTGTTGGGCCGAAGGGCCTGTTTCCACACTGTAAGTAATCTAATCTACTTTCAAAGTACATCATTGGCTCTGAAGCACTTTTGAGGTGGTGAATGCTCTCTCTCTCTCTCGCCCAAACCCCCACCCCCCACCATGTCTTTTGTGCAAGGTTTGTGAAGGTTTATAGCTCAGGTTGAGGTTTAGGGTGTAGGTTTGCTCACTGAGCTGTAGGTTTGATATCCAGACGTTTCATTACCTGGCTAGGTAACATCATCAGTGGCAACCTCCAAGTGAAGCGAAGCTGTTGTCTTCTACTTTCTATTTATATCTTTCTCCTGGATGGGGTTCCTGGGGTTTGTGGTGATGTCATTTCCTGTTCGTTTTCTGAGGGGTTGATAGATGGTATCTAGATCTATGTGTTTGTTTATGGCGTTGTGGTTGGAGTGCCAGGCCTCTAGGAATTCTCTGGCATGCCTTTGCTAAGCCTGTTCCCAGGATAGATGTGTTGTCCCAGTCGAAATGGTGGTTTTTTTCATCTGTGTGGGGCTACGAGGGAGAGAGGGTCGTGTCTTTTTGTGGCTAGCTGGTGTTCGTGTATCCTGGTGGCTAACTTTCTTCCTGTTTGTCCTACGTAGTGTTTGTGGCAGTCCTTGCATGGAATTTTGTAGATGACGTTGGTTTTGTCCACGGGTTGTACTGGGTCTTTTAAGTTTGTTAGGTTTTGTTTGAGAGTGTTGGTGGGTTTTGTGCTTCTAGGATTCTGAGGGGTCTTAGTAATCTGGCTGTCATTTCTGAAACTTCTTTGATGTATGGTAAGGTGGTTCGGGTTTCTGGCTGTGTTTGGTCTGCTTGTCGTGGTTTGATCTTGAGGAATCTGCGGACTGTATTTTTTGAGTATCCGTTCTTCTTGAATACGTTGTATCGGTGGTTCTCCTCTGATTTTCCGAAGTCCGTCAGTGCTGCAGTGTGTGGTGGCTCGTTGGAATAGTGTTCTGATACAGCTTCGTTTGTGTGTGTTGGGATGGTTGCTGGTGTAGTTAAGTATTTGGTCAGTGTTTGTCGGTATTTTGTATACGCAGGTTTGTAATTCTCCGTTGTCCGTTCTTTCGACTGTGACGTCCAGGAATGCGAGTTTGTTTTTTTGTCCAAACTGACAGCCAAGTTTTTGTCAATGACTTGACACTTCAGTGGTAGATGAGATCTGTGTGTGGGCACTGGGGGGGTACTCTGCGAATGCCCTCGTGAGGAATGGCCAATAATTGTTGAGCTTGCCAGCCATTTCCATGTGCAGTGACTGTAGAGTTTTGCAATTAATGGCTGGTCACCTCACTGGATGCTTGTAACTGATAATGAGAATGCATTTGGGATGTGTATGTGAGGGCGACCAAATGCCGTGAGGGTCAGGACCTGTAGTGCAACAAGTCTGGCTCTCTTGCACGGTGGGAAACAGCCAATCAGCTGCCAGTCACGCCCGGGATGACCACCTGCATTTGAATAGCACCCTTGGGCACAGAGGAACCCTTCCACTGAGGTGTTTACATTTCCGATGGGAAAGGTGGTGTCAGTGGGGCAGGGGAAGGGATCTGAGGGAGGGTCGCTGGGCCTGAAATGTTGACTCTGATTTCTCTCCACAGATCCTGCCAGATCTGAGCTTTTCCAGCAACTTTGGTTTTTGTCAGGGAGGTGGGGGAGGTTCCTGGGACTCGTTTGGAGGCTATAGCATGGTGGAGGAGTCTGCAGTGTCAACACAGACCCTGGGGAGTTGCAAACTCAACATTTTCTCTTGGGGGAAACACAATACCGATAGACTCTGGCACCTATTAATTATGGGATTCCTCACATTCTTTCCAACACAGCCAAAGAGTTCTCTTGAAGACGAGCAGACGGGGTTAGGTAAACATGTGGTTTTCTGTCTCTCACTCTGGGACAGAGCCGTTAGCAGACAGCTCGCAAGCAGTGCAGCCCCCTCTCTCTCTCTCTCTCTGTCTCATTTCCGCACTGGGATTGAGTTCCCCTCATTGGAAGGAAATTCTTCACTCTCAAATCCTGTGACAGAGGGAAGAGGAGGGCGGGAGACGTTTTGAGAGGATTTTAAGGGAGGGGGGTCCTCCCTCAAGTGACGGTGAGGAAGAGGCGTGTGTTGGAGGCCGGCCTGCTCCAGACTAACTTCCCAGACTGAAAGTGCCTGGAGGTAACAGCAGACAGTCTGGCCAGACCCCTGTGGCAGGCGCATTGTGAAGGTCAGTGGTTTTAGACAGTTAGAAGGACTCTCACTCAGGTCTGTGCTTGGCTCAGATTTAATTGAGTGCTGTGAGTGTAATGCACAGATTTCTGCTCTGAAAGTTTTGTGGCAGACAGAATTCCTTGCTACGGGAGAGGTGTGTGTGTGGAAGGGGAGAGAGGGTTCAAATCCTGCTGAGAAGAGGGTGGCAACTTCTGTTGGGACACAGCGCTTCAGACTAAGTTTCCTTTCCAGCAGTCTTGTCTCCTGGTGATTCAGACCGAGTGCTGTTGCTGCTGACGCACTGTGTCAGGATTTTGCCTGCTCTTGTTTGTCTGTCCGACTGGGGGGAATGACGTTAAGAAACAGGAGACCTCTCTCCGGCTGGAAGGAGGTGTCAGCAGCATTCCCGAGGCTTTTCAAAACACCGGCCAGCCCCAGCCTCAGACCCCAAGCAGGGGCTGGAGTGGGAGAAAGGATGTAGATTGTAACAGGCTCCCAGTAATTTGGTTCAGTGATGGCTAAGGATCAGACCAACAGAGTCAGGACTTAAGAGTCCCATCCTCTGACCGTGTGCAGAGAGGTGGTGGAGATTGGTCTGTCCTCACTGCTCAAGAGAGAGTGTGTGTAAATGTGACTGCCCTGGGCACCGGGGTGATTGACTGGGAGGGGCTACATCTCTCTGGAAAGTGCCGTGCTGTTTGTTACTCTGAGCTAATGGGTCAGACTGAGGTTCCAGCTCTCAGGCCCAGGACCACAGTGAGCGGAACGGTGGCACAGTGCCTCACAGCGCCTGAGACCCGGGTTCAATTCCCGCCTCAGGCGACTGACTGTGTGGAGTTTGCACGTTCTCCCCGTGTCTGCGTGGGTTTCCTCCGGGTGCTCCGGTTTCCTCCCACAGACCAAAGATGTGCGGGTCAGGTGAATTGGCCATGCTAAATTGCCTATAGTGTTAGGTAAGGGGTAAATGTAGGGGTATGGGTGGGTTGCGCTTCGGCGGGTCGGTGTGGACTTGTTGGGCCGAAGGGCCTGTTTCCACACTGTATGTAATCTAATCTAATCTAAGTGTAGTCTTGGTGGCAGCTCGGCACAGGCTCTGGTATTCTGTAACCGGGCACAACTTGGACACCCCCACCCAGGACCCTGACCCTAGCCAGATCCCATCTCCAGCTGGCCTCCCCTTCTCCACCCAGGATCCCCTAGCCCCTCTGCTCCTCTTCAATAAGGATTCCACTCTCCACCTGGGCCCCCTCCCCCTAGTCCCTCTGCTCCTCTCCACCCGGGACCCCCTCCCCCTAGTCCCTCTGTTCCTCTCTCCCCAGGACCCCCTCCCTAGTCCCTCTGCTCCTCTCCACCCGGGACCCCCTCCCCCTAGTCCCTCTGTTCCTCTCTCCCCAGGACCCCCTCCCTAGTCCCTCTGCTCCTCTTTACCCGGACCCCCGCCCTCTAGTCCCTCTGCTCCTCTCCACCCAGGACCCCCTCCCCCTAGTCCCTCTGCTCTTCCCCACCCGGAACACCCTCCCCCTAATCCCTCTGCTCCTCTCCACCCAGGCCCCCCCTCCCCAAGTCCCTCTGCTCCTCTTCACCCAGGCCCCCCTCCCCTAGTCCCTCTGCTCCTCTTCACCAAGGATCCTTCTCTCTACCCAGCACTCCCTCCTTATAGGACCTTTCCCCCCCCTCTCCACCCAGGAAGTCCTCCCCATCTCCGTCCAGGATCCATCTTCCCCTCTCCAAATTGCCTCACCCAACCCTCCCCCCCCTCCAGGATTCCCCTATTCCACCCAAGCCCCCTTCCCTCCACCCGGGTCATCCTATCCACCTCACCACCCATGACCTCCGTGCCCCACTACCCCTCTCCACCCAGGACTCCTCCTCACCTCTTTTATTTTAACGCCCTATGGATAAAAATGTCATCCCCACCCCTGAACTTCTCTTTGCTTGCCCACTACCTAGTCTTCACAGGTAGTATAGAGTCATGGACTCATACAATACAGCACAGAAACAAGTCCTTTGGTCTATCCAGTATGTGCTGACCATAATCCCAAACTAAAGTATTCCCACCTGCCTGTGCTTGGCCCATATCTCTCCGAGTATTTCTCTCCTATTCATATATTTCTCCAAATGTCATTTTAAACATTGGACCTGAATCACATTCACCACATCCTCTAGAAGTTCATTCCACATGCAAGCTCCATTCTGTTAAAAAAAATTGTCTAATCTTTTAAAAATCTTTCTCCTCTCGGTCTTGAAATTCCCAACCCTAGGGAAAAGGCACCAGCCACTCACCTTATCTAGGCGCCTCATGCTTTTATAAACTTCCTACGCTCCAGTGAAAAAGGCCCCAGACTGTCCAGCCTCTCCTTCATTACTCAAACCCTCCAGTCCTGGCAACATCCTGGTAAATCTTTTCTGTACCTTCTTCAGCTTAATAATGTCTCCCCTATAACAGGGGTGTCCAGAAATGGGTACAGTACTCCAGAAGAGGCCTCACCAGTGTCCTGTACAACCTCAATCCATAGTCAAAGGTCTGAACAATGAAAGCAAGTGTGTTAAACACCTTCTTAACACTCTGTCTACATGTGACGCAAACTTCAAAGAATAGTGTAACTGAACATAGGCCTCTCTGTTGTACAGCACTACCCGAGGGCTGACTTCTAACTGTACGAGTCCTGCCCTTAATTGTGTTGATGGGGAAAGTGTGAGGGAAGCACTGGAATAAAACATTACTTTTTTGGGAGGTGGCTGTGTGCACATTGACGGCCATGTTTGTGTAATTACATCAGTGGTTCCTGTTCTTCCTCCTGACCTTCATTGTTTTTTTCCCTGTTCTCTCTCCCGTTGTCATGGGCAGTTTCTTTGCAGAGGCTTTTGTCAATCGCTTAGGCCCGTTCCCTTTTTGTAGGAGGGTGAGCACGTGACCCAGTGGGAACAGTCCTCCCCCTTGGGCCTTGGTCTGAAGGGTCTCTTCAGATTGCTGGGTGTTACAGATTCATGAACACTATGTGAGAGATAGCCAATGGCAAGTCTGTGCAGCCTTCCCATATAACTGCAAATGCCTTGTGTAGCACAATCCACAACCCCCCTCCAATACAAATAAAAACGCAGAAACCAGGAATATTAGGAGGCCATTCAGTCCTTCAAGCCTGTTCCGTCTTTTAATTTCCTGGCCGATCCTTGGTTTCAATACCATGTTCTCATCAATATGCGTTGATGCCTTTAAAATCTAAAACTGCATTTATCTATCTCTTAAATATATTCATTGTCTTGGCCTCCGCATCTTTTCTGTGGTTGAGAATCTCGCAGGTTCCTCATTTCAGTGCTAAATGATCCTGAGACTCCCCAGCTAGGGTAAAAGATGTTCGCTGTTTTTAAATGAAGTCCACATCATCCATAGAATTGTCAAATCCCGACAGTACTAAAGAGGCCGTTGGGCACATCAGGTCTGCACTGACCATCTGAAGAGCATCTGACCCAGACCCAGCCCTCCACCCTGTTCTGTAACCCCACATTAACCATGGCTAACCCACCTTGCCTGCACATCCTTGGACAATATTTGGAATGGTTAAATTTAGCTGTTCGGTCCGTGTCCGTCCTTTGCAGAGCAATCCCGTCGGTCCCATTGTCCTACTCTCCCCATACCCCTGTAGGGTTATTGAACTCCAGATGCTGTCCAATTTCCTTTTAAAGCCATTTGTTGTCACTGCTTCCATCACCCTCGTGGGGGGTATTGAGTTCCCGGGTCGTTCACCCTGGCTGCATGAACAAAGTCTTTACTCACAAACCCTCCTGTATCTCTTGCCAAAGGCCTGAAAGGGGAGGCGATGGTTTAGTGGTAATGTCACTGGACTAGTAATCAGATACCCAGGTTCATGTTCTGGGGATGTGGGGGCTCTGAATCCCACCATGGCAGATGGTGAGATTTGAATTGAATAAAAATGAGCAATAGTCCTGCATCCTCCCCTGACTAGCCTGATAGTCCGCACTGTCAATTCTTGTTCTAAAAAGTAAACCAGCCAGTTCGTGAACACCCATTAGAGAAAGGGAAATTTGCCATTCTTACCTGTTCTGGCCTACATATGACTCCAGACTGACAGCAAGGTAATTAGCTCTTGACTGTCCTCTGGGAAATTAAGGATGGGTAATAAATGCTGGTCTGGCCAGAGACTGTGAATGAAGTTTTTAAAAAAAATGTCTTCCCTAGTCCTTGTATCATCAGTTAGTGGGAACAGTTTTCTTGTGTCTACCTATCCCAATCTGTTGTCATATTTTACCCGCCTGTTAAATCTCTCAATCTTCTTCGCTCTAAGAAAAAAAAACTAGCTAACTTCATCAAACTCACGTTGTCAGTAAATTCGCTCATCCCCTGAACAGCTCTGGTAAATCTCCTCTGCATCCTCCCCTGACGCCCTGCCTGAGGTGTGATGACCAGAACTCTCTGTGGTATGGCCAGACCAGGCTGGAAATGCAGGAGATGGTAGGCAACCTGGTTGAGAAACTCGGTTAAAATCTTTGAGGTGCTTCCATTTCCTAAGGGTTGACATTTTGAGATTGTCAGCCCAGATCATTCCGAAAGCTGTTTAGTCAGAGCAGCCTAGGTACACAAACACAATCTAATGTTATCTTCATATTCTAAACCTCAGTCAGATCACCCCTGAACCTGGTAAGTACACTTCTTTAAGTTACGCTGTCCCACTCTGACTCTATCTAAGACATCTTAGATTAGATTCCCTACAGTATGGAAACAGGCCCTTCGGCCCAACACGCCCACACCAACCCTCCGAAGAGTAACCCACCCCTACGTTTACCCCCGACTAAAATATCTAACACTATGAGCAATTTAGCCTGGCCAATTCAACTGGCCTGCACATCTTTGAATTGTAGGAGGAAATAGGAGCACCTGGAAACATGCAGACATGGGGAGAATGTGCAAACTCCACACAGACAGTTGCCCGAGGCTGGAATCAAACCTGGGTCTCTGGCGCTGTGAGGCAGCAGGGCTAATCACTGAGGCACTGTGTTGTCCCAAATGTTAATATGCTGACCCAACTTAGTGATCTTTCTGAGACTCTGGTGTCTCTCCCCCCTCATCCCCTCCCGCCCCCACCCCCCCCTCCCACGCCCATTAAATGTGAGGAGACGAGAACTGGATTCTTGTGTCTTTACAAATGGAGACCTTGGCCATATTATTGGAAGAAGAAAGGACTAGCTTTCCAAAATACTTCACAGCCAGTGAGGCACTTCACAAATGTGGTCAGTGTACCGTGGGAGACATGGCAGCCAGTTTGTGCACAGTCTCACAAGCAGCAGTACGCTCAGTGATCAACGGCCCAGGTGTCTGTGAGTTAACTGTTGGGGTTGCTGCACATTTTGGGGTGTGGAGACACTGATACTGTTGTTCACAGGGGTCTCCCAGAGGTTCACCAGGAGTTTGCCTGTGGGCTTGCCTTTCCCAAAAGTAGCTAACAAAGTGGTCAGCACCTCAAACAGGCAAACTAACGGCTGGGCTGAAACCTGTTTCTGGCAATGCGCACTGCACTGGATTTTATTTCACCCTCTGGAATGTTTTGAGGGATAAATATTGATCAGCGCACTGGGGGAGGGCAGACCATGAGAACATCTCTTCCCACCTTTCCACAGTGTTCATTGAATCTTTAACTTCACACTGACTGAATCGAAGGTCATTTTTATTGTTCTTGTGTGGACTCGATCTCAGATAAGGGCCACTTTCCGTTTAACTCTGGGGTTGAGTTAGTATGGTGTGCCAATTTCAACAAGATGCTTTCTCACCTCCCCCTCCCACTCCAAGGACTGCACATTCTCAAATGCAAAACCGATTTACACAGTCAGAATGATTGACTGCATAAAGTAACCCATTTGACCCATTGAGTTTAAGCTTGCTCTCCATGGAACAATTCAGTCAGTCACACTGACCTGCAAAGTTATTTTTTTAAGCGCCCTTCTAATTTTGTTTTCAAATCATTCATCATTGCTGCTTATGTGCTCACCCCTCTTAGTTCTAGATTCCCCAGCCGAGGGAACAGCCTTTTGGCATCCCCCCGAATACAGTTGCTGAGACTCTTGTGTGTTCAGTACGACCATTCTTCGAAACTCGAGAGTGTAAGTCCATTCTCCTCCCATTTCTCCTTGTAAAACAGTCGTGGCGTTCCACGAATCAGTCCGGTGGATTTTCATTCCATCCCTTCGAGGGTATGTATATCATTCCTGAGACGTGGGGACAACATCTGCATTCGGTATCCCATGTGTGGTCTCACCCCAACCCTGTATATTTGTGAAAAGGCTCCACTCCAATCCCATTACAATACAAACCAACGTGGCATTTTCCGTCTGCATTGCTTACTGTAACTGCATGTTAGTTTTGTGATTTGTGTGCGAGCGTCTTCGTGCCCTTCTTGCAGTTTGCATTCCCCCCCCCGTGTCATCAGCAAAATTGGGTGTAATGCACCAAGTACCTTCATCAGACTCCAAAATACAGATTGTAAATAGCTCAAGCCCCAGCACCAATGCCCATTACACTCCATTACTTAAAGGCTGTCTGTTTTAAAGGCTCAGTGGTTAGCACTGCTGCCTCACAGCGCCAAGGACCCACGTTCGACGTTCACCTCGGGCGACTGTCTGTGTTGAGTTTGCACATTCTCCCCGTGTCTGTGTGGGTTTCCTCCCACAGTCCAAAGATGTGCAGGTCAGGTGAATTGCCCATAGTGTTAGGTGTATTCGTCGAGGGTAAATATAGGGTAGGGGAATGGGTTTGTGTGGGTTACTATTCGGAGGGTCTGTGTGGACTTGTTGGGCCAAAGGGCCTGTTTCCACACTATGGGGAATCTAATCTCTACATTCAGACTTGGGCTGACAAGTGGCAAGTAACACTTGCACTAATGTCAGGCATTGATCATCTACAACAAGAGAAAATCAAACTGCCTCCCCTTCACATTCAATGTCAAGAGGGTGGTGGCCAGCTGGAAGGTTGGAACTGGGATAAGGAGTGGGGAGGGGAAGTGAGGAAACTGGTGAAATCCACATTGATGCCGTTTGGTCGGAGGGTCCCAAGGCCTGGCCCTCGTTGGCCTTCAGATGGTGGTCATGAGGTGCCTTCCTGAACCACTGCAATCCATGCACTATAGGTTCATCCACAATGTCTTAGAGGGAGGGCATTCTAGGATTTTGCCAGAGTGACACTGAAAGAATGGTGACATGTTTCCAATTCAGAATGGTGAGTGGCTTTGAGGGAATTTGCAGGTGATGCCGTTCTCATGTATCTGCTGCCACTGTCCTTCTAGTTGGAAGTGGTTGTGTTTGGAAGGTGCTGTCTCAGGACTTTTCGCAAATTGGTGCAGTGCATTTTGTAGATGGTACACCCTGCTGCTATTTAGTGCGATTGGTGGAGGCTGAGGATGCTTGAGGATGTGGTGATGACCTAGTGGGTTGCTTTGTCCTGTATGATGTTGAGTGTTGTTGAAACTGCACTCATGTAGCTAAGTGGAGAGTATTCCATCACACTCCTTCCTTGTGCCTTGTAGCTGATGGACAGCTATGGGGAGACGGAATTATGTTCTGTAGTATTCCTAGCCTATGACCTGCTCTTGTAGCCACTGTGTTTATATTGGCAGGTCTAGTTGAGTTTCTGGTCAATAGTAGCTCCCAGAATGTTAATAGTGGGCAGTAATTGAGTACCAGCTTTAACTTTGTGATGAAGATTTTAGAGGTGACCAGCATTTTATTTCTCAGTAAGGGGCACGAGTCTTTGGAACTCTGTTTCTCAAAAGGCAGTTGGAGCAGAGCCTCGGTGTATATTTAAAGCAGAAGTATTAAGATTCTTGAACACATCAGAAAGGTTATCAAGGATGATTTGGGCTTTGCTCTCAACAGGTTATCGTTACTCGATACATGATACAGGAAAAGCACAGCAGGTCAGGCAGCATCCGAGGAGCAGGAGAATCAACGTTTCGGGCATAAGCCCTTCATCAGGATTGACTCATTCAGGGCTTATGCCTGAAATGTTGATTCTCCTGCTCCTCGGATGCTGCCTGACCTGCTGTGCTTTTCCAGCACCACGTTCTCGACTCTGATCTCCAGCATCTCACTTTCTCCTAGTTGATACTTATGTTATCCCCCACAACATAAGGAACAGAGTGTGGATAATATGGTATTGAAAGATCCAACAGCAGTTTATTGCACCTCATTCATATCACATTCACAGGCACATCAGAGTCAGGGCTAACGTTAAGCTGTTAAGTTACACAGAGTGGCATGTCATGCTTCAAGTGATCCTGAGGTAAGATGGAAACAGAGACCATCAGACCCTAAAGTCACATGATGTGATGCAGTGATGATGTCACGAGGGTGTCTCTTAAAGGTATACTGATTATGAGACATAACACAAGAGGGGTGGGTGGAAGGTAAGAATGTAGAGTAATCAGAACAGCCATGACCAGTGGAGCAGCGTCAAGGAGCAGAGAGTCAGTTCCTGTTCCTAATTTGTATGATTAATGGATAATCTGTCTGTAGATGCAGCAATTTCTTGAACTGGCAGGCAGCGTTCCCTCAGATTTTCTCAGTGGCTGTGCAGCCATCCAGAGCCCTTGAGTGCAGGCAGTTTGTTGAGCAGAACACTGGAGTGGCTGTCTGTGCATGCAGCTCGTAAGGAACGTTGCAGACTGCGAGTATGAGTGGCCATTTCCACCAAGAAAATGGCAGAGAGACACTAATTGCCCAGCAACTTGGGGTAATTTATCACAGTGCCCATCACAACCTCCTGCCTGGGTTGTATGTGGGTATTAGCAATAGCCATTGGGCTGACAGTCATTCTGGTAGCAAACTCTGCACTGGTGTTTCTGAGGCCTAGTCAGCATTATGAGTGGAGAGTTACAGGAGGGAATCATTCCAGGGCTGCATTTGGAATGTTTTCCTTTTGTTTCTGACCAAATATGGCGATGAATAGGATTCCACGATTCCTAACTATTGCTTGGGAGAGTGTGTGGGTAAGGAAATGTCCTCGGAATCTGGCTGCCTCGTTTCAGTGGGTTTTGTAAAGATCGTGGAAGATGGTATTGCAAAACCCCAAAGTTAAAAAAGCCCCGGCCTTTAAAAAGGAATGTTGGCGAACAGAAGCCACGAGTGAACATCTGGCACGTTGAGAGAAGGCGGAATGCTTTCCAGATGTCTCAAGCTCACAAACAACAAGCGCACAGATTCTGCGACTGAGCTTCGACAAAGCAGGAATTGCCTCTTCCCCCCCTCCCCTCCCCCCCCCCCCCCCGGTATTTTAGGAGATCTGTCTGACAGGACCCTGGGAGTTAATTGGATAAAGAAGGTAAACATGATGGTGTACCGTGAGACTGTAGGAGGATGTTGGGCGGGGGAAGGGTACAAAGGCAGCATCCCCCCAAGCTGTAGGCCGCCACACTTGGCTGCTGCTACTCTGCCTGCTGGGCCTAGTCAGAATTCCCAGTCTGTTCCCAGAAATGTTAACACTGAAGGCTTACCTCCCTGTCCACTGCCATGAGCACCTTTACCTGTGGCCTGTCATGACTAGGAGGGCTGATACTAGACTAGACTTACAGTGTGGAAACAGGCCCTTCGGCCCAACAAGTCCACACCGACCCGCCGAAGCGCAACCCACCCATACGTATACCCCTTACCTAACACTACAGGCAATTTAGCATGGCCAATTCACCTGACCCGCACATCTTTGGACTGTGGGAGGAAACCGGAGCACCCGGAGGAAACCCACGCAGACATGGGGAGAATGTGCAAACTCCACACAGTCAGTCGCCTGAGGCGGGAATTGAACCCAGGTCCCTGGCGCTGTGAGGCAGCAGTGCTAACCACTGTGCCACCGTGCTGCCCTACGTTGACAGGAATTGGGTAGTTTACAGTGAGGAAATGAGAGACCTTTGTGAACCTGATGTACCTTCTGTTACTTGGCCCTGGGGCTGGGTGCTAGACTTATAGTCGAGACGAGGGCGGGGGATTCCTGGCAACAGGAAGGTATTCCCAATTTAGCTCTCATCAAAGTCTAGCTGCTCCTTCGAAAATGTGTCACAAGAGGAGGCCGTTCAACCCCTCAAGCCTGTTACATAGGGACAGGAGGAGGTCATCCATCCTTTTGGGTTAGTTACACGGGAGCAGCCCCTTTAGATCTGTTAGATAGGAAAAAGGAGGAGAATATTCAGCTCCCAGTACCCATAACGTCGGATGGAAATATGACACTCGGGTTATTTAGGAACAGGAGGAAGCCATTCAGGCCTTGAACCTGTTAAATCAGGAGAGCAGGCGGCCATTCCCTGCTTTGAGCCCATTAGATAGGCTGTAAAGGAGGTGAAAGTGAGGATTGCAGATTAGAGTTGAGAGTGTGGTGCTGGAAAAACACAGCCAGACAGGCAGCATCCGAGGAGCAGGATAATCGATGTTTCGGGCAAAATGCCCTTCGTCAGGAGTGAATCATTCATTCATGCTGAAGGGCTTTTGCCCGAAACGTCGATTTTCCTGCTCCTTGGATGCTGCCTGACCTGCTGTGCTTTTCCAGCACCACACTCTAGGCTTTAGAGGAGGATATTCAATCAAGTGTTACAAAGGAAAAGGCCATTCGGCCCAGTGAGTCTGTTCTGCCGTTCTATCAATCATATCTCAACTTCAAAACGTGAAAGTAATCCGAGACGTGGATTGAATGGATAGTTGGAATCTTTTTTTCCCCCAAGGGTAGAAATGTCAATTCTTCAGGGACACAGGTTTAAGGTAAAAGGGGAAAGTTTAAAGGAGATGGAAGAGAAGTTTTTTAAATAGATTACTAAGTGCCTGGAATATGCTACCAGAGGAAGTGGTAGAAGCAGATACAATGGCAACATTTAAAAGCTACCTTGACAGATACATGAATAAGTTGAGAATAGAGGAATTTGGACCAGGTAGAGGTAAAAAGTGTTTACTTCAGAAAGGTGTTGTGATGATGTAGGCTTGGTGGGCCATAGGGGCTGTTCCTGTACTGTTGTACTGTGCTTTAGTTTTTGTTCATTTACCCTCCATATTGTTTTGAGACCATACCTCCCAAAAATCTCCGTCTTCAAAGTATGAGTATCTGTAACTCCGGGCAGAGCGTGTCTGCTCTCCGCTATCCAGGGAGTGAAGCAGTGCCTCCTGACGTCAACTCAAACAGCCTGGCTTCTGCCCTCGTGTCCTGAAACTGTCCATCTCCATCTAGCCCAACCACTCCTACAGCCACCTTCCACCCTCTCAATCGGTTTGCCCGTGAACTCTGTGAACACGGCCAGTTCCAAGAACGTAACCCTGTTGGCCGTGATGTCATTTTGATTCTTCCTGCTGCATTGTGCCGAGTTTTGTATGGCCAGCCCCCAGGATACTGCATGGCACCCTATGCAGGGTCCCCAGTGTGATCCAATTAGAGATTTGGCAAGGAGTAATAGAACATCTGGTCCATTGCTTTGTAGTGCCCCCCCCCCCCCCGATATAAAAGTCAGAGTTCCATGAGTCTCAGTAATAATTTGATAGCCTGCAATGATTTCTGGCTGTGGACCCCTCCATTTCGAACACCACTTGAAGGAGCATATCAAGGGTGCTGAATGAACTCTGGATAGTGGTGTCTACCACCGAGAGTGGCTTGGCAACAGCCCCATTGATTGAGCTTTTTAATCATTCATTCATGCGATGTGGGTGTCATTGGCTGACCAGCACTTACTGCCCATTCCCAGTTGCCTTTGAGATGGTGGTGGTGCATTGCCTCCTTGAATTGGGGGTGAGGGGGGGATGGTGATGGAGGTGGAGATGAATTTACCAGAATGAGTTCTACAAATGAGTGATTTTTTTAAATGATAAGGTTCAATTTAGAGAAGATGGGGTTGTTCCCCTTAGAGCAGGGGATGTGAGGAGAGATTTGATTGAGATCGAGGCGATTGTAGCTGAAAATGGGTTGCTGGTTAAAACACAGCAGGTCAGGCAGCATCCAAGGAACAGGAAATCCGACGTTTCGGGCCAGAGCCCTTCCTGATGAAGGGCTCTGGCCCGAAACGTCGAATTTCCTGTTCCTTGGATGCTGCCTGACCTGCTGTGCTTTAACCAGCAACACATTTTCAGCTACAATCTCCAGCATCTGCAGACCTCACTTTTTAATCAAGGAGATCGTGACCTGTACTGATAAAATAGATAAAGAATGGCTTTTCTCGTTAACTGATGATACAAGGTCTAGGGGGGGAAACAGATTTAGGGTTTTGATTGTAATGATCCCAGCTGATGGTCTGACTGGATAAGTCAGATCCCAGACAGGAGCCTGACTTGATAGATCATATTTTGATTTGATTTTTTGTTTTATCAAAGAGGTCTCTCACATAAGTTCACAATGTGGCAGAATTTGCTTTAACAACAACATGGACATTTTATGACAAAAGGGAGTTTGAAAAAAAAATAGAACAATCCAAACTCTATGCTTACCATACAACTTCAAATAATTTATTTTCAAAGTGCCGCTGGCTTCGTGCTGTGCACTCTGATCCGAGCAGGCTCAGAGCAAGTTGTTGCTTGTCACATCCTTACCCAGGACGAGTCACCAAACTGGAAGAAGGAGCTCCCAAACTGATTGATTGATTGATTGATAACCCATTTTCTGGCTTCATTTACTCCAGGTTGCATTCTGTGCTTGGGTCAGTCAAACTACTTCCGGTTCAACCATCCCATCGAAGCCAGACGGATCAAAAACATGAAGCCCGACAACGAGATCTTAATCTCCTCACCCAGCTTCATGCCAGGTAAGAGGAGAAAGTGGGGACTGCAGATGCTGGAGATCAGAGCTGAAAAATGCGTTGCCGGAAAAGCGCAGCGGGTCAAAGCTGGAAAATCGCACCATTCCTGAAGAAGGGCTCATACCCGAAGCGTCGACTCTCCTGCTCCTTGGATGCTGCCTGACCTGCTGCGCTTTTCCAGCAACACATTTTCAGCTTCATGCCAGGTAAGAGGCAGGTCAAGGATACGAGGCTCAGGTCATGGTTATCTCTGCCAAACCCCATAGGGGGCAGTGGTGGGCTGCGTGGTCCATCAAAGTGCAAGGGAATGTTTGGAGATGCTGAGCATGCACTGTTCCAGTTCTCTCTCTGATTTTCAAATGATTTTAATCTACCTCTTTGCAGTAGATTCCAGAGCCCAGTTCCCAATTCCACCGTTACAACCCACATCTGCAGCATTCTTCATCAGCTCAGTGTTTTTTTTTAAAAAAAGCTTAGCGAAGGAGTTTTGCTCACTGAGATACCTGTTTATCTTTGAGAAACTGAGAGCCATTCCTGCTGTCGTTAGCTAGTCTTAAATATCAACACTCCCCCCAAAGCTCCTGGATAGTTTCCTAAAGCTTTTTGCTGTCGGCTTTTTGACCTAAGCTTCAACGCAGTGGCACGGGGCAGAACACGGTGGCTCAGTGGTTAGCACTGCTGCCTCACAGCACCAGGGTACCAGGTTCGATTCCAGCCTTGGGTGACTGTCTGTGTGAAGTTTGCATGTCCCCCCTGTGGTTTCCTCCCACAGTCACAAAGATGTGCATTGTGTTAGGGGCATTAGTCAGAGGGATACAGGTCTGGGTGGGTCACTCTTTGGAGGGTTGGTTTGGGCTGGAGGGCCTTTTTCTGCACTGTTGGGAATCTAATCTTAATACACAGCGAAAGTACACAATTTAAAGCCATTTCAAAGAGCCAAGATAGCTGTGATGGTTTTGCAATCAGATTCACCTCCCTGTTTTGGCTCTGCTTTCAGTACAAAAAACATGGAGGTTAGTAAGGAAAATTGCTTTCCTGTGATTGGATAGTTAGTAACTAGAGGAGACAGACTTAAGAGAATTGGCAAAACAGTTAGAGAGGAGATGCGATTTTTTTTAACACCAAGATCAGCGTGTTTGACTTGCAGACACAATACATTTCAGTGGGTTTTGACATATAATTGAAAGAGCAGTTTGTCAGGGGTGCAGGGGGAAAACAAGCCTGCTCACTCCTCAGTGTCACAGGTCCTTGACTGACCCCAAACCTCTCCAGTCATCCTCTGCTCTTGTACATCGTTGTCATTCCAATCTTGCTCACAAACTCTGGGGCCACGTGACAATTCTTGAACCTTCGAATGGGGTCAGAGTGGGAAAATTGTTAATCAGTGCATGGTCAGTTTTTTTGTAACATGGAAGGGACCCATTATCCCTTAATTGTCCGCGTTGAACTGAAGAGGTACCTTTTCATTCTTAATTTTGTGTGTAGCTTTTCCAATGTGCAATTTTAAATGTTGATGTTTTGCATCTGTCTCCCCACCCCTAAGTCATTGTTCTGAAAACAAACCTGACCCCTTGCCAACCCTCCTAAAGCTCCCATGGCTCCTCTCTGGGGGTGGTGGAGCACATTGCACCCAAACACCCCCTCCCTGTACCAACCCATGTACTCATACAGCTTCCCTCACAGCCCCAACTACTACCACCCCATCACCTCCATTGCACTCCCCTCCCACTCCCCTCACCTATCCAACCCACACCTACCCTTCCCCTGTCCTCCAGCCCCTCCCGCGTCCTCAATGCCCACCCCTGAGAACTTCAAGCCCCTCCTGCGTCCTCCACCCCTTCCTTTGTCCTCCAACCCCCATTCCCTGTCCTGCATTACTCCCCCATTCCCTTTCATCCACTCCTCCCTCCCCCTTCATCCAGCCCCATCCCCCATCCCCTGTCCTCTGCTTACACTCACCATCCCATATGGACTCTCTGTCACCCACCTCCCCTCGCTCTCACCCCCCTCCCATTTCCCCTCGCACTCACCTTCCTCCCCTCCCCTCCACTAGCACACACCCCACCCCACCTTCTCACTCTCACCCCCCTCCTGGTCACCCCCACATCCTCCACCCCCACCCCCTCAAGTGTCCCCCAGCCCTCATCCCCTTCCTCCACCCCACCATCTCGTGTCCATCATCAGCCCATCCCCCTGTCCCCTGCCCTCCACCACACCCATCCCTCCATCACCGACCACACCCTACCTCCTCCCAGTCCAGTACCTCCCCCCCCCCACACACACACACACACAATATTTGGACATCTGAGAAAGGCGCACCCCAAAAATCTGCTCCTAATACAATTAATATTCTGTTTCGGTGACAGATTTTCCCAGTGCCAGGGAACGCCATGCATTGGCACAGAGCCCACCCTCCAGACTATTGGGATTTGAACGCATTTGCCGTGGTAACTGGGAGGACAACGCCCCTCACGAGTCGCTCAGCCTGACGACGATGACCCGCGTCGTGCCGTACTCGGAGGGCCAGACCAGGGGCTCCTCTGAGGAGCTAAACGCCGACGGGGGGCGATTCACGGCCAGAACCACCAGCAGCCGCCTTGCCATGTCTCCTCCATACCCACCGTACTCACCCATTTCGACGGACTGGCCGTCCGGCGGTGCCTTCCAGCGGTTTTTCCCTTCCAGGTCGCCGATGAACTCAGCCGGTTCTCCGCCTCCCCCGCACAGCCCCCCGTCACCAACGGTTTGCTCCCTTTACTCTGAGTCCTACCGGGGTGGGATGGGGTCGAGGCGGAGGAGGCAGCCGGAGTTGTGGAACGGATCGCGGTCTCCCGGCTTCGGTTGCGGGGAAAGCCTCTCCCGGCGGGCCGCGTGGGACGACTTGACGTTATCGGCGGGAAGTGCCCGGTTTGGCGGTGGGCTCCTGCGTGCCGCCACCGCGGCTGACCGCGGGAAGGAGTCTGCCAGCGTGCCGTCGAGCCCCCGGCTGGCCCGGAGGCTCTACCTGTCCTGTAGCCCTGTCGATTCCTACGCCACCGGCCGCGAGAGGGTTGCCGTCGGCGACGGGGCTCTTGGGTATGGCCCTCGGGTGAGGGAGAGCTCTGGGACCTCTCTCCGGCTCACCGGGGTGCACAGCCGCTCCCTGCCCAAGCTGCACCGGGCCGGGGACTGCCAACTGACCCCCTTCACGTCCATCCAACAGGCCCGGGCCGCCACGGATGAATCCAGGGAATTGGCTCCAAAGTATTTCCCTTTACCTATGAAGGAATCTTTTTACTCCCAGTCCGGCCAAACCAGTATCGCCGCTGAAGGACTGGAAGAGCACCGTGCTTCAGGGAGCCCAAGGGTGGCTCAAAAGATGGCCCTGGCTTCGCCCCATTCCCCTCCAGGCCAGGCGTCGGACAGTCCCTTCGACACCCCTGGAAGGAAGGAGCTCCAGAACGGGGGGAGTGCCTTCCCTCTCGAGAGCCTCGACCCATCCCTCAGGGGCTGGGGCAGTCCGCCAGGGGGCGATGCAGGGAAGCCAGTGGTCTCAGTGCCTGGCCTGCGATCGGTGTCGCCCCCTGCCTTTCGCCGGCGCGCCAACAGCATCAGCTCGATCGGGGGCAACGAGGAGGAGCTCCTAGATTACCACCAACAGCAGAAGGAGGAGAGGCTCCGGGAACAGGAAATGGAACGTCTGGTGAGTGCACGGTCCCAGAGGAGATTTACCTGGGCACCACAAATGAGAAATTGCCGTCGAGACTCAGCAGGTCTGGCAGCATCTGTGGAAAGAACGCAGGGCCATTGGACCCAAAACCTGAACTTTTGTTTCTGCCTCCACAGATGCGTCTGAGATCTGCTGAGTGTCTCCAGCGATTCTTGTTTTTGTTTTGGTTCTCCATCATTCTCCATTTCTTTTGAGATTGACTTGGGCTTTGGCTTCAGTAACTCTGCTGATGGTCCACTGAGAGTTTGGGAATCACTGATATCTCCAGCTGTTCCCACTTTCCAGAGAGCAGTGGAAAGTGCAGGAACTTTGGGGTCCTGAGCTCTGAGGCAGCAATGACTGTGCCAGTTTGGATAGACAAAGTCCCTTCATATGCTTCTCTAGCTGGAGTTTTATTCCAATTTGCACTTCGTAAAATTCCAAAATACACTGATTACTTGTTCACTCTCCATCCAGGAAAGTTTTCCTCCAATTATCCCTTAATTCACATAACCATTACCTCTTCCCTAATTCCATTTAGTTCATGTATCCCTCCCAGATTGTATTAGATGATGTAACTCATTTTCATTTCTACAAGTAAATTAGTTTGGAAAACAAGAATTAAAAAATGACAAAAATGCTTATATATCTTGTTATATTTATGTACATCAGAGTTCCAAGCATCTTTTTCCAGTATTTCTTCTAGTTTTTTCCCTTCCTCATCCTCAGCTGTTGGATGGCTGATAGTGGCTATCCACTCATTTCAACGTAGAGACGACTTCATTCTCCAGAATCTACTTTAAAATTGCAATATCGATCCTCAGTCTCTCTTCAGTCAAGTGAATGCTATTGTAAAGTGGCTTATTTTGATAAAGCACTCGATGGGTGTTGCTACTGAACCCTGCTTTAAAATTTCTCCCGATATTTTCCCTGAGAAATATACCATTTCTACTGCCTCACCGAGAGTGAGAATTTCTGCTGCTAAGATATTTTTTACTATCATTCTGATCATTTTAGCTAAAGGGCATCATTTACATTACATTATCCTCAAGTTCTAAAGGTATCTATAAGTCTAAGCCCTCACTCAGTGCATTTTGATAAATAAACAACTTGCATCAATCTGGTGAACAACAATAAGAAATCCACCACTTTTCAATATAACTGATTCTCTCGCCATTGTAATTTTTTTTCTCTCTCTGTCTTTCCTAGCCTGTCTCAGCCTCTCTATCTCGCTCAACCTCTCTATCTGAAGCACAGCGTGGTGGGGTTTCTGGGGCCTGAAAGGATTTGGAGAGAAATTTTGAACAGATCTGCTCAGAGACAGTGAAGCGAATTGAGTCTTGATTGGTGCCGGGAAAATAATTATTGTTTAATGTGTGTGCAGATGAACCAAATAAAGAGTAATAAAGTGCAGGGTGATGGAAACAGCTCCTCTCCCTCTGTCTGCTTGTCTCTGTCCACCTGTTTCTTTCTGTCTGCTCTTTCAGAATAATCTCTACTGTGTCAAACGGTTTTTCAAAAAGGCTTTGACAAATAGTCTTTTCTTGGAAGAACGAGTCCCTACTTCCAAAAAGAATTGACATTCAAATTTCTTTGGAAATCACTTGCGAAAGAGCACTGCTAATACTTTGAAAGGATCCTCATCAGTCAATGAAGAGTGGTAAGGATGTGTAATTTGAGAATACACCCTTGGCCTTCCTCCCGAAGGAAGGATAAACTTGTCACAGAGAGAATGCAGTCGAAGTTCACTCGACTCATTCTAGGGATGACAGGTCTGTCCCATGAGGAGAGATTTGTTCAACAGAGCCTGTGTTCACTAGAGGTTAGGAGGATAAGAGGGGATTTGGTTGAAGTGATATAGGGAGAATATTTCCCCTGGTTGGGGAGACTCAGGATATGGAGTAGACCATTTCAGACTGAAATGAGGAACCATTTCTGAACTCAGTGGACAGTGAACTTGTGGAATTCTCTACCACATAAGGCTGTGGAGGCTAAGTGCTGGATGTATTCAAGAAAGAGATAGATGTTTAGATTTTAAAGACATCAAGGAGTAGAGGGGAAGAAAGATTTATTTATAATTGAGAAACATCTTGCATTTTTATTAGTTCGATTGACTGAGTCATAAATTAGTAGAAGTTTAATATTCCTCATTTTTTGAGTTTTGGTTCGGAAGGGTTCAGATCTTTGTGCTGCTGAGCTGGACCTGTTACAGGTTCAGCTGCAAATGTGTTGCTGGTCAAAGCACAGCAGGCCAGGCAGCATCTCAGGAATGGAGAATTCGACGTTTCGAGCATGTCAGGTACAGTTGCCAGGCTAATACCCAGGGAATATCGGTTCAAATCCCGGCATAACTGCTCGTGGAATTTAAATTTTGTTCTTAAATCTAGAATGTAAAAACTATTCTCAGTGATAATAATCACGACAACCCTATCATCAGTGATGGTAAAAGCTGATTGGGTTTAGCAATGTCCTGTAGGGACGGAGATCTTCTGTCCTCATCTATTCTAGCCTCGAGGTGACTCCAGACTCAGCAATGGGATTGTCACTAAACTGCCCTGATCTTCTCAGCAAGCTACTGAGTCCAGGGATAACTAGGGCAACAGTTTTACCTGCATCCTGTCAATACAGAACAAATGGGAAGTAACTTTAGTAGGGCAGAGGGGATGTGAAGAAAAGATTGTTTTTATCCTGAGGGATGTGGGAATCTGAGACTTTACCTATAACAGTGAGTTCTGTGATGACCAATGTTTCAAGTTTTTTTTCCCTTCATTCTCTTTTCTCTTTCTCATCTTAACCATGAGACCCATCTTTTGCATCCTCCCCACTAAACTGCTGATCAGCCAATTTGCCCTCCTGATCCTCGGGTCCAGCTGATTATGGTGAATGGATCTTTCTCTTCAGGTGTTGTCCCGCTCTCCTTTTAAGTCTGTTGGTCATTACCCGACGACTCAAAAGCATCAGAGTCAACTGATGTGAAGCTGGAAAAAACGCAGCAGGTCAGGCAGCATGGGGAGGATCAGGAACGGCAATGTTTCAGGCCAAAACCCTTCGTCAGGGAGGGTGCTGCCTGACCTGCTGTGTTTTTTCAGCTTCACACTATTGACTCTGGCTTCCAGCATCTGCAGTCCTTACGGTCTCCTCGTCCCTCAAAACATCAGTTCAGTGCAAACTTTGTTGAATGTAATGTTGTCTTCCAAACCATTCAGATCTTTCCCAGGACTCAGTTTTCGAATCCCTGCCATTTGGTGTCTCCCCTGTCGCAGTATCAAAACAGCTCTTATGAAGATTACAATATGACAGTGGTCAACTCCTCCCCCTCACACTTCTTGACCATCTGCAGCTTTTGACACAGTGACCGCGTCACCCTCCCCCAACCCCTCTCCACTGGCTAAGTCTACTCTCCTTCTGTTTTTCTCCATCTAATCAAGGCTGTAGACTCAGTGGGATTAGCACCTCCTCCTGTTCCTGTGTTACTATTCCCCCACGGGTCTATCCTTGTTTACCCCCACACTACCCTTCTGAAGTTCATCCACAAGCACAGTGATATTTAGCAATCTTTGGGAAGACTTATAGCTGAGATTGTTAAGTCTGTAAGTTAGCTGGCTGAGCTGGAAGGCTTGTTTTCAGACGTTTTGTCACCATGACGAGGTGACATCATCACTGAGAGTCTCTAGTGAAGTGCTGGTGGGATGTCCCGCCTCTCTATTTATAGGTCTTGGTTTCTTCAGGTGGGTGATGTCACTTCCGGTCCTTTTTTTCAAGGGAGCTTTCATACATACAAACAAAGAAGGACATCACTTTGACTGGGACCACACACACCCAGGCGAAACACAGACATGCACAATAATTCTTAGAGGCCTGGCATTCTAACCAGAACTCCATCAATAAACACACCCTATCTATCTTCCAGCTCACTGAGCTAACTTACTTACAGTGATAGTTTTCACATATATACCGATTAGCTGTATCTCACCATCAACATCTCTCTCTCCACTCCCCCATGGTCTCCAAATCATCAGTCTACATGTCTCTTCACAACTTTGGTGTCCCCTTTGATCCCATGATTAGCTTCCAATCTCCTCACTGAAACCAGTAATTCCCACCTCCGTGACATTGCCCCGTTCTCGGATCATTTGCTGCTGCAATTCTCATCCAACTCCAGACTCGGCTATTCCCACACACTCCTGGCTCCTCTCTTGACACACAATCCTCTGGAAACTTGAGATTATCCGAGATGCTGTTTCCTGTGCCTTAATTTGTAGCCAGTCTGTACCCTTAGCTCTCCCCCTGCTGCCTGACCCACAGCTGCTCCAGCTCCATTCCATGCAACATCTTGATTTTTTTTTAAAAAAAGACTTCTCATCCTGCTTTTCAGATTCCTCCTTGGGCTTTCCCCTCCCAGTGCCTGTATTCTCCTTCATTTCCACAACTCTCTAAGATCTCAGCATTCCTCTAGTTTTGACTCCTTGTCTCTCCCTGACTATAATTACTCCATCATCTGCCGTCAGCTGACCAGGTCCCAAGCTCTGGAATTCTGTCTTTGCGCCATTTCCCTTTCTTAAGATGCTCATTAAAACCTGCTTCTGTGATCTAATATCCTTGTACAGCTGGGTGTCACATTTTAAAATGCTCCTTTGGGATATTTTATCATGGGAATGGTGCCTATACATGTGGCACCTTAAGATGTTTCAGCAGTTTATCCCATCCGAGTCTGCTCGCCATTCTGTGAAACCAAGGCTGATCTGATCATTCTCGCCTCCACTTTCCTGCATTTTTCCCATAATCCTTGGTCCCCTTACTGATTATAAATGTCAATTTTAGCCTTGAATATTCCTAACAACTCAGCCTCGACAGCCCTCCCCAGTAACAAGTGCCACAGATTCACCACCCTGTGAGGGATGGAATTCCTCCTTATCTCTGTCCTAACTGGACAACCTCGACTCTGGATGAAAGCAAAATGCTGCAGACGCCGACCGTCTGTAGAATCAGGCAATACTTGAGAAACTCTGTGTCTGTGGGGAGAGATGTCATCCTTGTCCCTTCCCCCTATTTTGTCATCTGCAAACTTCTCGATAATGCATTCACTTCCCTCATCCAATTCACTAATATACGTTGTAAATAAATATTGGTTGTTGTAATATAAACCTACCACTTGATTATGTGGTGTAAAATAATTATCACGTAGCCCTGATCACAGCCGAGTTGAGGTAAAATGTTGGTGGAGCGGTTACAGTGGAGCCATTGAACCAGGAGGGAGTGTGATGGGTCAGTCCTCCAATGTCAATCCCCCTGTGGAATGGAGGGAAGCAGCATTACTGGGATTGCAGGGTAGCTGGAAGTGCTAAATACTCGGGAAATAATAACAGAAGGCACGAGGGCTGACAGTATCCCCTCCCTCCACCGATAGTGCCAGACTCTCTGTTGTTTGATGTTTGATGCAATTGATGTTTGTATCCAAAAGAGGTTGTACCTATATCTCCTGCCAAACGCGTGTGCACCCTAGAAGAGGGATGTGGTGTTCGGGAATTCTCCACAGCACTGGCACCGCGGTGCCCAGCTTCTGATGGAGTGACACAGACCCAGATCATTTGTGCTGTGCTCGGGCTCGCTCCCAGCTGCTGCTTGCCCGACCTGAGCGGGTCTGCGGAATCACTGCTGTGAGAAGGGGACGCCTCACGGCTGCACCGCCCCAGTGACTGGAAAGCAAATGATCTAGCAACCGGGAGTGATAATGCTGGACCGGGTGGAGGCCCTGGAACAAAAAGAGAAGGACATAGCCTGAATGCCTGAAACTCCTGGTAGATCAGGTTTAAAATTTTGCTGAACGGAAGCTCACACTCACTGAGCTCCTATATTTACACAGAAACCTCCCACCACCCCGCCACACACATCCCATCACCGACATTGGATACCAAGGCCGGTCTGTTTGGATATAGTGTTACACTTGCCCAGTTGTTCCAGGCTCTGTTTAACCACATGAGTTTTTACTGTACGTTGATTTAGAAAAGTCAGAGCGGATGTGATGATGTCGGGTGAGAATATCAGCTTGGTCCGCCCCGTTGGTTACCAGAGGGAGGGTTGAGATCGATGCATTTTTATGCTTGCTGCTAGTTTGCTGAAGAAAAAATTGGAAATCTGGGTGAGAAGGAAGGTGCTGAGGCCTACCTGCTGATCAGTATTTTAATTAACTCGAGAGGGGAAACGATCAAGATGAGGTTCAATCCCCTGGAAGGTCCGTTGTCGTCGTGTGAGGTGAGTTGAATGAGCTGTTGACAGCAGTTTGCGAAGTACCAGCCGTGAGGTTTTTCACTGAGGCCTTCATGCTTGTTAAATAGATTTGTGTGCTTCATTTTCCTTACTGATTAATTTACAGGTCTGAGCATCACTGGCTGTCCAGCATTAATTGCACATCAAGTACTTACAAAATTCTGACAGGACCAGGTAGGCTAAGTACAGGAAAGGTTATACTGGTTGACTGAGGGTCACAATTGAAGGATACGGGGTAGGCCTTTTAGGACTCAGAGATGTACAGCATGGAAACAGACCCTTCGGTCCAACCCGTCCATGCCGACCAGATATCCCAACCCAATCTAGTCCCACCTGCCAGCACCCGGCCCATATCCCTCCAAATCCTTCCTATTCACATCCCCAATCAAATGCCTCTTAACTGTTGCAGCCTCCACCACTTCCTCTGGCAGCTCATTCCATACACGTACCACCCTCTGTGTGAAAAAGTTGCCCCTTAGGTCTCTTTTATATCTTTCCCCTCTCACCCTGAACCTATGCTCTCTAGTTCTGGACTCTCCTACCCCAGGGAAAAGACTCTGTCTATTTATACTATCCATGCCCCTCATAATTTTGTAAACCCCTATAAGGTCACCCCTCAGCCTCCAACGCTCCAGGGAAACAGCTGAGGAGAAATGTTTACTTCCAGAAGGTGTTGAGTCGGTGGAATTTGCCACCGTACAAAGTGGTTAAGGCCGAAGCATCCGATGTTTTCAAGGAGTTAGATACACAGAGGGACCTTGATTATCCGAAGCGAGGAGTATGTCATTGGAGCGATCAAATGCCCAATAACATGGTTTAGTTGAGATCAGGACCTGGCGCTCTTGTTTGGATAATCCGAAATTCGGATAATCAAGGTTCCTCTGTAGTCACACAGCATCCAGATCTGGATTTATAATTGCCATTCCCTTAAAGTGTTTGCTCAAAACATTGGAACTTCCTGATCAATAAAACCACAAGCTAGAGGAGCAGAATTAAGCCACTGAGCCCATCGAATCTGCTCTGTGACTTAATCCTGGCTGATATGTTTCTCAACCCCATTCTCCTGCTCCCTCTCCATAACCTTGGATTCACCTACTAATGAAGAAGCCATCATTCTCCACAGAAGGCTGTGTTCCACAGATTCATCTCTGCCGGGCTGAGGCAGTGTCTCCTTGTCTCAGTTCTAAAGGGTCCAACCTTCACTTTGAGGTTGTGCCCTCTTCCCTTCTTCTTGTTGAAGATTCTTCTTCACATCCGCCCGATACAGGTCTCTCGGTATTCTGTAAGTGTCAATGAGATTTCCCCCAATCCTTCTGTACTCGTTGGAATACAGACTCAGAGTCCTCCTCACCCAACAAACTCTTCATTCGCTCGATCGTTCTTGTAAATCTCTGGACCCCCTCCCACAGCCCTGTCTACAGGCCGAGCTATGCTATTTGTAAGATAGTAGTTCAGGGGCTGCCCTGAGGGATTGCAGTGATTCAAGAAGGCAGCTCAACCACTCTCTCAATCTCGAGGGATAGAAGCATCCATACACCTCTCTGAGCCTGCTCAGCATGATCATGGATGATCATCAAACTCAAGTGACCAGTTCCTGTTTTCTCTCCATATCCTTTGATCCCTTTAGCCCTTTGAAATATATCTATTGGTATCACGATTTATATTGAATATGAATGTTGGAAGTATATGCTGATCATCTGGGTACTGCTACCACAAAATGCAGCCATGTCAGCCTAAATTATAAGACCATAAGACAAACGGTGGAAGTAAGGCCATTTGGCCCATTGAGTCCACTCCACCATTCAATCACGGCTGATGGGCGTTTCAACTCCACTTACCCGTACTCTCCCTGTAGCCCTTATTTCCTTGCGAGATCAAGAATTTATCAATCTCTGCCTTGAAGACATTTTAAATCCCGGCCTCCACTACACTCTGTGGCAATGAATTCCACAGGCCCACCACTCTCTGGCTGGAGAAATGGCTCCTCATTTCTGTCTTAAATTGACCCCCCTCTAATTCTAAGGCTGTGCTCACAGGTCCTAGTCTTCCTGCCTAACGGAAACAACTTCCCAGCGTCCACCCTTTCTAAGCCATGCATTATCTTGTAAGTTTCTATTAGATCTCCCTCAACCTTCTAAACTCTAATGAATACAATCCCAGGATCCTCAGCCGTTCATCATATCTTCGGCCTACAATTCCAGGGATCATCCGTGTGAATCTCCGCTGGACACGCTCCAGTGGCAGTATGGTTCATAAGTTTGAATAACTCTTAAAAATCTTTCCTTCGCCCTCCATGACTCAAGGAGAGCTACCCCTTTCCCAACTTCTTTGAGAAATCTGTCAACCTTGGTTGCCATCCTGACAGATCTCCTCAGTGTCCTCTTGGCAAAGGCCTTGACAGTGCTTTCTACAATATGGCCCCCAGACTGGGGTCCGACCTGGTGACCAGCCAGTGTGTTGGTAAATGTTTCCCATAATGTACTTGTTTTTACAAGTCCATTTCAGGGTGCCTTGTGAGACATAAGAACATAATTCACCTCTTGCTTCCTGGGTTTTCAGCGTTGCCACCGTCGGATAAACGTGCTTGAACACCAACTATTCACGATAGCTGTTTGGTGAGCCTCAGGTGGTGTCAAGGACCCTGCTTTCCTTCAAACACCAATGCTGGGCTTGCAGCAAAAGACCTGGTGACCACCCCCCCACCCTCAACCTCCCTTGATAACCCTCCCCATGTATTACTGGGAGGTGTCGGAGGCTTAGAAAGGGGAGGTGACTTTAGACTGGTGATGCCAAGGTGGCACGTTGCTGGCATTTTCCCTTCCCAATGGATAAGGCATGAGAAATAGTAGCAAGCGTAGGCTATTCAGCTCATTATCGACAATTCAATTGTGTCCCCAAATTCCAGTTCCTTTCCACTTTCACCCATTCTCTTGATTTCCTGGTAGGTCAAAACTTTGTCAAACTCAGCCATAAATATATTCAATGGCCTTGCCTGTTTGACTGTCGAGGGCAGAGAATTCCAAAGACTACCGTCCGACAGAAGGTCCTCCTTAACTCCGTCTTAAATGGGAGAGCGCCAGTTTTGAAACTGGTGTCCTCAAGTTCTAGATTCTCCAAGAAAAGTCACATCCTCTCAGACAGCTACTCTGGTGAATTCCCTCAGATTTTGGATCACCTCTCACGGTCACTGGAGTTTAGAAGAATCAGCCCCAACTGCTCAACTTTTCATCAAATCTCTTCATCCCTGGAGTCAGTTTATTGAGTCTTCCCTGAAGGACCTCTGATGCCTGAGTATCTTTCCTTTAATGAGGAGACCAAACATGTCAGCAGTAACCCTGGTATGCTCTCACCAATATCCCAAGTAGTTATTGAAGGAACTCCCTGCTATTAAATTCCATAACCTTAGAATAAAGGCTGGCATTCCCAATGACTTGCTGTAACTTTTTAAAAAAAATATGCTCAGCTAGCATCCATCGCCCATCCCTAACTGGGCAAAGGGTAGGTTAGAGTGAATTACATTGGTCTGGGTCTGGAATAACATCTAGGCCAGACCGGGTCAGGACAGCAGTTTCCTTCCCTGAAGGACATTTGTGAACCAGATGGATTTTTCTCGCAATTGACAGTGGTTTCATAGTCACCATTAGACCCGTGAGTTCCAGATTTTAAAAATTGAATTCAAGTTCCACCATTTGCTGGATTCAAATCCATTGAGGCCATTGTCCCCCTTCCCCCCGAGATGTTAGCTGCTTTTCATGGTTTATGTACCAGGATACCCAGATCCCTCTGTCCTGCAGCAGCCTGCAGTCTCTTTCCACTTCAGTAACATTCTCCTTTTCTATTCTTGCTGCCGATAAGGCCAGCGTCATATCTTACTGCGTTAAACTGCATCTGCCAGTTATTTGCCCACTCATTTCACCTACCCATAACCTGTGTCCACCTCTAACCCTACCGATGTATCATCAGTAAATTCGGTGACAGTATATCATAGCTTCTTTATCCACGTCATTATAAATGACAGGGCGGCACAGTGGCTCAGTGCTTAGCACTGCTGCCTCGCAGCGCCAGGGTCCCAGGTTCAACTCCAGCCCCGGGTGACTGTCAGTGTGGAGTTTGCACATTCTCCCCGTGTCTGCGTCGGTTTCCTCCCACAGCCCACAGATGTGCAGGTCAGGTGAATTGGCCATGTTAAATTGCCCTGTAGTGTTAGGAGCATTAGTCAGAGGGAAATGGGTCTGGGTGGGTTACTCTTCGGAGGGTTGGTGTTGACTTTGTTGGGCTGAAGGGCCTGTTTCCACACTGTAGGGAGTCTAATGTAAATATTTGAGGCCTGTCACGAATATCTGGCCATTCCACTAGTTGCAGTTTACCAACTCGAATGTGATCCAATTGCAAGAGATTTGAAGAAAGTCGAACAGCCTAACCCTAGCTTTTTGCCAAGTAAGTACAGCCAGGTATAAGGCTGACCAGTGGAGTTGAGGTGCTACCATGATCTAGTTGAAAGGAATAGTGGAGGTTAATGATTGATTCCTGGTCCAAATGCTTATTCTGCTGCTTGACTGATCCCCTAACTGTGGGTGGCCTTGTGTTCTTGCAGGAACAACAGCGACTGGAGACAATTCTGAACCTCTGCTCGGAATACAACAAGGCAGATGAGAGCACAGCAGGGGCAGTGGTGAGCAGCATCGAGAAGATTGGCGAGGAGCTCCAGAAACTGGCCCTGTCGCCAAGCAGAGTGCACTCCCCGCAACCGGAGCCCAGAGAGTGCAATGAAGCAGAGGCGAGGGCTTTTGCAAGACCCTATCACGGCTCGTCCTCCGCCTTTGATTTCAGCCCACCCAACCGAAGGTCGGCCAGACAGCCGGGTGCCCCAGAAGTGGATGGCTACGCCGAGCTAAACCGTCCCCGTTCCGGGAGGTCCTTCCAACTGCTGTCTTCCAGTCCAGCCGAGCGTTCTCCGAGGCATTCAGCTGACTCCCCATCCTCCTCTTCCTCTCCCAGGGCACCTCGCCAGCTGATGAGGGACGCTGCAGACAGGACGGGTCCGTTTGCTGACGTTGTGGAGGCAGGGGTCGGTAATGACATCTACAACGCGGTGAGTTTTTTTTTTCTGTCCTGCGTGAGGCTGGGCATTTTCCTGGCAGGTCCCCAGCGTGAAGCATCAGTCCTGACCACGGCCATTGGTGGAGGTCTGGGGGTCCTCTCAAACGCCAAGGGGGGGTGGGTGGAGGAGCAGATGAAGCTAGACCTCAGTGGTATGGGCAGCAGTGAATGGGCATCTCCGCTACCACCTGCCAAATTAAATGGCACATGGAAAAGCACAGGGTGTGGAATGACTTATGATTACACACCATTTGCTTTGTATCACTGCCCAACACCAATTGAAATCTTGACTTGTCTCGTTTGAATTTAAGCAAAATTCCTGGTGCGTTCTCCATGGCAACATCTCGACCAATGAGAGTCCACTTGCCAGGCGATTGGCGCCCTGTTTTTGGGATTTAGTATTCTTGTAACTTTAATCCTGATGGATGCACGAACATGAGTTCAGCGCCTTCCAGCAACCAATTTGTGTGTTTAGTTTTGGAAGTTGTGTGAATTTAGGCAGTTTGATATCTGTTTTCTCTGCTCAGCCTCTAAGGCGGTGTTCTGTTCAGCTCTTCACAGTTCTAGCTGTCACTTAGCACGTATTTGGCCTGATACACGTTTCGTCTGATGGGTGTTAAGTGACAGCAGAGTGTGAAATACTGGGCGATCAAGCAGTGGTACATTGATAGCTGTTGTTCCAAATTGGAATGGTGTGAATTGGCAGCACTCTTCCAATCCCAATGGACAGTAAATATGTACAGCACAGGAGGAGGCACACTGTACAAGAGCTGACTGTTAACTAGAATAAGCCAAGACTATCGCTCCATAAACATCTGATTTCAGCGGCTCCGAATATTCAGTGTTCTGAGCAGGAACAACAAATTCAGATCTAGTTGTCCTGCCGAAGAGGGAAATGCAAAAACAAGTTATATGACAGTGGGGTTGGCTGAGTTGGTTTGCACCAGGTGATGTTCAGAGTTACAGTGCCAGGCGTTGACAATGACAGCTTAGACTTTGGCGTGGAACGCCAGGAAAACTTCACACCATCCAGGGTAACGACCTGTCCTCCTGAGAGAGCAGACAAGACCATAGTTTAATGTCACCACTGAGAAGTGGTTCCTGTGACAGTGCTGTACACCTTCATTATGACAGTAGAGTGCCAGCCTGAGTGAGGGGCTTGAGTTTTGATAAGCCCATAACATATTGGAGTAGAGTTCGGCCATTTGTCCCACATGTCTGCACTGCCGTTCAATCATGGCTGATGCATTTCTCAATTCCATTTCTCCTCATAACACTTGATCCTCTTACTAATCAACAACCTCTCCATTTTGGTTTTAAATACAATAACATGGCCTCCACAGCAATGATTTCCACAGATTCACCAACTTTGGCTGAAGAAATTACTCCTCAGCACAATTTTAAAGGGTCCCCCCTTCATTATGAGGCTGTGCCTAGTCTCTCCTACTCGTGAAAGCATCTCCTCCATGTTTGCTCTATCCAGTATTCTCTAACTTTCAATGAGATCCTCCCCTCATCCTTCTAAAATACAGCAGAACAAACCCAAAGTCCTCAACTGCTCCTTGTGTTGAGGTGTTTCGAGGTGCAGGAAAATCTCTGTGGGAGGAGCCTTTGTGGGCGCAGGTTTTACACCTCTTGCGGTGGCAAGGGAAGGTGTCAGGAGTGGAGGTTAGGCTGGCGAGGGGCGTGGATCTAACGAGGGACTCGCAGAGGGAATGAACCTCTGCAGAACGCAGATAGGGGTGGGGAGGGAAATATATCTCTGGTGGTGGGGTCTGACTGCAGGTGGCGGAAATGGTGGAGGATGATGCAGTGTATCTGGAGGTTGGTGGGGTTGAAGCTGGGGTCCTAGGGGGTTCTGTCCTTACTGCGTGTGGAGGGGTGGGGTTCGAGGGCAGAGGTGCGGGAAGTGGAGCAGAAGTGCTGGAGGGCATTGATGACCATGTGGGAGGGGAAATTTTAAAACCCTTGAAGTAGGAGACCATCTGGGATGTTTTGGAGTGGGATTTGTCCTCCAGGGAGTAGATGCGGGAGAGGCGGAGGAATAGGGAGTAAGTTTTTTACAGGGAGGCGATTTAGTCCAGGTAGCTGTGGGAGTCTGGATTTGAAGTAGATGCCACTGTAAGAGGTGTAAAGCCTATGTCCACACCTTCCCCCTCACCTCTATTCAAGGGTCCCAAGGTCCCTTCCACATCCGGCAGAGATTTTCCTGCACCTCCAAACACCGTGTCCGTTGTGGCCTTCTGTACATTAGGGAGACAGGAGGCCAACTTGAGGAACTTTTCAGAGAACATCTCTGGGACTCCTGCACCAATCAACTCCACCACCCTGTGGCCAAACGCTTCAACCCCCCCCCCGCCCCCGCTCCATCAAGATCAGGCAAGTCTTGGGCCTCCTCCGCTGCCAAATCCGAGCCACCCGATGCCTGGAGGAAGGACACCTCATCTTCTGCCTCGGGACCCTCCAACCACACGGTGTCAATGTCGATTTCACCAATTTCCTGATCTCACCTCACCTTCCAACTCAGTACCGCCCTCTTGAGCTGTCCTCCCTGTCCCTCTTCCTTCCCACCTATCCCCTCCACTCGGACCTATCACAATCGCTTCCAGCTTCATCCACCTATCGTATTCCCAGCTAGCTTTCCCCCAGCCCCACCCCTCTCCCATTTATCTTCCAGGCCATTTGGTGCTCCTTCCCCCTCCCCACCCCCACCACCAATTCCTGATGAAGTGCTTATGCTCAAGTAGTTGACTCTCCTGCTCCTCGGATGCTGCCTGACTGGCCATGCTTTTCCAGCACCACACTTTTTGACTCAGTTTCTCATGTTTAACTTAAACTGTTATACCTGAATTAATGAATGTGGGAGACAGGTGGATCAAAGATGCAGAACAGGAGTAGTTTACGTTACAGACCCCATGACCTTTATCGGTCAGAGTATTGTGTACAAGAGTTGGGCGTCATGTTGTGGCTGTACAGGACATTAGTTAGGCCACTGTTGGAATATTGCGTGCAATTCTGGTCTCCTTCCTATCAGAAAGATGTTGTGAAACTTAAAAGTGTTCAGAAAAGGATGTTGCCAGGGTTGGAGGATTTGAACTATAGGGAGAGGCTGAATAGGCTGGGGCTGTTTTCCCTGGAGCATCGGAGGCTGAGGGGTGACCTTACAGAGGTTTATAAAATCATGAGAGGCATGGATGGGGTAGATAGACAAAGTCTTTTTCCTGGGGTGGGGGAATCCAGAATTAGAGGGCATAGGTTTAGGGTGAGAGGAGAAAGACATAAAAGAGACCTAAGGGGCAACGTTTTCATGCAGAGGGTGGTATGTGTATGGAATGAGCTGCCAGAGGAAGTGGTGGAGGCTGGTACAATTGCAACATTTAAGAGGCATTTGAATGGGTATATGAATAGGAAGGGTTTGGAGGGATATGGGCCGGGTGCTGGCAGGTGGGACTCGATTGGGTTGGGATATCTGGTCGGCATGGACGGGTTGGACCGAAGGGTCTGTTTCCATGCTGTACATCTCTGTGACTCTATGATCTCTTGAAGCAAGCTTGCCTCTGGAAGATCAGGGTCTTTACGAGATTTGTGTCAGAGAGTCATTATACAGTTGGGAAGCTGAGAAATCTGAGTGAATCAGGCAGTAAAAACGGAGCTGACCCGGTGGTGTTTGTGTTGCTTTCTTATGCAGCCAGTCAGAACAATCCTGCACCCAGGATTCCAAAAGGAACTGATGTTGTTCCTGATGTAATCTGTGTTTTCCAGCTCCAGATGAAATACAGCTGTTGTTTCCGGAATAACATAGGGATTACCTCGATTTGGGGAATTTGTTACGCACAGTTGCTCAGCATTGAAAAAAACCCACTGGCACAAATGCCAATGGTGTGTGCTAGCTGTCAGGTGAGAACAGCCAGTGGCCATTCCAGTAAGAATTGTCAGCGAGAAGGGAAGAGAATGGGATATCAAAGATATTGGAGAAGGTTAGGTATCCTTGGGGAAAGATGGGGATGGGGGTAGGCTTGAACACACCCCCAGGCTGCGCGTAGTTAACGTAAAGACAGGCAGGTGGGCAGAGGTTGCTTCATGACTAAGAAATGAAACTAAATCAATCGTGAGAAATGAAGTCGGGTCAGATGGTGTAGAATCACTGCGTATGGAATGGAGGAATCACAAAGGTAGAAAAACCAGCGTTGGAGTTACTTAGAGACCTCCAAACAGTAGTCAGGAGCTGGGACGCAAGGTGCACCAGGAGGTAGAAAAGCTGTGTAGGAAAGGCAAAGTTACAGTGATCAAGGGGGTCTTCAATATGTCGGTGGACTGGGAAAATCAGGTTGGCAGTGGATTGCAATAAAAGGAATTTGTGGAATGTCTACGAGATGTCTTTTTGGAGCAGCTTGTGGTGGAGAGTGAGGGGGCAGTGCTAAGTATGGTGATCATCACCAAGGAGAAGTTGCTGGAAAAACTGAATGGCCTAAAGGGGGATAAATCACCTGGACCTGATGGAACACACCCCAGCGTTCTAAGGGAGATAGCTGAGGATATAGGGGAGGTGGTAATTGTGATCTTTCAGGAATCACTGGAATCAGGGAGGATCCCAGAGGGCTGGAAAATCATTAACGTGACACCCCGGTTTAAAAAAAGGCAAAAGATATCTCTCTCTCTCTCTCTCTCTCTCTGTCTCTCATAGTACTCCCTGCAATGTCACTAATGATCGCATAGGAATTATCTTCCAGCACCAGTTGTACTTATCTGGTGATGAAGGAGCGACGCTCCGAAAGCTAGTGCTTCCAGTTAAACCTGTTGGACTATAACCTGGTGTTGTGTGATTTTTAACTTTGTCTGGAGTAAGTTGCAATGTTACCACCCGCTCAGTAAATCCTCCGTTGCAGTTTGCTATGGTTATACATACTTTGCATTTTCAAAGGGCTTTATTTCCTGTGTTGCATCTGTAGCCGTTTCATCTTCCCACTGCAGGGTACCTTTTGCTCTGTGCAGTGCTCCTGTCCCACACCACGTCTTGGAGGTTGAGATCTGCCTGTTGCAAAGGTTTTTCTTCCAGGTTTGGTGATACTCCCCTGGGAAGAAAAGGGTTCCTTCTTTATCACAGAAGGCTTTGGAGCTGCCTCAGCTCATCTGGAATGAGACATCTCTGACCTGGGGGTATCTCTCTGACTGTGTTTGAGAACGAAGGTTAAACTAAACGGAGATCAGTCTTCTGTTTATGATAGAGGGGCCTACTTACACCTAGACTCTTTAATACCAGCACGCAGTTAGTCCAAACGCTTAAACCTGGCACAGTTGCCTTCCAAACTTTAAGCTCAAAAATCATCACTCCCAAGTGGCTGAGCACATAATCCAGGCTGGCAAATGTGGGCAGTTCTAAGTGTGCTGTTATGGACCAGGCCGGGCCAAGAAGGGAGCCCAGACCCTAACTTTGCTAGTTGTTTTAGACAGATGTAAAGTGGATATTGCAGGAGAGAACCAGCTAGTCAAGCCACTTAGTTTTAAACAAAACAGAATTTATTTACAAGATTACTGAGGGATACACAAACAAAAGAGGACAGGTCATGATTTGGAGATGCTGGTGTTGGACTGGGGTGTACACAGTTAAAAATCACACAACACCAGAATATAGTCCAACAGGTTTAATTGGAAGCACACTAGCTTTCGGAGCAATGCTCCTTCATCAGGTGATTGTGGAGGGCTCGATTGTAACACAGAATTTAGAGCAAAAGTTTACAGTGTGATGTAACTGAAATTATACATTGAAAAATTGATTGTCTGTTAAGCCTTTCATCTGTTAGAGGACAGAAGAGGACAGAATATGGAATAACTTAACCGATCTGAAAACCCAATAGATTATCCCAATTTAGTAATGCTGTTGCCAATACTTGCAACAACCCCTATAAACACCCCTTGGCACAAAAGATAAAATCAAACATTGATCTGACAGGAGAAAAGTCAGACAGAGAGAGAGAGGGGGGGGTCAGCTTTTTCCATATTACCTTCAAAACCAAACCAACTGGCCACTCTCCTTTCATTACACAAATGTTTTCTGAGGCAGTATGTGTTAGCTATAATCAAACTGGCCCTAAAATACTTCACTCTCCAGACCTTTTGGAGTCTGTGTCGTTTATGACCTTCCTTAAAAATAGTCAAGGACTGCATAACATTTTTAAAGGAGCAGAGTTTTCTTCACCTTATGTATTCACCTTATGCCCACCTTGGCTTGAGGGGAGAATAGGCCTGGTAATGGTCGCCAGTCATGTTGGCATTGAGCATGTACCTCTGTCGCCTGGGCTAGACTTGGGGGCATCTGCAACCAGTTCACAGCAAACTCACAAGTTCACATCAGGATGTAGGTTTGCTCGCTGAGCTGGAAGGTTCATTCTTAGACGTTTCCTCACGATACTAGGTAACATCTTCAGTGAGTCTCTGAATGAAACATCGGTGGTGTAGTCCGCTTTCTATCTATATGCTTGAGTTTCCTTGGGTTGATGATGTCATTTGCTGTGGTGACATAATTTCCTATGGTGATGTCATTTCCCGTTCTTTTTCTCAGGGGATTATAAATGCGATCCAAGTCAATGTGTTTGTTGATCGAGTTCCGGTTGGAATGCCATGCTTCTAGGAATTCTCGTGCGTGTCTCTGTTTGGCTTGTCTAAGGATGGATGTGTTGTCCCAAAACTCACTAAGTTCACTTCATTTTTACTGCAAGACATCCTCAGGGCCTTTGACTGTTTGCTCTCAAAACCTTTAGCCATTAGCCATCTGCAGACCTGTCAAAGTGCATGAATTTTCTTTCCCACCTGGAGAGTGCAAGTTTATTCTTGGTGCAGAGAAGGCTAATAAGGATAACGTTGCATTTAAGAGGAGATTGGATAGAGGTTTAAACAATGCTGAGGAATTCTAATGCAATATTCTAATTTTCCTATGACATCAAAGAAAGGCATATTTTCCATAGTATTTACTGGCTTTTCCTATTTTCACTGAGGATTCATTTCACGCTCCAGGTTGCACACTGTACCCCAAGGTCAGATGCTGCCAATCGAGCTACGACTGACTGCAGGGTTTCACCCACCCACTGCCACTCAGTATGGCAGTTCACGCCAACTTTTCCACAGCACGAAGGAATGGGCAATAAATGCTGGCCCAGCCAGTGCCAGGCACATCCTGCCAAACTTGTTTGCCGTGATGAGGAGGGCGAGGTATCAACAGTCGTACAGAGGGTGAGGATGGAAGCAGTTTTGCAAGAGAATTTGAGAACTTTTAATGGTTAAAAATCACACAACACCAGGTTATAGACCAACAGGTTTAATTGGAAGCACACTAGCTTTCGGAGCGACGCTCCTTCATCAGGTGATTGCGGAGGGCTCGATCGTAACACAGAATTTATAGCAAAAATTTGCAGTGTGATCTAACTGAAATTATACATTGAAAAACTGATTGTCTGTTAAGCCTTTCATCTGTTAGAATACAGTGATAGTTTCACTTCTTTCATGTGTAAATCACAAAACTTTTTTTTAAAGTTGCATTCTCGGGTTAGCTGTTAACAATGGTGATAGCTAGAAAATATGTTGAAGGTGTTAGCCCCTGTGTTCTCTGTCTATGACCTGATGTTTAGATTGATTCTAATCTAATAAGTGAGATCACAGAGTTTTACATAAATTCCTGCAGTTTTTGAGCTCAGAGTTCTACATGAATGTATGCAGTTTTTGAGCAACGTGCAATGTTACTTTGCAATACAAATTCATCCCACAAAATATATGTGTGCATGTGGGTCTTTGTCTGTGTGTGTGTGTGTGTGTGTGTGTGTGTCTGTCTGTCTGGGGTGGGGGTTGTGAGTGTGAGAAAGTGTGTTACGATCGAGCCCTCCACTATCACCTGATGAAGGAGCGTCGCTCCGAAAGCTAGTGTGCTTCCAGTTAAACCTGTTGGACTATAACCTGGTGTTGTGTGATTTTTAACTTTGTACACCCCAGTCCAACACCGACATCTCCAAATCAGAACTTTTAATGGAGGCGAAGGTAGTGTTATTGAGGAAGAGCTGGTGAGTGAGGCTAATTGGTTAGCTCCTCCTGAGAGCCAGCAGAGGCTCAGTGGGTAGCATGACCGCTTCCTGTACTCAGTAATTCTATGATGTGGTTCTGGGCCTGCACAACACTGTGTAAAAATGTCTGATTGGTGAGTTTGGGAGACTCAGGAGTGACCTGACAGGAATCCATGCTCGAGGTGAAAGGCGACAGAGGCACCTTTCTGGATTGAGGTCAGGGAATGGTTACAGCACTGCCTGGAGTCAAACATACAGCCTGTCATGATATACCCACCCCTTCCCCACCCCACCGACAACCCTGCACGTGTTTCCATTTCAGATTGTGATCATAATTCCTTTTGAAAGCTGGGGTTGAACCTGCCCCCACCACACTCTCAGACAGTACATTCCAGACCCTAACCATCGTGTAACAGAGTCATAAAGATGTACAGCACGGAAACAGACCAACTCATCCATGCCATCTAGATATCCTAACCTAACCTAGTCCCATTTGCCAGCATTTGGCCCATATCCCTCCCTATTCATGTACCCAACCTGATGCCTTTTAAATGCTGTAATTGTCCCAGCCTCCACCACCTCCTCCATAGCTCATTACAACATTTTTTCCCTTTGTGTGATAAAATTGCCCTTTAGGTCCCTTTTGAATTTTTCCCCTCTCACCCTCAACCTATGCCCTCCAGTTCTGGACTCCCCCACCCAAGGGAAAAGACCTTGTCTATTTATCCTATCCTCAACCTCTACAAGGTCACCCCCAGCCTCCGATGCTCCAGAGAAAACAGCCCCAGCCTGTTCAACCTCTCCCTATAGCGCAAGCCCTCCAACCCTGGCAACATCCTTGTAAATCTTTTCTGAGCCCTTTCAAGTTTCACAACATCTTTCCGATAGGAAGGAGACCAGAATTGCACACAATTTTCCAACCTAACCAAGTGGCCTAACCAATGTCCTGTACAACCATAACATGACCTCCCAACTCCCAGGAGAAAGTGAGGACTGAAGATGCTGGAGATCGTAGTCGAAAAGTGTGGTGCTGGAAAAGCACAGCCAGTCAGGCACTGTCTGAGGAGCAGGGGTGTCGACGTTTCGGGCATCAGCCCTTCATCAGGCTTCTGTCTGAAACATCAATTCTCTTGCTCCATTCAAGTGACCCTGCCTCCCCCACACTCTCAGACAATACGTTTCAGACCCTAACCCCCGAGTGAACCGCCTTCCCCCCACACTCTCAGACAGTACACCCCAGACCCTAACCCCTCGAGTGAACCTGCCTCCCCACACACTCTCAGACAGTACACCCCAGACCCTAACCCCTCGAGTGAACCTCCCTCCCCCCACACTCTCAGACAGTACATCCCAGACCCTAACCCCTCGAGTGAACCTCCCTCCCCCCACACTCTCAGACAGTACACCCCAGACCCTAACCCCTCGAGTGAACCTGCCTCCCCCCACACTCTCAGACAGTACACCCCAGACCCTAACCCCTCGAGTGAACCTCCCTCCCCCCACACTCTCAGACAGTACATCCCAGACCCTAACCCCTCGAGTGAACCTCCCTCCCCCCACACTCTCAGACAGTACACCCCAGACCCTAACCCCTCGAGTGAACCTGCCTCCCCCCACACTCTCAGACAGTACACCCCAGACCCTAACCCCTCGAGTGAACCTCCCTCCCCCCACACTCTCAGACAGTACATCCCAGACCCTAACCCCTCGAGTGATCCTCCCTCCCCCCACACTCTCAGACAGTACACCCCAGACCCTAACCCCTCGAGTGAACCTCCCTCCCCCCACACTCTCAGACAGTACACCCCAGACCCTAACCCCTCGAGTGAACCTCCCTCCCCCCCACACTCGCAGACAGTACACCCCAGACCCTAACCACTTGCTGCATGAATAGCTTTTTCCTCACGTTGCTGTTGCTTCTTTTGTCAACGACCTTAAACCCATGTCCTCTGATTCACCATCCCTTCACTGGTGCGCGTGGTTTCTCCCTCTGTGATCTGGCCAGACTGCTCAGGGTTTTGAAAATCGATCACCCCTTATCCTTCTCCAAGGAGAGTAGTCCCAGTCGTGCTGGTTCATCCAGTAACCATAATTCCTCCAGCCTAGAATCATTGTTGGGACTCCTTTCTGCGAGACAGCAAAATCCAGTGGCAATGTTGGAGTGGCACAGTAGCTCAGTGGTTAGCACTGCTGCCTCACAGGGCCAGGGATCCAGGTTCAGTTCCAGCCTCGGGTGACTGTCTGTGTGGAGTTTGTGCGTTCTCCCTGTGTCAGGGTGCGTTTCCTCCCACAGTCCAAAGATGTGCAGGTTAGGTAATTTGGCCGTGCTAAATTGCCCAAAGCTTTTGGGAGGAATGCAGAGTGTTAGGGGGATGGGTCTGTGTGGGATGTTCTTTGGAGGGGCAGTGTGGACTTGCTGGGCTGAAGGGCCTGTTCCCACACTAGAGGGATTCTAATTCTAATTCACACTCTTCCAAAGGTACAGGGCCGAGAATTGGACACACTACCCTCGTTGAGGTCTAATCAGTTTTTGTTTCAGTTTGAGTACAACATAACACCTCATACTTGGACTCTCTGCCACTACAACATGATATTTGCTTGATTAACCAAGCTTTGAACCTGTCCTTGCCACCTTCAACAATGTGTGCACAGATACCCCCTACTGCTCCGCTGTTTCCCACCCATCCCTTCCTATTGTTTACACTTGATCGTTAAAAGCCAAGATAAACCTTTGATGAGATGTTTGAGATATTTGTCTGTGCAATGACACCACGTTCTGAGAGATATGGGGTCCGGAAGGAAGAATGGGATTGTAGCGGATCTATAACAGGCTAAAATATGACACCACCCATCAGGGAACAGCATCTGGAGCTCTTTCCCTGTGGGCTGGTGAAATGCGACATTACACAGATGGTTCGGTGTTGACAACTGTAACCATTCATATCGACCTATAAAAGGAAACTGCAGCGCGCAGGCCTGTGGGATTGCCGGGTCTCTTGTCGCTTTTGGAATTTTGTATAATCTCAGCGATAATTGGGCTTCTCTCCACAGCCAGGGGGAAGCTGTACTTTGTTAGCACATGGACTTCAGCGCTCGCTCGGCTTTGTTCTATCCCACATTGACCTGCAATGTTTTGATGGTCTCGGTCAGAAGCCCTCGGGGGTTAAAGAGAAGATGATGTTTTTGAGGCAGGTGCTGTCCCCAGTGTACGAAGGTACATTGAGTTGGGGAAGGAGCAGCAGTAATAGAGCCACTGGCAGTCAGGCTTTTCCTACCTTCACTGAGGATTCATTTCACTCCCCAGGCTGGATGTTGTACCCATACTGAGCTGTCGCTGCGGGGTCTCACCCACCTCACCGAGGACTGCAGCCATTCAATATGGCAGCACACGCCACCTCTTCCCCAGCATTAAGGAATGGGCAATAAATGTTGTCCCAGGCAGCGCCAGGCACATCCTGCAAATGAATGTTGTAAAAATGTTAATGCACAGAAAGTATTGTTATAAATATGCCTTTCTTTGACGCCAGAGGAAATAGTTAGACCTGGAGTACATTCCAATCTTAGCCTGACCATCAGAGTAACCTTTTAGGAAATGGCCAGTTCCCAAGACTCCTGTCATGTTTATCTCATCATTTAGTAAAAATGTTTTTCTAGTTTCAATTAAATCGTGGTTTTAGGTTAACAAATACATTTTTGCACTTCTGTCCCGTTTTATAAGATGGTCAGGTGATTGGTTGAAACAGAAATAAATAACATTAGCCTTATTCTGGAATGGGAGTTGGAGGCCATTCTGGGTGATTGCAGGCCTGTTCGGAGGAGTGCAGGTCTGTTCGCAGGAGGGCAGGCCTGTCGGAGGAGGGCAGGCCTGTTCGCAGGAGGGCAGGCCTGTCGGAGGAGGGCAGGCCTGTTCGCAGGAGGGCAGGCCTGTCGGAGGAGGGCAGGCCTGTTCGCAGGAGGGCAGGCCTGTTCGGTGGAGGGCAGGCCTGTTCGGTGGAGGGCAGGCCTGTTCGCAGGAGGGCAGGCCTGTTCGCAGGAGGGCAGGCCTGTTCGGTGGAGGGCAGGCCTGTTCGGTGGAGGGCAGGCCTGTTCGCAGGAGGGCAGGCCTGTTCGCAGGAGGGCAGGCCTGTTCGGTGGAGGGCAGGCCTGTTCGCAGGAGTGCAGGCCTGTTTACAGGAGGGCAGGCCTGTTCGGAGGAGGGCAGGACTGGCAATTATCTTTTCCTCTACAAAGGACATAGTATACTGCTGCTTGGCACCATCATGTTTCTGAGCCCACTAGTGTCTGCTCAGTTTGGAGCTGATTCCCCAATTCATGCATTTGCTCAACCTTAAAATTCGATGCTTGTCTTTCAGGAAGAGAAGGAATTGGCTGAGAGGAACGCGAAAGAGAGAATTATCCAAGTAGAGGAAGACTGTGTGTGCATCCTCAACAACGTGGAAGAAATTAACAGGAAGATCAAAGAACTGGACAATCAAATGGAGGAGTCCTCACAAGAGGTACTGAATATAATGAAGGCTGTTTTCCAAGTTCACAATTCCATGGGACCTTATGTCTTTCAATTGCACGGAATGCCTGAGACATATCACCCATGGAATTGCTTATGGTGTTATTCCACTGCCAAATAGATGAGAGGTTGTGAGTGTAAAGGAGGACACGCAAGAGGCAGTTGGACTGTTAGCTGTAAAGGAAGAACGTGCAGAATCACAGCAAGAAGGTGCGTGAGTGTTTCGAGGCAAATTGATGCTTTGGAGAAGGATTGTTCAGGAGCAGGATGGTTGTTGGGAGCAGTATTGTGAGCCATGTAGGTGGAAACGTGCAATTACAAAGAGACTATGGGACTGGGCAAATGGACTTCAAGGTGGGCAAAAAAAGGGAGTTGACTACTTTGGGTCTTGAGAGGATGTTCTGACTTTAGACAGCTACCTGTACTAGGGACTGCCAGCTTCTCTGAATAGCTGGCCTTGAAGTTGGCTTTGTTAGCTGCAAGATAGTACCACTCACATCTGGAGCTGCTGTGTCAAGGCTGGCTTTTCAGCTTTTGCATCATTCCCTTCAGAGGCTCTCTGCTTCTTACCAGCTCTCTCACGAAGTTATGACTCTATGACTCTTTGTGAGATGTTGAAAGGTTAATTGGAAAGCCCCCTTTCTCAATGTTACTACCTACCACTAAACCACAACCCTTCACAGTTTTGCCATACCCAACTATACTCATTAGGACTTTATTTATTCATTGGGTGTGGCCTTTGCTGATTGCACTGAAGAAGGTGGTGTTGAGCTGCCTTCATGAATGTCTGCAAATCTTGAGGTGTATGTTGGTCAGACCACCCTTTACTCTTTCAAATTCCTGGGAGAATAGCCCTGGTCTGTGTAAACTCTTATCGTGATTGAATGTTGGCGTCCAAATTATGGCCTTGGAGACCAGTGGGTCCTACTTAAAATGGAGAGCCCAGAACAGATATCAGCTTCTGCAGTGCATCTAGCCTGGGCCTCTAAATTATTAGCCCAGTGACGTTCCCACTACACCAGTACCTCCCAGAAAGAATAACATTTTTTTTAGATTAGTTACAGTGTGGAAACAGGCCCTTTGGCCCAACAAGTCCACACTGACCCTCCAAAGACCAACCCACCCAGACCCATTCCCCTGCATTTACCCCGTTCACCTAACACTGTGGGCAATTTAGCATGGCCAACTCACCTAACCTGCACATTTTTGGACTGTGGGAGGAAACTGGAGCACCCGGAGGAAACCCACGCAGACACGGGGAGAACGTGCAAACTCCACACAGACAGTCGCCTGAGGCGGGAATTGAACCCGGGTCTCTTGGCGCTGTGAGGCAGCAGTGCTAATCACTGTGATTACTGAGGGATTGTTTTCCTTCTCTGTATACAGATTACTTTCTAATGACAGGGTGGAATGGAAGATGCAAACAGAATTTTTTTTCACCCAACGATACAGCCTTTTGTTGAATAAAAGGAAAATGGCCATTGTTTTTGTTACGTTGACAGGTGGAGATGGAGCGTGCCTTGTTAGAGGGGGAGAGGAACTCTGAGATTTCACACGTCCAGTATGAGAAAGATGTTTTGGAGCAGCTACAGAAGAAGATAACTGACCTAGAGACTAGTGTCACATCTGAAAAGGTGAAGGTACGAACCATTGGAGAGTGTCAATCTGATTGTTGTGCACTTCCTGCTGTAAGTGAGCAGTTTTAGGTCTGGAGATGATTTGCTGCTCTTAAACCCAGTTAACACTGAGCAAGGGGTCCTGCAGAGGAAGGCTATTTTGTTGCTTGATCTGTATTTTGGGTCAGCCAGTGCTCTGCAATTTACAGGAGATTATCCAAAAAATACAACTGTAGCCAGGGAAGGAATAAATGGAAGAACGAATATCCTCAGAGGTTCACATCAGGAAATTAGAGATGGTGAACATGCTAATTTTTATATAACGAATGGAAACATGTCACCCGTTGAGAGAGAGGAACAGAGTTGTGTGTTTCGACTCTGTGACCTTTCCTCAGATAGATGTTTCCCTGGTGAGGAGTGGGTTCTAGGCCCAAGGGATACTGTCTGAGAATAAGTGACTGGGATGAGGAAATTTTTCTCTTGAGTCTTTGAAATTCTCTACTCCAGAGGACTGTGGAAGCTCAATTATTGAGTGTGTTCAAGTTAGAGAACAATGGATTGAATAATATCAAGTGGTACGGCATTGAGGAGATGATCAGCCATGATCTCGAAGACAGATTTGAGGGGCTGAATGGCCTATTCCCATGTTCCGGTGTCAGAGGTGAATGGTCTTAACATATTGCAGTCATGTATAAAGGGTTGCTCGGAAGGGTGTGCCTGGAAAAACGCACAAGGGAAATGTCTGTGGTGGGGTAAAAGGCAGGCGAGATTTTAATTCCTGAGAGGGATGATGGCAGGATTGAAAATGAGACAGTATTGGGACAAATAACATTCAAGGATCGGATCCAGAGGCCATGACATGTAGTCTCAGAGAAACTGGGAGCTCAGTCTTATTCCCACCCTGACTGTCCGGAAGCTTCCTTTCACCTTTTGCCATGATGGCTGATAAGAGCTTCAGCATGATCAATCCAATCAGGAATCCTGGTGTTTTCAGCTTTTGAATCTGAATTTAATGATCTTAGATCACAGTCACTGCCCTATTCTCTGTCGGGAATTCCATAGCCATTCATCCAACCGAATACAGACTTCTTAATTCCATCTGCGAATGCAATGAAAGCTTTCTGTTTACAAGCACTGCTGTTAAATTCCACGTGATAGTGGTGCCTTTGAGGACCTGGTCATGAAACTGCGCAACGATGGACGACAGCTGCTTAGAGGTTAATCCACCAAGGATGTTTTCTGAGGATAGACACTTACAGGGCACAGACATTGGTAGGCCCAAACCCCACTCCAGTGCAAGAAACACATTATCGAGGCTGACCCGCCTGTGAACTACTAGGAGAGTGCTACACAGTCAGAAGTAATGAGATGTGACGCAGAGGTGAGAGATCGCTCTGGTGCTGTTTAAGGATGAGCCAGGCAGTTGGGCCCTGATGTCTTGGGCATTATTTGTCCTTCCATCATCTACACAAAAAGATTAACTTGTGGTTGTCTCGTTGCTGCCTGTGGGAGTTTCCTGGACACAAATGAGCCCCCATGGCTCCAACATTGTGACATTTTGAAAGTGCATGATTGGCTATGGAGTGCCTGAGACCAGCTGAAGACTGTGGAAAGTGCAGTACAGACGCATATTCTTTGTGTAAGTAACCCCTTGTTTCTGTGTATTCTCACATGACTCCGTGAAGGATCGGCTACAGGAGTAAAATGGCAGAGGGCATCCTGAAGTATAGGTTTGGAACCCAGTCGTTGAAACTATGTGCAATTTTAGTGAGCAATTGTGTGTTTGTATGTTTCTTGAAAGTCATCTTCGACAAAAGCCTCAACCTTCCCCCTCCGTTCCTGGCCACCTGCATCTCCTAACCCCCACTCTCTCCTTGGTCAAGACTGCTTGTGAATGCATCCAAAGACTGGTCAGTTTTAACCACTGTGTTTGAGGCATGAAGGCCTGTTTGTCTGCATTGCCCAGGACTTGAGAGGATTGATGGACAGTGAAGAGATTGTTTTGTGCTCATGTTGGTGGACTGTACTCAGTGCTGGGTATGAACAGTAAGTACCCACAGGGAGAGTGTTGGGCTTCTTTGGCAAGTGGCTGCGTCAGTGCTAGTGTGGACACCTGCCTATTGTACACACAGTCCCCCACCACAGTAATCTACACCCACCCCACACCCCCCACCACAGTAATCTACACCCACCCCACAGTCCCCATCACAGTAATCTACACCCACCCCACACTCACCACCACAGTAATCTACACCCACCCACACCCCCCACCACAGTAATCTACACCCACCCCACTATCCCCACCACAGTAATCTACACCCACCCCACAGTCCCCCACCACAGTAATCTACACCCATCCCACAGTCCCCCACCACAGTAATCTACACCCACCCCACAGTCCCCCACCACAGTAATCTACACCCGCCCCACTATCCCCACCACAGTAATCTACACCCACCCCACAGTCCCCACCACAGTAATCTACACCCGCCCCACTATCCTCACCACAGTAATCTACACTCACCCCACACCCCCCACCACAGTAATCTACACCCGCCCCACTATGCCCACCACAGTAATCTACACCCACCCCACAGCCCCCACCACAGTAATCTACACCCACCCCACAGCCCCCTCCACAGTAATCTACAGCCACCCCACAGTCCCCCACCACAGCAATCTACACCCACCCCACACCCCCCACCACAGTAATCTACACCCACCACACAGCCCCCACCACAGTAATCTACACCCACCACATAGCCCCCACCACAGTAATCTACACCCACCCCACACCCGCCACCACAGTAATCTACACCCAACCCACAGTCCCCCACCACAGTAAACTGCACCCACCCCACAGCCCCCACCACAGTAATCTACACCCACCCCACAGCCCCCTCCACAGTAATCTGCACCCACCCCACACCCCCACCACAGTAATCTACACCCACCCCACAGTCCCCACCACAGTAATCTGCACCCACCCCACAGTCCCCCACCACAGCAATCTACAGCCACCCCACACCACCCACCACAGTAATCTACACCCACCCCACACTTGACACCACAGTAATCTGCATCCACCCCACACCCGCACCACAGTAATCTACACCCACCCCACAGTCCCCACCACAGTAATCTACACCCACCCCACAGTCCCCCACCACAGCAATCTGCACCCACCCCACTATCCCCACCACAGTAATCTACACCCACCCCACTGTCCCCCACCACAGTAATCTACACCCACCCCACAGTCCCCCACCACAGTAATCTACACCCACCCCACAGCCCCCACCACAGTAATCTACACCCACCCCACAGTCCCCCACCACAGTAATCTACACCCACCCCACAGCCCCCACCACAGTAATCTACACCCACCCCACAGTCCCCCACCACAGTAATCTACAGCCACCCCACACCACCCACCACAGTAATCTACAGCCACCCCACACTCCCCACCACAGTAATCTGCATCCACCCCACACCCGCACCACAGTAATCTACACCCACCCCACAGTCCCCACCACAGTAATCTACACCCACCCCACAGTCCCCCACCACAGCAATCTGCACCCACCCCACTATCCCCACCACAGTAATCTACACCCACCCCACTGTCCCCCACCACAGTAATCTACACCCACCCCACAGTCCCCCACCACAGTAATCTACACCCACCCCACAGTCCCCCACCACAGTAATCTACACCCACCCCACACCCCCCACCACAGTAATCTACACCCACCCCACAGTCCCCCACCACAGTAATCTACACCCACCCCACAGCCCCCACCACAGTAATCTACACCCACCCCACAGTCCCCCACCACAGTAATCTACACCCACCCCACACCCCCCACCACAGTAATCTACACCCACCCCACAGTCCCCCACCACAGTAATCTACACCCACCCCACACCCCCCACCACAGTAATCTACACCCACCCCACAGTCCCCCACCACAGTAATGTACACCCACCCCACACCCCCCACCACAGTAATCTACACCCACCCCACACCCCCCACCACAGTAATCTACACCCACCCCACAGTCCCCACCACAGTAATGTACACCCACCCCACACTCCCCACCACAGTAATCTACACCCACCCCACACCCCCCACCACAGTAATCTACACCCACCACACATCCCCCACCACAGTAATCTACACCCACCCCACACTCACCACCACAGTAATCTACACCCACCCCACAGTCCCCCACCACAGTAATCTACACCCACCCCACTGTCCCCCACCACAGTAATCTACACCCACCCCACAGTCCCCCACCACAGTAATCTACACCCAACCCACAGCCCCCACCACAGTAATCTACACCCACCCCACAGTCCCCCACCACAGTAATCTACACCCACCCCACAGTCCCCCACCACAGTAATCTACACCCACCCCACAGCCCCCACCACAGTAATCTACACCCACCCCACAGTCCCCCACCACAGTAATCTACACCCACCCCACACCCCCCACCACAGTGATCTACACCCACCCCACAGTCCCCCACCACAGTAATCTACACCCACCCCACAGTCCCCCACCACAGTAATCTACACCCACCCCACAGTCCCCACCACAATAATCTGCTCCAGTCACCTAACCATGAACTGTCTCCCTGTCTGATGTCTCCCTTTTTGTTTGACTCTGACCTCTACTCCATCCACCCTCCTCCCGCGCCTCCTGATCACTTTGCCAAATATGCCATCAATCCTCCTGTCATTGCATGCTCGAATGGCCTCTCTGAATATTGTTTTTGTTCCAGGCACTATGTAATTGTCATGCGTTCTTGTTAAAGCCCCAGCTGTTAAAATCATGACAGGCTCCATGGAAACTGGGTGATTTATTCATCTTTTCATTATCATTGAACTGGAGAGGACAAACCTTATCTCCCGGTCTGAAGAAAGGTCACTGGACTCGAAATGTTCCCTCCGCTTTCTCTCCACAGTTGCTGCCAGACCTGATGCGTTTTTCCAGCATTTTCTGTTTTGTATTGAAGCTCCCTCATTGCTCTCCCATCATGCTGTCCTGCGATGATAGGCTAATCTGCTGTATTTACCCTCTGCTTGATTTGTTTTCTTTTTAAAGCAGTTCTGGGAAGGGGGTGTTTCTTGCTGCATTTACTCCCCATTTCTACTTGCCCTTGAGACGGTGGTGTTGAGCTGATGTTTTGTGCCATTACGATCTCCACCTACTGTCGATTGACCCACAATGTCATTAGGGAGAGAATTCCCGGATTATGACCCAGTGACTCTGAAGGAGTGACAATATATTTCCCACTGGAGAAGTGGCTCGGAGGAGAACTTGCCGGTAGAGTTGTTCCTACGTATCTCCTGCCCTTGTCCTTCTGGATGGATGGTTTAGTGAGGTGCTGTCTGAGGAGGTTTGGTGAATTCCTGCAGTGTGTCTTGTGGATGCTACACACCAATGTTCCTGGCCAACAGTGGTGGAGGGAGTCCGTGTTTTGGGATTTGATGCTACTCCAATGGGCTGCTTTGTCCTGCATGTTGTCAAGCTTCTTGAGTGTTGTTGGAAATCACTCATCCTGCTAAATGGGAAGTCTTCTCTCACACTCTCCTTTCATGTGCCTTGTAGATGATGGACAGGCATTTGGAAGTCAGGAGGTGAGTTATTCGTTGCAGGATTCGGAGCCCCTCACCAATTCTTGTCGTCATTATGTACATTTCGAGTCCAGTTGAGTTTTTGGTCAGTGATAATCCCAGGCCATTGATAATGAGGGATTCAGTGATGGTATTGCCTTTGAATTCAAAGGGACATGGTTAGATTATGTTCTTTTGGAGATAGCTATTGTCTGGCACTTGTATAACGCATGCTGTCTGGTGTTTGCTGCTTATCGCAGTGTTTGCCGGTTATTGTAGCCGGTGTATCACGGTGTTTGCTGGTTATTGTAGCTGGTTTATCGTGGCTTTGGCTGGCTATTTTAGCCGGTTTATTGCCGTGTTTATTGGTTATTTTAGCCGGTTTATCATGGTTGTAAGGTGGATCATGTTGCTCCGGAGGAAACTAAATTGGGAATATGTTTTCGGACGATTAAGGGCTGACGTAACTGAAGTGGTTGAGAAAATTAAAGCAATCACTAGGAGAGAGGGAAAGAAAGATGTTCCTGGGATATGGGAGTCCAGAACCAGGGAAACTTAAGTTAGGAATCCAGCAAAAGTAGGAGTGATGTTAGACAGCGGAAATCTGAAACTCTTGACCATCAATTGAATAAAAATGGAGTTGCGATGACACCGGGCAGGAGCAGCTCTTGTTCTGGATTACAGCAAGGGGACTCATGGTTGGCCACTTCAGACCCATGGCTGAACACCGAACAAGAAGGACCGTCAAGTTGAACTTTATTTTTTTATTTTTCCGAATTTATATTCCATGTTTGGGTTTATTTTCCTGTTTTTTTTAAAAGAAGAGTGGTGATGCTTTATAACACTCTTCACCGTGTTTTGTAACAAATTACACGTGACAATAAATAAACCAGTCGAAAACAAAATTGCATGAACATTTCATAACTCAGATTGACTTTTTCAAAAAAAAACTAGATGAGGTTGTGAAAAGATGTGGAAGAAATGTATATCTGTAAGAATGGAGCAACACATCAGCCATGGTCTAACCTATAGGTGTATCAAGCTCGAGGGGCTGAATGGCCTCCTTTTCCTATAAAGCATGCCTTTTTTAGATTACTTACAGTGTGGAAACAGGCCCTTCGGCCCAACAAGTCCACACCGACCCTCCGAAGAGCAACCCACCCAGACCCATTCCCCTACATTTACCCCTTCACCTAACACCACGGGTAATTTAGCATCGCCAATACACCTAATCTGCACATTTTTTGGATTGCGGGAGGAAACCGGAGCACCCGGAGGAAACCCATGCAGACACGGGGAGATTGTGCAAATCCACACAGAGTTTTGTTAGTAGCCTGCCCACCTTGAGCCTGGTTACAGAGCAGCTGAGGCCAGCACTGCCCAGTGAGTGTAAGGAAGTCAGCGATGTGCCCGCGGTGGGCACCGATTCCTTTTACATCACCATTTCTTCTTGTCATTTCTGTGCTCTGCTTTTCAGGAGAAAACACATTTGAAAACTGAGAGAGAGAGAGTAGAGAGGCTGCGGGAGGTTTACTCTGAGTTGAAGAAAGAGCTTGATAACTGCCCAGAGTCCAGGAGAGAATGCTTACAGGAGCAGTTGGAAAGGGTCAGTAGGTGGTTCCTGAGTGTGTGTGTTACACTTGCTTACATTCCAGTGAAAGAATCCCAATGTAACATCCAGTACTTTGAAAGCTGCTCCCAATGCGTAGCATGTTCTGTGAAAGTTCCTGATGAATGTTGATTTTTTTTTCCCGGCTAACATGGGGTATATAGAATTGATGTGTGAGCCCTAGCATGTTGGTGTGGCTTTACATCTGCATCCTGCTCTCTGTCATAAATCCCTCAAAACGCTTCCTGTAAATAAGTTTACACGCTGCTTTGTCCCCTCATTAATTCTACAAGCCAAAAGGGATGCTTACACCAAAATAAAAAACATTGAAGTCTGCATGTTTATTTTAATGTCATGGCCCCCAGTATCTAGTCATGCCTGAATGCTGCTTTAATTATTCTCTTTGACTTGAAGGCCTCAGTCTCTGCCTGAAGGCTTTCCCTAGACTTGTGATGTGAGATGAAGTGAGACTATAGCCTGAGCACATGCTGTGTGTCCCTTTCCCCTCCAGATTGTCCTCTGCCGTTCAGTAGCTTTAACAAGGGCTGCTTTAATGTCCGAGGAGCAGGAGAATCGACGTTTCCTGCTCCTCGGATGCTGCCTGGCCTGCTGCGCTTTTCCAGCACCACACTTTTCAACTCTGGTCTCCAGCATCTGCAGTCCTCACTTTTTCTCCTGCTTTAATGTCCGGCTAGTTGCCTCTGCGGTCATTTGGCCTCACCCTGCCGGACTTGCTCTGAGATGAACACCCCTCCCCCCACCTCCCATCCCTCTGACGGCTGACCAGTGCTAAAATTGTTTCTCCATATACTGGACCAGTTGAGGTTAATACTGAGGAGCTCTCCCATTAGGAGAATAGAGTGAGCAGACTGTACTGTACACGGAGAGGTGTCTTCTGTATAAAATGTCTGTCAGCACCTTAGCAGTGAGGAGCAGAGGGGTTTTTCTGTTGCCATGGCCAACTACCCCTAAATTAGCGCCACAGAAAAGTCTAGAGTTTCTGAGCATTATTCCATTGCTGACTGTGGGATCTTAGTTTGTCCACATTGTTGACTGCATTACTTCCCTCATTTTCGTTCCTCTTCATTTCCCGACATTTTCCTTGCTTTCTCCCTCTCCTCTCCTGCCTCTTTGCACCTACTAATTCCGCTCAATAAGGGGAGAAAGGCAGTTCCTGCAGGGAATCCAAGAGCAAAAGAGATAGATTTCCGGTCTTTCTGAAATTATAGACCTAAATACTGCAGGATTGTGTTGCTGATTCCTGAAGAAGGGCTCGTACCTGAAACATCCTTGGATGCTGCCTGACCTGCAGCGCTTTTCCAGCAACATGTTTTCAGCTCTGATCTCCAGCATCTGCAGTCCCCACTTTCTCCTTGCTGCAGTAGTGCCAGGATACCAACCTTATGAGGCTGCTGACCTGTTTGAGAGGAAACTGTGAACAAACCGAAAGTCATAGTCCATGTGCAAACCAATGGGAAGCAGAAGAATTTCTTTCCCGCCTTCTGTCTTTTTCAGCTCTTCATTCACCGTGTGAGTTGTGCTTTTCCCTCCATTAGTTCAGAAGAAAGTTCCATCCTTTCATATTCAGCTCTGCCAGTGTTTCTTGAATAGCCTCCAGCTGCTTCTGTTGTGTTTCTGATGTAGGACTGACTCTGTAGATTGTGATTGGTGCAGGGTCGTGACATATCAGTCATTGTCGGTCCAGAAGTGTCCAAAATATGAAACATCTGTGATGCCCTGGCAGATTGAACCTGCACGTGGAACTGGTGAACCATTGATTTCATTAATAACGATCATTTTACATGATAAGGTTTCCCAAGGCTTTCCATATCTCTGGGTACCCATTTATTAGAATCCTCAGCGGTATTAGTTTGCTATTTGCCCTGTGGCAGTATGATCAATAAGGAATTCTTGCCAATTTTCTGATAACAGATCATTTGATGTTGTGCAAACTCTTTGGACAGTAGGGTGATACTGATGTGTGATTATTAGTGTGAAACATGGGCACGAGTCCTTGTCTCATCATGTACACCAACAGCCTCTTGTTTGTTAAACACTTCATGTGTGCATCTCTGGCATGATACCACAGGCCCTTTATTGCTGCAGGAGGGTACTCCTTGTGCCCAGTCTGTTGGGGCCAGTGAACAGCTCTTAATAGCTGCACTAGCCTTTGCTTTAGTGCAGTGCCAATGTCAATGGCCTTTACTACCACATACCTCACAAACTTGATTAAAAGCATATCCTTGGTGCATGCAAAATGTTACGTCTTCTCCGTGTGCTTGGGTGTTCTAATAATCAACCATCAGGTTTCAGTTTTGTACCTCTCTGCTTTGGCCTATGAAGATTACTTCAGACTTAAAACCATCCTCTGGTACTTTTTCAACGTTACAAATCTGTAGTTTGTTTTGCATATCTTTCCGGAAAGATCCCATGGGATTGGATGTGACCAACGATGCAACCATTTTGTTTGGCACCCCTTCTGAAAAATTACAACGAGCCCTGCTCTGAAAGTGGTCTGTGGATTCTGTAGGTTTCTGCCTGAGTGAGATCAATTCTCATTAATAACACAGAATATAAGATGTAGGAACACAAGTAGGCCATCCAGCTTACCAAGTCAGCTTCACTGTGGGCGGCACGGTGGCACAGTGGTTAGCACTGCTGCCTCACAGCGCCAGGGACCCGGGTTCAATTCCCGCCTCAGGCGACTGACTGTGTGGAGTTTGCACGTTCTCCCCGTGTCTGCGTGGGTTCCCTCTGGGTGCTCCGGTTTCCTCCCACAATCCATAAATGTGCCGGTTAGGTGAATTGGCCATGCTAAATTGCCCGTAGTGTTTGGTAAAGGGGTAAACGTAGGGGAATGGGTGGGTTGCACTTCGACAGGTTGGTGTGGACTTGTAGGGCCAAAGGGCCTGTTTCCACACTAAGTAATCTAATCTAAATCTAAACTGTGCAATGAGATCATGGCTGATCTGATTATCCTCAACCCTTGTTGATTAAAAATTTGCCTATCTCAGCCGTGAGTACACGGAATGATCCAGCCTCTCCTGCCCTCTGAGGGAAAGAATTCCTCAGGCTCGATTCCCCTGAGAGAAGAAATTCCTCCCCATCTCTGTCGTAAGTGGGCGACCCTTTATCCTGAGATTATGCCCTCTGGTCCTAACCTCTCCCAAAAGGACAACAATCTCCACACCCTTTACCTGGTCTGCCCTATATGCAACTCCAGAGCCACAGCAATATGTTTGACTCTTAACAGCCACTGGGCATCTAGGAATAAGCAATAAATGTTGGCCGAGCCAGCAATGCCCACATTCCATGAACAAATATAAAAGAAAACACTGTCAAGTCCCTAAGCAATCTTACATGTTTCAATCAGTTGCCTCTCATTCATCTACCGGATGTAGTTCAATTTTAAATGGGTCTTAAATTGTGAAGGTTTGAGAGGAAGCTTACTGGAAAAAGACACTAAGGCAAGAGTAGTTCTTTAAGGAACTAATATGTGATTTTCCAAAAAAATACTTACATCCCTTCACGACAAGAATACCCAACAAGAAAACTGAGTATGCCCTGGCTATTGAGGGAAGTTGAAGATAATATTAGATCCAAGGAGAAGCTTATAAAGTTGCTTGTAAAGAGCAGGCGAACTTTAGAATACCACAAAGGAGAAAGTAGGAAACTGATAGAGTAAGAGAGAATAGAATATCAATTTCGAATAGTAAGAAACTTAGAATATGGGTTGTAAAACCTTCTACAAGTAACTGAAAGTAAAAGATTACCAGCAGCAACAGGAGAGTTTTTAATAGAGCTTCTAACCTCCACACCACACAAGTGCCAGGCAATGACCATCTCCAATAAGACACCATCTGACCATTGTCTCTTGATATTCAGTGGTGTTGTCAGCACTGAATCTCCCACTATCAACTCAACGGGACTTGCCACATTACCACAGTGGCTGTAACGGCAGGTCAAAGTTTAGGAATACTGCGGCGAGTGACTCCCCAAAACCGGTCCACCACAAGGAAGGAAGACTCCCCACTCAGCTGCATGAGTGCAGTTCCAACAACACTCAACAAACTTGCAGGGCGCAGATTGGCATCAAATCCTCAAGCACACTCTGCCTCCATCAATGGCACTCAGTAGCAGCAGTGTGAACCACCTACAAGCTGCCCTGCAGAAATTCACCTCAACCTCCTTCCAACCTACAGCCAATTCCTTTGAGAAGGAAGAGGGCAGCTGATGCATGGAAGCACCATCGCTCCAAGCCACCTACCACCCTGACTTGGCAGTACATTGCTGCTCCTTCACTGTTCATGGGATCATAATCCTGGAATTCCCTCCCTTAGGGCATTGTGGGCCCACCTACGGCAACTGGACTGCAGCAGTTTAAGAAGGCAGTTCACCACCATCTTCTCAAGGGGAACTCGGGATAGACAATAATTGCTGGCCCAGCCAGCGATGCCCACATCCCATGAGTAAATTTAAAAAAAGAGAGAAATGGCAGAGAAGCCAAAACTGTGCTGCAAGACTGTCTTGTGTGAGAAAAACAAAGACGTCTCCCTGTCGTAATTGAGATCCAAAGGTCTAAGGAGAGTGCGCAACTAAAATAATTTAGTATTCGTAAATAAGTAGTATAATGAGACTGAAAGTTGACAAAATCCCAGAGTGCAAAGACCTTCACCCTGGTGTGATGAAAGAGATGGTTATAGGTAATAGAGATGGATCATCTTCCAAGATTAAAATTGCCCGTGTAACACTACTGTTTAAGATAGGAGGGAGAGAGAAAATAGGGTACTATAGACCTGACAGCCCATTGACAGTAACAGGGAAAGTACTGAAGCACACACAAAGGCTGCCTTGCTGATCTTTGAGGGGCCCTATTCTGTCCCGAGTTACCCTTTTGTCCTTAATGGATTTGTAAAAATCCATTTCCCTCCCCACCCCTTTCTGCCTTCCGCAAAGAACGTTCCCTTTGTGACTACCTGGTCAGGTCCACGCCCCCCTACAACCCACCCTCCCATCCTGGCACATTCCCCTGCCACCGCAGGAACTGTAAAACCTGCGCCCACACCTCTTCCCTCACCTCCATCCAAGGCCCTAACGGAGCCTTCCACATCCATCAAAGTTTTACCTGCACATCCACTAATATCATTTATTGTATCCGTTGCTCCCAATGCGGTCTCCTCTACATTGGGGAGACTGGATACCTCCTAGCAGAGCACTTTAGGGAACATCTCCGAGACACCCTCACGAATCAACCCCACTGCCCCGTGGCCCAACATTCCAACTCCCCCTCCCACTCTGCTGAGGACATGGAGGTCCTGGGCCTCCTTCACCGCTGCTCCCTCACCACCCGACACCTGGAGGAAGAACGCCTCATCTTCCACCTTGGAACACTTCAACCCCAGGGCATCAATGTGGACTTCAACAGTTTCCTCATTTCCCCTCCCCCCAACTCACCCTAGTTCCAAACTTCCAGCTCAGCACTGTCCCCATGACTTGTCCTACCTGACTATCTCCCTTCCCACTTATCCACTCCACCCTCCTCTCTAACCTATCACCTCCATCCCCACCCCCACTCACCTATTGTACTCTTTGCTACTTTCCCCCCACCCTCCTCTCATTTATCTCTCTGCTCTGCAGGCACCCTGCCTCTATTCCTGATGAAGGGCTTTTGCCCGAAACATTGATTTTCCTGCTCCTCGGATGCTGCCTGACCTGCTGTGCTTTTCCAGCACCACTCTAATCTAAACTCTGGTTTCCAGCATCTGCAGTCATTGTTTTTACCTTTTGAAAGTTCTTGCCTAATATCGTCAAAATTGTCCTTTCTCCAATTTAGAACTTCAACTTTTAGATTTGATCTATCCTTTTCCATCACTATTTTAAAACAAATAGAATAATGGTCACTGGCCCCAAAGTGCTCCCCCACTGACACCTCAGTCACTTGCCCTGCCTTATTTCCCAAGATTAGGTCAAGTTTTGCACCTTTTCTAGTCGGTACATCCACATACTGAATCAGAAAATTTCTTGTTTACACTTAACTTCATCTCCATCTAAACCATTAACACTATGACAGTCCCAGTTTATGTTTGGAAAGTTAAAATCCCCTACTATAACCACCCTATTATTCTTACAGACAACTGAGATCTCCTTACAAGTTTGTTTCTCAATTTCCCTCTGACTATTGGGGGGTCTATAATACAATCCCTTTCTTAATTTCTCAGTTCAACCCAAATAACTTCCCTGGATATATTTCCGGAAATATCCTCCCTCAGCACAGCTGTAATGCTATCCCTTATCAAAAATGTCACTCCCACTCCTCTCTGGCCTCCCTTTCTATCCTTCCTGTAGCATTTGTATCCTGGAACATTAAGCTGCCAGTCCTGTCCATCCCTGAGCTATGTAATTGCTATGATATCCCTGTCTCATGTTCAAGAATAGTAAACAAAATTAAAGGCACATAAAGTAGGGGTAATGTATGAATTGAGGATTGGTAACTAGGCAGAGAGCAGGAATAAATGGGTCATTCTCAAGTTGGCAAGCTGTGACTAGTGGAATGTCACAAGGAGCAGCACTTGAGCCCCAGTCACTCACCAACTATATAGGGTGGCACGGTGGGCACTGCAGCCTCACAGCGCAGAGACCAGGGTTCGATTCCAGCCTCAGGCGACTGTCTGTGTGGAGTTTGCATATACTCCCCGTGTCTGCATGGGTTTCCTCCGGGTGCTCCAGTTTCCTCCCACAGTCAGGTCAGGTGGACTTGCCATACTAAATTGCCCGTAGTGTTAGGTGCATTAGACAGAGAGAAATTGGTCTGGGTGGATTGCTGTTCGGAGGGTCGGTGTGGACTTGTTGGGCTGAAGGGCCTGTTTCCACACTGTAGGGAATCTAATCTAATCTATATCAGTGATGTGGGGTGCTATTATAATATTTCCAAATTTGTGAATTTGACACAAAACATGGGAATGTGAGCCATGAGGATAATGTAGAGTCTTCAAAGGGATATAGACAGGCTGAGTGACAGGGCAGGAACAAGGTAGATGGTGGATAATGTGAGGTTATCCATGATAGTAGGAGTATTTCTTAAATGGTGAGAGGTTGGAAAATTTAGGCGTGCAAAGAGTTCTTGTTCATTAGTCAGTGAAAGCTGGTATGAGGTGGTGCAAGTTGGTGAGTCCACCCCTGAATTGTTATTTTCAATTCTTGTTCCCTTGCTTTAGGAAGGATATACTTGGGGGCAGTGAAGAGAGAATACAGCAGAGATTGGCCAGACTGATTTCTGGGATGGTGGGACTGTGCTCTGAGCAGATTGGGCATGTATTCACTAGGACTTAGAAGAATGAGAGGCAATTTCATTGAAGTTTGTCAAATACTTGAAGGAATAGACAGAGTAAATGCAGGAAGGATGTTTTCCCCTGATTGTGGGCTCTCGAATCAAGGGGTATGGTCTCAAAATAAAAGGACTGAAAGGACTGAAAGCATCTTCACTTAGCGGGTGTTAAATCTTTGGAATTCTCTACCTCAGAGGGCTGTGAAAGCTGGACAGGGATATTAACATCAAGGGATAAGGGGATAGGGTGGGGAAATAATGTTGAGGGGGATGATCAGTCATGATCTAGAATGGTGGAACAGCTTCGAGGGACTGAATGGCCTACTTTTGCTCCTGTGCCTCCAATGCACTGATTTTGCAGACACGCGGCAGATTGTCGGGCAGAACCGCAACATCGTATAGACCCAGCAACATGGAGTCCTTCGAGATGGACTCTTTCAAAGGCAAGGTACACACAGAACATTACTGACAGTGCAGGGGTGATCTGTATCGCACTGGAGCGATCCTAATGACAGTGGATTGATCACTGTTACGTTCTAAGTATTTGACGGATCCGTCTCTCTCCAGGACGGTGAGCAGTTGGATTCGGAGGTGAAACGATACGACGATTTAGAGTTTCAGCAACTGGAACAGGAGAGCCGGCTGGAAGAAGAGAAGGAGAATCTGTCCAAGCAGCTCCTGGGGGAGATGGCTGAGTATCAACAGAGCATCGCAATGCGGGAGGTAGGCATTTCAGTTGGAAAAGTTGCAGTTCGTACAGACTCATACCGAGAAAGGAAAGATAAATAACAACACATAACGTTAGTTTTGACATTGCAGAGTTATTTAACTCATTGCCTTATTGCTAACACATCCAGGATTAGCAAATCTGTCAACACTTCACCTTGACCTGAGAAACCAACTGAAGGAGTGAGTGCATATCTTTGCACGTCCCTTCCACTGGCTTATCAATTCAAAGCTGCCTGGAAACACCTTTCCACAATGATTTTAATTTTCAAGATGGAGTATCTCTCCACTGGCCGGAGGTGCAGTTAGTACGCAACAGGGTGGGCTTTAATAATATCGTACCCCCTTTGTGGTGTGCAGTGGAATCAAAACAAAATGGCTGCCCACTTCACACCATGCCCGCATCATTTTCCCAAATTGGCAGCTGAGTTGTACTGTCAACCAGAATTGATCACTTGCATGATTTTTACATCGGTGAATCTCATTATAAGTGGGGAATGCCGTGCAACACAGCTGTCAGAAGGTTTGGGCAAATGTGGGATGTTTAGTGTTGGGTATGACTGCAGCATGATAAATGGGCTAACGTGGATTGAGAATGGTAGCAATACAATAAAAGTTGACACTTCCTGAGGGCTGGAATAGGGATTTTCCTCAGTTATGTTCCCCTTGGGAGCCTCTCTGAGGAACAGTGGTTTTGGGCAATTATCTAATCAAGCCCCCTCCACGTGTACACACACACGCACGTTGTGGATTTGAAGCTCACCGTGAGCAGTTGTGAGATTAATTTCTCTTCATTCTTTTCATGGGATGTGAGCATCGAGACCCCCAACCCTAACTGCCCTTGAGTGGCTCGTTCAGCCATTTTAGAGGACAGTTAAGAATCAACAGCATTGCTGTTAATCTGGAGTCATGTGAAGGTCAGACCAGGTAAGAACAGCAGATTACTTTCCCCGAAGAACCTGAGTGAACGAAATGGATTTTTAACAATACAGTGGAGTTGGTCATCGTTTCAATGGTCACCCTTGCTGATACTAGCTTTTTATTTCAGATTTATTCACTGAGTTTAAGTTCCATTGGTATCTTGGTAGGATTTGAACTCCAATTCCGAGGGCATTAACCTGGGTCTCTGGATTATTTTTAAGCAAAGTGCTGGAAAAATTCAGCGAGTCTGGCAGCATTTGTGGAAAGAGACACAGTTTTGAGTCTGGTATGACTCTTGTTCAGGAATGGATTACTCCTCCAGTGATAGAACCACCACGTTGCAGTGGTGCCATGTTTGATTTCCTCAAACCTCGCAAATATTGGACCAGCACTCAATATCTGGGTCATAAAAAGCACTGCTGGAATCAAACTGGCTCTAGGTGAAAACAATGAGTGCAGATGCTGGAAACCCGAGTCTAGATTAGAGTGGGGTGCTGGAAAAACACAACAGATCAGGCAGCATCCGAGGAGCAGGAAAATCGATGTTTCGGGTAAAAGCCCTTCAGTATTCCTGATGAAGGGCTTTTGCCCGAAACGTCGATTTTCCTGCTCCTCGGAAGCTGCCTGACCTGCTGTGCTTTTCCAGCAACCCACTCTAATCAAACTGGCTCTCTCAGGCTCACTGTAATGAGACACTTCAGCATCGTGACTCACACCCTTATTAATGTCCACAGGGAGAGTAAGGTTGGCCATTAAACCCATCGGCGATTAAATGTGTTTTAAGTTAAATTGTGAAGGGGATAAAGAAATATGTACCTTTTTAAATTTGTTTGTCGCCACTTACTCACTGACTAATTTTGAAAGATAAATCAATCGACTGCCATTTCACCGAAGCTGCTTTTCACCGACAGAAAAGGATCGCGTCCCTGGGAAGCCAGGCGGGGCAGCTTGTACAACAAGCTGAGCTGGAGCGGCAGCACTTCATGAAGGAGAAGAACAGTTTACTCACAATGCTGCAGAGAGTAAGTGTCACAAGCAGATCAGCTGGATCCGGTGTTGGAAAATTCAATATTCCCCCCCACCAAAAAAAAACACAAGGGGTGGGAGGCTACAGGATGACGAAAGCAGGCTGTGTTTTGAGATGCCACAGTGTGGTTTCAGAGGAATGTTGGTCAGGATAAGCAGCGATTCATGGAAATAGCAAGACAGGCTGGAATTTGTGAAGAGTTAACCTTTCATTTTGAGGGCCAGAATGGGCCACTCTCAGTTTACTGACCAACTGATTACTTACAGAGTGGAGACAGGCCCTTTGGCCCAACAAGTCCACACCGACCCACCAAAGACCAACCCACCCAGACCCATTCCCCTACACCTAACGCTACGGGCAATTTAGCATGGCCAATTCATCTGACCTGCACGTCTTTGGCACTGTGGGAGGGAACCGGAGCACCTGGAGAAAACCCACACAGACACGGAGAGAATGTGCAAACTCCACACAGACAGTCGCCTGAGGCTGGGATTGAACCTGGGACCCTGGTGCTGTGAGGTAGCAGTGCTAACCACTGTGCCACCCGTATTAGCCCGGTGACATTAAATTCAATTGGACAGCTAAGGAGAAAGAGCTGCAGTGGGGAGAGCAAAGGCTAGGAGTGAGAGGGGCCAGGAGTGATTCAGTTACAAACGGGATTGAGGATGGGATGAGAATTGGATGAAAGAAAGATCAGTTCAGAAAAGATGTTGAGCAGTTACAAAACAGTCATGAGGGTGGAAGCATGGACAATCTGACCAGGAGAGGATTCAGGGAGGAAAGGGTCAAGCTGACTGAATCCCAGCTTCTGGTCATTTTTATTAAATCCAAGAATGTTGCTTGATCAATTGCTGAATGATGGTGTCGTTAGCCCTATCCAGATCCCCTCCTCGTAAACAGCTTCAATATTTGATCATGGGAAACTATGAATGATCAGCCCCATCTTCAACTCTCTCTCCCTAAAGGCAAGGCCCACTCATAGTGCCTCAATCCCTACCCTGGACAGTACAGGGCAGAACCTGAATCCACATCCCTGTGGTGTCCACCCCGGGACAGATCCTGAATCCACATCCCTGTGGTGTCCACCCCGGGACAGATCCTGAATCCACATCCCTGTGGTGTCCACCCCGGGACAGATCCTGAATCCACATCCCTGTGGTGTCCATTCCTGGACAGATCCTGAATCCACAGTGCTGTGATCCCCACCCTGGGACAGATCCTGAATCCACAGTGCTGTGATCCCCACCCTGGGACAGATCCTGAATCCACAGTGCTGTGATTCCCACCCTGGGACAGATCCTGAATCCACAGCGCTGTGATCCCCACCCTGGGACAGATCCTGAATCCACAGCGCTGTGATCCCCACGATGGGCAGGACAGATCCTGAATCCACAGCACTGTGATCCCCATCCCGGGACAGATCCTGAATCCACAACCCTGTGGTGTCCACCCCGGGGCAGATCCTGAATCCACAGGGCTGTGGTTTCCACCCTGGGCAGGACAGATCCTGAAACTGTCGGCATGGTGGCTCAGTGGTTAGCACTACTGCCTCACAGCACCAGGGTCCCAGGTTTGATTCCAGCCTTGAGTGACTGTCTGTGTGGAGTTTGCACATTCTCCCCGTGTCTGTCTAGGTTTTCTCCGGGTGCTCTGGTTTCCTCCCACAGTCCAAAGATGTGCTGGCTAGGTGAATTGGCCATGCTAAATTGCCCGTAGTGCTAGATGCATTTATGAGAAGGAAATGGGTCTGGGTGGGTTACTCTGCGCAGGGTCAGTGTGGACTTGTTGGGCCAAACGGCCTATTTCTGCACTGTGGGGAATCTAATCTAATCATAATCCACAGCGCTGTGATCCCCATCCTGGGACAGGTCCTGAATCCACAGTGCTGTGATCACCACTCCTGGGCAGATCCTGAATCCACAGTGCTGTGATATCCACTCCGGGACAGGTCCTGAATCCGCAGCGCTGTGATCCCCACCCCGGGACAGGTCCTGAATCCACAGCGCTGTGATCCCCACCCTGATTTCTCCCAATTGTAGGGCTGACCATAAATGCTCCTGCTGTTCCTGCCTGCAGTCAGGGTGTCCGAGGTAGATGACACCTGGTTTACATTGCTGTGTGACCACACTGAGCCATCAGACCTCGGGTTGGGACCTGAACCTGGAGCTCCTGGGCTGATACGGAGAGACGCTGCCCACAAGAACAACCATTATTAGCTGTTACATTCACAACCTTATCCCTGTGGAGGCTGGAGAAGACACAGCCAGGAATCAGGGTGGGGAGAGGCTCCAATTCTGTTGGTCAGTGAGAGCGATTGGCCACAGTCAGACGATCAATGAGGGGGGTAGGCCACATTCCGGAGGGTCAGTGAGGGAAATGGTTGGTTAGTGATGGGGTGTGCCCAGAGTCAGGGGGTTAGTTGGTTAGTGATGGGGTGTGCCCAGAGTCACTGGGTCAGTTGGTTAGTGATGGGGTGTGCCCACAGTCACTGGGTCAGTTGGTTAGTGGTGAGTTGTGCCCGCAGTCACTGGGTCAGTTGGTTAGTGATGGGGTGTGCCCACAGTCACTGGGTCAGTTGGTTAGTGGTGAGTTGTGCCCGCAGTCACTGGATCAGTTGGTTAGTGATGGGGTGTGCCCACAGTCACTGGGTCAGTTGGTTAGTGGTGAGTTGTGCCCGCAGTCACTGGGTCAGTTGGTTAGTGGTGAGTTGTGCCCGCAGTCACTGGGTCAGTTGGTTAGTGATGGGGTGTGCCCACAGTCACCGGGTCAGTTGGTTAGTGATGGCGTGTGCCCGCAGTCAGTGGGTCAGTTGGTTAGTGATGGGATGTGCCCAGAGTCACTGGGTCAGTTGGTTAGTGATGGGGTGTGCCCGCAGTCAGTGGGTCAGTTGGTTAGTGATGGGATGTGCCCAGAGTCACTGGGTCAGTTGGTTAGTGATGGGGTGTGCCCGCAGTCAGTGGGTCAGTTGGTTAGTGATGGGGTGTGCCCGCAGTCAGTGGGTCAGTTGGTTAGTGATGGCGTGTGCCCGCAGTCAGTGGGTCAGTTGGTTAGTGATGGGATGTGCCCGCAGTCAGTGGGTCAGTAAAAACAACGTATTGTTCTCGGGAACTGTGCTGAATATACTCTTTGAATTGTTCTTCATGGCTCCCCTTGTTAATCTGACTTTCCCAGTCGACATGAAGATTAACATTACCCCTAAGTATTATTTTGTTGTTTTTACACAATCTCATTTATCTCCTAGTTTACTGCTTGTCCTCCAGAGCAGCTACTCTGAGGGGTTTGTCTATCACTCTTACCACTGACCTTGTTATTTTTAGCCTCCATGCAAATAGATTGTGTCATGTGATCCAACATCATTTGTTGCTATTGTACTATTTCATCCTGTACTAACAAAGCCACCCCACTGTCCTTTCCTTTATGCCTGTTCGATATCCTTGTAAACATGTCTCCTAATGACTGCAAGTTCAGATTAGTTGTACTTGTGCCATTAGTTCATTTCTTTTGTTCCAAATACCATGTGAATTCAAGTAAACAGTCATTAATTTTGACTATTTACCCTTTATTCCCTTTCGCCTTCCTTACTGCTGTTATTCTGTTAGTACACTGTCTCACTCTGTGTCTCGTTGTTCAAATAGCTGTCCTCTAATGCTGTCAAATCCTCTTGCGTTATCAGCTTACTTTTCCTCTCCCAAACCCTTCTCCCAGTAATTGGTTTACACACGTGACTCTGCAAAATAGTACATAAGGATCTGCACTCCTGAAGAAACTGGCTGCACACTACAAATAAAACGGCCATGATGCTGCAGACTTCCTAGTACTGCAAGGGTCATAAAGGCAGGAATGTGAAAATAATTCATGGAAACAAGTAAAATATAACTGGGAAATAGTATGAATTGGGCACATCAGGTAGGTCGAGGGAATGAGGGTAGTTTTCCTAGAATGTATTAAATTTTGAGTTGTTATTTTGAAGTCCTTCTCTGTGATCAAGATGGGTTAAATCTCCGACATTGCATCATGGTCCTTGTCCTTTCACTTTTCTGCTCAGTCCCTACCCTTTCACCTCTGCAATTGCCTGTGCTATGCTCCCTCCTCTTGCCCTTTCACCTCTGCAGTTAACTATGCTCAGGCCCTTTTTCTCAGTTTAACAAGGAATCGTAAATGCTGCGGAGAATTGAGCATTCATAGTTGCCTGAAATTGTTCCCACGCGTGGCACTGGACTTTGCCTCAGGGGCTGATTGAGGCAGTTCCCACAGTGTGACTGAAGGATGCTAACGACTCCGAGTTGTCTCGGTGATGTTGGGTGGGATTACACCGGAATGCTTGTGTTCAGATGCTGGTGGTCGGTGATTGAATTCCTAGCATGCGGCCGACAGTGCGTGTTTGCCAGGGCTCAGTATCTCCCTTCAGCAGCCGAGTGTGAGAGTGTCGGAGTCAACAAGAGGCTCAGGTTACAGGATGAAGCTTTTGCTTCCAGTCACTGGGATTAAAACAGCAGCTGCGCTTGGCTCCAAACTCCCTTCCTGCAGAATGACAGTCAATCTTTCACCAAGTGGGGACCAGGAAAGCAGATTGTCTAAACGTGTCTTCTTCGTAGCTTGTAAGGGGTTGATTTAAATGTGGTACTTAAAGGATGGAAGGATTTTGTAGGGGAGTTGGAGACAAACTATTGCCTCTAGCAGGGGGAGGCCGGGTAGGGGAGCGAAACTTAAGGTGAGAGTGAGATCATTCAGGGGTCGTGTCAGGGAGTACTCCTTCACATGAAAGGGGTTGGAAATCTGGATATCTCCACAAAAAAGTGGATCCTGGAAATTATTTGGACCGTTGATGGATGGATCTGCTTCCATGGTAGTCATTGTTATGGTGGGGTTCTTAGAAAAGGTTGTCTGTGGTCAGGATCTAGAGACACTGCCAAAGTCTCTGCTGCTGGGAAGATTGCCTTTTTGTTTAATATCCTGACAAGCATTTGCACGATTGAGCTTACCACAGGCTCTGCATTCATACATTCTGTCCCCACACTCTGCTGTCGTGTGACCTCTTATGTCACTCCCAGTGGAGGCTGACCACATTACTGGAGAATTAACCCTTTACTTACGGGACAGGGTCAGCCCCACCAGGAAGATGCAGCCAGTGGAGTTGACTTGTATATATATCAGATTGAATAGCAGTACTGGCTGGAGGGGCTGAATGGCCTCACCTTCTTCCCAGGTTACAGCTTCTTGAACACGGATCTTCAATTCTCACACAGTGAAGGTGGGTCATGTAAGTTCAGACAACCCCAGTTGGCTAAAAGTGAATCAAAAACCTGTTGTCTTCCCTGTAGGAGAAGGAAAACCTGATGAGTATCGAGAAGGTGTATTACGACAGTACTGGAGGAGCAGGCCTCCCTGTAAATCCGAACACGTTTAAGGAGGTAATTATACATTTCCAATTTTTTTACCAGACGAGCAGATGCTGGAATCTGAACGGAAGTGTCATCCAGCACTCGAAATGTTTACTTGCTTTCTCTCCATGACCCACTGCCTGACCTGCTGTGATCTCCAGCATTTGCTATTCCTTTTAAATGTGATGTAGTGTTTTGTCCACATGACTTGCCCAGGTTTCACAGAGTAGTCAGTGTGAGATGCCAGACATTGGGTTACAAACATTCCTGAGATCCAACTCTCGTCGCTCAAGAGCGGCAATTTCTCTTCTCAACACGGCCAACCAACCCACCTTTGTCCAGTAAAGCTCCTCACACACACACACTGATCTGTTTGGAAGCATCCATTTGTTGGGTCAGAAGGCCATTGTAATTTGCCAGAATTGTCCTTAACTCATCGTGGCCAAATGGACGAGGCGAAAGTGCGGACTGCAGATGCTGGAAACCAGAGTTGAGATCAGAGTGGTGTTGGAAAAGCACAGAAGGTCAGGCAGCATCCGAGGAGCAGGAAAAATTGACATTTCGGGCAAAGCCCTTCATCAGGAATCCTGCTGTTCTTTTCCAGCACCACTCTAATCGTGGCCTTGCCCAGAAACAGCTAGCATTGTCTGTGAGGCATCATCCCTTGCCAATTTGAATGGTTCTCACTCCTGTTACCATGCAGGGTGCTCCCCAGTCACTCCATTGTAACTGGGCACTCAACTGTGACTCCCATTGCCTGATTGTACATTTCATAGTGACTCCTGCTTTCACGTGGTTTCACACTCACTGGAGTGCCAGCAGTTCTTGGAGTCGGGATCATCCATGCTAATCTGTCTCTCGATTCTTTTTAGTTCTTCGATTCTCACATCAGGTCCCTGGAACCTGCATTGTGAGGAACTAACATTCAAAAATAAAAAGGAGAGGATGATACCTTTTAGCTTTAGGAGGGACCAGGGGAACTTTAAACTGGAGTTAGTTCCTGGTGAAGGTAGCAGGAGATTTGAACTGTCAGTCTTCCACTCTCCTGCAGTGGTTTTGAAGAGAGTGCAGAAAGGGGTTGCGGAGAATTGATGAGGAAAGGGGTTTCAGGGGAAGCGGGGTAGTTGGGGATTTGTGCACTAGCGTGGTGTCGGGTGTAGCATCAGGAAGTGGGGCAGTGCAGTCTAATTGCTGATCTGTTCTTGGCAATGAGTGAGAGAGAAGTGAGGTTACCCACCTGGCTGAGGGAATACTTTCCATTAGCTCGGGTGAGCTGTGAGCAGGATAGCGGGGGAGGAAAAGGGAGAGAAAGGGAGGACCTTGCTGACTCTCCTTTGGTAACTCGGATTTCATTCCCAGGATTAGCAGAGCTGGCTCATAGTTCTCTCATTCCACTTAGAACTGACTAGTTTTGTTGTGAAAAAATTAATGGCTGAATCCTGTGCTGCCATCTCTCATTTATTTTCTTTGATTCTTTTACGGGATTTGGGTGTCATTGCCAAAGCCAATATTTATTGCACTTTCTAATTACCCTCTAACTCAGGAACTTCCTCAACCATTTCAGAGGGCAGTTAAGTTTCAACCGCATTATTTTTGGTCTGCAGTCACATATAGGCCAGACCAGATAAGGACAGCAGATTGCCCTCCCTAAAGGACATGAGTTAATCTGATGGGTTTTTTTTACAACAGTCATTGTCAGTGTCACCATCACTTTTAATTCCTAATTGAATTCAGAGTGTACTAGCTGTCGTGGTGGGATTTGAACCAGGGTCCACAGAGGGTGTTTCAGTTTTCTTCATGTATTTATGTCCTCCATTGTTTCAGAGCTGCAATATGGATGTCAATCGAGCAACTGAACCTGCTGTTATCGATAGGAGTTCTTCTATTTCCATGTGGCCATCGTATTTCTCTGCCATTTGGTTATCTGTAGCATCCCCCCATCTTGTAAACACTTGTTTCAGTGGTTATCCTGAGATTGAAGTCTCTCAGTCAGGAACATAAGTAGGCCATTCAGTCCCTCGAGCTAAATCCTGACTGATCTGGTTGTGGTTTCAGCTGCACATTCCTGACTGCCCACGATGATTCTTGACTCCCCTCCTGTCAAAAATGTATCTACTCACCATTGAATAAACTGACAGGCTCATCCTTCACCACCTTATGGGGAAAGCAATTCCATAGACAAGCAACCCTCTTGAAAAAAACATTCTGCTCATCTCTGCCTTAAAAGGAACACCACTTACTCTTAAACAATGTCCCCGAGATTTAATCTCCCCGATAAGAGGAAGCATCCAAGTCCTCTCAAGGTCATATATGTTTCAATAAAATTATCTTTCATTGTTCTAAGCTCCGTAGACTACATGGCAAATTTGTTCAATCTTGCTTCGTAAGATAAACTCCTCCTCTCAGGAACAAGTTGACTGAATCTTCTCAGAGATACTTGTAAAGCAGAATTTTTTTTTTCAAACAAGGGGACTAAATTTGTGCAGAGTATACCTTAGGATGTGGTCTCACCAATGTCCTGCACAGCTCCAGGAAAAGGTCTGAGGTGTTCCCCTCTCCCTCCCATCTTCCCGATGGGGATTACAATGGATGGGATGGATCACCCTGATCTCCCGGTACATCTTGAGTTGTGTTGCCACGACGTCTTGGAGTTGTGACAGCTTTGAAATCATATATTCAGCGCAAAAGGTTTTAATAGTAAACGTCCACCCTCCAACTGGGTGACATGGAGGTACCTTTCCATAGAATTACTCCTCTCTAATTCAGTTAGAACTCAGGAATAGGGACCATAAGACTGGGTCATGCTTTCCCTTTCAGGGAATTTCTTTTGGGCTGGTTAAGAGTGGTTGCTTCATTCAGTGCAGTAGGTGGTGCTGGCAATGCATCAACGTGAGGCAGTTTGGAAGGTTATTGGGCTGCTAATTTCGACTGACATTACCATGCATCAGGCGAGACAATGCTGTCATGGGAATGTCAGTGGGCTCATAACCCAGAGGTTAGGCTGGTTCTCTGGGGATACTGATTCAAATTCCTACATGGCAGCTGGTGGAATTTAGACTCAGTTTGCAATCACAGAAATCGTCAGAAGTGATGGTGACCGTAAAAACTAATTCCATTTCTCACAGAATCACAAAGTCTTATTGCGCAGAAGAAGGCCATTCGGCCCATCATGCCTGCACCAGCTTTTCCCCATACCCTTGCGGAATATTTTTATCCAATTAATCATCCCGTGTTCTCTTGAATGTCTCAAATGGATCTTCTTCCACCACATCCCCAGGTCGTGCATTCCAGACCCTAACCACTCACTGAGTGGACCTGTTTATTTTTCTCACATCATCCTTGTTTTGTAGATCACTTTAAATCTATGCTGGCTGTATTCTTTTACAAGTTTCTAACAGACTTAACTGCAGCACTACTTTTAAAATGTGTAGAGAGCGCTATTGGGTGGGATGTAAACCTGACCAGAACACTCCTGGTCCACCCAATCCTGTGTCGCTCCCACTCGGTTAGAATCTCCCACTGCACGAATAGAGACAATTCACCTTGAGAAATACTGACTGTTCCCTCAGGAACTTGGGTGGGGGGAGCTGGGCGGCGGGGAGTGGCCGTGGAGGTGGGTTCAGACCACGATAGAAGCTTGTTTCAAGTGGGTTTCGGCAGAAGGCATGATGTCTGCAGATGCCAATGCAGTGGCTGGCAAGTATGCCATCTGTTACTGCTGTTACCAACTCTCAACACAAGCACAGTGCAACTCAGCTCTTCTGTCCTTCTCGGTCAGTGTCTGTTTTACTGTCCTTTCTTGCTGTTCACTATGAATCCATGTTGCAGTTTCCTGTTCTTTACTCCAGTGCTGCTGTTCACCATCCAGCTTTCTGCTTTTGACCTTTCTCCCTCCACTCCTGCCTCTTTCTCCCCAGGACTATGTGACTGTGAACCAGATTAACCAGTTGTATAGCAGCTCAAAGACCGCTGTTCCCCCCGACACTGTCGCCGCGGCTCCTGAGGCAGGCACCGAGGAGCCCAGCCCCCAGCAGGTAACCATGGCAACACCACCAGGAGCTTGGTCAGCTTGAGCTAGGTTTCAGCAAATGGCCGACTTGAATCTGTGGCAGGTGGAGAGAGAGAGTGAGTTTGTGTGGAAACGTGGCTATGACATGGTCTTAAATAATCTAACAAACGTCACTACAGTATAGGTCAGGCTCTCCGGTTTAGGTGCCCCGATGTCTGCCTGAAATAATGATTTCTGCCCCCCCCAACAAAAACCAGCCAGTGCTGTCAGTTCAGAACCTGGCTCCTGATTAAACTCATTTGCCTGAAGTCAAGGTCCCATTCCCAGTCAGATATTTCTCGGTGCGGAGTGGTATTTATTCAAGGAACAGCTGCAGGCCATTGAAAAAATGGCCACCCCTATTGTTGAGCTGGAAGATGGAGTTCTACTGAGTCCATTGCAGGATCAGTTTTAATTCCAGAGTGGCCCACTCCACTTCCTGCTCTCAGCCACCCGGGATCTTGCTGTGGTTTGGTTTTGCTCAAGGTCCCAATCGGGAGTTGGCTGTGACGTGGCAGAGGGGAGAGGCTGGGCCTGATTTATTTGCATGCCACCCCACATGGTCACTTGGCCTGGCGACTCTGCGGTTGGGTTGGAAACTGTTTTGGGGTCCGGGACATTAGGGCGGTGGGCAGCTTGCATGGCATTTGGATTCCCAACTGGGTCTTGCACACGCTCAGGGTACCTGAGCACATTATGGTGGTTAGTAGGGAGCTCCCACCATCACTGCTCCATTGATTGCAGCATTCAGTGTTCCTGAGGCAGTAGTGGAAACAAAATACCCCATATCTGTCTTCTCTTAAGATGCTGGGCCACCCCCCCCCCTCACTCCATTTCTGACCTCAGGGCTATTTACTAGATAGTTATTTACGGAACACGGATGGGCTTTACTAGTTTTCACTCCTCCACCCCTTCCCAAACACCCAGGTTGCCTTCTCCATACGTTTGCATGCAGATTGGTGCTCGTAGACAGTGAGTGTCGAACTGACTCTGCCTTTCTCTATCCTCAGTCTTTCTAACTTGCTTCCATTGGTTTAGCTCTCAAAGCCATCGCCTCCCTGCATTGGAAATGCCTCCCCTTCTCAGCAGTCATCCCAGCGTGAGCCGAAATCGCTGGCGGTGCATTGGTCTGACGGTGTGGTACCTTGTCTCGATGCTGTTGCTCCTCCTACTCTTCCTCCTACACTTCCTTCTCCTCCTCCTCTTCCAGCTAAAAAACATAGCAGGCGGAAACAGGTAACTTCTCTCCTTCTGCTCTCGCTCTGGTAGCTGTTTGCTTGCTGTAGACTGTGTAAAACTGAAAAAGGGTTCGTGTTACAGGGGGTACTTATGGCTTCTCCAGTCTGCATCTGTCACCTGCTAATACAGTGTGATTCTCCATTCATTCTACATCCTTCCTTCGATCCCGACACACTGCCTCACTCTTCTTTCTGTCTGTCTGTCTGTCTCTATCTCTCTGTCACTCCCTTGCACTCTCCCTCTCTCATTTCTCTCTTTTGTCCCTCTCTGTCCATTCTCCCTTGCTCTCTCTCTCATTCCCCCTGTCTCTGCCTCCCTCTATTCCTCACCTTTTCCTTTTTTTTCACTCTATCTTTCTCCCTTCTCTCTTGCTCTCTCCAAATCTGACACTCCCTCCCTCTGTCTGTCTTCAATCTTACTCTTCCCACCCCCTCTTACATTATTTCTTACCCCTCTCATTTTATCCCCCCTCCTCACTCCATCCCTCTCTCACTCTGCCTCTTTTCTCGCACTGACTGCAAATCATTGATCCTCCCTCAAATCTGTCAATTTGGATTAAAACAATCTTTAGTTTTAATTGAAGGTGAATCTAATGTTGACTATTAACTTCTTAAAAAGATCTTTTCAGTAAACCAGCAGTTCAGGCTGTTCAGCAAATCCAATTCTGTCTACCTCTCCTATTGAGGTCCTCAATGACATCACTTCCTGTTCTCAATAACATCACTTCCTGTTCTCAATAGCACCAATTCCCCACACATCTGCCAATTGACTGACTGGTTAAAATTCCCCATTCCGTACTGACTTGTCCAACTCACCTACCATCTCCACACCCCCATAAGGAGCACCTTTTCTGAAGAAGATCCATCAGCCGACATCCTGTGGACCAAATTATGGGGGAAAGAGCAAATGTCTCACAAGTTTCCTGTGACAGCCCCATCTGGTGAATAGCATGGTGGTCCTTGTTAAACAGTTTCATGACCAGCTAGGAGTCCTGTGTGGCCAAACAGGGTCCAGGACAAACTGGTGGATGAATGGAAATGATGCATCCCGTATTCCCAAAGACTGACCCCTCTCCGGACTGAAGGGATGGGGAGGCAAATCACCTTCAACTCAGCAATTGAGGAGGCAATTCTTTGTCTCTGAAGATGTGCCTTCACAAAATCAATCACCTTCACACCTATCGTATTAACTTTAATCACCACAGAGGAGACTGCTTCACCGGGGTCCAGCTTGGCTTCATGCCACTGCACAAAAGGTGAAGGATTCACATCAATACCCCAATGGTGGACCACTGTCCGCTGACTGGTTCACTTCCTGACCCCCTCACAGTCAGGACCGTGTCAGGTATGCGATTGAACTCTCACCTCTCCCTGATATTGCACAGCTGCACCAACCCCCAGAGCTGTCCCTTTGATTGGTCTCCCTGGAGACAAAATTCACTGAGACTGCAGTGTGTGACAACTCACCATCACCTCCCTCTCCTGCAACTTGTGAGGGATGGAGGCAGCAAGATCTCAGGAACTCACCCACAGAGCCTGCCGTTTTGATGGAAGGGCACCAATGACTGTCACAAGAAACCTTAGGCCAATCCATAATGCTCCAGCCGCTGTGCACTGTGGGTCTCTCTGGCTGCTTGAGTCCACAGAATAGTGGGAACTCCACACCTTGCCTGCTATCCCTTCTGAACAGACATGATGTACAAAGTTTGTTTCATAGATTGCAAGGTATTTAATTTTTAGGGCTGTTTTTTGAGATTCTCAAGGGCTTTTGATTTTCAAGGGTTCCATTTTGGTTTTGAAGGGCTCATTTTCCATTTTCAGTAACTCATTTATGAAGTAGTAATATTATCTATTGTGTGTGTGTGTGTTGATCTCTGGGCCAGTATTTATTGCCCCCTCCTAGTTGTCCTTGAGAAGATGATGGTGATGCTGCTGCAGCCTGCTCTAGGTAGACACGTGATGCCTTGATGGGCAGGATTCCAGAAGTTTGACCCAGGAATGGCGACGTATTTGTGAGTCAGGATAATGACTGGCTTGGGGTGGATCTTGCAGGTGGTGGTGTTCCATGTATCTGCTGCTCTTATCCTTTCAGAGGTAGTGGTCATGACTTTGGAAGGTGCAGTCTATGGAAACCTTGATGATTAGCTTGTCCAACTTACCCATGGCTCCATCCCTAGAGGGTCAGTTATGGGCCTTTGAATCTAGCAGCAACAAACATATTGCAAACTTTTGACATTTGCAAATGCAGGACAGCAGCATCTTTTAGCAAATTTCCCCATCATTTTTGAGACTGGAAGACAGAAGGTGACTGCTGTTTTTTTTAATACAGGGAAATATGTTCAGAATGAGACTGTGCCATTTTTCAATAGTACATCCATTTAAGTTTTCCCTTGCCTCTGGTCATCAGTGTAAACACTCTGACTATGAGTTCAACTACTTATGGATTCAAGTCCCACTCCCAAGGTAGATCACGCAGTCAAGGGTGACATTTCAGTCCAGTTCAGAGGTGACAAAAGATGTTGTCTTTTAAATGGGACATTCACCTGGTGTCCTGGCAAATACGTATTCCCTGAGCCGTCTCTAAAATCGATTCGCTAATTGCTTGTACGTTCAGGGGCTTGGGTGCAGCCTGGTCCTCTATCTCCCACATTAGAGCAGCCACTCTTCAAATCCCTCAGCCTCGAGGACCCTATCCCCATCTCATGGTTATAATAGGAACAGGATAAATACAGAGATTTTGTTTTGTAAAAATGAGTCCTCTGTACAATTGTATATTTTGACAAAGGCCTCAGATATTGCAATTTGCTTTTAACCTTTTTTTTTGGCCCTTACGTTTTATCCTTCCACCTGTATCTGGCTATTCTCTTTTCAAACATTTTTCACCCAACCATTTTAGGAAGAAATAAACCGGCTGAGAACTAGCCAACTGTTTATCAACTGCACATAGGGAATCTTGCTTGGGCTTTACCAAATGGTAGACTTTTTATTAAGCGTAGTGTCACCTTTAACAAGGGTGTGGCCTCGGAGCTGACCCAGGAAGTGAATGTGATGCAGACAGGATAGTTTTTTAGGCAATGTTCTGTTTGCTGTGAGCTTGAACATATTATCTTTCATTTCAAAAGAACTGCCGGACGCTGGAGGACAGGAGGAAACAGCAAAAAGAAGGTTTATACGTCAGTGACACTGTGCCAAGGAAAAAAATAGGCTCAACTACTGCATCTAAGTACAGTAGCGCAACTCTGGGTCACAGTTCAACCCCTAAGGTCAGTCTATGAATGGAATAACTGCTAACAAGTAGGGCACTGTCCATGTGTAAGCTCAATCACATCGATAGTCTCCAGCATGATCCCTTCTCTCGAGCTGTGATGTTTCCTCTGGTAACATGAACCCTGAGACTGGGTTCTTACTGAGAGCAAATATCCGAAGATTTATTCATAGAATTGTATTGAGTTGCTCGATCACAGATATTGGTGTAGGATGAGAACAAATTAGTTGACTAACTGACTCTCCTGATGGATTATGGAGCGTAACAGGAGCCATTCAAGATGGCGCTAATACCTTTATTCAGTAATATCAGTTGGCATGTGCCACACTAATGTCATCACTTGGCTGTCTGATTGTAGATGCATGCAATATCACAACATCCGCCCTTCAGGGCATCGAATTTCTCCCATGAGAAGCGTGTACTAGAGTACAGATCAGAAATAGCAAACACATATTTACACACATTATCTTTACACATTGGGATAGTGTTTTGGCAGACATATGATGTGACCAGATCAAGTTCTTGCCCAGTTCTCAGGATGTGGTTGCACAGTTTGCTGCTATGTGCTTATAGGAGAAAGTGAGGACTGCAGATGCCAGAGATCAGAGCTTAAAAATGTGTTGCTGGAAAAGCGCAGCAGGTCAGGCAGCATCCAAGGAGCAGGAGAATCGTCGTTTCGGGCATAAGCCCTTCTTCAGGAATGAGGAGGGTGTGCCAAGCAGACTAAGATAAAAGGCAGGGAGGAGGGACTTGAGGGAGGGGCGTTAGGAATACGATAGGTGGAAAGAGGTTAAAGTGAGGGTGATAGGCCGGAGAGGGGGTGGGGGCGGAGAGGTTGGGAAGAAGACCTGTAAACCGTTTTGGTTTACCTGTTACGGCTCTGTCACAACTCCTTGCTGGAAGTCGAACCCCAGTATTCCCAGAGTGGCCACTAACCTTCGGACTAAGAAGTCTGAGAAGCACAGTCCAGATCACAGATGATTTCTGTCAGCTTTCTTTCAATCCTTTCCAGTTCTTCACTAATGAGCTAGGGTACCAATCCTTGGTTTTTAATTTGCTGGTTGATGATTTGCCCTGTCAGTGTCTCTGAAGGTGGTTTTCTTCTGTCAACAGAAGTTTTGCAAAGAGGGCAAACTACAGAGAAAGGTGAGGGAGAGGAGCTGGCTACCAGGGCTTTACCTTTAGGGGAGGGGGAGAGGGGGAGAGAGAGAGAGAGAGAGAGCGAGAGAGAGCGAGAGAGCGAGAGAGAGAGAGAGACAATACATACATGAGTTCTCTTCAAAGGCTGCATATTTCTGTTGTATTGACTACACACAGGGCTGTAGCCACCTGTCCTGAGGAAGAGTCACCGGACCCAAAATGGCTTCCCTTCACAGATGCGGCCAGATCGGTTGAGCTTTTCCAGCAAGTTCTGCTTTTGTTGCTGTAGCCACCTGATCAAGAGCTAAAGAAGTTGTTATTGTTCTGATCTCACCTAAGCCAACAACAATGGCCCTGATTGAAAAGTCAATGAAAAGCATGTCTCTGGGCAAAATTGCCTTGGAATTCTCCCTCACTACATAGTAGATACGACGCCCAATGTATCCCAGTCCAGTAACTCAATATTTAAACTCCAAATGTTGTCTTCCACAGTTTATTTGGTTTAAAGAACTGTTTTCTGTTGCATCTTAGAACGTGATCATTGGACGAAGTAATATCCTATGATTTGGGGCGAGCACATTTTCTGAGGGCTTTGCCATGCATCCAAGAGCTGGTATTTATTGTCATGTTGTGACCTGGGTGAAGCTGAGGTAATTGTCTTTCTGCTCTGCGATCAGGTTCCGACATTATTCTTTCCTTTTTCTCCAATGAGGAGGAACTGGGTGCCTCTGGTTGAGTAGGAAGTGTATGAGGTGAACGTACCGATACAGACTTGTCTTCCACACGTAAGAGTTGCAAGTGAGTGTAGGCTGTGAGGTGTAGCTCATGAACTCAACATGGCACTACTGAAGTTTTGATAAGTTACCTTACGCTTCATGAGCATTGCTTGAATTGTGTGTCTAGTATGCTCAACCAGACTGTTGGATTGTGGGTAATGCAGGGAGGGGGGTGATGTGCTGGACTGGCTACATTCTGGAATGGTGTGCAGATATATTGAAGGTATGATTTGCTGTGGGATGCTGAAGATAGCAGTTAACATATCAACAATAGTAGTAGTGGTATTGTCCTTAGATTTCCCACTGAAAGGAAACTTGGTAATCAGTCATCTACATATAATCTTGGTCATGAACTTGGAATAGCTCTGTAAAAATCTTGGAGCCCAGTTCAGAGGGAATTTAGTGGTTCATTACACTGCTGGGAATCTTGCTGTTAGTATGCCTCCCACAGTTGTATCAATTTATTTGTGAATTTGTTAATGCCAGGCCAACAGACAGATTCACTTACTTATCTTTTGGTTTTCTCTGCAAAATGTGGAGATGGTTCAACATATCTTGACGGGAGATTTTTGGAATCAACTTGTTTGCCCTTAAAAATGTATTTTCCAATCGGCCTCCCTCTTCCTAATAGGGGCCAAGAGAGACATACTGTTTTGGGAACCTGCTTAATGGGCTTCCTGATGATAATCCATTCCAGCTCCCGTGGTTGGTCATTGCCAGATGTAACTTGTTGAATTTGTGACCAGTATTGGGGGGAGTCACTGTGACGGTGGCCTTTCTCTTCATAGTCAGTGACGTCCACTGATCCGATTTTTATTCTTGGCTGGGTCTGGGAGCTGACTCAGAGCGTTTAATGCTGTCATTTAGGATCTCCCTTTGTACTGGATGTCCAGGTCATTGCCTTGGATTTTGATCAGTTGGACAACAAAGTGTATGCCTAAGATCTTTATGTGCATTGCTGTATTCCAAACATCAATGCCAGAGTCTCCTTTTCGATGAGTAATTGGCCTGGGCCATCGTAAAGACTTTGGATCCAAACGTGATGTCCTCATTATTCAAAGGAGGGAACGGCATAGTCGAGGGATGGTAATCCAGAGCCCCGGGCTGAATCCTGAGGACAAGGGTTTGATTCCCATCATGGCAGATGATAACATTCCAATTCAGTAAAAAATAATCTGAAATTTCAAAACTGCTCGTCCAATGGTGACCAAGTACCCGTTGTTGTAAAGACCCGCCTGGTTCCACTAATGCCCTTTAGTGAAGGGAGTCTGCCATCTTTTTCCAGTCTGACCTAGACATGACGCCCGAAAATCACAGCCAGAGGATTGATTCTTAACTGTCCTCTGAAATGGCCAAGACAGTTTGATTTGCAAATGGAAACAAAGCTGCAGCATTCGATACGAAGTAAATTGAGAGAGAAATTCACTGCATCGGCACTTTTATTGGATAAGCACTTGCAATTGGAAACTGCTTATTTAAGATCCCTAAATACCTTTTTTTTGTGAAAACAGCTTTTAAACTTGGCAACAATTAAGGAAGAAAACATCAAAAATGCCCCCCTGTGGGCCCTGGTTTAATTTATCAGAAGGATGTGAGATGTGAGCCTTGGGCATGTAGAACAGAAGGATTCAATTTAAAAGTCATCCCACTCTTTGACCCAGACTATAAAGCTAGACAGAGTCACAACCAATAAAGAACTCTCTGCCTGGGCTTCAAGGATAAAAGGATTTATTTAATCAAAAGCTTGACATTGCGCTGGAATGATCTTCTTTGGTCGGCGAATCTGAAAGTAGCCTTCATGAAACTGTGTGGCAAAAGAGCAGGGTGTATGTGTGTCACATCTGAGTGGTTCTACCCACTCAGAACTCCTTCGGTGAAATGAAAGAGCCAGAGACAGACTGGTTTTCAGTCAGTGGGGCACTCACAACATAGCTCCATTTTGTGAGGGATATAAATGGTCACAGTGAATTATTCTGCATTCCTGTTGTGAATCATTTCCCCCATTCATTTACAGATGTGGGGGTTGAGCTTTGTTGTGTTTCTGGAAGTGGATATTAACACAGATGGACAAACTGGTGAGAGTGTGACTGAGTATAATGTACGTGTGCTGAATTACTCACAGACCAGCGCTGGCTTTGATGCATAGGTGCAGTGAAGGGAATCTCCCAACTGGCCACTGATACCGATCAGATAGAGAAACTTGAGCCGGTCGTCCAACTCTCCCTGTGGTGGAGAGACACTGGCTCTCACTTGAGCTGTGCAAACAGGGAGGGGCATGATCCCCTGTGCACCAACCTCAATTTCAGCTCCATTAGGACAACTGGCCATTTGCCACATTGCAATTTCTGGGATCTTGCTGTGTGTAAATTTCCTATTCCCAGGCAGTGACTAACCCTTTAGACTGAGGCCATCGGCTACAAAGGCTTTGGAGATTCCTGAGATAGTCAAGGTGGCTATACCAATGTACATCTTTGGTATGCATTGGTATAGAGGTTGGTCAATAAAAGGAAAGCTCGTTGGAATGTTTTTGATAAGTTGTTCGTCCCATCATGAAAGAGGCAGGGTGAAATTTTATCCCTGCCTAAACTCCTTGCAACTTGATACTGAGAACTCCCCCTTGGCTCCTGAAGTTGCTGAAGGCGTTTGGGAAACCCATACTGAAATACTATCCCATAGTTGGCTGTCTGGGAGCTTGACTCAGTGCATGCTCCTTAGGACGGGCATATGAACAAGGAACAACAGGAGGCCCCGTGGCCCATTGAGCCTGTCCCACCAGCCAATCAGATCATGGCTGAACTGATTTTAACCTCCACTCTACATTCTCCCATACCCCCCTGATAATGAGGCAGGTGACAACCTAGTGGTATCGTCGCTGGACAGTGACCCAGGCAATGTTTGAGGGACCCGGTTCAAGTCTCGCCATGGCAGATGGTAGAATTTGCATTCAAAGAAAGTCTGGAATTAATCCATGGAAAGCCCCATCTGATTCACTAATATCAGTGAGGGAAGGAAACGGCCATCCTTACCTGGCCTGGCCTACGTGTCACACCAGGACCACAGCAACGTGGTTGACTCGTAATTGTCCTCTGGGGGTGGGCAGAGACGCCGTCATCCCATAAGTGAAGTAAAAACAATGTTTCATCCCCTTGGTAAACAAGAATTTAACTAGTTCTGCCTTAAAAATATTTGCATCTGTTTGAGGAAGGGGAATTTTAAAGAGTAAACCTTATGAAAGAATGTTATTTCCTCATCTCTGTCTGAGAGGGATCCTCCCTTATCTTTAAACTATGCCCCCCCCCCCCCCAGTTCAAGATTCTCACACACGATGCAATATCCTTTCAACATCCACCAAGTCATGTCCCCTCAGGATCTTTTATATTTCAATTTAGTCACCTCTGACTCTTCTAAACTCCAGAGGATACAGGTCTAGTCTGTCTGGCTGTACTTCATAAGACAATCTGCTCATTCCAGGTCCAGTAAACCTTCTCTGAACTGCTTCCAATGCATTAGCATTGTGACCAGCACACATTATAGTGTAACTTCAGCCTGCCCATTTGGCATTGCCTGAGTGATGACTGCAGTAATATCAATTTCAAATTTGTTGTCATTTTTCAGTTTCCAAGTGAGGCTTTTTTCAGAGGGGAGCATGCAATGTGAAGTCCAGTGGCCACACAGTTCTTTCTGGCACTCGGAATCCAACATATCTCAGCTGAATTTATTCAAAACCATGCCTAGAAATGCTAATCTAGTTTCTGACTTCACTGAAGTGAATAAAGGGGCTGCAGTGATCCTTGAACAGATTGCATTTGAGTGCACCTTTCTGGAGGAGTCAGTCACTTGGATGAAAAGTTGCTCCTTTTCTATCTGTCCTGCAGTCACACTCACCGCTGAGTCAGAGTAACAGCTGCAGCAGTATTCTACCTCACAACCTGACAATGGCTACCAAGGATTTGGATATGAGGAGGCTACAAGGGCACAGAGGTAGGTACTATCCATTAGCTTTCCATTTAATGTAACATGGAACATATCTCAATGATCACAACTTAATGTGAGAATTACTAATTACAGTGCAGTTGTGATATTATGTGTCCAACTGCACTGTCTAACAGGACAAGAACCAGTGTGGTGTGCGTGATTACTGGTCATTATGCTGCATATGCTATTACTGGTCAGTGTACAGTGTGTGATATTATTGGTCACTGTGCGGCTTGTGATATTGCGGGTTATTGTGTGGCGATTGATTGGATTAGATTAGATTCCCTACACTGTGGAAACAGGCCCTTCGGCCGAAACTGTCCACACCGACCCTCTGATGAGTAACCCACCCAAACCCATGTCCCTCCGACTAACGCACCGAACACTAGAGGCAATTTAGCGTTGCCAATTCACCTGACCTGCTCAACTTGGACTGTGGGAGGAAACCAGAGCACCTGGAGGAAACCCACGCAGACACGGGGAGAATGTACAAACTCCACACAATTGCCTGAGGCTGGAATTCAATCTGGGAACCTGGTGCTAACCACTGTGCCACCATGATATTACTAGACATTGAGCGGCATGTGATCACTGTGCGGTGTGTGATCATGGTCACAGTGCGGTGTGTGATATTGGTCACTGTGCAGTGTGTGATATTGGTCACTGTGCAGAATGTGATATTGGTCACTGTGCAGAGTGTGTTATTGGTCACTGTGCAGAGTGTGATATTGGTCACTGTGCAGAGTGTGATATTGGTCACAGTGCAGAATGTGATATTGGTCGCTGTGCAGTGTGTGATATTGGTCACTGTGCAGTGTGTGATATTGGTCACTGTGCAGAGTGTGATATTGGTCACAGTGCAGAATGTGCCATTGGTCACTGTGCAGTGTGTGACATTGGTCACTGTGCAGTGTGTGATATTGGTCACTGTGCAGAGTGTGTTATTGGTCACTGTGCAGAGAGCGTTATTGGTCACTGTGCAGAGTGTGTTATTGGTCACTGTGCAGTGTGCGATATTGGTCACTGTGCGGTGTGCGATATTGGTCACTGTGCGGTGTGTGATATTGGTCACTGTGCAGAGTGTGTGATATTACTGGTCACTGTGCAGTGTGTGTGATATTACTGGTCACTGTGCAGAGTGTGTGATACTGGTCACTGTGCAGTGTGTGATATTACTGGTCACTGTGCAGTGTGTGATATTGGTCACTGTGCAGAGTGTGTTATTGGTCACTGTGCAGAGTGTGTTATTGGTCACTGTGCAGAGTGTGATATTGTTCACTGTGCAGAATGTGATATTGGTCGCTGTGCAGAGTGTGATATTGGTCACTGTGCAGAGTGTGTTATTGGTCACTGTGCAGAGTGTGATATTGGTCACTGTGCAGAGTGTGATATTGGTCACAGTGCAGAATGTGATATTGGTCGCTGTGCAGAGTGTGATATTGGTCACTGTGCGGTGTGTGATATTGGTCACTGTGCAGAGTGTGATATTGGTCACAGTGCAGAATGTGCCATTGGTCACTGTGCAGTGTGTGACATTGGTCACTGTGCAGTGTGTGATATTGGTCACTGTGCAGAGTGTGTTATTGGTCACTGTGCAGTGTGCGATATTGGTCACTGTGCGGTGTGCGATATTGGTCACTGTGCGGTGTGTGATATTGGTCACTGTGCAGAGTGTGTGATATTACTGGTCACTGTGCAGTGTGTGTGATATTACTGGTCACTGTGCAGAGTGTGTGATACTGGTCACTGTGCGGTGTGTGATATTACTGGTCACTGTGCGGTGTGTGATATTGGTCACTGTGCGGTGTGTGATATTGGTCACTGTGCAGAGTGTGGTATTGGTCACTGTGCAGAGTGTGTTATTGGTCACTGTGCAGAGTGTGATATTGGTCACAGTGCAGAATGTGATATTGGTCGCTGTGCAGAGTGTGATATTGGTCACTGTGCAGGGTGTGATATTGGTCATTGTGCAGAGTGTGATATTGGTCACAGTGCAGAATGTGACATTGGTCACTGTGCAGTGTGTGACATTGGTCACTGTGAAGTGTGTGATATTGGCCACTGTGCAGAGTGTGTTATTGGTCACTGTGCAGAGTGTGATATTGGTCACTGTGCAGAGTGTGTTATTGGTCACTGTGCAGAGTGTGATATTGGTCACTGTGCAGAGTGTGTTATTGGTCACTGTGCAGAGTGTGTTATTGGTCACTGTGCAGAGTGCGATATTGGTCACTGTGCAGTGTGCGATATTGGTCACTGTGCAGAGTGTGATATTGGTCACTGTGCAGTGTGTGATATTGGTCACTGTGCAGAGTGTGATATTGGTCACAGTGCAGAATGTGATATTGGTCACTGTGCAGAGTGTGATATTGGTCACTGTGCAGAGTGTGATATTGGTCACTGTGCAGAATGTGACATTGGTCACTGTGCAGTGTGTGACATTGGTCACTGTGCAGAGTGTGTTATTGGTCACTGTGCAGAGTGTGATATTGGTCACTGTGCAGTGTGTGATATTGGTCACTGTGCAGTGTGTGATATTGGTCACTGCGCAGAGTGTGTTATTGGTCACTGCGCAGAGTGCGATATGGTAACTGTGCAGTGTGCGATATTGGTCACTGTGCAGTGTGCGATATTGGTCACTGTGCAGTGTGTGATATTGGTCACTGTGCAGAGTGTGTTATTGGTCACTGTGCAGAGTGTGATATTGGTCACAGTGCAGAATGTGATATTGGTCGCTGTGCAGAGTGTGATATTGGTCACTGTGCAGTGTGTGATATTGGTCACTGTGCAGAGTGTGTTATTGGTCACTGTGCAGAGTGTGATATCGGTCACTGTGCAGAGTGTGATATTGGTCACAGTGCAGAATGTGATATTGGTCGCTGTGCAGAGTGTGATATTGGTCACTGTGCGGTGTGTGATATTGGTCACTGTGCAGAGTGTGATATTGGTCACTGTGCAGAATGTGCCATTGGTCACTGTGCAGTGTGTGACATTGGTCACTGTGCAGTGTGTGATATTGGTCACTGTGCAGAGTGTGTTATTGGTCACTGTGCAGAGTGTGTTATTGGTCACTGTGCAGTGTGCGATATTGGTCACTGTGCGGTGTGTGATATTGGTCACTGTGCAGAGTGTGTGATATTACTGGTCACTGTGCAGTGTGTGTGATATTACTGGTCACTGTGCAGAGTGTGTGATACTGGTCACTGTGCAGTGTGTGATATTACTGGTCACTGTGCGGTGTGTGATATTGGTCACTGTGCGGTGTGTGATATTGGTCACTGTGCAGAGTGTGTTATTGGTCACTGTGCAGAGTGTGATATTGGTCACAGTGCAGAATGTGATATTGGTCACAGTGCAGAATGTGATATTGGTCGCTGTGCAGAGTGTGATATTGGTCACTGTGCTGGGTGTGATATTGGTCATTGTGCAGAGTGTGATATTGGTCACAGTGCAGAATGTGACATTGGTCACTGTGCAGTGTGTGACATTGGTCACTGTGAAGTGTGTGATATTGGCCACTGTGCAGAGTGTGTTATTGGTCACTGTGCAGAGTGTGATATTGGTCACTGTGCAGAGTGTGTTATTGGTCACTGTGCAGTGTGTGATATTGGTCACTGTGCAGAGTGTGTTATTGGTCACTGTGCAGAGTGTGTTATTGGTCACTGTGCAGAGTGCGATATTGGTCACTGTGCAGTGTGCGATATTGGTCACTGTGCAGAGTGTGATATTGGTCACTGTGCAGTGTGTGATATTGGTCACTGTGCAGAGTGTGATATTGGTCACAGTGCAGAATGTGATATTGGTCACTGTGCAGAGTGTGATATTGGTCACTGTGCAGAATGTGACATTGGTCACTGTGCAGTGTGTGACATTGGTCACTGTGCAGAGTGTGATATTGGTCACTGTGCAGAGTGTGTTATTGGTCACTGTGCAGAGTGTGATATTGGTCACTGTGCAGAGTGTGATATTGGTCACTGTGCAGTGTGTGATATTGGTCACTGTGCAGTGTGTGATATTGGTCACTGCGCAGAGTGTGTTATTGGTCACTGCGCAGAGTGCGATATGGTAACTGTGCAGAATGTGATATTGGTCGCTGTGCAGAGTGTGATATTGGTCACTGTGCAGTGTGTGATATTGGTCACTGTGCAGAGTGTGTTATTGGTCACTGTGCAGAGTGTGATATCGGTCACTGTGCAGAGTGTGATATTGGTCACAGTGCAGAATGTGATATTGGTCGCTGTGCAGAGTGTGATATTGGTCACTGTGCGGTGTGTGATATTGGTCACTGTGCAGAGTGTGATATTGGTCACTGTGCAGAATGTGCCATTGGTCACTGTGCAGTGTGTGACATTGGTCACTGTGCAGTGTGTGATATTGGTCACTGTGCAGAGTGTGTTATTGGTCACTGTGCAGAGTGTGTTATTGGTCACTGTGCAGTGTGCGATATTGGTCACTGTGCGGTGTGCGATATTGGTCACTGTGCGGTGTGTGATATTGGTCACTGTGCAGAGTGTGTGATATTACTGGTCACTGTGCAGTGTGTGTGATATTACTGGTCACTGTGCAGAGTGTGTGATACTGGTCACTGTGCAGTGTGTGATATTACTGGTCACTGTGCGGTGTGTGATATTGGTCACTGTGCGGTGTGTGATATTGGTCACTGTGCAGAGTGTGGTATTGGTCACTGTGCAGAGTGTGTTATTGGTCACTGTGCAGAGTGTGATATTGGTCACAGTGCAGAATGTGATATTGGTTGCTGTGCAGAGTGTGATATTGGTCACTGTGCAGTGTGTGATATTGGTCATTGTGCAGAGTGTGATATTGGTCACAGTGCAGAATGTGACATTGGTCACTGTGCAGTGTGTGACATTGGTCACTGTAAAGTGTGTGATATTGGCCACTGTGCAGAGTGTGTTATTGGTCACTGTGCAGAGTGTGATATTGGTCACTGTGCAGAGTGTGTTATTGGTCACTGTGCAGAGTGCGATATTGGTCACTGTGCAGTGTGCGATATTGGTCACTGTGCAGAGTGTGATATTGGTCACTGTGCAGTGTGTGATATTGGTCACTGTGCAGAGTGTGATATTGGTCACTGTGCAGTGTGTGATATTGGTCACTGTGCAGAGTGTGTTATTGGTCACTGTGCAGAGTGTGATATTGGTCACTGTGCAGAGTGTGATATTGGTCACAGTGCAGTGTGTGATATTGGTCACTGTGCAGTGTGTGATATTGGTCACTGTGCAGTGTGTGATATTGGTCACAGTGCAGTGTGTGTTATTGGTCACTGTGCAGAATGTGATATTGGTCGCTGTGCAGAGTGTGATATTGGTCACTGTGCAGTGTGTGATATTGGTCACTGTGCAGAGTGTGATATTGGTCACAGTGCAGAATGTGCCATTGGTCTCTGTGCAGTGTGTGATATTGGTCACTGTGCAGAGTGTGATATTGGTCACAGTGCAGAATGTGATATTGGTCGCTGTGCAGAGTGTGATATTGGTCACTGTGCAGAGTGTGATATTGGTCACTGTGCAGAGTGTGTTATTGGTCACTGTGCAGAGTGTGATATTGGTCACTGTGCAGTGTGTGATATTGGTCACTGTGCAGTGTGTGATATTGGTCACTGCGCAGTGTGTTATTGGTCACTGCGCAGAGTGTGATATTGGTCACTGCGCAGTGTGTGATATTGGTCACTGTGCAGTGTGCGATATTGGTCACTGTGCAGTGTGTGATATTGGTCACTGTGCAGTGTGTGATATTGGTCACTGTGCAGAGTGTGTTATTGGTCACTGTGCAGAGTGTGATATTGGTCACTGTGCAGAGTGTGATATTGGTCACAGTGCAGTGTGTGTTATTGGTCACAGTGCAGAGTGTGTTATTGGTCACTGTGCAGGGTGTGATATTGGTCACTGTGCAGAGTGTGATATTGGTCACAGTGCAGAATGTGATATTGGTCACAGTGCAGAATGTGCCATTGGTCACTGTGCAGTGTGTGCCATTGGTCACTGTGCAGTGTGTGACATTGGTCACTGTGCAGTGTGTGATATTGGTCACTGTGCAGAGTGTGTTATTGGTCACTGTGCAGAGTGCGTTATTGGTCACTGTGCAGAGTGCGTTATTGGTCACTGTGCGGTGTGCGATATTGGTCACTGTGCGGTGTGTGATATTGGTCACTGTGCAGAGTGTGTGATATTACTGGTCACTGTGCAGTGTGTGTGATATTACTGGTCACTGTGCGGTGTGTGATATTGGTCACTGTGCAGTGTGTGATATTGGTCACAGTGCAGAATGTGCCATTGGTCACTGTGCAGTGTGTGATATTGGTCACAGTGCAGAATGTGATATTGGTCACTGTGCAGAGTGTGATATTGGTCACTGTGCAGAATGTGACATTGGTCACTGTGCAGTGTGTGACATTGGTCACTGTGCAGTGTGTGATATTGGTCACTGTGCAGAGTGTGATATTGGTCACTGTGCAGAGTGTGTTATTGGTCACTGTGCAGAGTGTGATATTGGTCACTGTGCAGTGTGTGATATTGGTCACTGTGCAGTGTGTGATATTGGTCACTGCGCAGAGTGTGTTATTGGTCACTGCGCAGAGTGTGATATTGGTCACTGTGCAGTGTGCGATATTGGTCACTGTGCAGTGTGCGATATTGTTCACTGTGCAGTGTGTGATATTGGTCACTGTGCAGTGTGTGATATTGGTCACTGTGCAGAGTGTGTTATTGGTCACTGTGCAGAGTGTGATATTGGTCACTGTGCAGAGTGTGATATTGGTCACAGTGCAGTGTGTGTTATTGGTCACAGTGCAGAGTGTGTTATTGGTCACTGTGCAGGGTGTGATATTGGTCACTGTGCAGAGTGTGATATTGGTCACAGTGCAGAATGTGATATTGGTCGCTGTGCAGAGTGTGATATTGGTCGCTGTGCAGAGTGTGATATTGGTCACTGTGCAGTGTGTGATATTGGTCACTGTGCAGAGTGTGATATTGGTCACTGTGCAGAGTGTGATATTGGTCACAGTGCAGAATGTGCCATTGGTCACTGTGCAGTGTGTGACATTGGTCACTGTGCAGTGTGTGATATTGGTCACTGTGCAGAGTGTGTTATTGGTCACTGTGCAGAGTGCGTTATTGGTCACTGTGCAGAGTGCGTTATTGGTCACTGTGCAGTGTGCGATATTGGTCACTGTGCGGTGTGTGATATTGGTCACTGTGCAGAGTGTGTGATATTACTGGTCACTGTGCAGTGTGTGTGATATTACTGGTCACTGTGCGGTGTGTGATATTGGTCACTGTGCAGAGTGTGTTATTGGTCACTGTGCAGAGTGTGTTATTGGTCACTGTGCAGAGTGTGATATTGGTCACAGTGCAGAATGTGATATTGGTCACTGTGCAGAGTGTGTTATTGGTCACTGTGCAGAGTGTGTTATTGGTCACTGTGCAGAGTGTGATATTGGTCACAGTGCAGAATGTGATATTGGTCGCTGTGCAGAGTGTGATATTGGTCACTGTGCAGGGTGTGATATTGGTCATTGTGCAGAGTGTGATATTGGTCACAGTGCAGAATGTGACATTGGTCACTGTGCAGTGTGTGACATTGGTCACTGTGAGTGTGTGATATTGGCCACTGTGCAGAGTGTGTTATTGGTCACTGTGCAGAGTGTGATATTGGTCACTGTGCAGAGTGTGTTATTGGTCACTGTGCAGAGTGTGTTATTGGTCACTGTGCAGAGTGCGATATTGGTCACTGTGCAGTGTGCGATATTGGTCACTGTGCAGAGTGTGATATTGGTCACTGTGCAGTGTGTGATATTGGTCACTGTGCAGAGTGTGATATTGGTCACAGTGCAGAATGTGATATTGGTCACTGTGCAGAGTGTGATATTGGTCACTGTGCAGAGTGTGATATTGGTCACTGTGCAGAATGTGACATTGGTCACTGTGCAGTGTGTGACATTGGTCACTGTGCAGTGTGTGATATTGGTCACTGCGCAGAGTGTGTTATTGGTCACTGCGCAGAGTGCGATATGGTAACTGTGCAGTGTGCGATATTGGTCACTGTGCAGAGTGTGATATTGGTCACTGTGCAGAGTGTGTTATTGGTCACTGTGCAGAGTGTGATATTGGTCACAGTGCAGAATGTGATATTGGTCGCTGTGCAGAGTGTGATATTGGTCACTGTGCAGAGTGTGTTATTGGTCACTGTGCAGTGTGTGATATTGGTCACTGTGCAGAGTGTGTTATTGGTCACTGTGCAGAGTGTGTTATTGGTCACTGTGCAGAGTGCGATATTGGTCACTGTGCAGTGTGCGATATTGGTCACTGTGCAGAGTGTGATATTGGTCACTGTGCAGTGTGTGATATTGGTCACTGTGCAGAGTGTGATATTGGTCACAGTGCAGAATGTGATATTGGTCACTGTGCAGAGTGTGATATTGGTCACTGTGCAGAGTGTGATATTGGTCACTGTGCAGAATGTGACATTGGTCACTGTGCAGTGTGTGACATTGGTCACTGTGCAGAGTGTGATATTGGTCACTGTGCAGAGTGTGTTATTGGTCACTGTGCAGAGTGTGATATTGGTCACTGTGCAGAGTGTGATATTGGTCACTGTGCAGTGTGTGATATTGGTCACTGTGCAGTGTGTGATATTGGTCACTGCGCAGAGTGTGTTATTGGTCACTGCGCAGAGTGCGATATGGTAACTGTGCAGAATGTGATATTGGTCGCTGTGCAGAGTGTGATATTGGTCACTGTGCAGTGTGTGATATTGGTCACTGTGCAGAGTGTGTTATTGGTCACTGTGCAGAGTGTGATATCGGTCACTGTGCAGAGTGTGATATTGGTCACAGTGCAGAATGTGATATTGGTCGCTGTGCAGAGTGTGATATTGGTCACTGTGCGGTGTGTGATATTGGTCACTGTGCAGAGTGTGATATTGGTCACTGTGCAGAATGTGCCATTGGTCACTGTGCAGTGTGTGACATTGGTCACTGTGCAGTGTGTGATATTGGTCACTGTGCAGAGTGTGTTATTGGTCACTGTGCAGAGTGTGTTATTGGTCACTGTGCAGTGTGCGATATTGGTCACTGTGCGGTGTGCGATATTGGTCACTGTGCGGTGTGCGATATTGGTCACTGTGCAGAGTGTGTGATATTACTGGTCACTGTGCAGTGTGTGTGATATTACTGGTCACTGTGCAGAGTGTGTGATACTGGTCACTGTGCAGTGTGTGATATTACTGGTCACTGTGCGGTGTGTGATATTGGTCACTGTGCGGTGTGTGATATTGGTCACTGTGCAGAGTGTGGTATTGGTCACTGTGCAGAGTGTGTTATTGGTCACTGTGCAGAGTGTGATATTGGTCACAGTGCAGAATGTGATATTGGTTGCTGTGCAGAGTGTGATATTGGTCACTGTGCAGTGTGTGATATTGGTCATTGTGCAGAGTGTGATATTGGTCACAGTGCAGAATGTGACATTGGTCACTGTGCAGTGTGTGACATTGGTCACTGTAAAGTGTGTGATATTGGCCACTGTGCAGAGTGTGTTATTGGTCACTGTGCAGAGTGTGATATTGGTCACTGTGCAGAGTGTGTTATTGGTCACTGTGCAGAGTGCGATATTGGTCACTGTGCAGTGTGCGATATTGGTCACTGTGCAGAGTGTGATATTGGTCACTGTGCAGTGTGTGATATTGGTCACTGTGCAGAGTGTGATATTGGTCACTGTGCAGTGTGTGATATTGGTCACTGTGCAGAGTGTGTTATTGGTCACTGTGCAGAGTGTGATATTGGTCACTGTGCAGAGTGTGATATTGGTCACAGTGCAGTGTGTGATATTGGTCACTGTGCAGTGTGTGATATTGGTCACTGTGCAGTGTGTGATATTGGTCACAGTGCAGTGTGTGTTATTGGTCACTGTGCAGAGTGTGATATTGGTCACTGTGCAGAGTGTGATATTGGTCACAGTGCAGAATGTGATATTGGTCGCTGTGCAGAGTGTGATATTGGTCACTGTGCAGTGTGTGATATTGGTCACTGTGCAGAGTGTGATATTGGTCACAGTGCAGAATGTGCCATTGGTCACTGTGCAGTGTGTGATATTGGTCACTGTGCAGAGTGTGATATTGGTCACAGTGCAGAATGTGATATTGGTCGCTGTGCAGAGTGTGATATTGGTCACTGTGCAGAGTGTGATATTGGTCACTGTGCAGAGTGTGTTATTGGTCACTGTGCAGAGTGTGATATTGGTCACTGTGCAGTGTGTGATATTGGTCACTGTGCAGTGTGTGATATTGGTCACTGTGCAGTGTGTGATATTGGTCACTGCGCAGTGTGTTATTGGTCACTGCGCAGAGTGTGATATTGGTCACTGCGCAGTGTGTGATATTGGTCACTGTGCAGTGTGCGATATTGGTCACTGTGCAGTGTGTGATATTGGTCACTGTGCAGTGTGTGATATTGGTCACTGTGCAGAGTGTGTTATTGGTCACTGTGCAGAGTGTGATATTGGTCACTGTGCAGAGTGTGATATTGGTCACTGTGCAGAGTGTGATATTGGTCACAGTGCAGGGTGTGTTATTGGTCACAGTGCAGAGTGTGTTATTGGTCACTGTGCAGGGTGTGATATTGGTCACTGTGCAGAGTGTGATATTGGTCACAGTGCAGAATGTGATATTGGTCACAGTGCAGAATGTGCCATTGGTCACTGTGCAGTGTGTGCCATTGGTCACTGTGCAGTGTGTGACATTGGTCACTGTGCAGTGTGTGATATTGGTCACTGTGCAGAGTGTGTTATTGGTCACTGTGCAGAGTGCGTTATTGGTCACTGTGCAGAGTGCGTTATTGGTCACTGTGCGGTGTGCGATATTGGTCACTGTGCGGTGTGTGATATTGGTCACTGTGCAGAGTGTGTGATATTACTGGTCACTGTGCAGTGTGTGTGATATTACTGGTCACTGTGCGGTGTGTGATATTGGTCACTGTGCAGTGTGTGATATTGGTCACAGTGCAGAATGTGCCATTGGTCACTGTGCAGTGTGTGATATTGGTCACAGTGCAGAATGTGATATTGGTCACTGTGCAGAGTGTGATATTGGTCACTGTGCAGAATGTGACATTGGTCACTGTGCAGTGTGTGACATTGGTCACTGTGCAGTGTGTGATATTGGTCACTGTGCAGAGTGTGATATTGGTCACTGTGCAGAGTGTGTTATTGGTCACTGTGCAGAGTGTGATATTGGTCACTGTGCAGTGTGTGATATTGGTCACTGTGCAGTGTGTGATATTGGTCACTGCGCAGAGTGTGTTATTGGTCACTGCGCAGAGTGTGATATTGGTCACTGTGCAGTGTGCGATATTGGTCACTGTGCAGTGTGCGATATTGTTCACTGTGCAGTGTGTGATATTGGTCACTGTGCAGTGTGTGATATTGGTCACTGTGCAGAGTGTGTTATTGGTCACTGTGCAGAGTGTGATATTGGTCACTGTGCAGAGTGTGATATTGGTCACAGTGCAGTGTGTGTTATTGGTCACAGTGCAGAGTGTGTTATTGGTCACTGTGCAGGGTGTGATATTGGTCACTGTGCAGAGTGTGATATTGGTCACAGTGCAGAATGTGATATTGGTCGCTGTGCAGAGTGTGATATTGGTCACTGTGCAGTGTGTGATATTGGTCACTGTGCAGAGTGTGATATTGGTCACTGTGCAGAGTGTGATATTGGTCACAGTGCAGAATGTGCCATTGGTCACTGTGCAGTGTGTGACATTGGTCACTGTGCAGTGTGTGATATTGGTCACTGTGCAGAGTGTGTTATTGGTCACTGTGCAGAGTGCGTTATTGGTCACTGTGCAGAGTGCGTTATTGGTCACTGTGCAGTGTGCGATATTGGTCACTGTGCGGTGTGTGATATTGGTCACTGTGCAGAGTGTGTGATATTACTGGTCACTGTGCAGTGTGTGTGATATTACTGGTCACTGTGCGGTGTGTGATATTGGTCACTGTGCAGAGTGTGTTATTGGTCACTGTGCAGAGTGTGTTATTGGTCACTGTGCAGAGTGTGATATTGGTCACAGTGCAGAATGTGATATTGGTCACTGTGCAGAGTGTGTTATTGGTCACTGTGCAGAGTGTGTTATTGGTCACTGTGCAGAGTGTGATATTGGTCACAGTGCAGAATGTGATATTGGTCGCTGTGCAGAGTGTGATATTGGTCACTGTGCAGAGTGTGATATTGGTCACTGTGCAGAGTGTGATATTGGTCACAGTGCAGTGTGTGTTATTGGTCACAGTGCAGAGTGTGTTATTGGTCACTGTGCAGGGTGTGATATTGGTCACTGTGCAGAGTGTGATATTGGTCACAGTGCAGAATGTGATATTGGTCACAGTGCAGAATGTGCCATTGGTCACTGTGCAGTGTGTGCCATTGGTCACTGTGCAGTGTGTGACATTGGTCACTGTGCAGTGTGTGATATTGGTCACTGTGCAGAGTGTGTTATTGGTCACTGTGCAGAGTGCGTTATTGGTCACTGTGCAGAGTGCGTTATTGGTCACTGTGCGGTGTGCGATATTGGTCACTGTGCGGTGTGTGATATTGGTCACTGTGCAGAGTGTGTGATATTACTGGTCACTGTGCAGTGTGTGTGATATTACTGGTCACTGTGCGGTGTGTGATATTGGTCACTGTGCAGTGTGTGATATTGGTCACAGTGCAGAATGTGCCATTGGTCACTGTGCAGTGTGTGATATTGGTCACAGTGCAGAGTGTGATATTGGTCACTGTGCAGAGTGTGATATTGGTCACTGTGCAGAATGTGACATTGGTCACTGTGCAGTGTGTGACATTGGTCACTGTGCAGTGTGTGATATTGGTCACTGTGCAGAGTGTGATATTGGTCACTGTGCAGAGTGTGTTATTGGTCACTGTGCAGAGTGTGATATTGGTCACTGTGCAGTGTGTGATATTGGTCACTGTGCAGTGTGTGATATTGGTCACTGCGCAGAGTGTGTTATTGGTCACTGCGCAGAGTGTGATATTGGTCACTGTGCAGTGTGCGATATTGGTCACTGTGCAGTGTGCGATATTGTTCACTGTGCAGTGTGTGATATTGGTCACTGTGCAGTGTGTGATATTGGTCACTGTGCAGAGTGTGTTATTGGTCACTGTGCAGAGTGTGATATTGGTCACTGTGCAGAGTGTGATATTGGTCACAGTGCAGTGTGTGTTATTGGTCACAGTGCAGAGTGTGTTATTGGTCACTGTGCAGGGTGTGATATTGGTCACTGTGCAGAGTGTGATATTGGTCACAGTGCAGAATGTGATATTGGTCGCTGTGCAGAGTGTGATATTGGTCACTGTGCAGTGTGTGATATTGGTCACTGTGCAGAGTGTGATATTGGTCACTGTGCAGAGTGTGATATTGGTCACAGTGCAGAATGTGCCATTGGTCACTGTGCAGTGTGTGACATTGGTCACTGTGCAGTGTGTGATATTGGTCACTGTGCAGAGTGTGTTATTGGTCACTGTGCAGAGTGCGTTATTGGTCACTGTGCAGAGTGCGTTATTGGTCACTGTGCAGTGTGCGATATTGGTCACTGTGCGGTGTGTGATATTGGTCACTGTGCAGAGTGTGTGATATTACTGGTCACTGTGCAGTGTGTGTGATATTACTGGTCACTGTGCGGTGTGTGATATTGGTCACTGTGCAGAGTGTGTTATTGGTCACTGTGCAGAGTGTGTTATTGGTCACTGTGCAGAGTGTGATATTGGTCACAGTGCAGAATGTGATATTGGTCACTGTGCAGAGTGTGTTATTGGTCACTGTGCAGAGTGTGTTATTGGTCACTGTGCAGAGTGTGATATTGGTCACAGTGCAGAATGTGATATTGGTCGCTGTGCAGAGTGTGATATTGGTCACTGTGCAGGGTGTGATATTGGTCATTGTGCAGAGTGTGATATTGGTCACAGTGCAGAATGTGACATTGGTCACTGTGCAGTGTGTGACATTGGTCACTGTGAGTGTGTGATATTGGCCACTGTGCAGAGTGTGTTATTGGTCACTGTGCAGAGTGTGATATTGGTCACTGTGCAGAGTGTGTTATTGGTCACTGTGCAGAGTGTGTTATTGGTCACTGTGCAGAGTGCGATATTGGTCACTGTGCAGTGTGCGATATTGGTCACTGTGCAGAGTGTGATATTGGTCACTGTGCAGTGTGTGATATTGGTCACTGTGCAGAGTGTGATATTGGTCACAGTGCAGAATGTGATATTGGTCACTGTGCAGAGTGTGATATTGGTCACTGTGCAGAATGTGACATTGGTCACTGTGCAGTGTGTGACATTGGTCACTGTGCAGTGTGTGATATTGGTCACTGCGCAGAGTGTGTTATTGGTCACTGCGCAGAGTGCGATATGGTAACTGTGCAGTGTGCGATATTGGTCACTGTGCAGAGTGTGATATTGGTCACTGTGCAGAGTGTGTTATTGGTCACTGTGCAGAGTGTGATATTGGTCACAGTGCAGAATGTGATATTGGTCGCTGTGCAGAGTGTGATATTGGTCACTGTGCAGAGTGTGATATCGGTCACTGTGCAGAGTGTGATATTGGTCACTGTGCAGAGTGTGATATTGGTCACTGTGCAGAATGTGCCATTGGTCACTGTGCAGTGTGTGATATTGGTCACTGTGCAGTGTGTGATATTGGTCACTGTGCAGAGTGTGTTATTGGTCACTGTGCAGAGTATGTTATTGGTCACTGTGCGGTGTGCGATATTGGTCACTGTGCGGTGTGTGATATTGGTCACTGTGCAGAGTGTGTGATATTACTGGTCACTGTGCAGTGTGTGTGATATTACTGGTCACTGTGCAGAGTGTGTGATACTGGTCACTGTGCAGTGTGTGATATTACTGGTCACTGTGCGGTGTGTGATATTGGTCACTGTGCGGTGTGTGATATTGGTCACTGTGCAGAGTGTGGTATTGGTCACTGTGCAGAGTGTGTTATTGGTCACTGTGCAGAGTGTGATATTGGTCACAGTGCAGAATGTGATATTGGTCGCTGTGCAGAGTGTGATATTGGTCACTGTGCAGTGTGTGATATTGGTCATTGTGCAGAGTGTGATATTGGTCACAGTGCAGAATGTGACATTGGTCACTGTGCAGTGTGTGACATTGGTCACTGTAAAGTGTGTGATATTGGCCACTGTGCAGAGTTTGTTATTGGTCACTGTGCAGAGTGTGATATTGGTCACTGTGCAGAGTGTGTTATTGGTCACTGTGCAGAGTGTGATATTGGTCACTGTGCAGAGTGTGTTATTGGTCACTGTGCAGAGTGCGATATTGGTCACTGTGCAGTGTGCGATATTGGTCACTGTGCAGAGTGTGATATTGGTCACTGTGCAGTGTGTGATATTGGTCACTGTGCAGAGTGTGATATTGGTCACTGTGCAGTGTGTGATATTGGTCACTGTGCAGAGTGTGTTATTGGTCACTGTGCAGAGTGTGATATTGGTCACTGTGCAGAGTGTGATATTGGTCACAGTGCAGAATGTGATATTGGTCGCTGTGCAGAGTGTGATATTGGTCACTGTGCAGTGTGTGATATTGGTCACTGTGCAGAGTGTGATATTGGTCACAGTGCAGAATGTGCCATTGGTCACTGTGCAGTGTGTGATATTGGTCGCTGTGCAGAGTGTGATATTGGTCACTGTGCAGAGTGTGATATTGGTCACTGTGCAGAATGTGACATTGGTCACTGTGCAGTGTGTGACATTGGTCACTGTGCAGTGTGTGACATTGGTCGCTGTGCAGTGTGTGACATTGGTCACTGTGCAGTGTGTGACATTGGTCGCTGTGCAGTGTGTGATATTGGTCACTGTGCAGAGTGTGTTATTGGTCACTGTGCAGAGTGTGATATTGGTCACTGTGCAGTGTGTGATATTGGTCACTGTGCAGTGTGCGATATTGGTCACTGTGCAGTGTGTGATATTGGTCACTGTGCAGTGTGTGATATTGGTCACTGTGCAGAGTGTGTTATTGGTCACTGTGCAGAGTGTGATATTGGTCACTGTGCAGAGTGTGTTATTGGTCACTGTGCAGAGTGTGATATTGGTCACTGTGCAGAGTGTGATATTGGTCACAGTGCAGTGTGTGTTATTGGTCACAGTGCAGAGTGTGTTATTGGTCACTGTGCAGGGTGTGATATTGGTCACTGTGCAGTGTGTGATATTGGTCACTGTGCAGAGTGTGATATTGGTCACAGTGCAGAATGTGCCATTGGTCACTGTGCAGTGTGTGACATTGGTCACTGTGCAGTGTGTGATATTGGTCACTGTGCAGAGTGTGTTATTGGTCACTGTGCAGAGTGCGTTATTGGTCACTGTGCAGAGTGCGTTATTGGTCACTGTGCAGTGTGCGATATTGGTCACTGTGCGGTGTGTGATATTGGTCACTGTGCAGAGTGTGTGATATTACTGGTCACTGTGCAGTGTGTGTGATATTACTGGTCACTGTGCGGTGTGTGATATTGGTCACTGTGCAGTGTGTGATATTGGTCACAGTGCAGAATGTGCCATTGGTCACTGTGCAGTGTGTGATATTGGTCACTGTGCAGAGTGTGATATTGGTCACAGTGCAGAATGTGATATTGGTCGCTGTGCAGAGTGTGATATTGGTCACTGTGCAGAGTGTGATATTGGTCACTGTGCAGAATGTGACATTGGTCACTGTGCAGTGTGTGACATTGGTCACTGTGCAGTGTGTGATATTGGTCACTGTGCAGAGTGTGATATTGGTCACTGTGCAGAGTGTGTTATTGGTCACTGTGCAGAGTGTGATATTGGTCACTGTGCAGTGTGTGATATTGGTCACTGTGCAGTGTGTGATATTGGTCACTGCGCAGAGTGTGTTATTGGTCACTGCGCAGAGTGTGTTATTGGTCACTGCGCAGAGTGTGATATTGGTCACTGTGCAGTGTGCGATATTGGTCACTGTGCAGTGTGTGATATTGGTCACTGTGCAGTGTGTGATATTGGTCACTGTGCAGAGTGTGTTATTGGTCACAGTGCAGAATGTGATATTGGTCGCTGTGCAGAGTGTGATATTGGTCACTGTGCAGTGTGTGACATTGGTCACTGTGCAGTGTGTGATATTGGTCACTGTGCAGAGTGTGATATTGGTCACTGTGCAATGTGTGATATTGGTCACTGTGCAGAGTGTGATATTGGTCACTGTGCAGAGTGAGATGTTGGTCACTGTGCAATGTGTGATATTGGTCACTGTGCAATGTGTGATATTACTGGTCACTGGGCAGTGTGTGATATTGGTCACTGTGCAGAGTGTGATATTGTTCAGTGTTCATTGTGTGATATTGTTCACTGTGCAGAGTGTGATATTGGTCACTGTGCAGAGTGTGATATTGGTCACTGTGCAGTGTGTGATATTGGTCACTGTGCAGAGTGTGATATTGGTCACTGTGCAGAGTGTGATATTGGTCACTGTGCAGAGTGTGATATTGGTCACTGTGCAGTGTGTGATATTGGTCACTATGCAGAGTTTGATGTTGGTCACTGTGCAGAATTTGATGTTGGTCACTGTGCAGTGTGTGATATTGGTTACTGTGCAGTGTGTAATATGGGTCACTGTGCAGAGTTTGATCTTGGTCACTGTGCAGTGTGTGATACTGGTCACTGCTCAGTGTGTGATGTTGGTCAATGCACAGTGTGTGATGTTGATCATTGTGCAATGTGTGGTGTTGGTCGCTGTGCTGTGTATGAGATTGGTCACTGTGCAGTGTGTGATATCGGTAACTGTACGGTGTATGATATTGGTCACTGTGCAGTGTGTGATATTGGTCACTGTGCAGTGTGTGAGATTGGTCAATGTGCAGAGTGTGGTATTGGTCACTGTGCAGAGTATGATATTGGTCACTGTGCAGAGTGTGGTATTGGTCTCTGTGCAGAGTATGATATTGGTCACTGTGCTGAGTGTGATTATGGTCTCTGTGCAGAGTGTGATATTGATCACTGTGCAGTGTGTGGTGTTGGTCATTGTCCTGAGTTTGATGTTGGTCATTGTCCAGAGTTTGATGTTGGTCACTGTGCAGAGTTTGATGTTGGTCAGTGTGCTGTTTATGAGATTGGTCACTGTGCAGTGTGTGATATTGATCACTGTGCAGAGTGTGATATTACTGGTCACTGGGCAGTGTGTGATATTGGTCTGTGGGCAGTGTGTGATATTGGTCACTGTGCAGAGTGTGATATTGGTCACTGTGCAGTGTGTGAGATTGGTCAATGTGTAGTGTGTGATATTGGTCACTGTGCAGTGTGTGAGATTGGTCACTGTGCAGTGTGTGAGATTGGTCAATGTGTAGTGTGTGATATTGGTCACTGCAGTATGTGAGATTGGTCACTGTGCGGTGTGTGATACTGGTCACTGTGCGGTGTGTGATACTGGTCACTGTGCAGTGTGTGATCCTGGTCACTGTGCAGAGTGTGATATTGGTTACCGTGTAGTGTGTAATGTTGGTCATTGTGCGGTGTGTGATATTGGTCGCTGTGCGGTGTGTGATATTGGTCACTGTGCAGAGTGAGATGTTGGTCACTGTGCAATGTGTGATATTGGTCACTGTGCAATGTGTGATATTACTGGTCACTGGGCAGTGTGTGATATTGGTCACTGTGCAGAGTGTGATATTGTTCAGTGTTCATTGTGTGATATTGTTCACTGTGCAGAGTGTGATATTGGTCACTGTGCAGAGTGTGATATTGGTCACTGTGCAGTGTGTGATATTGGTCACTGTGCAGAGTGTGATATTGGTCACTGTGCAGAGTGTGATATTGTTCACTGTGCAGAGTGTGATATTGGTCACTGTGCAGTGTGTGATATTGGTCACTATGCAGAGTTTGATGTTGGTCACTGTGCAGAATTTGATGTTGGTCACTGTGCAGTGTGTGATATTGGTTACTGTGCAGTGTGTAATATGGGTCACTGTGCAGAGTTTGATCTTGGTCACTGTGCAGTGTGTGATACTGGTCACTGCTCAGTGTGTGATGTTGGTCAATGCACAGTGTGTGATGTTGATCATTGTGCAATGTGTGGTGTTGGTCAATGTGTTGTGTATGAGATTGGCCACTGTGTAGTGTGTGATATCGGTCACTGTACGGTGTGTGATATTGGTCACCATGCCGAATGTGATATTGGTCAGTGTGAAATGTGCGATATTGGTCACTGTGCAGTGTGTGATACTGGTCACTGTGCAGAGTGTGATATTGGTTACCGTGTAGTGTGTAATGTTGGTCATTGTGCGGTGTGTGATATTGGTCACTGTGCAGAGTGAGATGTTGGTCACTGTGCAATGTGTGATATTGGTCACTGTGCAATGTGTGATATTACTGGTCACTGTGCAGTGTGTGATATTGGTCACTGTGCAGAGTGTGATATTGTTCAGTGTTCATTGTGTGATATTGGTCACTGTGCAGTGTGTGATATTGGTCACTGTGCAGTGTGTGATATTGGTCACTGTGCAGAGTGTGATATTGTTCAGTGTTCATTGTGTGATATTGGTCACTGTGCAGTGTGTGATATTGGTCACTGTGCAGAGTGTGTTATTGGTCACTGTGCAGTGTGTGATATTGGTCACTGTGCAGTGTGTGATATTGGTCACTGTGCAGGGTGTGATATTGGTCAATGCACAGTGTGTGATATTGGTCTCTGTGCAATGTGTGGTGTTGGTCGCTGTGCTGTGTATGAGATTGGTCACTGTACAATATGTGATATTGGTTACTGTGCAGTGTGTAATATGGGTCACTGTACAGAGTTTAATGTTGGTCACTGTGCAGTGTGTGATGTTGGTCACTGCTCAGTGTGTGATGTTGGTCACTGTGCAGAGTTTGATGTTGGTCACTGTGCAATGTGTGATATTGGTCAATGCACAGTGTGTGATATTGATCATTGTGCAATGTGTGGTGTTGGTCGCTGTGTTGTGTATGAGATTGGTCACTGTGCAGTGTGTGATATTGGCCACTGTGTAGTGTGTGATATCGGTCACTGTACGGTGTATGATATTGGTTACCGTGCCGAATGTGATATTGGTCAGTGTGTAATGTGTGATATTGGTCACCGTGCCGAGTGTGATATTGGTCACTGTGCAGTGTGTGAGATTGGTCACTGAGCAGAGTGTGATATTGTTCAGTGTTCATTGTGTGATATTGGTCACTGTGCAGAGTGTGATATTGTTCAGTGTTCATTGTGTGATATTGGTCACTGTGCAGAGTGTGATATTGGTCACTGTGCAGTGTGTGAGATTGGTCAATGTGTAGTGTGTGATATTGGTCACTGTGCAGTGTGTGAGATTGGTCACTGTGCAGTGTGTGAGATTGGTCAATGTGTAGTGTGTGATATTGGTCACTGCAGTATGTGAGATTGGTCACTGTGCGGTGTGTGATACTGGTCACTGTGCGGTGTGTGATACTGGTCACTGTGCAGTGTGTGATCCTGGTCACTGTGCAGAGTGTGATATTGGTTACCGTGTAGTGTGTAATGTTGGTCATTGTGCGGTGTGTGATATTGGTCGCTGTGCGGTGTGTGATATTGGTCACTGTGCAGAGTGAGATGTTGGTCACTGTGCAATGTGTGATATTGGTCACTGTGCAATGTGTGATATTACTGGTCACTGGGCAGTGTGTGATATTGGTCACTGTGCAGAGTGTGATATTGTTCAGTGTTCATTGTGTGATATTGGTCACTGTGCAGAGTGTGATATTGGTCACTGTGCAGAGTGTGATATTGGTCACTGTGCAGTGTGTGATATTGGTCACTATGCAGAGTTTGATGTTGGTCACTGTGCAGAATTTGATGTTGGTCACTGTGCAGTGTGTGATATTGGTTACTGTGCAGTGTGTAATATGGGTCACTGTGCAGAGTTTGATCTTGGTCACTGTGCAGTGTGTGATACTGGTCACTGCTCAGTGTGTGATGTTGGTCAATGCACAGTGTGTGATGTTGATCATTGTGCAATGTGTGGTGTTGGTCAATGTGTTGTGTATGAGATTGGCCACTGTGTAGTGTGTGATATCGGTCACTGTACGGTGTGTGATATTGGTCACCATGCCGAATGTGATATTGGTCAGTGTGAAATGTGCGATATTGGTCACTGTGCAGTGTGTGATACTGGTCACTGTGCAGAGTGTGATATTGGTTACCGTGTAGTGTGTAATGTTGGTCATTGTGCGGTGTGTGATATTGGTCACTGTGCAGAGTGAGATGTTGGTCACTGTGCAATGTGTGATATTGGTCACTGTGCAATGTGTGATATTACTGGTCACTGTGCAGTGTGAGATATTGGTCACTGTGCAGAGTGTGATATTGTTCAGTGTTCATTGTGTGATATTGGTCACTGTGCAGTGTGTGATATTGGTCACTGTGCAGTGTGTGATATTGGTCACTGTGCAGAGTGTGATATTGTTCAGTGTTCATTGTGTGATATTGGTCACTGTGCAGTGTGTGATATTGGTCACTGTGCAGAGTGTATTATTGGTCACTGTGCAGTGTGTGATATTGGTCACTGTGCAGTGTGTGATATTGGTCACTGCGCAGTGTGTGATATTGGTCACTGCGCAGTGTGATATTACTGGTCACTGGGCAGTGAGTGATATTGGCCACTGTGTAGTTTGTGATATCGGTCACTGTACGGTGTGTGATATTGGTTACCGTGCCGAATGTGATATTGGTCAGTGTGTAATGTGCGATATTGGTCACTGTGCAGTGTGTGATATTGGTCACTGTGCAGTGTGTGATATTGGTCACTGTGTAGTGTGTGATATCGGTCACTGTACGGTGTGTGATATTGGTTACCGTGCCGAATGTGATATTGGTCAGTGTGTAATGTGCGATATTGGTCAATGTGCAGAGTGTGATTTTGGTCTCTGTGCAGTGTGTGATATTGGTCACTATGCATTGTGTGATACTGGTCACTGTGCAGAGTGTGTAATGTTGGTCACTGTGCACTGTGCGATATTGGTCACTGTGCAATGTGTGATATTGGTGAATGTGCAGTGTGTGATATTAGTCACTGTGCAGAGTGTGATATTGTTCAGTGTTCATTGTGTGATATTGGTCACTGTGCAGAGTGTGATATTGGTCAATGCACAGTGTGTGATATTGATCATTGTGCAATGTGTGGTGTTGGTCGCTGTGCTGTGTATGAGATTGGTCACTGTGCAGTGTGTGATATCGGTAACTGTACGGTGTATGATATTGGTCACTGTGCAGTGTGTGATATTGGTCACTGTGCAGTGTGTGAGATTGGTCAATGTGCAGAGTGTGGTATTGGTCACTGTGCAGAGTATGATATTGGTCACTGTGCAGAGTGTGGTATTGGTCTCTGTGCAGAGTATGATATTGGTCACTGTGCTGAGTGTGATTATGGTCTCTGTGCAGAGTGTGATATTGATCACTGTGCAGTGTGTGGTGTTGGTCATTGTCCTGAGTTTGATGTTGGTCATTGTCCAGAGTTTGATGTTGGTCACTGTGCAGAGTTTGATGTTGGTCAGTGTGCTGTTTATGAGATTGGTCACTGTGCAGTGTGTGATATTGATCACTGTGCAGAGTGTGATATTACTGGTCACTGGGCAGTGTGTGATATTGGTCTGTGGGCAGTGTGTGATATTGGTCACTGTGCAGTGTGTGATATCGGTCACTGTGCGGTATGTGATATTGGTCACAGTACGGTGTGTGATATTGGTCACTGTGCAGTGTGTGATATCGGTCACTGTGCGGTATGTGATATAGGTCACAGTACGGTGTGTGATATTGGTCACTGTGCAGAGTGGGATATTGGTCACTGTGCAGAGTTTGATGTTGGTCACTGTGTAGTCTGTTATATTGGTCACTATGCAGTGTGTGATATTGGTTACTGTGCAGTGTGTAATATGGGTCACTGTGCAGAGTTTAATGTTGGTCACTGTGCAGTGTGTGATGTTGGTCACAGCTCAGTGTGTTATGTTGGTCACTGTGCAGAGTTTGATGTTGGTGACTGTGCAGTGTGTGATATTGGTCAATGCACAGTGTGTGATATTGATCATTGTGCAATGTGTGGTGTTGGTCGCTGTGTTGTGTATGAGATTGGTCACTGTGCAGTGTGTGATATTGGCCACTGTGTAGTGTGTGATATCGGTCACTGTACGGTGTGTGATATTGGTTATCGTGCCGAGTGTGATATTGGTCAGTGTGAAATGTGCGATATTGGTCACTGTGCAGTGTGTGATTTTGGTCACTGTGCAGTGTGTGATATTGGTCACTGAGCAGTGTGTGATACTGGTCACTGTGCAGAGTGTGATATTGGTTACCGTGTAGTGTGTAATGTTGGTCTCTGTGCAGTGTGTGATATTGGTCACTGTGCAGTGTGTGATATTGGTCACTGTGCAGTGTGTGACATTGGTCACTGTGCAGAGTGTGATATTGGTCAATGCACAGTGTGTGATATTGGTCATTGTGCAATGTGTGGTGTTGGTCGCTGTGCTGTGTATGAGATTGGTCACTGTGCAGTGTGTGATATCGGTAACTGTACGGTGTGTGATATTGGTCACTGTGCAGTGTGTGATATTGGTCACTGTGCAGTGTGTGATATTGGTCAATGTGCAGTCTGTGATATAGTTCAGTGTTCTGTGTGTGATATTGGTCACTGTGCAGAGTGTGATATTGGTCACTGTGCTGTGTTTGATATTAGTGACTGTGCAGTGTGTGATATTGGTCACTGTGCAGTGTGTGATATTGGTCACTGTGCAGTGTGTGATATTGGTCAATGTGCAGTCTGTGATATAGTTCAGTGTTCTGTGTGTGATATTGGTCACTGTGCAGAGTGTGATATTGGTCAATGCACAGTGTGTGATATTGGTCATTGTGCAATGTGTGGTGTTGGTCGCTGTGCTGTGTATGAGATTGGTCACTGTGCAGTGTGTGATATCGGTAACTGTACGGTGTATGATATTGGTCACTGTGCAGTGTGTGAGATTGGTCACTGTGCAGAGTGTGGTATTGGTCACTGTGCAGAGTATGATATTGGTCACTGTGCAGAGTGTGATTATGGTCTCTGTGCAGAGTGTGATATTGATCACTGTGCAGTGTGTGGTGTTGGTCATTGTCATGAGTTTGATGTTGGTCACTGTGCAGAGTTTGATGTTGGTCACTGTGCTGTTTATGAGATTGGTCACTGTGCAGTGTGTGATATTGGTCACTGTGCAGTGTGAGATATTGGTCACTGTGCAGAGTGTGATATTGGTCACTGGGCAGTGTGTGATATTGGTCACTGGGCAGTGTGTGATATTACTGGTCACTGGGCAGTGTGTGATATTGGTCACTGTGCAGTGTGTGATATTGGTATGTGGGCTGTGTGTGATATTGGTCACTGTGCAATGTTTGATATTGGTCACTGTGCAATGTTTGATATTGGTCACTATGCAGTGTATGATATTAGTGACTGTGCAGTGTGTGATATTGGTCACTGTGCAGAGTGTGATATTGGTCACTGTGCTGTGTTTGATATTAGTGACTGTGCAGTGTGTGATATTGGTCACTGTGCAGTGTGTGATATTGGTCACTGTGCAGTGTGTGATATTGGTCAATGTGCAGTCTGTGATATAGTTCAGTGTTCTGTGTGTGATATTGGTCACTGTGCAGAGTGTGATATTGATCACTGTGCAGAGTATGATATTGGTCACTGTGCAGTGTGTGATATTGGTCACTGTGCAGCCTGTGATATTGGTCACTGTGCAGAGTGTTGTATTGATCACTGTGCAGAGTGTCGTATTGGTCACTGTGCAGTGTGTGATATTGGTTACTGTGCAGTGTGTAATATGGGTCACTGTGCAGAGTTTGATCTTGGTCACTGTGCAGTGTGTGATACTGGTCACTGCTCAGTGTGTGATGTTGGTCAATGCACAGTGTGTGATGTTGATCATTGTGCAATGTGTGGTGTTGGTCAATGTGTTGTGTATGAGATTGGCCACTGTGTAGTGTGTGATATCGGTCACTGTACGGTGTGTGATATTGGTCACCATGCCGAATGTGATATTGGTCAGTGTGAAATGTGCGATATTGGTCACTGTGCAGTGTGTGATACTGGTCACTGTGCAGAGTGTGATATTGGTTACCGTGTAGTGTGTAATGTTGGTCATTGTGCGGTGTGTGATATTGGTCACTGTGCAGAGTGAGATGTTGGTCACTGTGCAATGTGTGATATTGGTCACTGTGCAATGTGTGATATTACTGGTCACTGTGCAGTGTGTGATATTGGTCACTGTGCAGAGTGTGATATTGTTCAGTGTTCATTGTGTGATATTGGTCACTGTGCAGTGTGTGATATTGGTCACTGTGCAGTGTGTGATATTGGTCACTGTGCAGAGTGTGATATTGTTCAGTGTTCATTGTGTGATATTGGTCACTGTGCAGTGTGTGATATTGGTCACTGTGCAGAGTGTGTTATTGGTCACTGTGCAGTGTGTGATATTGGTCACTGTGCAGTGTGTGATATTGGTCACTGTGCAGGGTGTGATATTGGTCAATGCACAGTGTGTGATATTGGTCTCTGTGCAATGTGTGGTGTTGGTCGCTGTGCTGTGTATGAGATTGGTCACTGTACAATATGTGATATTGGTTACTGTGCAGTGTGTAATATGGGTCACTGTACAGAGTTTAATGTTGGTCACTGTGCAGTGTGTGATGTTGGTCACTGCTCAGTGTGTGATGTTGGTCACTGTGCAGAGTTTGATGTTGGTCACTGTGCAATGTGTGATATTGGTCAATGCACAGTGTGTGATATTGATCATTGTGCAATGTGTGGTGTTGGTCGCTGTGTTGTGTATGAGATTGGTCACTGTGCAGTGTGTGATATTGGCCACTGTGTAGTGTGTGATATCGGTCACTGTACGGTGTATGATATTGGTTACCGTGCCGAATGTGATATTGGTCAGTGTGTAATGTGTGATATTGGTCACCGTGCCGAGTGTGATATTGGTCACTGTGCAGTGTGTGAGATTGGTCACTGAGCAGAGTGTGATATTGTTCAGTGTTCATTGTGTGATATTGGTCACTGTGCAGAGTGTGATATTGTTCAGTGTTCATTGTGTGATATTGGTCACTGTGCAGAGTGTGATATTGGTCACTGTGCAGTGTGTGAGATTGGTCAATGTGTAGTGTGTGATATTGGTCACTGTGCAGTGTGTGAGATTGGTCACTGTGCAGTGTGTGAGATTGGTCAATGTGTAGTGTGTGATATTGGTCACTGCAGTATGTGAGATTGGTCACTGTGCGGTGTGTGATACTGGTCACTGTGCGGTGTGTGATACTGGTCACTGTGCAGTGTGTGATCCTGGTCACTGTGCAGAGTGTGATATTGGTTACCGTGTAGTGTGTAATGTTGGTCATTGTGCGGTGTGTGATATTGGTCGCTGTGCGGTGTGTGATATTGGTCACTGTGCAGAGTGAGATGTTGGTCACTGTGCAATGTGTGATATTGGTCACTGTGCAATGTGTGATATTACTGGTCACTGTGCAGTGTGTGATATTGGTCACTGTGCAGAGTGTGATATTGTTCAGTGTTCATTGTGTGATATTGGTCACTGTGCAGAGTGTGATATTGGTCACTGTGCAGAGTGTGATATTGGTCACTGTGCAGTGTGTGATATTGGTCACTATGCAGAGTTTGATGTTGGTCACTGTGCAGAATTTGATGTTGGTCACTGTGCAGTGTGTGATATTGGTTACTGTGCAGTGTGTAATATGGGTCACTGTGCAGAGTTTGATCTTGGTCACTGTGCAGTGTGTGATACTGGTCACTGCTCAGTGTGTGATGTTGGTCAATGCACAGTGTGTGATGTTGATCATTGTGCAATGTGTGGTGTTGGTCAATGTGTTGTGTATGAGATTGGCCACTGTGTAGTGTGTGATATCGGTCACTGTACGGTGTGTGATATTGGTCACCATGCCGAATGTGATATTGGTCAGTGTGAAATGTGCGATATTGGTCACTGTGCAGTGTGTGATACTGGTCACTGTGCAGAGTGTGATATTGGTTACCGTGTAGTGTGTAATGTTGGTCATTGTGCGGTGTGTGATATTGGTCACTGTGCAGAGTGAGATGTTGGTCACTGTGCAATGTGTGATATTGGTCACTGTGCAATGTGTGATATTACTGGTCACTGTGCAGTGTGAGATATTGGTCACTGTGCAGAGTGTGATATTGTTCAGTGTTCATTGTGTGATATTGGTCACTGTGCAGTGTGTGATATTGGTCACTGTGCAGTGTGTGATATTGGTCACTGTGCAGAGTGTGATATTGTTCAGTGTTCATTGTGTGATATTGGTCACTGTGCAGTGTGTGATATTGGTCACTGTGCAGAGTGTATTATTGGTCACTGTGCAGTGTGTGATATTGGTCACTGTGCAGTGTGTGATATTGGTCACTGTGCAGTGTGTGATATTGGTCACTGCGCAGTGTGTGATATTGGTCACTGCGCAGTGTGATATTACTGGTCACTGGGCAGTGAGTGATATTGGCCACTGTGTAGTTTGTGATATCGGTCACTGTACGGTGTGTGATATTGGTTACCGTGCCGAATGTGATATTGGTCAGTGTGTAATGTGCGATATTGGTCACTGTGCAGTGTGTGATATTGGTCACTGTGCAGTGTGTGATATTGGTCACTGTGTAGTGTGTGATATCGGTCACTGTACGGTGTGTGATATTGGTTACCGTGCCGAATGTGATATTGGTCAGTGTGTAATGTGCGATATTGGTCAATGTGCAGAGTGTGATTTTGGTCTCTGTGCAGTGTGTGATATTGGTCACTATGCATTGTGTGATACTGGTCACTGTGCAGAGTGTGTAATGTTGGTCACTGTGCACTGTGCGATATTGGTCACTGTGCAATGTGTGATATTGGTGAATGTGCAGTGTGTGATATTAGTCACTGTGCAGAGTGTGATATTGTTCAGTGTTCATTGTGTGATATTGGTCACTGTGCAGAGTGTGATATTGGTCAATGCACAGTGTGTGATATTGATCATTGTGCAATGTGTGGTGTTGGTCGCTGTGCTGTGTATGAGATTGGTCACTGTGCAGTGTGTGATATCGGTAACTGTACGGTGTATGATATTGGTCACTGTGCAGTGTGTGATATTGGTCACTGTGCAGTGTGTGAGATTGGTCAATGTGCAGAGTGTGGTATTGGTCACTGTGCAGAGTATGATATTGGTCACTGTGCAGAGTGTGGTATTGGTCTCTGTGCAGAGTATGATATTGGTCACTGTGCTGAGTGTGATTATGGTCTCTGTGCAGAGTGTGATATTGATCACTGTGCAGTGTGTGGTGTTGGTCATTGTCCTGAGTTTGATGTTGGTCATTGTCCAGAGTTTGATGTTGGTCACTGTGCAGAGTTTGATGTTGGTCAGTGTGCTGTTTATGAGATTGGTCACTGTGCAGTGTGTGATATTGATCACTGTGCAGAGTGTGATATTACTGGTCACTGGGCAGTGTGTGATATTGGTCTGTGGGCAGTGTGTGATATTGGTCACTGTGCAGTGTGTGATATCGGTCACTGTGCGGTATGTGATATTGGTCACAGTACGGTGTGTGATATTGGTCACTGTGCAGTGTGTGATATCGGTCACTGTGCGGTATGTGATATAGGTCACAGTACGGTGTGTGATATTGGTCACTGTGCAGAGTGGGATATTGGTCACTGTGCAGAGTTTGATGTTGGTCACTGTGTAGTCTGTTATATTGGTCACTATGCAGTGTGTGATATTGGTTACTGTGCAGTGTGTAATATGGGTCACTGTGCAGAGTTTAATGTTGGTCACTGTGCAGTGTGTGATGTTGGTCACAGCTCAGTGTGTTATGTTGGTCACTGTGCAGAGTTTGATGTTGGTGACTGTGCAGTGTGTGATATTGGTCAATGCACAGTGTGTGATATTGATCATTGTGCAATGTGTGGTGTTGGTCGCTGTGTTGTGTATGAGATTGGTCACTGTGCAGTGTGTGATATTGGCCACTGTGTAGTGTGTGATATCGGTCACTGTACGGTGTGTGATATTGGTTATCGTGCCGAGTGTGATATTGGTCAGTGTGAAATGTGCGATATTGGTCACTGTGCAGTGTGTGATTTTGGTCACTGTGCAGTGTGTGATATTGGTCACTGAGCAGTGTGTGATACTGGTCACTGTGCAGAGTGTGATATTGGTTACCGTGTAGTGTGTAATGTTGGTCTCTGTGCAGTGTGTGATATTGGTCACTGTGCAGTGTGTGATATTGGTCACTGTGCAGTGTGTGACATTGGTCACTGTGCAGAGTGTGATATTGGTCAATGCACAGTGTGTGATATTGGTCATTGTGCAATGTGTGGTGTTGGTCGCTGTGCTGTGTATGAGATTGGTCACTGTGCAGTGTGTGATATCGGTAACTGTACGGTGTGTGATATTGGTCACTGTGCAGTGTGTGATATTGGTCACTGTGCAGTGTGTGATATTGGTCAATGTGCAGTCTGTGATATAGTTCAGTGTTCTGTGTGTGATATTGGTCACTGTGCAGAGTGTGATATTGGTCACTGTGCTGTGTTTGATATTAGTGACTGTGCAGTGTGTGATATTGGTCACTGTGCAGTGTGTGATATTGGTCACTGTGCAGTGTGTGATATTGGTCAATGTGCAGTCTGTGATATAGTTCAGTGTTCTGTGTGTGATATTGGTCACTGTGCAGAGTGTGATATTGGTCAATGCACAGTGTGTGATATTGGTCATTGTGCAATGTGTGGTGTTGGTCGCTGTGCTGTGTATGAGATTGGTCACTGTGCAGTGTGTGATATCGGTAACTGTACGGTGTATGATATTGGTCACTGTGCAGTGTGTGAGATTGGTCACTGTGCAGAGTGTGGTATTGGTCACTGTGCAGAGTATGATATTGGTCACTGTGCAGAGTGTGATTATGGTCTCTGTGCAGAGTGTGATATTGATCACTGTGCAGTGTGTGGTGTTGGTCATTGTCATGAGTTTGATGTTGGTCACTGTGCAGAGTTTGATGTTGGTCACTGTGCTGTTTATGAGATTGGTCACTGTGCAGTGTGTGATATTGGTCACTGTGCAGTGTGAGATATTGGTCACTGTGCAGAGTGTGATATTGGTCACTGGGCAGTGTGTGATATTGGTCACTGGGCAGTGTGTGATATTACTGGTCACTGGGCAGTGTGTGATATTGGTCACTGTGCAGTGTGTGATATTGGTATGTGGGCTGTGTGTGATATTGGTCACTGTGCAATGTTTGATATTGGTCACTGTGCAATGTTTGATATTGGTCACTATGCAGTGTATGATATTAGTGACTGTGCAGTGTGTGATATTGGTCACTGTGCAGAGTGTGATATTGGTCACTGTGCTGTGTTTGATATTAGTGACTGTGCAGTGTGTGATATTGGTCACTGTGCAGTGTGTGATATTGGTCACTGTGCAGTGTGTGATATTGGTCAATGTGCAGTCTGTGATATAGTTCAGTGTTCTGTGTGTGATATTGGTCACTGTGCAGAGTGTGATATTGATCACTGTGCAGAGTATGATATTGGTCACTGTGCAGTGTGTGATATTGGTCACTGTGCAGTGTGTGGTATTGGTCACGGTGCAGTGTGTGATATTGGTCAATGTGCAGTCTGTGATATAGTTCAGTGTTCTGTGTGTGATATTGATCACTGTGCGGAGTGTGATATTGATCACTGTGCAGAGTGTGATATTGATCACTGTGCAGAGTGTGATATTGATCACTGTGCAGAGTGCGATATTGATCACTGTGCAGAGTGCGATATTGATCACTGTGCAGAGTGCGATATTGATCACTGTGCGGTGTGTGATATTGGTCACTGTGCGGTGTGTGATATTGGTCACTGCGCAGTGAGGGATATTGGTCACTGTGGTGAGTGTGCAATTGGTCACTGTGCGATGTATGATATTGTTCACTGTGCAGTGTGTGATGTTGGTCACTCGACAGAGTGTGATATTGGTCAATGCACAGTGTGTGATATTGGTCAATGCACAGTGTGTGATATTGGTCACTGTGCAGTGTGTGACATTGGTCACTGTGCAGAGTCTGATGTTGGTCACTGTGCAATGTGTGATATTGGTCAATGTGCAGTGTGTGATATTGGTCACTGTGCGGTATGTGATATAGGTCACAGTACGGTGTGTGATATTGGTCACCGTGCCGAATGTGATATTGGTCAGTGTGTAATGTGCAATATTGGTCACTGTGCGATGTGTGACATTGGTCACTGTGCAGTGTGTGATATTGGTCACTGTGCAGTGTGTGATATTGGTCACTGTGCGGTGTTTGATATTGGTCACTGTGCGATGTATGATATTGTTCACTCTACAGTGTGTGATATTGTTCACTCTACAGTGTGTGATATTGGTCAATGTGCAGTGTGTGATGTTGGTCACTCGACAGAGTGTGATATTGGTCAATGCACAGTGTGTGATATTGGTCAATGCACAGTGTGTGATATTAGTCACTGTGCAGTGTGTGACATTGGTCACTGTGTGGTGTGTGATATTGGTCACTGTGTGGTGTGTGATATTGGTCACTGTGTGGTATGTGATGTTGGTCACTGTGCAGTGTGTGACATTGTTCAGTGTTCGGTGTGTGATATTGGTCCCTGTGCAGTGTGTGATATTGGTCCCTGTGCAGTGTGTGATATTGGTCACTGTGCAGTGTGTGATATTGGTCACTATGCAGTGTGTGATATTGGTTACCGTGTAGTGTGTAATGTTGGTCATTGTGCACAGTTTGATGTTGGTCATTGTGCACAGTTTGATGTTGGTCATTGTGCAGGCTATGATATTGTCACTGTGCAGTGTGTGATATTGGTCACTGTGCAGAGTCTGATGTTGGTCACTGTGCAATGTGTGATATTGGTCAATGTGCAGTGTGTGATATTGGTCACTGTGCGGTATGTGATATAGGTCACAGTACGGTGTGTGATATTGGTCACCGTGCCGAGTGTGATATTGGTCAGTGTGTAATGTGCAATATTGGTCACTGTGCGATGTGTGACATTGGTCACTGTGCAGTGTGTGATATTGTTCAGTGTTCAGTGTGTGATATTGGTCACTATGCAGTGTGTGATATTGGTCCCTGTGCAGTGTGTGATATTGGTCCCTGTGCAGTGTGTGATATTGGTCACTATGCAGTGTGTGAGATTGGTGTCTGTGCAGAGTGTGATATTGGTCACTGTGCAGAGTGTGATATTGGTCACTGTGCAGAGTGTGATATTGGTCACTGTGCAGAGTGTGATATTGGTCACTGAGCAGAGTGTGATATTGTTCAGTGTTTACTGTGTGACATTGGTCACTATGCATTGTGTGATACTGGTCACTGTGCAGTGTGTGATACTGGTCACTGTGCAGAGTGTGATATTGGTTACCGTGTAGTGTGTAATGTTGGTCATTGTGCAGAGTGTGATATTGGTTACCGTGTAGTGTGTAATGTTGGTCATTGTGCAGTGTGTGATATTGGTCACTGTGCGGTGTGTGATATTGGTCACTGTGCGGTGTGTGACATTGGTCACTGTGCAGTGTGTGACATTGGTCACTGTGCGGTGTGTGACATTGGTCACTGTGCGGTGTGTGATATTGGTCACTGTGTGGTGTGTGATATTGGTCACTGTGTGGTATGTGATGTTGGTCACTGTGCGGTGTGTGATATTGGTCACTGTGCAGTGTGTGATATTGTTCAGTGTTCGGTGTGTGATATTGGTCCCTGTGCAATGTGTGATATTGGTCACTGTGCAGTGTGTGATATTGGTCACTATGCAGTGTGTGATATTGGTTACCGTGTAGTGTGTAATGTCAGTCATTGTGCAGAGTTTGATGTTGGTCATTGTGCAGGCTATGATATTGTCACTGTGCAGTGTGTAATATTGGTCACTGTGCAGTGAGTGATTTTGGTCACGGTGCAGAGTGTGGTATTTGTCATTGTGCAGACTGTGATATTGATCACTGTGCAATGTGTGATATTACTGGTCAGTGTGCAGAGTGTGATGTTGGCCACTGTGCAGAGTGTGATGTTGGCCACTGTGCAGAGTGTGATGTTGGCCACTGTGCAGAGTGGGATATTGGTCACTGTGCAGAGTGGGATATTGGTCACTGTGCAGAGTGGGATATTGGTCACTGTGCAGAGTTTGATATTGGTCACTGTGCAGTGTGTGATATTGGTCACGATGCAGTGTGTGATATTGGTTAAAGTGCAGTGTGTGCTGTTGGTCACTGTGCAGAGTTTGATGTTGGTCACTGTGTAGAATTTGATGTTAGTGACTGTGCAGAGTGTGATATTGATCACTGTGCGGTATTTGATATTGGTCACTGTGCAGTGTGTGATATTGGTCACTGTGCAGTGTGTGAGATTGGTCACTGTGCAGTGTGTGAGATTGGTCACTGTGCAGTGTGTGATATTGGTCACTGTGCGGTGTGTGATATTGGTCACTGTGCAGCGTGTGATATTGATCACTCTGCAGTGTGATATTGGTCACTGTGCAGAGTGTGATATTGTTGACTGTGCGGTGTGTGATATTGGTCACTGCAGAGTGTGATATTGTTCAGTGTTCAGTGTGTAATATTGTTCAGTGTGTGATATTGATCACTGTGCCGAGTGTGATATTGGTCACTGTGCCAAGTGTGATATTGGTCACTGTGCAGTGTGTGCTGTTGGTCACTATGCAGAGTTTGATGTTGGTCACTGTGCAGAATTTGATGTTGGTCACTGTGCAGTGTGTGATATTGGTCACTGTGCAGCGTGTGGTGTTGGTCACTGTGCAGCGTATGGTGTTGGTCACTGTGCAGCATGTGAGATTGGTCACTGTGCAGCGTGTGATATTGGTCACTGTGCAGCCTGTGATATTGGTCACTGTGCAGAGTGTTGTATTGATCACTGTGCAGAGTGTCGTATTGGTCACTGTGCAGTGTGTGATATTGGTTACCGTGTAGTGTGTAATGTTGGTCATTGTGCAGAGTTTGATGTTGGTCACTGTGCAGTGTGTGATATTGATCACTGTGCAGTGTGTGATATTGGTCAGTGTGTGATATTGGTCACTGTGTGGTGTGGGATATTGGTCACTGTGGAGAGTGTGATATTGGTCACTTGGAGAGTGTGATATTGGTCAGTGCGCAGTGTGTGATATTGGCCATTGTGCAGATGGGATATTGGTCACTGTGCAGAGTTTGATGTTGGTCACTGTGTAGTCTGTTATATTGGTCACTATGCAGTGTGTGATATTGGTTACTGTGCAGTGTGTAATATGGGTCACTGTACAGAGTTTAATGTTGGTCACTGTGCAGTGTGTGATGTTGGTCACTGCTCAGTGTGTGATGTTGGTCACTGTGCAGAGTTTGATGTTGGTCACTGTGCAATGTGTGATATTGGTCAATGCACAGTGTGTGATATTGATCATTGTGCAATGTGTGGTGTTGGTCGCTGTGTTGTGTATGAGATTGGTCACTGTGCAGTGTGTGATATTGGCCACTGTGTAGTGTGTGATATCGGTCACTGTACGGTGTATGATATTGGTTACCGTGCCGAATGTGATATTGGTCAGTGTGTAATGTGTGATATTGGTCACCGTGCCGAGTGTGATATTGGTCACTGTGTAGTGTGTGATATTGGTCACTGTGCAGTGTGTGAGATTGGTCACTGTGCAGTGTGTGATATTGGTCACTGTGCAGAGTGTGATATTGGTCACTGAGCAGAGTGTGATATTGTTCAGTGTTCAGTGTGTGATATTGGTCACTGTGCAATGTGTGAGATTGGTCAATGTGTAGTGTGTGATATTGGTCACTGTGCAGTGTGTGAGATTGGTCACTGTGCAGTATGTGAGATTGGTCACTGTGCATTGTGTGATACTGGTCACTGTGCGGTGTGTGATATGGTCACTGTGCAGTGTGTGATACTGGTCACTGTGCAGAGTGTGATATTGGTTACCATGTAGTGTGTAATGTTGGTCATTGCGCGGTATGTGATATTGGTCGCTGTGCGGTGTGTGATATTGGTCACTGTGCAGAGTGAGATGTTGGTCACTGTGCAATGTGTGATATTGGTCACTGTGCAATGTGTGATATTACTGGTCACTGTGCAGTGTGTGATATTGGTCACTGTGCAGAGTGTGATATTGTTCAGTGTTCATGGTGTGATATTGGTCACTGTGCAGTGTGTGATATTGGTCACTGTGCAGTGTGTGTTATTGGTCACTGTGCAGTGTGTGATATTGGCCACTGTGTAGTGTGTGATATCGGTCACTGTACGGTGTATGATATTGGTTACCGTGCCGAATGTGATATTGGTCAGTGTGTAATGTGTGATATTGGTCACCGTGCTGAGTGTGATATTGGTCACTGTGTAGTGTGTGATATTGGTCACTGTGCAGTGTGTGAGATTGGTCACTGTGCAGTGTGTGATATTGGTCACTGTGCAGAGTGTGATATTGGTCACTGAGCAGAGTGTGATATTGTTCAGTGTTCAGTGTGTGATATTGGTCACTGTGCAGTGTGTGAGATTGGTCAATGTGTAGTGTGTGATATTGGTCACTGCAGTATGTGAGATTGGTCACTGTGCATTGTGTGATACTGGTCACTGTGCGGTGTGTGATACTGGTCACTGTGCAGTGTGTGATACTGGTCACTGTGCAGAGTGTGATATTGGTTACCATGTAGAGTGAGATGTTGGTCACTGTGCAATGTGTGATATTGGTCACTGTGCAATGTGTGATATTACTGGTCACTGTGCAGTGTGTGATATTGGTCACTGTGCAGAGTGTGATATTGTTCAGTGTTCATGGTGTGATATTGGTCACTGTGCAGTGTGTGATATTGGTCACTGTGCAGAGTGTGTTATTGGTCACTGTGCAGTGTGTGATATTGGTCACTGTGCAGAGTGTGATATTGGTCACTGTGCAGAGTGTGTTATTGGTCACTGTGCAGTGTGTGATATTGGTCACTGTGCAGGGTGTGATATTGGTCAATGCGCAGTGTGTGATATTGGTCACTGTGCATTGTGTGATATTGGCCACTGTGCCGAGTTTGATACTGGTCACTGTGTGATGTGTGATATTGGTCAGTGTGCAGAGTGTGATATTGGCTACTCTGCAGAGTGGGTTATTGGTCACTGTGCAGTGTATGAGATTGGTCACTGTACAATATGTGATATTGGTCACTGTGCAGAGTGTGATATTGGTCACTATGCAGTGTGTGAGATTGGTCACTGTGCATTGTGTGATATTGGCCACTGTGCCGAGTTTGATACTGGTCACTGTGTGATGTGTGATATTGGTCAGTGTGCAGAGTGTGATATTGGCTACTCTGCAGAGTGGGTTATTGGTCACTGTGCAGTGTGTGATATGGGTCACTGTGCAGAGTTTGATGTTGGTCACTGTGCAGTGTGTGATGTTGGTCACTGTGCAGCGTGTGGTGTTGGTCACTGTGCAGCGTAAGGTGTTGGCCACTGTGCAGAGTTTGATGTTGGTCATTGTGCAGCATGTGATATTGGTCACTGTGCAGCATGTGATATTGGTCACTGTGCAGCATGTGATATTGGTCACTGTGCAGCGTGTGATATTGGTCACTGTGCAGCGTGTGATATTGGCAACTGTGCAGCGTGTGATATTGTTCAGTGTTCAGTGTGTGATATTGGTCACTGTGCAGTGTGTGATATTGGTTACCGTGTAGTGTGTAATGTTGGTCATTGTGCAGAGTTTGATGTTGGTCACTGTGCAGTGTGAGATATTGATCACTGTGCAGTGTGTGATATTGGTCAGTGTGTGATATTGGTCACTGTGTGGTGTGGGATATTGGTCACTGTGGAGAGTGTGATATTGGTCACTTGGAGAGTGTGATATTGGTCAGTGCGCAGTGTGTGATATTGGCCATTGTGCAGATGGGATATTGGTCACTGTGCAGAGTTTGATGTTGGTCACTGTGTAGTCTGTTATATTGGTCACTATGCAGTGTGTGATATTGGTTACTGTGCAGTGTGTAATATGGGTCACTGTACAGAGTTTAATGTTGGTCACTGTGCAGTGTGTGATGTTGGTGACTGCTCAGTGTGTGATGTTGGTCACTGTGCAGAGTTTGATGTTGGTCACTGTGCAATGTGTGATATTGGTCAATGCACAGTGTGTGATATTGATCATTGTGCAATATGTGGTGTTGGTCGCTGTGTTGTGTATGAGATTGGTCACTGTGCAGTGTGTGATATTGGCCACTGTGTAGTGTGTGATATCGGTCACTGTACGGTGTATGATATTGGTTACCGTGCCGAATGTGATATTGGTCAGTGTGTAATGTGTGATATTGGTCACCGTGCCGAGTGTGATATTGGTCTCTGTGCAGTGTGTGATATTGGTCGCTGTGCAGTGTGTGAGATTGGTCAATGTGTAGTGTGTGATATTGGTCACTGTGCAGTGTGTGAGATTGGTCACTGTGCAGTGTGTGATATTGGTCACTGTGCAGAGTGTGATATTGTTCAGTGTTCAGTGTGTGATATTGGTCACTGTGCAGTGTGTGAGATTGGTCAATGTGTAGTGTGTGATATTGGTCACTGTGCAGTGTGTGAGATTGGTCAATGTGTAGTGTGTGATATTGGTCACTGTGCAGTATGTGAGATTGGTCACTGTGCATTGTGTGATACTGGTCACTGTGCGGTGTGTGATACTGGTCACTGTGCAGTGTGTGATACTGGTCACTGTGCAGAGTGTGATATTGGTTACCATGTAGTGTGTAATGTTGGTCATTGCGCGGTATGTGATATTGGTCGCTGTGCGGTGTGTGATATTGGTCACTGTGCAGAGTGAGATGTTGGTCACTGTGCAATGTGTGATATTGGTCACTGTGCAATGTGTGATATTACTGGTCACTGTGCAATTTGTGATATTGGTCACTGTGCAATGTGTGATATTGGTCACTGTGCAATGTGTGATATTACTGGTCACTGTGCAGTGTGTGATATTGGTCACTGTGCAGTGTGTGATATTGGTCACTGTGCAGAGTGTGATACTGATCACTGTGTGGTGTTTGATATTGGTCACTGTGCAGAGTGTGATATTGGTCACTGTGCAGTGTGTGGTATTGGTCATTGTGCAGAGTTTGATGTTGGTGACTGTGCAGTGTGTGATATTGGTCAATCCACAGTGTGTGATATTGGTCATTGTGCAATGTGTGGTGTTGGTCGCTGTGCTGTGTATGCGATTGGTCACTGTGCAGTGTTTGATATTGGCCACTGTGCAGTGTGTGATATCGGTAGCTGTACGGTGTATGATATTGGTCGCTGTGCACTGTGTGATATTGGTCACTGTGCACTGTGTGGTATTGGTCACTGTGCAGAGTATGATATTGGTCACTGTGCAGTGTGTGATATTGGTCTGTGGGCAGTGTGTGATATTGGTCACTGTGCAGTGTGTGATATTGGTCACTATGCAGTGTGTGATATTGGTCTCTGTTTGATCTGAGATATTTGTCACTGTGCAGAGTGTGATATTGTTCGGTGTTCAGTGTGTGATATTGGTCACTGTGCAGTGTGTGATATTGGTCACTGTGCAGTGTGTGATATTGGTCAGTGTGCAGTGTGTGATATTGGTCACTGTGCAAGGTGTGATATTGGTCACTGTGCAGAGTGAGATGTTGGTCACTGTGCAGTGTGTGATATTGGTCAGTGTGCAGTGTGTGATATTGGTCACTGTGCAGAGTGTGTGATATTACTGGTCACTGTGCAGTGTGTGTGATACTGGTCACTGTGCAGTGTGTGATATTGGTCACCGTGCAGTGTGTAATATTGGTCAGTGTGTAATGTGCGATATTGGTCACTGTGCGGTGCGTGATATTGGTCACCGTGCCGAGTGTGATATTGGTCAGTGTGTAATGTGCGATATTGGTCACTGTGCGATGTGTGACATTGGTCACGGTGCAGTGTGTGATATTGGTCACTGTGCAGTGTGTGATACTGGTCACTGTGCAGTGTGTGATATTACTGGTCACTGTGCAGAGTGTGATATTGGTCACTGTGCAGTGTGTGATATCGGTCACTGTGCGGTATGTGATATAGGTCACAGTACGGTGTGTGATATTGGTCACCGTGCCGAGTGTGATATTGGTCAGTGTGTAATGTGCAATATTGGTCACTGTGCGCTGTGTGACATTGGTCACTGTGCAGTGTGTGATATCGGTCACTGTGCAGTGTGTGATATTGGTCACTGTACGGTGTGTGATATTGGTCACTGTGCAGTGTGTGATATTGGTCACTGTGCAGTGTGTGATATTGGTTACCGTGCCGAATGTGATATTGGTCAGTGTGTAATGTGCGATATTGGTCACTGTGCAGAGTGTGATATTGGTCACTGAGCAGAGTGTGATATTGTTCAGTGTTCAGTGTGTGATATTTGTCACTATGCATTGTGTGATACTGGTCACTGTGCAGTGTGTGATATTGGTCACCGTGCCGAGTGTGATATTGGTCACTGTGTGATGTGTGATATTTGTAACTGTGCGATGTGTGACATTGGTTACTGTGCAGTGTGTGATATTGGTCACTGTGCAGTGTGTGAGATTGGTCACTGTGCAGTGTGTGAGATTGGTCACTGTGCAATGTGTGATATTGGTCACTGTGTGGTGTGTGTTCTTGTTCGGTGTTCAGTGTGTGATATTGTTCACTGTGCAGAGTGTGATATTGGTCACAGTGCGGTGTGTGATATTGGTCACTGTGCAGTGTGTGATATTGGTCACCGTGCCGAGTGTGATATTGGTCACTGTGTGATGTGTGATATTTGTAACTGTGCGATGTGTGACATTGGTTACTGTGCAGAGTGTGATATTGTTCAGTGTTCAGTGTGTGATATTGGTCCCTGTGCAGTGTATGAGATTGGTCACTGTGCAGTGTGTGATATTGGTCACTGTGCAGTGTGTGATATTGGTCAGTGTGTGATATTGGTCACTGTGTGGTGTGGGATATTGGTCACTGTGGAGAGTGTGATATTGGTCACTTGGAGAGTGTGATATTGGTCAGTGCGCAGTGTGTGATATTGGCCACTGTGCAGATGGGATATTGGTCACTGTGCAGAGTTTGATGTTGGTCACTGTGTAGTCTGTTATATTGGTCACTATGCAGTGTGTGATATTGGTTACTGTGCAGTGTGTAATATGGGTCACTGTACAGAGTTTAATGTTGGTCACTGCTCAGTGTGTGATGTTGGTCACTGCTCAGTGTGTGATGTTGATCACTGTGCAGAGTTTGATGTTGGTCACTGTGCAGTGTGTGATATTGGTCACTGTGCAGAGTGCGATATTGGTCACTGTGCTGTGTGTGATATTGGTCACTGTGCGGTGTGTGATATTGGCCACTGTGTAGTGTGTGATATCGGTCACTGTACGGTGTATGATATTGGTTACCGTGCCGAATGTGATATTGACCAATGTGTAGTGTGTGATATTGGTCACTGTGCAGTGTGTGATATTGGTCACTGTGCAGTGTGTGATATTGGTCACTGTGCAGAGTGTGATATTGGTCACTGAGCAGAGTGTGATATTGTTCAGTGTTCAGTGTGTGATATTGGTCACTGTGCAGTGTGTGATATTGGTCACTGTGCAGTGTGTGATACTGGTCACTGTGCAGTGTGTGATACTGGTCACTGTGCAGAGTGTGATATTGGTTACCGTGTAGTGTGTAATGTTGGTCATTGTGCGGTGTGTGATATTGGTCACTGTGCGGTGTGTGATATTGGTCACTGTGCAGAGTGAGATGTTGGTCACTGTGCAGTGTGTGATATTGGTCTCTGTGCAATGTGTGATATTACTGGTCACTGGGCAGTGTGTGATATTGGTCTGTGGGCAGTGTGTGATATTGGTCACTGTGCAGTGTGTGATATTGGACACTATGCAGTGTATGATATTGGTCACTGTTTGATCTGTGATATTTGTCACTGTGCAGAGTGTGATATTGTTCGGTGTTCAGTGTGTGATATTGGTCACTGTGCAGAGTGAGATGTTGGTCACTGTGCAGTGTGTGATATTGGTCTCTGTGCAATGTGTGATATTACTGGTCACTGTGCAGTGTGTGATATTGGTCACTGTGCAGTGTGTGATATTGGTTACTGTGCAGTGTGTGATATTGGTCACTGTGCAGTGTGTGATATTGTTCACTGTTTGATCTGTGATATTTGTCACTGTGCAGAGTGTGATATTGTTCGGTGTTCAGTGTGTGATATTGGTCACTGTACATTGTGTGATATTGGTCACTGTGCAGTGTGTGATATTTTTCGCTGTGCAGGGCATGATAGTGGTCACTGTGCAGTGTGTGATATTGTTCACTCTACAGTGTGTGGTATTGGTCAATGCACTGTGTGTGATATTGGCCATTGTGCAGAGTGGGATATTGGCAGCTGTGAAGTGTGTGATATTGGTCACTGTGTGGTGTGTGATATTGGTCACTGTGCAATGTGTGAGATTGGTCACTGTGGAATTTGTGATATTGGTCACTGTGCGGTGTGTGTTCTTGTTCGGTGTTCAGTGTGTGATATTGGTCACAGTGCGGTGTGTGATATTGGTCACTGTACAGTGTGTGATATTGGCCACTGTGCAGAGTGTGATAGTGGTCACTGTGCAGAGTGTGATATTGTTCAGTGTTCAGTGTGTGATATTGGTCACTGTGCAGTGTGTGATATTGGTCACTGTGCGGTGTGTGATATTGGTCACCGTGCCGAGTGTGATATTGGTCAGTGTGTAATGTGCGATATTGGTCACTGTGCGACTTGTGACATTGGTCACTGTGCTGTGTGTGAGATATTTGTCAGTGTGTAATGTGCGATATTGGTCACTGTGCGATGTGTGATATTGGTCACCGTGCAGTGTGTAATATTGGTCAGTGTGTAATGTGCGATATTGGTCACTGTGCGGTGCGTGATATTGGTCACCGTGCCGAGTGTGATATTGGTCAGTGTGTAATGTGCGATATTGGTCACTGTGCGATGTGTGATATTGGTCACCGTGCAGTGTGTGATATTGGTCAGTGTGTACTGTGCGATATTGGTCACTGTGCGGTGTGTGATATTGGTCACTGTATACTGTGTGATATTGGCCACTGTGCAGTGTGTGATATTGGTCACTGTGCAGTGTGTGATATTGATAACTGTGCGGTGTGTGATATTGGTCACTGTGCAGATTGTGATATTGGTCACTGTGCGGTGTGTGATATTGGCCACTGTGCAGAGTGTGATATTGGTCACTGTGCGTTGTGTGATATTGGTCACTGTTCAGTGCGTGATATTGTTCAGTGTTCAGTGTGCAATATTGGTCACTGTGCAGTGTGTGATATTGGTCACTGTGCAGTGTGTGATATTGGTCACTGTGCAGAGTGTGATATTGGTTACTGTGCGGTGTGTGATATTGATCCCTGTATGGTGGGTGTGATATTGGTCACTGTGCGATGTGTGACATTGGTCACTGTGCCGAGTGTGATATTGGTCAGTGTGTAATGTGCGATATTGGTCACTGTGCGATGTGTGATATTGGTCACCGTGCAGTGTGTGATATTGGTCAGTGTGTACTGTGCGATATTGGTCACTGTGCGGTGTGTGATATTGGTCACCGTGCCGAGTGTGATATTGGTCAGTGTGTAATGTGCGATATTGGTCACTGTGCCGTGTGTGATATTGGTCACTGTGCGGTGTGTGATATTGGTCACTGTGCGGTGTGTGATATTGGTCACTGTGGAGAGTGTGATATTTGTCACTGTGCGGTGTGTGATATTGGTCACCGTGCCGAGTGTGATATTGATAACTGTGCAGTGTGTGATATAGGTCACTGTGCAGTATGCGTTCTTGTTCGGTGTTCAGTGTGATATTGTTCACTGTGCAGAGTGTGATATTGGTCACTGTGCGGTGTGTGATATTGGTCACTGTACAGTGTGTGATATTGGCCACTGTGCAGAGTGTGATATTGGTCACTGTGCAGTGTGTGATATTGGTCTCTGTGCAATGTGTGATATTACTGGTCACTGGGCAGTGTGTGATATTGGACACTATGCAGTGTATGATATTGGTCACTGTTTGATCTGTGATATTTGTCACTGTGCAGAGTGTGATATTGTTCGGTGTTCAGTGTGTGATATTGGTCACTGTGCAGAGTGTGATATTGGTCACTGCGCAGTCTGTGATATTGGTCACTGTGCAGAGTGAGATGTTGGTCACTGTGCAGTGTGTGATATTGGTCTCTGTGCAATGTGTGATATTACTGGTCACTGTGCAGTGTGTGATATTGGTCACTGTGGAGTGTGTGATATTGGTCACTGTGCAGTGTGTGATATTGGTCACTGTGCAGTGTGTGATATTGTTCACTGTTTGATCTGTGATATTTGTCACTGTGCAGAGTGTGATATTGTTCGGTGTTCAGTGTGTGATATTGGTCACTGTGCATTGTGTGATATTGGTCACTGTGCAGTGTGTGATATTTTTCGCTGTGCAGGGCATGATAGTGGTCACTGTGCAGTGTGTGATATTGTTCACTCTACAGTGTGTGGTATTGGTCAATGCACTGTGTGTGATATTGGTCACTGTACTGTGTGTGATATTGGCCATTGTGCAGAGTGGGATATTGGCAGCTGTGAAGTGTGTGATATTGGTCACTGTGCAATGTGTGATATTGGTCACTGTGCAATGTGTGAGATTGGTCACTGTGGAATTTGTGATATTGGTCACTGTGCGGTGTGTGTTCTTGTTCGGTGTTCAGTGTGTGATATTGGTCACTGTGCAGAGTGTGATATTGGTCACTGTGCAGAGTGTGATATTGGTCACAGTGCGGTGTGTGATATTGGTCACAGTGCGGTGTGTGATATTGGTCACTGTACAGTGTGTGATATTGGCCACTGTGCAGAGTGTGATAGTGGTCACTGTGCGGTGTGTGATATTGGTCACTGTGCGGTGTGTGATATTGGTCACCGTGCCGAGTGTGATATTGGTCAGTGTGTAATGTGCGATATTGGTCACTGTGCGACTTGTGACATTGGTCACTGTGCTGTGTGTGAGATATTTGTCAGTGTGTAATGTGCGATATTGGTCACTGTGCGATGTGTGATATTGGTCACCGTGCAGTGTGTAATATTGGTCAGTGTGTAATGTGCGATATTGGTCACTGTGCGATGTGTGACATTGGTCACGGTGCAGTGTGTGATATTGGTTCCTGTGCAGTGTGTGTTCTTGTTCGGTGTTCAGTGTGATATTGTTCACTGTGCAGAGTGTGATATTGGTCACTGTGCAGTGTGTGATATTGGTCACTGTGCGGTGTGTGATATTGGTCACTGTGCAGATTGTGATATTGATAACTGTGCAGTGTGTGATATTGGTCACTGTGCAGTGTGTGATATTTGTCACTGTGCGGTGTGTGATATTGGTCACTGTGCCGAGTGTGATATTGACAACTGTGCACAGTGTGACATTGGTCATGGTGCAGTGTGTGATATTGGTCACTGTGCAATGTGTGATATTGGTCACTGTGCAGAGTGTGATATTGGTCACTGTGCGGTGTGTGATATTGGCCACTGTGCAGAGTGTGATATTGGTCACTGTGCGTTGTGTGATATTGGTCACTGTTCAGTGCGTGATATTGTTCAGTGTTCAGTGTGCAATATTGGTCACTGTGCAGTGTGTGATATTGGTCACTGTGCAGAGTGTGATATTGGTCACTGTGCAGAGTGTGATATTGGTTACTGTGCGGTGTGTGATATTGATCCCTGTATGGTGGGTGTGATATTGGTCACTGTGCGATGTGTGACATTGGTCACTGTGCCGAGTGTGATATTGGTCACTGTGCAGTGTGTGATATTGGTCAGTGTGTAATGTGCGATATTGGTCACTGTGCCATGTGTGATATTGGTCAGTGTGTAATGTGCGATATTGGTCACTGTGCGGTGTGTGATATTGGTCACCGTGCCGAGTGTGATATTGGTCAGTGTGTAATGTGCGATATTGGTCACTGTGCCATGTGTGATATTGGTCACTGTGCGGTGTGTGATATTGGTCACTGTGCGGTGTGTGATATTGGTCACTGTGGAGAGTGTGATATTTGTCACTGTGCAGTGTGTGATATTGGTCACCGTGCCGAGTGTGATATTGATAACTGTGCAGTGTGTGATATAGGTCACTGTGCAGTATGCGTTCTTGTTCGGTGTTCAATGTGATATTGTTCACTGTGCAGAGTGTGATATTGGTCACTGTGCGTTGTGTGATATTGGTCACTGTACAGTGTGTGATATTGGCCACTGTGCAGAGTGTGATATTGGTCACTGTGCGTTGTGTGATATTGGTCACTGTACAGTGTGTGATATTGTTCAGTGTTCAGTGTGCGATATTGGTCACTGTGCAGTGTGTGATATTGGTCACTGTGCAGAGTGTGATATTGTTCAGTATTCAGTGTGTGATATTGGTCACTCTGCAGTGTGTGATATTGTTCACTGTGCGGTGTGTGATATTGGTCACTGTGCGGTGTGTGATATTGGTCACCATGCCGAGTGTGATATTGGTCACCGTGCCGAGTGTGATATTGGTCAGTGTGTAATGTGCGATATTGGTCACTGTGCGACTTGTGACATTGGTCACTGTGCTGTGTGTGAGATATTTGTCAGTGTGTAATGTGCGATATTGGTCACTGTGCGATGTGTGATATTGGTCACCGTGCAGTGTGTAATATTGGTCAGTGTGTAATGTGCGATATTGGTCACTGTGCGATGTGTGATATTGGTCACCGTGCAGTGTGTAATATTGGTCAGTGTGTAATGTGTGATATTGGTCACTGTGCGGTGCGTGATATTGGTCACCGTGCCGAGTGTGATATTGGTCAGTGTGTAATGTGCGATATTGGTCACTGTGCGATGTGTGACATTGGTCACGGTGCAGTGTGTGATATTGGTCACTGTGCAGTGTGTGTTCTTGTTCGGTGTTCACTGTGATATTGTTCACTGTGCAGAGTGTGATATTGGTCATTGTGCGGTGTGTGATATTGCTCACTGTATACTGTGTGATATTGGTCACTGTGCAGTGTGTGAGATTGGTCACTGTGCGGTGTGTGATATTGGTCACTGTGCAGATTGTGATATTGATAACTGTGCAGTGTGTGATATTGGTCACTGTGCAGTGTGTGATCTTTGTCACTGTGCGGTGTGTGATATTGGTCACTGTGCCGAGTGTGATATTGACAACTGTGCAGTGTGTGACATTGGTCATGGTGCAGTGTGTGATATTGGTCACTGTGCAATGTGTGATATTGGTCACTGTGCAGTGTGTGATATTGGTCACTGTGCGGTGTGTGATATTGGTCACTGTGCAGATTGTGATATTGATAACTGTGCAGTGTGTGATATTGGTCACTGTGCAGTGTGTGATATTTGTCACTGTGCGGTGTGTGATATTGGTCACTGTGCCGAGTGTGATATTGACAACTGTGCACAGTGTGACATTGGTCATGGTGCAGTGTGTGATATTGGTCACTGTGCAATGTGTGATATTGGTCACCGTGCCGAGTGTGATATTGGTCAGTGTGTAATGTGCGATATTGGTCACTGTGCCATGTGTGATATTGGTCACTGTGCGGTGTGTGATATTGGTCACTGTGCGGTGTGTGATATTGGTCACTGTGGAGAGTGTGATATTTGTCACTGTGCGGTGTGATATTGGTCACCGTGCCGAGTGTGATATTGATAACTGTGCAGTGTGTGATATAGGTCACTGTGCAGTATGCGTTCTTGTTCGGTGTTCAGTGTGATATTGTTCACTGTGCAGAGTGTGATATTGGTCACTGTGCGGTGTGTGATATTGGTCACTGTACAGTGTGTGATATTGGCCACTGTGCAGAGTGTGATATTGGTCACTGTGCATTGTGTGATATTGGTCACTGTACAGTGTGTGATATTGTTCAGTGTTCAGTGTGCGATATTGGTCACTGTGCAGTGTGTGATATTGGTCACTGTGCAGAGTGTGATATTGTTCAGTATTCAGTGTGTGATATTGGTCACTCTGCAGTGTGTGATATTGTTCACTGTGCGGTGTGTGATATTGGTCACTGTGCGGTGTGTGATATTGGTCACCGTGCCGAGTGTGATATTGGTCAGTGTGTAATGTGCGATATTGGTCACTGTGCGACTTGTGACATTGGTCACTGTGCTGTGTGTGAGATATTTGTCAGTGTGTAATGTGCGATATTGGTCACTGTGCGATGTGTGATATTGGTCACCGTGCAGTGTGTAATATTGGTCAGTGTGTAATGTGCGATATTGGTCACTGTGCGATGTGTGACATTGGTCACGGTGCAGTGTGTGATATTGGTTACTGTGCAGTGTGTGTTCTTGTTCGGTGTTCAGTGTGATATTGTTCACTGTGCAGAGTGTGATATTGGTCACTGTGCAGTGTGTGATATTGGTCACTGTGCGGTGTGTGATATTGGTCACTGTGCAGATTGTGATATTGATAACTGTGCAGTGTGTGATATTGGTCACTGTGCAGTGTGTGATATTTGTCACTGTGCGGTGTGTGATATTGGTCACTGTGCCGAGTGTGATATTGACAACTGTGCACAGTGTGACATTGGTCATGGTGCAGTGTGTGATATTGGTCACTGTGCAATGTGTGATATTGGTCACTGTGCAGAGTGTGATATTGGTCACTGTGCGGTGTGTGATATTGGCCACTGTGCAGAGTGTGATATTGGTCACTGTGCGTTGTGTGATATTGGTCACTGTTCAGTGCGTGATATTGTTCAGTGTTCAGTGTGCAATATTGGTCACTGTGCAGTGTATGATATTGGTCACTGTTTGATCTGTGATATTTGTCACTGTGCAGAGTGTGATATTGTTCGGTGTTCAGTGTGTGATATTTGTCACTGTGCAGAGTGTGATATTGGTCACTGCGCAGTCTGTGATATTGGTCACTGTGCAGAGTGAGATGTTGGTCACTGTGCAGTGTGTGATATTGGTCTCTGTGCAATGTGTGATATTACTGGTCACTGTGCAGTGTGTGATATTGGTCACTGTGCAGTGTGTGATATTGGTCACTGTGCAGTGTGTGATATTGGTCACTGTGCAGTGTGTGATATTGTTCACTGTTTGATCTGTGATATTTGTCACTGTGCAGAGTGTGATATTGTTCGGTGTTCAGTGTGTGATATTGGTCACTGTGTGGTGTGTGATATTGGTCACTGTGCAATGTGTGAGATTGGTCACTGTGGAATTTGTGATATTGGTCACTGTGCGGTGTGTGTTCTTGTTCGGTGTTCAGTGTGTGATATTGGTCACTGTGCAGAGTGTGATATTGGTCACTGTGCAGAGTGTGATATTGGTCACAGTGCGGTGTGTGATATTGGTCACTGTACAGTGTGTGATATTGGCCACTGTGCAGAGTGTGATAGTGGTCACTGTGCAGAGTGTGATATTGTTCAGTGTTCAGTGTGTGATATTGGTCACTGTGCAGTGTGTGATATTGGTCACTGTGCGGTGTGTGATATTGGTCACCGTGCCGAGTGTGATATTGGTCAGTGTGTAATGTGCGATATTGGTCACTGTGCGACTTGTGACATTGGTCACTGTGCTGTGTGTGAGATATTTGTCAGTGTGTAATGTGCGATATTGGTCACTGTGCGATGTGTGATATTGGTCACCGTGCAGTGTGTAATATTGGTCAGTGTGTAATGTGCGATATTGGTCACTGTGCGATGTGTGATATTGGTCACCGTGCAGTGTGTAATATTGGTCAGTGTGTAATGTGCGATATTGGTCACTGTGCGGTGCGTGATATTGGTCACCGTGCCGAGTGTGATATTGGTCAGTGTGTAATGTGCGATATTGGTCACTGTGCGATGTGTGACATTGGTCACGGTGCAGTGTGTGATATTGGTCACTGTGCAGTGTGTGTTCTTGTTCGGTGTTCAGTGTGATATTGTTCACTGTGCAGAGTGTGATATTGGTCATTGTGCAGTGTGTGATATTGGTCACTGTATACTGTGTGATATTGGCCACTGTGCAGAGTGTGATATTGTTCAGTGTTCAGTGTGTGATATTGGTCACTGTACAGTGTGTGATATTGTTCAGTGTTCAGTGTGCGATATTGGTCACTGTGCAGTGTGTGATATTGGTCTCTGTGCAATGTGTGATATTACTGGTCACTGGGCAGTGTGTGATATTGGTCTGTGGGCAGTGTGTGATATTGGTCACTGTGCAGTGTGTGATATTGGACACTATGCAGTGTATGATATTGGTCACTGTTTGATCTGTGATATTTGTCACTGTGCAGAGTGTGATATTGTTCGGTGTTCAGTGTGTGATATTGGTCACTGTGCAGAGTGTGATATTGGTCACTGCGCAGTCTGTGATATTGGTCACTGTGCAGAGTGAGATGTTGGTCACTGTGCAGTGTGTGATATTGGTCTCTGTGCAATGTGTGATATTACTGGTCACTGTGCAGTGTGTGATATTGGTCACTGTGGAGTGTGTGATATTGGTCACTGTGCAGTGTGTGATATTGGTCACTGTGCAGTGTGTGATATTGGTCACTGTGCATTGTGTGATATTGGTCACTGTGCGATGTGTGATATTGGTCACTGTGCAGTGTGTAATATTTTTCGCTGTGCAGGGCATGATAGTGGTCACTGTGCAGTGTGTGATATTGTTCACTCTACAGTGTGTGGTATTGGTCAATGCACTGTGTGTGATATTGGTCACTGTACTGTGTGTGATATTGGCCATTGTGCAGAGTGGGATATTGGCAGCTGTGAAGTGTGTGATATTGGTCACTGTGCGGTGTGTGTTCTTGTTCGGTGTTCAGTGTGTGATATTGGTCACTGTGCAGAGTGTGATATTGGTCACTGTGCAGAGTGTGATATTGGTCACAGTGCGGTGTGTGATATTGGTCACAGTGCGGTGTGTGATATTGGCCACTGTGCAGAGTGTGATAGTGGTCACTGTGCAGAGTGTGATATTGTTCAGTGTTCAGTGTGTGATATTGGTCACTGTGCAGTGTGTGATATTGGTCACCGTGCCGAGTGTGATATTGGTCAGTGTGTAATGTGCGATATTGGTCACTGTGCGACTTGTGACATTGGTCACTGTGCTGTGTGTGAGATATTTGTCAGTGTGTAATGTGCGATATTGGTCACTGTGCGATGTGTGATATTGGTCACCGTGCAGTGTGTAATATTGGTCCGTGTGTAATGTGCGATATTGGTCACTGTGCGATGTGTGACATTGGTCACGGTGCAGTGTGTGATATTGGTTACTGTGCAGTGTGTGTTCTTGTTCGGTGTTCAGTGTGATATTGTTCACTGTGCAGAGTGTGATATTGGTCACTGTGCAGTGTGTGATATTGGTCACTGTGCGGTGTGTGATATTGGTCACTGTGCAGATTGTGATATTGATAACTGTGCAGTGTGTGATATTGGTCACTGTGCAGTGTGTGATATTTGTCACTGTGCGGTGTGTGATATTGGTCACTGTGCCGAGTGTGATATTGACAACTGTGCACAGTGTGACATTGGTCATGGTGCAGTGTGTGATATTGGTCACTGTGCAATGTGTGATATTGGTCACTGTGCAATGTGTGATATTGGTCACTGTGCAGAGTGTGATATTGGTCACTGTGCGGTGTGTGATATTGGCCACTGTGCAGAGTGTGATATTGGTCACTGTGCGTTGTGTGATATTGGTCACTGTTCAGTGCGTGATATTGTTCAGTGTTCAGTGTGCAATATTGGTCACTGTGCAGTGTGTGATATTGGTCACTGTGCAGTGTGTGATATTGGTCACTGTGCAGAGTGTGATATTGGTCACTGTGCAGAGTGTGATATTGGTTACTGTGCGGTGTGTGATATTGATCCCTGTATGGTGGGTGTGATATTGGTCACTGTGCGATGTGTGACATTGGTCACTGTGCCGAGTGTGATATTGGTCACTGTGCAGTGTGTGATATTGGTCAGTGTGTAATGTGCGATATTGGTCACTGTGCCATGTGTGATATTGGTCACTGTGCAGTGTGTGATATTGGTCAGTGTGTAATGTGCGATATTGGTCACTGTGCGGTGTGTGATATTGGTCACCGTGCCGAGTGTGATATTGGTCAGTGTGTAATGTGCGATATTGGTCACTGTGCGGTGTGTGATATTGGTCACTGTGGAGAGTGTGATATTTGTCACTGTGCAGTGTGTGATATTGGTCACCGTGCCGAGTGTGATATTGATAACTGTGCAGTGTGTGATATAGGTCACTGTGCAGTATGCGTTCTTGTTCGGTGTTCAGTGTGATATTGTTCACTGTGCAGAGTGTGATATTGGTCACTGTGCGTTGTGTGATATTGGTCACTGTACAGTGTGTGATATTGGCCACTGTGCAGAGTGTGATATTGGTCACTGTGCGTTGTGTGATATTGGTCACTGTACAGTGTGTGATATTGTTCAGTGTTCAGTGTGCGATATTGGTCACTGTGCAGTGTGTGATATTGGTCACTGTGCAGAGTGTGATATTGTTCAGTATTCAGTGTGTGATATTGGTCACTCTGCAGTGTGTGATATTGTTCACTGTGCGGTGTGTGATATTGGTCACTGTGCGGTGTGTGATATTGGTCACCATGCCGAGTGTGATATTGGTCACCGTGCCGAGTGTGATATTGGTCAGTGTGTAATGTGCGATATTGGTCACTGTGCGATGTGTGATATTGGTCACCGTGCAGTGTGTAATATTGGTCAGTGTGTAATGTGCGATATTGGTCACTGTGCGATGTGTGATATTGGTCACCGTGCAGTGTGTAATATTGGTCAGTGTGTAATGTGCGATATTGGTCACTGTTCGATGTGTGATATTGGTCACCGTGCAGTGTGTAATATTGGTCAGTGTGTAATGTGCGATATTGGTCACTGTGCGGTGCGTGATATTGGTCACCGTGCCGAGTGTGATATTGGTCAGTGTGTAATGTGCGATATTGGTCACTGTGCGATGTGTGACATTGGTCACGGTGCAGTGTGTGATATTGGTCACTGTGCAGTGTGTGTTCTTGTTCGGTGTTCAGTGTGATATTGTTCACTGTGCAGAGTGTGATATTGGTCATTGTGCGGTGTGTGATATTGCTCACTGTATACTGTGTGATATTGGTCACTGTGCAGTGTGTGAGATTGGTCACTGTGCGGTGTGTGATATTGGTCACTGTGCAGATTGTGATATTGATAACTGTGCAGTGTGTGATATTGGTCACTGTGCAGTGTGTGATCTTTGTCACTGTGCGGTGTGTGATATTGGTCACTGTGCCGAGTGTGATATTGACAACTGTGCAGTGTGTGACATTGGTCATGGTGCAGTGTGTGATATTGGTCACTGTGCAATGTGTGATATTGGTCACTGTGCAGTGTGTGATATTGGTCACTGTGCGGTGTGTGATATTGGTCACTGTGCAGATTGTGATATTGATAACTGTGCAGTGTGTGATATTGGTCACTGTGCAGTGTGTGATATTTGTCACTGTGCGGTGTGTGATATTGGTCACTGTGCCGAGTGTGATATTGACAACTGTGCACAGTGTGACATTGGTCATGGTGCAGTGTGTGATATTGGTCACTGTGCAATGTGTGATATTGGTCACTGTGCAGAGTGTGATATTGGTCACTGTGCGGTGTGTGATATTGGTCACTGTTCAGTGCGTGATATTGTTCAGTGTTCAGTGTGCAATATTGGTCACTGTGCAGTGTGTGATATTGGTCACTGTGCAGTGTGTGATATTGGTCACTGTGCAGAGTGTGATATTGGTCACTGTGCAGAGTGTGATATTGGTTACTGTGCGGTGTGGGATATTGATCCCTGTATGGTGGGTGTGATATTGGTCACTGTGCGATGTGTGACATTGGTCACTGTGCCGAGTGTGATATTGGTCACTGTGCCGTGTGTGATATTGGTCACTGTGCAGTGTGTGATATTGGTCAGTGTGTAATGTGCGATATTGGTCACTGTGCGGTGTGTGATATTGGTCACCGTGCCGAGTGTGATATTGGTCAGTGTGTAATGTGCGATATTGGTCACTGTGCCATGTGTGATATTGGTCACTGTGCGGTGTGTGATATTGGTCACTGTGCGGTGTGTGATATTGGTCACTGTGGAGAGTGTGATATTTGTCACTGTGCAGTGTGTGATATTGGTCACCGTGCCGAGTGTGATATTGATAACTGTGCAGTGTGTGATATAGGTCACTGTGCGTTGTGTGATATTGGTCACTGTACAGTGTGTGATATTGGCCACTGTGCAGAGTGTGATATTGGTCACTGTGCGTTGTGTGATATTGGTCACTGTACAGTGTGTGATATTGTTCAGTGTTCAGTGTGCGATATTGGTCACTGTGCAGTGTGTGATATTGTTCACTGTGCGGTGTGTGATATTGGTCACTGTGCGGTGTGTGATATTGGTCACCATGCCGAGTGTGATATTGGTCACCGTGCCGAGTGTGATATTGGTCAGTGTGTAATGTGCGATATTGGTCACTGTGCGACTTGTGACATTGGTCACTGTGCTGTGTGTGAGATATTTGTCAGTGTGTAATGTGCGATATTGGTCACTGTGCGATGTGTGATATTGGTCACCGTGCAGTGTGTAATATTGGTCAGTGTGTAATGTGCGATATTGGTCACTGTGCGATGTGTGATATTGGTCACCGTGCAGTGTGTAATATTGGTCAGTGTGTAATGTGCGATATTGGTCACTGTGCGGTGCGTGATATTGGTCACCGTGCCGAGTGTGATATTGGTCAGTGTGTAATGTGCGATATTGGTCACTGTGCGATGTGTGACATTGGTCACGGTGCAGTGTGTGATATTGGTCACTGTGCAGTGTGTGTTCTTGTTCGGTGTTCAGTGTGATATTGTTCACTGTGCAGAGTGTGATATTGGTCATTGTGCGGTGTGTGATATTGCTCACTGTATACTGTGTGATATTGGTCACTGTGCAGTGTGTGATATTGGTCACTGTGCGGTGTGTGATATTGGTCACTGTGCAGATTGTGATATTGATAACTGTGCAGTGTGTGATATTGGTCACTGTGCAGTGTGTGATATTTGTCACTGTGCGGTGTGTGATATTGGTCACTGTGCCGAGTGTGATATTGACAACTGTGCACAGTGTGACATTGGTCATGGTGCAGTGTGTGATATTGGTCACTGTGCAATGTGTGATATTGGTCACCGTGCCGAGTGTGATATTGGTCAGTGTGTAATGTGCGATATTGGTCACTGTGCCATGTGTGATATTGGTCACTGTGCGGTGTGTGATATTGGTCACTGTGCTGTGTGTGATATTGGTCACTGTGGAGAGTGTGATATTTGTCACTGTGCGGTGTGTGATATTGGTCACCGTGCCGAGTGTGATATTGATAACTGTGCAGTGTGTGATATAGGTCACTGTGCAGTATGCGTTCTTGTTCGGTGTTCAGTGTGATATTGTTCACTGTGCAGAGTGTGATATTGGTCACTGTGCGGTGTGTGATATTGGTCACTGTGCGGTGTGTGATATTGGCCACTGTGCAGAGTGTGATATTGGTCACTGTGCGTTGTGTGATATTGGTCACTGTACAGTGTGTGATATTGTTCAGTGTTCAGTGTGCGATATTGGTCACTGTGCAGTGTGTGATATTGGTCACTGTGCAGAGTGTGATATTGTTCAGTATTCAGTGTGTGATATTGGTCACTCTGCAGTGTGTGATATTGTTCACTGTGCGGTGTGTGATATTGGTCACTGTGCGGTGTGTGATATTGGTCACTGTGCAGTGTGTGATATTGGTCACTGTGCGGTGTGTGATATTGGTCACCGTGCCGAGTGTGATATTGGTCAGTGTGTAATGTGCGATATTGGTCACTGTGCGACTTGTGACATTGGTCACTGTGCTGTGTGTGAGATATTTGTCAGTGTGTAATGTGCGATATTGGTCACTGTGCGATGTGTGATATTGGTCACCGTGCAGTGTGTAATATTGGTCAGTGTGTAATGTGCTATATTGGTCACTGTGCGGTGCGTGATATTGGTCACCGTGCCGAGTGTGATATTGGTCAGTGTGTAATGTGCGATATTGGTCACTGTGCGATGTGTGACATTGGTCACGGTGCAGTGTGTGATATTGGTCACTGTGCAGTGTGTGTTCTTGTTCGGTGTTCAGTGTGATATTGTTCACTGTGCAGAGTGTGATATTGGTCATTGTGCGGTGTGTGATATTGGTCACTGTATACTGTGTGATATTGGCCACTGTGCAGAGTGTGATATTGGTCACTGTGCAATGTGTGATATTGGTCACTGTGCGGTGTGTGATATTGGCCACTGTGCAGAGTGTGATATTGGTCACTGTGCGTTGTGTGATATTGGTCACTGTTCAGTGCGTGATATTGTTCAGTGTTCAGTGTGCAATATTGGTCACTGTGCAGAGTGTGATATTGGTCACTGTGCAGAGTGTGATATTGGTTACTGTGCGGTGTGTGATATTGATCCCTGTATGGTGGGTGTGATATTGGTCACTGTGCGATGTGTGACATTGGTCACTGTGCCGAGTGTGATATTGGTCAGTGTGTACTGTGCGATATTGGTCACTGTGCCGTGTGTGAGATATTTGTCAGTGTGTAATGTGCGATATTGGTCACTGTGCGACCTGTGACATTGGTCACTGTGCTGTGTGTGAGATATTTGTCAGTGTGTAATGTGCGATATTGGTCACTGTGCGATGTGTGATATTGGTCACCGTGCAGTGTGTGATATTGGTCAGTGTGTACTGTGCGATATTGGTCACTGTGCGGTGTGTGATATTGGTCACCGTGCCGAGTGTGATATTGGTCAGTGTGTAATGTGCGATATTGGTCACTGTGCCGTGTGTGATATTGGTCACTGTGCGGTGTGTGATATTGGTCACTGTGGAGAGTGTGATATTTGTCACTGTGCGGTGTGTGATATTGGTCACTGTGGAGAGTGTGATATTTGTCACTGTGCAGTGTGTGATATAGGTCACTGTGCAGTATGCGTTCTTGTTCGGTGTTCAGTGTGATATTGTTCACTGTGCAGAGTGTGATATTGGTCACTGTGCGGTGTGTGATATTGGTCACTGTACAGTGTGTGATATTGGCCACTGTGCAGAGTGTGATATTGGTCACTGTGCGTTGTGTGATATTGGTCACTGTACAGTGTGTGATATTGTTCAGTGTTCAGTGTGCGATATTGGTCACTGTGCAGTGTGTGATATTGGTCTCTGTGCAATGTGTGATATTACTGGTCACTGGGCAGTGTGTGATATTGGTCTGTGGGCAGTGTGTGATATTGGTCACTGTGCAGTGTGTGATATTGGACACTATGCAGTGTATGATATTGGTCACTGTTTGATCTGTGATATTTGTCACTGTGCAGAGTGTGATATTGTTCGGTGTTCAGTGTGTGATATTGGTCACTGTGCAGAGTGTGATATTGGTCACTGCGCAGTCTGTGATATTGGTCACTGTGCAGAGTGAGATGTTGGTCACTGTGCAGTGTGTGATATTGGTCTCTGTGCAATGTGTGATATTACTGGTCACTGTGCAGTGTGTGATATTGGTCACTGTGGAGTGTGTGATATTGGTCACTGTGCAGTGTGTGATATTGGTCACTGTGCAGTGTGTGATATTGGTCACTGTTTGATCTGTGATATTTGTCACTGTGCAGAGTGTGATATTGTTCGGTGTTCAGTGTGTGATATTGGTCACTGTGCATTGTGTGATATTGGTCACTGTGCAGTGTGTGATATTTTTCGCTGTGCAGGGCATGATAGTGGTCACTGTGCAGTGTGTGATATTGTTCACTCTACAGTGTGTGGTATTGGTCAATGCACTGTGTGTGATATTGGTCACTGTACTGTGTGTGATATTGGCCATTGTGCAGAGTGGGATATTGGCAGCTGTGAAGTGTGTGATATTGGTCACTGTGCAATGTGTGATATTGGTCACTGTTCAATGTGTGAGATTGGTCACTGTGGAATTTGTGATATTGGTCACTGTGCGGTGTGTGTTCTTGTTCGGTGTTCAGTGTGTGATATTGGTCACTGTGCAGAGTGTGATATTGGTCACTGTGCAGAGTGTGATATTGGTCACAGTGCGGTGTGTGATATTGGTCACAGTGCGGTGTGTGATATTGGTCACTGTACAGTGTGTGATATTGGCCACTGTGCAGAGTGTGATAGTGGTCACTGTGCAGAGTGTGATATTGTTCAGTGTTCAGTGTGTGATATTGTTCAGTGTTCAGTGTGTGATATTGGTCACTGTGCGGTGTGTGATATTGGTCACTGTGCGGTGTGTGATATTGGTCACCGTGCCGAGTGTGATATTGGTCAGTGTGTAATGTGCGATATTGGTCACTGTGCGACTTGTGACATTGTTCACTGTGCTGTGTGTGAGATATTTGTCAGTGTGTAATGTGCGATATTGGTCACTGTGCGATGTGTGATATTGGTCACCGTGCAGTGTGTAATATTGGTCAGTGTGTAATGTGCGATATTGGTCACTGTGCGATGTGTGACATTGGTCACGGTGCAGTGTGTGATATTGGTTACTGTGCAGTGTGTGTTCTTGTTCGGTGTTCAGTGTGATATTGTTCACTGTGCAGAGTGTGATATTGGTCACTGTGCAGTGTGTGATATTGGTCACTGTGCGGTGTGTGATATTGGTCACTGTGCAGATTGTGATATTGATAACTGTGCAGTGTGTGATATTGGTCACTGTGCAGTGTGTGATATTTGTCACTGTGCGGTGTGTGATATTGGTCACTGTGCCGAGTGTGATATTGACAACTGTGCACAGTGTGACATTGGTCATGGTGCAGTGTGTGATATTGGTCACTGTGCAATGTGTGATATTGGTCACTGTGCAGAGTGTGATATTGGTCACTGTGCGGTGTGTGATATTGGCCACTGTGCAGAGTGTGATATTGGTCACTGTGCGTTGTGTGATATTGGTCACTGTTCAGTGCGTGATATTGTTCAGTGTTCAGTGTGCAATATTGGTCACTGTGCAGTGTGTGATTTTGGTCACTGTGCAGTGTGTGATATTGGTCACTGTGCAGTGTGTGATATTGGTCACTGTGCAGAGTGTGATATTGGTCACTGTGCAGAGTGTGATATTGGTTACTGTGCGGTGTGTGATATTGATCCCTGTATGGTGGGTGTGATATTGGTCACTGTGCGATGTGTGACATTGGTCACTGTGCCGTGTGTGATATTGGTCAGTGTGTAATGTGCGATATTGGTCACTGTGCCATGTCTGATATTGGTCACTGTGCGGTGTGTGATATTGGTCACTGTGCGGTGTGTGATATTGGTCACTGTGGAGAGTGTGATATTTGTCACTGTGCAGTGTGTGATATTGGTCACCGTGCCGAGTGTGATATTGATAACTGTGCAGTGTGTGATATAGGTCACTGTGCAGTATGCGTTCTTGTTCGGTGTTCAGTGTGATATTGTTCACTGTGCAGAGTGAGATATTGGTCACTGTGCGTTGTGTGATATTGGTCACTGTACAGTGTGTGATATTGGCCACTGTGCAGAGTGTGATATTGGTCACTGTGCGTTGTGTGATATTTGTCACTGTACAGTGTGTGATATTGTTCAGTGTTCAGTGTGCGATATTGGTCACTGTACAGTGTGTGATATTGGTCACTCTGCAGTGTGTGATATTGGTCACTGTGCGGTGTGTGATATTGGTCACCGTGCCGAGTGTGATATTGGTCACCGTGCCGAGTGTGATATTGGTCACCGTGCCGAGTGTGATATTGGTCAGTGTGTAATGTGCGATATTGGTCACTGTGCGACTTGTGACATTGGTCACTGTGCTGTGTGTGAGATATTTGTCAGTGTGTAATGTGTGATATTGGTCACCGTGCAGTGTGTAATATTGGTCAGTGTGTAATGTGCGATATTGGTCACTGTGCGATGTGTGATATTGGTCACCGTGCAGTGTGTAATATTGGTCAGTGTGTAATGTGCGATATTGGTCACTGTGCGGTGCGTGATATTGGTCACCGTGCCGAGTGTGATATTGGTCAGTGTGTAATGTGCGATATTGGTCACTGTGCGATGTGTGACATTGGTCACGGTGCAGTGTGTGATATTGGTCACTGTGCAGTGTGTATTCTTGTTCGGTGTTCAGTGTGATATTGTTCACTGTGCAGAGTGTGATATTGGTCATTGTGCGGTGTGTGATATTGCTCACTGTATACTGTGTGATATTGGTCACTGTGCAGTGTGTGAGATTGGTCACTGTGCGGTGTGTGATATTGGTCACTGTGCAGATTGTGATATTGATAACTGTGCAGTGTGTGATATTGGTCACTGTGCAGTGTGTGATCTTTGTCACTGTGCGGTGTGTGATATTGGTCACTGTGCCGAGTGTGATATTGACAACTGTGCAGTGTGTGACATTGGTCATGGTGCAGTGTGTGATATTGGTCACTGTGCAATGTGTGATATTGGTCACTGTGCAGTGTGTGATATTGGTCACTGTGCGGTGTGTGATATTGGTCACTGTGCAGATTGTGATATTGATAACTGTGCAGTGTGTGATATTGGTCACTGTGCAGTGTGTGATATTTGTCACTGTGCGGTGTGTGATATTGGTCACTGTGCCGAGTGTGATATTGACAACTGTGCACAGTGTGACATTGGTCATGGTGCAGTGTGTGATATTGGTCACTGTGCAATGTGTGATATTGGTCACCGTGCCGAGTGTGATATTGGTCAGTGTGTAATGTGCGATATTGGTCACTGTGCCATGTGTGATATTGGTCACTGTGCGGTGTGTGATATTGGTCACTGTGCGGTGTGTGATATTGGTCACTGTGGAGAGTGTGATATTTGTCACTGTGCGGTGTGTGATATTGGTCACCGTGCCGAGTGTGATATTGATAACTGTGCAGTGTGTGATATAGGTCACTGTGCAGTATGCGTTCTTGTTCGGTGTTCAGTGTGATATTGTTCACTGTGCAGAGTGTGATATTGGTCACTGTGCGGTTGTGATATTGGTCACTGTACAGTGTGTGATATTGGCCACTGTGCAGAGTGTGATATTGGTCACTGTGCGTTGTGTGATATTGGTCACTGTACAGTGTGTGATATTGTTCAGTGTTCAGTGTGCGATATTGGTCACTGTGCAGTGTGTGATATTGGTCACTGTGCAGAGTGTGATATTGTTCAGTATTCAGTGTGTGATATTGGTCACTCTGCAGTGTGTGATATTGTTCACTGTGCGGTGTGTGATATTGGTCACTGTGCGGTGTGTGATATTGGTCACCGTGCCGAGTGTGATATTTGTCAGTGTGTAATGTGCGATATTGGTCACTGTGCGATGTGTGATATTGGTCACCGTGCAGTGTGTAATATTGGTCAGTGTGTAATGTTCGATATTGGTCACTGTGCGATGTGTGATATTGGTCACCGTGCAGTGTGTAATATTGGTCAGTGTGTAATGTGCGATATTGGTCACTGTGCGGTGCGTGATATTGGTCACCGTGCCGAGTGTGATATTGGTCAGTGTGTAATGTGCGAAATTGGTCACTGTGCGATGTGTGACATTGGTCACGGTGCAGTGTGTGATATTGGTCACTGTGCAGTGTGTATTCTTGTTCGGTGTTCAGTGTGATATTGTTCACTGTGCAGAGTGTGACATTGGTCACTGTGCCGAGTGTGATATTGGTCAGTGTGTAATGTGCGATATTGGTCACTGTGCGGTGCGTGATATTGGTCACCGTGCCGAGTGTGATATTGGTCAATGTGCAGATTGTGATATTGATAACTGTGCAGTGTGTGATATTGGTCACTGTGCAGTGTGTGATATTGGTCACTGTGCAGTGTGTGATCTTTGTCACTGTGCGGTGTGTGATATTGGTCACTGTGCCGAGTGTGATATTGACAACTGTGCACAGTGTGACATTGGTCACTGTGCAGTGTGTATTCTTGTTCGGTGTTCAGTGTGATATAGTTCACTGTGCAGAGTGTGACATTGGTCACTGTGCCGAGTGTGATATTGGTCAGTGTGTAATGTGCGATATTGGTCACAGTGCGGTGTGTGATATTGGTCACTGTACAGTGTGTGATATTGGCCACTGTGCAGAGTGTGATAGTGGTCACTGTGCAGAGTGTGATAGTGGTCACTGTGCAGAGTGTGATATTGTTCACTGTGCGGTGTGTGATATTGGTCACTGTGCGGTGTGTGATATTGGTCACCGTGCCGAGTGTGATATTGGTCACCGTGCCGAGTGTGATATTGGTCAGTGTGTAATGTGCGATATTGGTCACTGTGCGACTTGTGACATTGGTCACTGTGCTGTGTGTGAGATATTTGTCAGTGTGTAATGTGCGATATTGGTCACTGTGCGATGTGTGATATTGGTCACCGTGCAGTGTGTAATATTGGTCAGTGTGTAATGTGCGATATTGGTCACTGTGCGATGTGTGATATTGGTCACCGTGCAGTGTGTAATATTGGTCAGTGTGTAATGTGCGATATTGGTCACTGTGCGGTGCGTGATATTGGTCACCGTGCCGAGTGTGATATTGGTCAGTGTGTAATGTGCGATATTGGTCACTGTGCGATGTGTGACATTGGTCACGGTGCAGTGTGTGATATTGGTCACTGTGCAGTGTGTATTCTTGTTCGGTGTTCAGTGTGATATTGCTCACTGTGCAGAGTGTGATATTGGTCATTGTGCGGTGTGTGATATTGCTCACTGTATACTGTGTGATATTGGTCACTGTGCAGTGTGTGAGATTGGTCACTGTGCGGTGTGTGATATTGGTCACTGTGCAGATTGTGATATTGATAACTGTGCAGTGTGTGATATTGGTCACTGTGCAGTGTGTGATCTTTGTCACTGTGCGGTGTGTGATATTGGTCACTGTGCCGAGTGTGATATTGACAACTGTGCAGTGTGTGACATTGGTCATGGTGCAGTGTGTGATATTGGTCACTGTGCAATGTGTGATATTGGTCACTGTGCAGTGTGTGATATTGGTCACTGTGCGGTGTGTGATATTGGTCACTGTGCAGATTGTGATATTGATAACTGTGCAGTGTGTGATATTGGTCACTGTGCAGTGTGTGATATTTGTCACTGTGCGGTGTGTGATATTGGTCACTGTGCCGAGTGTGATATTGACAACTGTGCACAGTGTGACATTGGTCATGGTGCAGTGTGTGATATTGGTCACTGTGCAATGTGTGATATTGGTCACCGTGCCGAGTGTGATATTGGTCAGTGTGTAATGTGCGATATTGGTCACTGTGCCATGTGTGATATTGGTCACTGTGCGGTGTGTGATATTGGTCACTGTGCGGTGTGTGATATTGGTCACTGTGGAGAGTGTGATATTTGTCACTGTGCGGTGTGTGATATTGGTCACCGTGCCGAGTGTGATATTGATAACTGTGCAGTGTGTGATATAGGTCACTGTGCAGTATGCGTTCTTGTTCGGTGTTCAGTGTGATATTGTTCACTGTGCAGAGTGTGATATTGGTCACTGTGCGTTGTGTGATATTGGTCACTGTACAGTGTGTGATATTGGTCACTGTGCAGAGTGTGATATTGTTCAGTATTCAGTGTGTGATATTGGCCACTCTGCAGTGTGTAATATTGGTCAGTGTGTAATGTGCGATATTGGTCACTGTGCGGTGCGTGATATTGGTCACCGTGCCGAGTGTGATATTGGTCAGTGTGTAATGTGCGATATTGGTCACTGTGCGATGTGTGACATTGGTCACGGTGCAGTGTGTGATATTGGTCACTGTGCAGTGTGTATTCTTGTTCGGTGTTCAGTGTGATATAGTTCACTGTGCAGAGTGTGACATTGGTCACTGTGCCGAGTGTGATATTGGTCAGTGTGTAATGTGCGATATTGGTCACAGTGCAGTGTGTGATATTGGTCACTGTACAGTGTGTGATATTGGCCACTGTGCAGAGTGTGATAGTGGTCACTGTGCAGAGTGTGATAGTGGTCACTGTGCAGAGTGTGATATTGTTCAGTGTTCAGTGTGTGATATTGGTCACTGTGCAGTGTGTGATATTGGTCACTGTGCGGTGTGTGATATTGGTCACCGTGCCGAGTGTGATATTGGTCAGTGTGTAATGTGCGATATTGGTCACTGTGCGACTTGTGACATTGGTCACTGTGCTGTGTGTGAGATATTTGTCAGTGTGTAATGTGCGATATTGGTCACTGTGCGATGTGTGATATTGGTCACCGTGCAGTGTGTAATATTGGTCAGTGTGTAATGTGCGATATTGGTCACTGTGCGGTGCGTGATATTGGTCACCGTGCCGAGTGTGATATTGGTCAGTGTGTAATGTGCGATATTGGTCACTGTGCGATGTGTGACATTGGTCACGGTGCAGTGTGTGATATTGGTCACTGTGCAGTGTGTGTTCTTGTTCGGTGTTCAGTGTGATATTGTTCACTGTGCAGAGTGTGATATTGGTCATTGTGCGGTGTGTGATATTGGTCACTGTATACTGTGTGATATTGGCCACTGTGCAGTGTGTGATATTGGTCACTGTGCAGTGTGTGATATTGGTCACTGTGCGGTGTGTGATATTGGTCACTGTGCAGATTGTGATATTGATAACTGTGCAGTGTGTGATATTGGTCACTGTGCATTGTGTGATATTGGTCACTGTGCAGTGTGTGATATTTTTCGCTGTGCAGGGCATGATAGTGGTCACTGTGCAGTGTGTGATATTGTTCACTCTACAGTGTGTGGTATTGGTCAATGCACTGTGTGTGATATTGGTCACTGTACTGTGTGTGATATTGGCCATTGTGCAGAGTGGGATATTGGCAGCTGTGAAGTGTGTGATATTGGTCACTGTGCAATGTGTGATATTGGTCACTGTTCAATGTGTGAGATTGGTCACTGTGGAATTTGTGATATTGGTCACTGTGCGGTGTGTGTTCTTGTTCGGTGTTCAGTGTGTGATATTGGTCACTGTGCAGAGTGTGATATTGGTCACTGTGCAGAGTGTGATATTGGTCACTGTGCAGAGTGTGATATTGGTCACAGTGCGGTGTGTGATATTGGTCACAGTGCGGTGTGTGATATTGGTCACTGTACAGTGTGTGATATTGGCCACTGTGCAGAGTGTGATATTGGTCACTGTGCAGAGTGTGATATTGGTTACTGTGCAGAGTGTGATATTGGTTACTGTGCGGTGTGTGATATTGATCCCTGTATGGTGGGTGTGATATTGGTCACTGTGCGATGTGTGACATTGGTCACTGTGCCGAGTGTGATATTGGTCAGTGTGTAATGTGCGATATTGGTCACTGTGCGATGTGTGATATTGGTCACCGTGCAGTGTGTGATATTGGTCAGTGTGTACTGTGCGATATTGGTCACTGTGCGGTGTGTGATATTGGTCACCGTGCAGTGTGTGATATTGGTCAGTGTGTAATGTGCGATATTGGTCACTGTGCCGTGTGTGATATTGGTCACTGTGCGGTGTGTGATATTGGTCACTGTGCGGTGTGTGATATTGGTCACTGTGGAGAGTGTGATATTTGTCACTGTGCGGTGTGTGATATTGGTCACCGTGCCGAGTGTGATATTGATAACTGTGCAGTGTGTGATATAGGTCACTGTGCAGTATGCGTTCTTGTTCGGTGTTCAGTGTGATATTGTTCACTGTGCAGAGTGTGATATTGGTCACTGTGCGGTGTGTGATATTGGTCACTGTACAGTGTGTGATATTGTTCAGTGTTCAGTGTGCGATATTGGTCACTGTGCAGTGTGTGATATTGGTCTCTGTGCAATGTGTGATATTACTGGTCACTGGGCAGTGTGTGATATTGGTCTGTGGGCAGTGTGTGATATTGGACACTATGCAGTGTATGATATTGGTCACTGTTTGATCTGTGATATTTGTCACTGTGCAGAGTGTGATATTGTTCGGTGTTCAGTGTGTGATATTGGTCACTGTGCAGAGTGTGATATTGGTCACTGCGCAGTCTGTGATATTGGTCACTGTGCAGAGTGAGATGTTGGTCACTGTGCAGTGTGTGATATTGGTCTCTGTGCAATGTGTGATATTACTGGTCACTGTGCAGTGTGTGATATTGGTCACTGTGGAGTGTGTGATATTGGTCACTGTGCAGTGTGTAATATTGGTCACTGTGCAGTGTGTGATATTGGTCACTGTGCAGTGTGTGATATTGTTCACTGTTTGATCTGTGATATTTGTCACTGTGCAGAGTGTGATATTGTTCGGTGTTCAGTGTGTGATATTGGTCACTGTGCATTGTGTGATATTGGTCACTGTGCAGTGTGTGATATTTTTCGCTGTGCAGGGCATGATAGTGGTCACTGTGCAGTGTGTGATATTGTTCACTCTACAGTGTGTGGTATTGGTCAATGCACTGTGTGTGATATTGGTCACTGTACTGTGTGTGATATTGGCCATTGTGCAGAGTGGGATATTGGCAGCTGTGAAGTGTGTGATATTGGTCACTGTGCAATGTGTGATATTGGTCACTGTTCAATGTGTGAGATTGGTCACTGTGGAATTTGTGATATTGGTCACTGTGCGGTGTGTGTTCTTGTTCGGTGTTCAGTGTGTGATATTGGTCACTGTGCAGAGTGTGATATTGGTCACTGTGCAGAGTGTGATATTGGCCACTGTGCAGAGTGTGATAGTGGTCACTGTGCAGAGTGTGATATTGTTCAGTGTTCAGTGTGTGATATTGTTCAGTGTTCAGTGTGTGATATTGGTCACTGTGCGGTGTGTGATATTGGTCACTGTGCGGTGTGTGATATTGGTCACCGTGCCGAGTGTGATATTGGTCAGTGTGTAATGTGCGATATTGGTCACTGTGCGACTTGTGACATTGGTCACTGTGCTGTGTGTAAGATATTTGTCAGTGTGTAATGTGCGATATTGGTCACTGTGCGATGTGTGATATTGGTCACCGTGCAGTGTGTGATATTGGTTACTGTGCAGTGTGTGTTCTTGTTCGGTGTTCAGTGTGATATTGTTCACTGTGCAGAGTGTGATATTGGTCGCTGTGCAGTGTGTGATATTGGTCACTGTGCGGTGTGTGATATTGGTCACTGTGCAGATTGTGATATTGATAACTGTGCAGTGTGTGATATTGGTCACTGTGCAGTGTGTGATATTTGTCACTGTGCGGTGTGTGATATTGGTCACTGTGCCGAGTGTGATATTGACAACTGTGCACAGTGTGACATTGGTCATGGTGCAGTGTGTGATATTGGTCACTGTGCAATGTGTGAGATTGGTCACTGTGGAATTTGTGATATTGGTCACTGTGCGGTGTGTGTTCTTGTTCGGTGTTCAGTGTGTGATATTGGTCACTGTGCAGAGTGTGATATTGGTCACTGTGCAGAGTGTGATATTGGTCACAGTGCGGTGTGTGATATTGGTCACAGTGCGGTGTGTGATATTGGTCACTGTACAGTGTGTGATATTGGCCACTGTGCAGAGTGTGATAGTGGTCACTGTGCAGAGTGTGATATTGTTCAGTGTTCAGTGTGTGATATTGTTCAGTGTTCAGTGTGTGATATTGGTCACTGTGCGGTGTGTGATATTGGTCACTGTGCGGTGTGTGATATTGGTCACCGTGCCGAGTGTGATATTGGTCAGTGTGTAATGTGCGATATTGGTCACTGTGCGACTTGTGACATTGGTCACTGTGCTGTGTGTAAGATATTTGTCAGTGTGTAATGTGCGATATTGGTCACTGTGCGATGTGTGATATTGGTCACCGTGCAGTGTGTGATATTGGTTACTGTGCAGTGTGTGTTCTTGTTCGGTGTTCAGTGTGATATTGTTCACTGTGCAGAGTGTGATATTGGTCGCTGTGCAGTGTGTGATATTGGTCACTGTGCGGTGTGTGATATTGGCCACTGTGCAGAGTGTGATATTGGTCACTGTGCGTTGTGTGATATTGGTCACTGTTCAGTGCGTGATATTGTTCAGTGTTCAGTGTGCAATATTGGTCACTGTGCAGTGTGTGATTTTGGTCACTGTGCAGTGTGTGATATTGGTCACTGTGCAGTGTGTGATATTGGTCACTGTGCAGAGTGTGATATTGGTCACTGTGCAGAGTGTGATATTGGTTACTGTGCGGTGTGTGATATTGATCCCTGTATGGTGGGTGTGATATTGGTCACTGTGCGATGTGTGACATTGGTCACTGTGCCGTGTGTGATATTGGTCAGTGTGTAATGTGCGATATTGGTCACTGTGCCATGTGTGATATTGGTCACTGTGCAGTGTGTGATATTGGTCAGTGTGTAATGTGCGATATTGGTCACTGTGCGGTGTGTGATATTGGTCACCGTGCCGAGTGTGATATTGGTCAGTGTGTAATGTGCGATATTGGTCACTGTGCCATGTGTGATATTGGTCACTGTGCGGTGTGTGATATTGGTCACTGTGCGGTGTGTGATATTGGTCACTGTGGAGAGTGTGATATTTGTCACTGTGCAGTGTGTGATATTGGTCACCGTGCCGAGTGTGATATTGATAACTGTGCAGTGTGTGATATAGGTCACTGTGCAGTATGCGTTCTTGTTCGGTGTTCAGTGTGATATTGTTCACTGTGCAGAGTGAGATATTGGTCACTGTGCGTTGTGTGATATTGGTCACTGTACAGTGTGTGATATTGGCCACTGTGCAGAGTGTGATATTGGTCACTGTGCGTTGTGTGATATTGGTCACTGTACAGTGTGTGATATTGTTCAGTGTTCAGTGTGCGATATTGGTCACTGTGCAGTGTGTGATATTGGTCACTGTGCAGAGTGTGATATTGTTCAGTATTCAGTGTGTGATATTGGTCACTCTGCAGTGTGTGATATTGTTCACTGTGCGGTGTGTGATATTGGTCACTGTGCGGTGTGTGATATTGGTCACCGTGCCGAGTGTGATATTGGTCACCGTGCCGAGTGTGATATTGGTCAGTGTGTAATGTGCGATATTGGTCACTGTGCGACTTGTGACATTGGTCACTGTGCTGTGTGTGAGATATTTGTCAGTGTGTAATGTGCGATATTGGTCACTGTGCGATGTGTGATATTGGTCACCGTGCAGTGTGTAATATTGGTCAGTGTGTAATGTGCGATATTGGTCACTGTGCGATGTGTGATATTGGTCACCGTGCAGTGTGTAATATTGGTCAGTGTGTAATGTGCGATATTGGTCACTGTGCGGTGCGTGATATTGGTCACCGTGCCGAGTGTGATATTGGTCAGTGTGTAATGTGCGATATTGGTCACTGTGCGATGTGTGACATTGGTCACGGTGCAGTGTGTGATATTGGTCACTGTGCAGTGTGTATTCTTGTTCGGTGTTCAGTGTGATATTGTTCACTGTGCAGAGTCTGATATTGGTCATTGTGCGGTGTGTGATATTGCTCACTGTATACTGTGTGATATTGGTCACTGTGCAGTGTGTGAGATTGGTCACTGTGCAGTGTGTGATATTGGTCATTGTGCGGTGTGTGATATTGGTCACTGTATACTGTGTGATATTGGTCACTGTGCAGTGTGTGAGATTGGTCACTGTGCGGTGTGTGATATTGGTCACTGTGCCGAGTGTGATATTGACAACTGTGCACAGTGTGACATTGGTCATGGTGCAGTGTGTGATATTGGTCACTGTGCAATGTGTGATATTGGTCACTGTGCAGTGTGTGATATTGGTCACTGTGCGGTGTGTGATATTGGTCACTGTGCAGATTGTGATATTGATAACTGTGCAGTGTGTGATATTGGTCACTGTGCAGTGTGTGATATTTGTCACTGTGCGGTGTGTGATATTGGTCACTGTGCCGAGTGTGATATTGACAACTGTGCACAGTGTGACATTGGTCATGGTGCCGTGTGTGATATTGGTCACTGTGCAATGTGTGATATTGGTCACCGTGCCGAGTGTGATATTGGTCAGTGTGTAATGTGCGATATTGGTCACTGTGCCATGTGTGATATTGGTCACTGTGCGGTTTGTGATATTGGTCACTGTGCGGTGTGTGATATTGGTCACTGTGGAGAGTGTGATATTTGTCACTGTGCGGTGTGTGATATTGGTCACCGTGCCGAGTGTGATATTGATAACTGTGCAGTGTGTGATATAGGTCACTGTGCAGTATGCGTTCTTGTTCGGTGTTCAGTGTGATATTGTTCACTGTGCAGAGTGTGATATTGGTCACTGTGCGGTGTGTGATATTGGTCACTGTACAGTGTGTGATATTGGCCACTGTGCAGAGTGTGATATTGGTCACTGTGCGTTGTGTGATATTGGTCACTGTACAGTGTGTGATATTGTTCAGTGTTCAGTGTGCGATATTGGTCACTGTGCAGTGTGTGATATTGGTCACTGTGCAGAGTGTGATATTGTTCAGTATTCAGTGTGTGATATTGGTCACTCTGCAGTGTGTGATATTGTTCACTGTGCGGTGTGTGATATTGGTCACTGTGCGGTGTGTGATATTGGTCACCGTGCCGAGTGTGATATTGGTCAGTGTGTAATGTGCGATATTGGTCACTGTGCGACTTGTGACATTGGTCACTGTGCTGTGTGTGAGATATTTGTCACTGTGTAATGTGCGATATTGGTCACTGTGCGATGTGTGATATTGGTCACCGTGCAGTGTGTAATATTGGTCAGTGTGTAATGTGCGATATTGGTCACTGTGCGGTGCGTGATATTGGTCACCGTGCCGAGTGTGATATTGGTCAGTGTGTAATGTGCGATATTGGTCACTGTGCGATGTGTGACATTGGTCACGGTGCAGTGTGTGATATTGGTCACTGTGCAGTGTGTGTTCTTGTTCGGTGTTCAGTGTGATATTGTTCACTGTGCAGAGTGTGATATTGGTCATTGTGCGGTGTGTGATATTGGTCAGTGTGTAATGTGCGATATTGGTCACTGTGCAGTGTGTGATATTGGTCACTGTGCGGTGTGTGATATTGGTCACTGTGCAGATTGTGATATTGATAACTGTGCAGTGTGTGATATTGGTCACTGTGCAGTGTGTGATATTTGTCACTGTGCGGTGTGTGATATTGGTCACTGTGCCGAGTGTGATATTGACAACTGTGCAGAGTGTGATATTGGTCACTGTGCGTTGTGTGATATTGGTCACTGTTCAGTGCGTGATATTGTTCAGTGTTCAGTGTGCAATATTGGTCACTGTGCAGTGTGTGATTTTGGTCACTGTGCAGTGTGTGATATTGGTCACTGTGCAGTGTGTGATATTGTTCTGTGTTCAGTGTGCGATATTGGTCACTGTGCAGTGTGTGATATTGGTCACTGTGCAGTGTGTGATATTGGTCACTGTGCAGAGTGTGATATTGGTCACTGTGCAGAGTGTGATATTGGTTACTGTGCGGTGTGTGATATTGGTCACTGTGCGATGTGTGACATTGGTCACTGTGCGATGTGTGACATTGGTCACTGTGCCGAGTGTGATATTGGTCAGTGTGTAATGTGCGATATTGGTCACTGTGCGATGTGTGATATTGGTCACCGTGCAGTGTGTGATATTGGTCAGTGTGTAATGTGCGATATTGGTCACTGTGCGGTGTGTGATATTGGTCACCGTGCCGAGTGTGATATTGGTCAGTGTGTAATGTGCGATATTGGTCACTGTGCCATGTGTGATATTGGTCACTGTGCGGTGTGTGATATTGGTCACTGTGCGGTGTGTGATATTGGTCACCGTGGAGAGTGTGATATTGATAACTGTGCAGTGTGTGATATAGGTCACTGTGCAGTATGCGTTCTTGTTCGGTGTTCAGTGTGATATTGTTCACTGTGCAGAGTGTGATATTGGTCACTGTGCGGTGTGTGATATTGGTCACTGTACAGTGTGTGATATTGGCCACTGTGCAGAGTGTGATATTGGTCACTGTGCGTTGTGTGATATTGGTCACTGTACAGTGTGTGATATTGTTCAGTGTTCAGTGTGCGATATTGGTCACTGTGCAGTGTGTGATATTGGTCACTGTACAGAGTGTGATATTGTTCAGTATTCAGTGTGTGATATTGGTCACTCTGCAGTGTGTGATATTGTTCACTGTGCGGTGTGTGATATTGGTCACTGTGCGGTGTGTGATATTGGTCACCGTGCCGAGTGTGATATTGGTCACCGTGCCGAGTGTGATATTGGTCAGTGTGTAATGTGCGATATTGGTCACTGTGCGACTTGTGACATTGGTCACTGTGCTGTGTGTGAGATATTTGTCAGTGTGTAATGTGCGATATTGGTCACTGTGCGATGTGTGATATTGGTCACCGTGCAGTGTGTAATATTGGTCAATGTGTAATGTGCGATATTGGTCACTGTGCGATGTGTGATATTGGTCACCGTGCAGTGTGTAATATTGGTCAGTGTGTAATGTGCGATATTGGTCACTGTGCGATGTGTGACATTGGTCACGGTGCAGTGTGTGATATTGGTCACTGTGCAGTGTGTGTTCTTGTTCGGTGTTCAGTGTGATATTGTTCACTGTGCAGAGTGTGATATTGGTCATTGTGCGGTGTGTGATATTGGTCACTGTATACTGTGTGATATTGGCCACTGTGCAGTGTGTGATATTGGTCACTGTGCAGTGTGTGATATTGGTCACTGTGCGGTGTGTGATATTAGTCACTGTGCAGATTGTGATATTGATAACTGTGCAGTGTGTGATATTGGTCACTGTGCAGTGTGTGATATTTGTCACTGTGCGGTGTGTGATATTTTTCACTGTGCCGAGTGTGATATTGACAACTGTGCACAGTGTGACATTGGTCATGGTGCAGTGTGTGATATTGGTCACTGTGCAATGTGTGATATTGGTCACTGTGCAGAGTGTGATATTGGTCACTGTGCGGTGTGTGATATTGGCCACTGTGCAGAGTGTGATATTGGTCACTGTGCGTTGTGTGATATTGGTCACTGTTCAGTGCGTGATATTGTTCAGTGTTCAGTGTGCAATATTGGTCACTGTGCAGTGTGTGATTTTGGTCACTGTGCAGTGTGTGATATTGGTCACTGTGCAGTGTGTGATATTGTTCAGTGTTCAGTGTGCGATATTGGTCACTGTGCAGTGTGTGATATTGGTCACTGTGCAGAGTGTGATATTGGTCACTGTGCAGAGTGTGATATTGGTTACTGTGCGGTGTGTGATATTGATCCCTGTATGGTGGGTGTGATATTGGTCACTGTGCGATGTGTGACATTGGTCACTGTGCCGAGTGTGATATTGGTCACTGTGCAGTGTGTGCTATTGGTCACTGTGCAGTGTGTGATATTGGTCCCTGTGCCAAGTTTGATACTGGTCACAATGTGATGTGTGATATTGGTCACGGTGCAGAGTGTGGTATTGGCCATTGTGCAGACTGTGATATTGATCACTGTGCAATGTTTGATATTCCTGGTCAGTGTGCTGAGTGTGATATTGGTCACTATGCAGTGTGTGCTATTGGTTACTGTGCAGTGTGTAATATGGGTCACTGTGCAGAGTTTGTTGTTGGTCACTGTGCAGTGTGTGATATTGGTCACTGTGCAGAGTGTGATATTGGTCACTGTGCAGAGTGTGATATTGATCATAGTGCAGTGTGTGATATTGTTCACTGTGCAGAGTGAGATATTGGTCAGTATTCGGTGTGTGATATTGTTCAGTGTTCAGTGTGTGATATTGGTTACTGTGCAGTGTTTGATATTGGTCTCTGTGCGGTGTGTAAAATTGGTCACTATGTGGTGTGTGATATTGTTCAGTGTTCGGTGTGTGATATTGGTCATTGTGCAATGTGTGGTGTTGGTCGCTGTGCAGTGTGTGTGATATTGGTCAGTGTGCGGTCTCTGATATTGGTCACTGTGCAGAGTGTGATATTGTTCAGTGTTCAGTGTGTGATATTGGTCGGTGTGCGATGTGTGACATTGGTCACTGTGCAGTGTGTGGTATTGGTCACTGTGCGGTGTGTGTTATTGGTCACTGTGCGGTGTACGATATTGGTCACTGTGCAGTGTGTGATATTGGTCACTGTGCAGTGTGTGATATTGGTCACTGTGCGGTGTGTGATATCGGTGACTGTGTGATGTGTGATATTGGTCAATGCACAGTGTGTGATATTGGTCATTGTGCAATGTGTGGTGTTGGTCGCTGTGTTGTGTATGAGATTGGTCACTGTGCAGTGCGTGATATTGGTCACTGTGCAGTGCGTGATATCGGTCACTGTGCAGTGCGTGATATCGGTCACTGTGCAGTGCGTGATATCGGTCACTGTGCAGTGTGTGATATCGGTCACTGTTCGGTGTGTGATATTGGTCACCGTGCCGAGTGTGATATTGCTCAGTATGTAATGTGTGATATTGGTCACTGTGCGATGTGTGACATTGGTCACTGTGCAGTGCGTGACATTGGTCACTGTGCAGTGTGTGATATTGTTCACTGTGCAGTGTGTGATATTGGTCAATGCATAGTGTTTGATATTGGTCACTGTGCAATGTGTGGTGTTGGTCGCTGTGCTGTGTATGAGATTGGTCACTGTGCAGTGCGTGATATTGGTCACTTTGCAGTGTGTGATATTGGTTACTGTGTGGTGTGTGATATTGGCCACTGTGCAGTATATGACATTGGTCACTGTGCAGTGTGTGATATTGATCCCTGTATGGTGGGTGTGATATTGGTCACTGTGCGATGTGTGACATTGGTCACTGTGCCGAGTGTGATATTGGTCAGTGTGTAATGTGCGATATTGGTCACTGTGCGATGTGTGATATTGGTCACCGTGCAGTGTGTGATATTGGTCACTGTGCAGTGTGTGTTCTTGTTCGGTGTTCAGTGTGATATTGTTCACTGTGCAGAGTGTGATATTGGTCATTGTGCGGTGTGTGATATTGGTCATTGTGCGGTGTGTGATATTGGTCACTGTGCAGTGTGTGATATTGGTCACTGTGCGGTGTGTGATATTGGTCACTGTGCGGTGTGTGATATTGGTCACTGTGCGGTGTGTGATATTGGTCACTGTGCGGTGTGTGATATTGGTCACTGTGGAGAGTGTGATATTTGTCACTGTGCGGTGTGTGATATTGGTCACCGTGCCGAGTGTGATATTGATAACTGTGCAGTGTGTGATATAGGTCACTGTGCAGTATGCGTTCTTGTTCGGTGTTCAGTGTGATATTGTTCACTGTGCAGAGTGTGATATTGGTCACTGTGCGGTGTGTGATATTGGCCACTGTGCGTTGTGTGATATTGGTCACTGTACAGTGTGTGATAATGTTCAGTGTTCAGTGTGCGATATTGGTCACTGTGCAGTGTGTGATATTGGTCACTGTGCGGTGTGTGATATTGGTCACTGTGCGGTGTGTGATAGTGGTCCCTGTACGGTGTGTGATATTGGTCACCGTGCCGAGTGTGATATTGGTCACTGTGCAGTGTGTGATATTGGTCACCGTGCCGAGTGTGATATTGCTCAGTGTGTCATGTGCGATATTGGTCACTGTGCGATGTGTGACATTGGTCACTGTGCCGAGTGTGATATTGGTCAGTGTGTAATGTGCGATATTAGTCACTGTGCGATGTATGACATTGGTCACTGTGCAGTGTGTGATATTGGTCACTGTGCAGTATGTGATATAGGTCACTGTGCGGTGTGTGACATTGGTCACTGTGCCGAGTGTGATATTGGTCAGTGTGTAATGTGCGATATTGGTCACTGTGCGGTCTGTGATATTGGCCAGTGAGCAGTGTGTGATATTGGTCACTGTGCAGTGTGTGCTATTGGTCACTGTGCGGTGTGTGATATTGGCCACTGTGCGTTGTGTGATATTGGTCACTGTACAGTGTGTGATAATGTTCAGTGTTCAGTGTGCGATATTGGTCACTGTGCAGTGTGTGATATTGGTCACTGTGCGGTGTGTGATATTGGTCACTGTGCGGTGTGTGATAGTGGTCCCTGTCCGGTGTGTGATATTGGTCACCGTGCTGAGTGTGATATTGGTCACTGTGCAGTGTGTGATATTGGTCACCGTGCCGAGTGTGATATTGCTCAGTGTGTCATGTGCGATATTGGTCACTGTGCGATGTGTGACATTGGTCACTGTGCCGAGTGTGATATTGGTCAGTGTGTAATGTGCGATATTGGTCACTGTGCGATGTATGACATTGGTCACTGTGCAGTGTGTGATATTGGTCACTGTGCAGTATGTGATATAGGTCACTGTGCGGTGTGTGAAATTGGTCACTGTGCAGTGCGTGATATCGGTCACTGTGCAGTGCGTGATATCGGTCACTGTGCAGTGTGTGATATCGGTCACTGTTCGGTGTGTGATATTGGTCACCGTGCCGAGTGTGATATTGCTCAGTATGTAATGTGTGATATTGGTCACTGTGCGATGTGTGACATTGGTCACTGTGCAGTGCGTGACATTGGTCACTGTGCAGTGTGTGATATTGTTCACTGTGCAGTGTGTGATATTGGTCAATGCATAGTATGTGATATTGGTCACTTTGCAGTGTGTGATATTGGTTACTGTGTGGTGTGTGATATTGGCCACTGTGCAGTATGTGACATTGGTCACTGTGCAGTGTGTGATATTGATCCCTGTATGGTGGGTGTGATATTGGTCACTGTGCGATGTGTGACATTGGTCACTGTGCCGAGTGTGATATTGGTCAGTGTGTAATGTGCGATATTGGTCACTGTGCGATGTGTGATATTGGTCACCGTGCAGTGTGTGATATTGGTCAGTGTGTAATGTGCGATATTGGTCACTGTGCGGTGTGTGATATTGGTCACCGTGCCGAGTGTGATATTGGTCAGTGTGTAATGTGCGATATTGGTCACTGTGCAGTGTGTGATATTGGTCCCTGTGCCGAGTTTGATACTGGTCACAATGTGATGTGTGATATTGGTCACGGTGCAGAGTGTGGTATTGGCCATTGTGCAGACTGTGATATTGATCACTGTGCAATGTTTGATATTCCTGGTCAGTGTGCTGAGTGTGATATTGGTCACTATGCAGTGTGTGCTATTGGTTACTGTGCAGTGTGTAATATGGGTCACTGTGCAGAGTTTGTTGTTGGTCACTGTGCAGTGTGTGATATTGGTCACTGTTCAGTGTGTGATATTGGTCACTGTGCAGAGTGTGATATTGGTCACTGTGCAGAGTGTGATATTGATCACTGTGCAGAGTGCGATAGTGGTCACTGTGCGGTATGTGATATTGGTCACTGTGCAGTGTGAGATATTGGTCAGTATTCGGTGTGTGATATTGTTCAGTGTTCAGTGTGTGATATTGGTTACTGTGCAGTATGTGATATTGGTCTCTGTGCGGTGTGTGATATTGGTCTCTGTGCGGTGTGTGATATTGGTCTCTGTGCGGTGTGTGATATTGTTCAGTGTTCGGTGTGTGATATTGGTCATTGTGCAATGTGTGGTGTTGGTCGCTGTGCAGTGTGTGTGATATTGGTCAGTGTGCGGTCTCTGATATTGGTCACTGTGCAGAGTGTGATATTGTTCAGTGTGTGATATTGGTCGGTGTGCGATGTGTGACATTGGTCACTGTGCAGTGTGTGGTATTGGTCACTGTGCGGTGTGTGTTATTGGTCACTGTGCGTTGTACGATATTGGTCACTGTGCAGTGTGTGATATTGGTCACTGTGCAGTGTGTGATATTGGTCACTGTGCGGTGTGTGATATCGGTGACTGTGTGATGTGTGATATTGGTCAATGCACAGTGTGTGATATTGGTCATTGTGCAATGTGTGGTGTTGGTCGCTGTGTTGTGTATGAGATTGGTCACTGTGCAGTGCGTGATATTGGTCACTGTGCAGTGCGTGATATCGGTCACTGTGCAGTGCGTGATATCGGTCACTGTGCAGTGTGTGATATCGGTCACTGTTCGGTGTGTGATATTGGTCACCGTGCCGAGTGTGATATTGCTCAGTATGTAATGTGTGATATTGGTCACTGTGCGATGTGTGACATTGGTCACTGTGCAGTGCGTGATATTGGTCAATGCATAGTATGTGATATTGGTCACTGTGCAATGTGTGGTGTTGGTCGCTGTGCTGTGTATGAGATTGGTCACTGTGCAGTGCGTGACATTGGTCACTTTGCAGTGTGTGATATTGGTTACTGTGTGGTGTGTGATATTGGCCACTGTGCAGTATGTGACATTGGTCACTGTGCAGTGTGTGATATTGATCCCTGTATGGTGGGTGTGATATTGGTCACTGTGCGATGTGTGACATTGGTCACTGTGCCGAGTGTGATATTGGTCAGTGTGTAATGTGCGATATTGGTCACTGTGCGATGTGTGATATTGGTCACCGTGCAGTGTGTGATATTGGTCAGTGTGTAATGTGCGATATTGGTCACTGTGCGGTGTGTGATATTGGTCACCGTGCCGAGTGTGATATTGGTCAGTGTGTAATGTGCGATATTGGTCACTGTGCGGTGTGTGATATTGGTCACTGTGCGGTGTGTGATATTGGTCACTGTGGAGAGTGTGATATTTGTCACTGTGCGGTGTGTGATATTGGTCACCGGGCCGAGTGTGATATTGATAACTGTGCAGTGTGTGATATAGGTCACTGTGCAGTATGCGTTCTTGTTCAGTGTTCAGTGTGATATTGTTCACTGTGCAGAGTGTGATATTGGTCACTGTGCGGTGTGTGATATTGGCCACTGTGCAGAGTGTGATATTGGTCACTGTGCGTTGTGTGATATTGGTCACTGTACAGTGTGTGATAATGTTCAGTATTCAGTGTGTGATATTGGTCTCTCTGCAGTGTGTGATATTGTTCACTGTGCGGTGTGTGATATTGGTCACTGTGCGGTGTGTGATCGTGGTCCCTGCACGGTGTGTGATATTGGTCACCGTGCCGAGTGTGATATTGGTCACTGTGCAGTGTGTGATATTGGTCACCGTGCCGAGTGTGATATTGCTCAGTGTGTCATGTGCGATATTGGTCACTGTGCGATGTGTGACATTGGTCACTGTGCCGAGTGTGATATTGGTCAGTGTGTAATGTGCGATATTGGTCACTGTGCAGTGTGTGCTATTGGTCACTGTGCAGTGTGTGATATTGGTCCCTGTGCCGAGTTTGATACTGGTCACAATGTGATGTGTGATATTGGTCACGGTGCAGAGTGTGGTATTGGCCATTGTGCAGACTGTGATATTGATCACTGTGCAATGTTTGATATTCCTGGTCAGTGTGCTGAGTGTGATATTGGTCACTATGCAGTGTGTGCTATTGGTTACTGTGCAGTGTGTAATATGGGTCACTGTGCAGAGTTTGTTGTTGGTCACTGTGCAGTGTGTGATATTGGTCACTGTTCAGTGTGTGATATTGGTCACTGTGCAGAGTGTGATATTGGTCACTGTGCAGAGTGTGATATTGATCATAGTGCAGTGTGTGATATTGTTCACTGTGCAGAGTGCGATAGTGGTCACTGTGCGGTATGTGATATTGGTCTCTGTGCGGTGTGTGATATTGGTCATTGTGCGGTGTGTAAAATTGGTCACTGTGTGGTGTGTGATATTGTTCAGTGTTCGGTGTGTGATATTGGTCATTGTGCAATGTGTGGTGTTGGTCGCTGTGCAGTGTGTGTGATATTGGTCAGTGTGCGGTCTCTGATATTGGTCACTGTGCAGAGTGTGATATTGTTCAGTGTTCAGTGTGTGATATTGGTCGGTGTGCGATGTGTGACATTGGTCACTGTGCAGTGTGTGGTATTGGTCACTGTGCGGTGTGTGTTATTGGTCACTGTGCGGTGTACGATATTGGTCACTGTGCAGTGTGTGATATTGGTCACTGTGCAGTGTGTGATATTGGTCACTGTGCGGTGTGTGATATCGGTGACTGTGTGATGTGTGATATTGGTCAATGCACAGTGTGTGATATTGGTCATTGTGCAATGTGTGGTGTTGGTCGCTGTGTTGTGTATGAGATTGGTCACTGTGCAGTGCGTGATATTGGTCACTGTGCAGTGCGTGATATTGGTCACTGTGCAGTGCGTGATATCGGTCACTGTGCAGTGTGTGATATCGGTCACTGTTCGGTGTGTGATATTGGTCACTGTGCAGTGCGTGATATCGGTCACTGTGCAGTGTGTGATATCGGTCACTGTTCGGTGTGTGATATTTGTCACCGTGCCGAGTGTGATATTGCTCAGTATGTAATGTGTGATATTGGTCACTGTGCAATGTGTGACATTGGTCACTGTGCAGTGCGTGACATTGGTCACTGTGCAGTGTGTGATATTGTTCACTGTGCAGTGTGTGATATTGGTCAATGCATAGTGTGTGATATTGGTCACTGTGCAATGTGTGGTGTTGGTCGCTGTGCTGTGTATTAGATTGGTCACTGTGCAGTGCGTGATATTGGTCACTTTGCAGTGTGTGATATTGGTTACTGTGTGGTGTGTGATATTGGCCACTGTGCAGTATGTGACATTGGTCACTGTGCAGTGTGTGATATTGGTCACCGTGCAATGTGTGATATTACTGGTCACTGGGCAGTGTGTGATATTGGTCACTGCAGTGTGTGTTATTGGTCAGTATGCAGTGTATGATATTAGTGACTGTGCAGTATGTGATAGTGGTCACTGTGCGGTGTGTGATATTAGTCACTGCGCAGTGTGTGATGTTGGTCACTGTGCAGAGTTGATGTTGGTCACTGTGCAATGTGTGATATTGATCACTGTGCATTGTGTGATATTGGTCACTGTGCAGTGTGTGATATTTGTCACTGTGCAGTGTGTGATATTTGTCACTGTGCAGTGTGTGATATTGATCACTGTGCAGTGTGTGATATTGGTCACTGTGCAGAGTGTGATATTGATCATTGTGCAGTGTGTGAGGTCGGTCACTGTGCAGTGTGTGGTGTTGGTCACTGTGCAGTGTGTGGTGTTGGTCACTGTGCAGAGTGTGTTATTGGTCACTGTGCAGTGTGTGATATTGACCACTGTGCAGTGTGTGATATTGACCACTGTGCAGTGTGTGATATTGTTCACTGTGCAGAGTGTGACAGTGGTCACTGTGCAGTGTGTGATATTGTTCACTTTGCGATGTGGGATATTGGTCATTGTGCAGAGTTTGACGTTCGTCACTGTGCAGTGTGTGATATTGATCCCTGTGCAGAGTGTGATATTGTTCAGTGTTCAGTGTGTGATATTGGGCTCTGTGCAGTGTGTGATATTAGTCAATGAGCAGTGTGTGATATTGGTCACTGTGCAGAGTGTGATATTACTGGTCACTTCAGTACACAATATTACCGCTCACTGTATGGTATGCGATATTGGTGGCTGTATGGTGTGTGATTAATTCCTGATGAAGGGCTTATGCTCGAAACGTCGAATTCTCTATTCCTGAGATGCTGCCTAACCTGCTGTGATTAGTTGCTATGTTGTATGTGATATTTATCTCTTTATGGCATATGACATTACCGATCTCTCTGATATTCCAGGATATTGTGCGGTGTAATATTACCGGTCTGTTTGTGATATTACTCTGTCTATGCAGTGTCATGTTTCCCATCTCTGTGCCTTGTGTGATATTTCTTGTTCAGATTTTAACTAATTGTAACGATCTCATATCTTGCAACCTCTCTATTTAACTCTCATAAAATACTGGTGCATCAAAGCAATTGGTGATCCAAAACATGTCTGTGAGAAACAAAAGCCATTTTCTCTCTGTTCAGTACGTTTCACATCTATACCATAAGTTGGAATCTCAATCCAACTTATATAATAATGCTGCGTGGTTTGATTGGGTGTTTTTTTTAATTCATAATTTTTTTAAAAAGTCATAAAACTCTAGCTCCCAGACATCTGAGATAGAACTAGGAAGTATTCGAGCCAGTCAGTAAGTTGGTTTACAGCTGTTAAGTGCTCGTCTGTTAGAGTTTTGAGTATTTGTTCTCTGACAGACCCCATTACTCAGGTGAGTTGCCACAGTGATAGATCATATGGCTCCTTCAGATCAGGACGGCTTTTCTGTCCACTCAGCATTCCTGCAGTATTTTCTTCTCCAAACTTACCATTATAATCCTCTATTTCCTTCTCCTTATCCTCATCTGGATGCCTGCTACTCTGTTTATGCACTCCTTGTGGGAATGATTCCACATTCTCACCACTCTTGAATTGCTGTATGGATTTCTTGGTGAATATCGTAATATTGATGTCATCCAGTTATTACCTTCACCGCACGGTGGCTCAGTGATTAGCACTGCTGCTTCACAGCGTCAGGGACCTGGGTACAATTCCCAACCTCGGGCGACTGTCTGTGTGGAGTTTGCACATCCTCCCCGTGTCTGCGTGGGTTTCCTCCAGGTGCTTCGGTTTCCTCCCACAATCCAAAGATGTGCTGGTTGGGTGAATTGGTTACGCTAAATTTCTCATAGCGTCCAGGGATGTTTACGTTAGGTGCATTCGTCAGGGATAAATGTAGAGTAATGGGGGGGGAATGGGTTTGGGTGGGATACTCTTTGGAGGGTCAGTGTGGGACCTCTTCCCTTCAACCTGTGCCAGACCTTCCACGCCAGCTGGATTTACTGACCCTCTTCACAATGCTGTCCACCCTGAACACCGTGGAGACTCCCAAAATGTGAAACGCCTCAACTCCCAAGGAGCCCTGCCTGGAATGTCAAATGTTGCTAGTATTTCCTTTTGACTTAGCCGGGGTATGAAGTTACATGCAGGGTCTTGGTGCATATTTCTTGAAGGGCTGACAGAAACTCATGATGGTCGCCCCTCCCAGAAGCAGATTTGCTGTGGAGGTCTGTTCAGGGAGTGTGGCAGAGGGTGTGTTTGTTCTCAGTGGACACACCAGTGACCACAACTCTCCAGAGCCTGCTGGACCCCTGCCACGAAAGGTTAAGTCAAGCCCAGCAAGAAATGGGATTTACTCCTTCTGACTGCCCTGGTGTGCCCACGTCACATTGTGCGAGATATAAATTGTTGGAAGATTCCAAGCCAGGCGGAAACTGAAACAAGTCGAGAGCGCGGTGCTGAAAAAGCACAGCAGGTCAGGGCAGCATCTGAGGAGCAAGAGAGTCGACATTTTGGGCACGAGCCCTTCATCAGGAAACCAAAACAAGTCTTTTCTTATAATAGGCCATTAGGCCCACTTGACCTCAGCACACTACCCTGAGTGGGGCCTCTCAGTCCTTCCACCGTTCAATATGCTCCGAGCTAATCTGATTCTAATCGGCATTCCTTCATATCCATGAGACTCTTTCATCCCCTTGCTGGCAAGAATCCACCTACCCTGCCTTAATAATGTTTGAAGATTAATGTTTGGGATGGCACGATGGCTCAGTGGTTAGCCCTGTTGCCTCAGAGCGCCAGAGACCCAGGTTCAATTCCTCCCTCAGGCGACTGTCTCTCTGGAGCTTACACATTCTCTGCGTGGGTTTCCTCCGGGTGCTCTGGTTTCCTCCCACAGTCCAAAGATGTGCCGGTTGGGTGAACTGGCCATGCTAAATTGCCCGTAGTGTTAGGTGCATTAGGCAGAGTGGTTGCTCTTCGGAGGGTCGGTGTGGACATGTTGGGCTGAAGGGCCTGTTTCCACACTGTAGGGAATCTAATCCAATCTATTTATACTTACACTGCAACTTGAGCAAGTGAATTCTAAATTCACTCAGCTCTTGTGTGTGATTATACACCTCTAGAGCAAGGTGGAATCTGAACCCAGGCCTCCCGGTTCAGAGGTGGGAACACTGCCACTACACCACAGAGCCTCTCTTAATTCTGAGAAACCAATTGCTTTTTGCATATCCAAACCTATTTGTATCTGCTTGAAGGTGATTAAAACCTACCACCTCTCTCTTATCCTTCACAACAATATTAACAAACTTTACCATTAAAAAGATATTAACATATGTTTTCCACATTAACGTAGCTGTTCCACAAAGCGTGCCCACTCTAGCAGGCTGCAGTCCTGGAGATTTCGCCATCACTTTCACCTCCAATTCAACTGGCCCTCGATTTTTAACTTAAAAGGAAAGATTTTGAAAGGAAATGTTTCAAAGTGCTTTCGCAGTGTCCCAATGATATTTATCCCAGAGTTGTCTTCAGCAGTGTTCAGGAAATTGATCTGGGGTGTTTGGAAAGTTTGGGACAATTCTGGAGAGTTTTGTGGCTCAGACAGGAAGAAATAAGTCTTTTTTTCTCTGTATGTGTTTGACCAGTATAAGCTGGTTGGCGGAAGGGCTGTTTGATTCAGAAGGTTGAGCTGTACTTGCACTGAATGCTACAGATGACAGGGTCAGCATAACATTGTTCATTTTTTTGTTGTCTGGTTAATCTCTGTGTAAAGGTACCTTGGTCGAACTGAGGCATGTTGTTAGTGTGCCAGTTGGTGGGTTGTGTTTGTTAAACTCACTGCTTAGCTGACTGTGCCTACTGTGTGCTCACTGACTAACTACCTCATCTTTCTCTTGCCTGCAGGGAAGACAAGAAAAGGTATGAATCTTGATTTGCCTCTTGGATTTCTTTGCATCTGCCACTGCTGGGTTTATGGGCTGCCACACCCTTACTCTTGCACAACTTACTTTTTAAAGTTTAATCCTTCGTGGGATGTGAGCTTCGCTGGTGAGACTAGTCTCATCCCTAATTGTCCACTGACCTGAATGCTCCAGTCGGCCATTTCAGAGGTTAGTTAAAAGTCAACCTCATTGCTATGAGTCTGGAGTCACTTGTAGGCTAGAACAGGTAAGGATAGCAGATTTCCTTTCCTGAGGGACACTGGTGAACCAGATAGAGTTTTGGAACAATCAGTGGTGGTTGTCATGGTAGCACTCGTAGAGTCAGAGAGATGTACAGCATGGAAACAGACCCTTCGGTTCAACCCGTCCATGCCGACCAGATATCCCAACCCAATCTAGTTCCACCTGCCAGCACCCAGCCCATATCCCTCCAAACCCTTCCTATTCATATACCCATCCAAATGCCTCTTAAATGTTGCAATTGTACCAGCCTCCACCACTTCCTCTGGCAGCTCATTCCATACCCATACCACCCTCTGCGTGAAAAAGTTGCCCCTTAGGACTCTTTTATATCTTTCCCCGCTCACCCTTAACCTATGCCCCTCTAGTTCGGGACTCCCTGACCCCAGGGAAAAGACTTTGCCTATTTATCCTATCCATGCCCTTCATGATTTTGTAAATCTCTATAAGGTGCTCCAGGGAATACAGCCCCAGCCTGTTCAGCCTCTCCCTGTAGCTCAGATCCTCCAACACTGGCAACATCCTAGTAAATCTTTTCTGAACCCTTTCAAGTTTCACAACATAGGAAGGAGACCAGAATTGCACGCAATATTCCAACAGTGGCCTAACCAATGTCCTGTACAGCCACAACATGACCTCCCAACTCCTGTACTCAATACTCTGACCAATAAAGAAAAGCATACCAAACACCTTCTTCACTATCCTATCTACCTGCGACTCCACTTTCAAGGAGCTATGAACCTGCACTCCAAGGTCTCTTTGTTCAGCAACACTCCCTAGGACCTTACCATTAAGTGTATAAGTCCTGCTAAGATTTGCTTTCCCAAAATGCAGCACCTCGCATTTATCTGAATTAAACTCCATCTGCCACATCTCAGCCCGTTGGCCCATCTGGTCAAGATCCTGTTGTCATCTGAGGTAACCCTCTTTGCTGTCCACTCCACCTCCAATTTTGGTGTCATCTGCAAACTTACTAACTGTACCTCTTATGCTCGCATCCAAATCATTTATGTAAATGACAAAAAGTAGAGGGCCCAGCACTGATCCTTGTGGCACTCCACTGATCACAGGCCTCCAGTCTGAAAAACAAGCCTCCACCACCCCCCTCTCACTGAGAGGAGTTTTCAGTTCCACGTTTATTATTCGGCTGAGTTTAAGTTGTGCCAGCTACCGTGGTGGATTTGAATCCACATCCCCAGATCTGGATCAAACTTAAAAGATTCACTCTCTGTTTTGGGCAAACCGAAAATCGTTTGTAGTTGTGTGCAATCTGTTAGCCATCCCTTGGCCTAACGATGCCGTTTGTGGCATCAGAATTTCTCTTCTTAAGACAGACCTGCTTCGCCTGTTGTCTGTCTCTGATCCCTGAACTGGAAACAGGAATGCCTCACAAGCAACAGTCTGTGACACGCTGGTGGTGCAGGCACAGTTTCAATGTCTGCCTTTCATAATCCATTGGAGAGGGAATATTTACTTTTCTCCCCCTCCAGCTCTTGCTAAAATATTATTTCCAACCGCATTATTTACAAAGAGACATAAGACATTGGTGGCTTAGTGGACTGAAGAAGGCTATCTCAGAGTACAACAGGACTTTAATCGGATGGGCCAGTGGGCAGAGGAGTGGCTGATGAAGTTTAACTTAGATTATTGTGAGGTTTTGCGTTTTGATAAGGCAAACCAGACGGAACTTATATGGTTAATGATAGGGCTTTGGTGAGGGTTGCTGTACTAGGGGTTCAGGTGCCTAGTTCCTTAAAGGTGGAGTCGCAGGTAGAGAGGGTGGTGAATAAAGCGTTTGCTTACTGGCCTTTATTGGTCAGAGCATTGAGTATAGGATTTGGGATGTCATGTTGCGGCTGTACAGGACATTGGTGAGGCTACTTCTAGAATACTTGCTATTCTGGTCTCCCTGCTATAGGAAAGATGTTCTGAAACTTGAAATAATTCAGAAAAGATTTGCAAGGATGTTGCTGGGACTGCAGGGTATGAGCTATAGGGAGAGGCTGAACAGGTTGGGACTTCTTTCCCTGGCACATCTGAGGTTGAGGCGTCACCTTGCAGAGGTTTATAAAATTATGTGGGGCATGAGGTGAATATAGCAAGGTATTTTCTCCAGGGTGGGTGAGTCTAAAGCTAGAGGACATAGGTTTAAGGTGAGGGGAAAGATTAATAAGGAACATGAGACACAACCTTTTCACGCAGAGGGTGATGTGTGTATGGAATGAGCTGCCAGAGGAAGTGGTGGAAGCTCAATTACAACATTTAAGAGGCACCTGGATGGATAAATGAATCGGAAGGGTTAAGAGGGATATGGGCCAACTGCTGGCAAATGGAACCAGTCCAGTTTAGGATATCTGACCAGCGCAGATGAGATGGACCGAAGGGTCTGTTTCAATGCTGTACAACTCAATGACTCTGTTATGCCTGATGATTGGTTCATTGTACTTCACCCAGAGTGGTCACTTGATAGTACAGCACTTGACTAATGATGAAAAGAGATGTATGTTCCTCAGGCTCTTTATCTTGAACTCATCAGGATACACAAGAATGCGAAATTTGAGATGATCTGAATTGTTTGGGTGACATGTTGACTCTGGCTGAGACATTGCTGTGATAATGTTCAAGCGTTGCTCCTTCCCTGGATTACCCAGGAACCGGGGAGCCCTGAAGTTCCCCACTCATTTGCTCTTGGCAATTCCTCACCCAGTCAGACTTAACTTGCCAACCAATCAGAAGTCGCTTTCTCCAATGGTTTAAATTGTTGAGTTAATTTGAAATTTGATATTCGTGTGATTGTCCTTATGAATGCAATGTTGAAAAACTTTAGTGACCTGTCTTTTTTTTCAGTAAGTCACAAAATTATTTTTGGCAACAGCAAACTGTAGGAAATGCACTTAGAATATTGAATGAGTCTCTTATTCTGCTTCCCTGCCCCTGCATCAGTCCCCGAAACCTATACATTAGAAAATTCAATTTTGGCCAATTTTGAAATTGTTTGGAAAAACAAAATGGAATAAAATATGAGTCTCGCTAAAGAAAGATCTATTATGTCAAAGATTTTCACCTTGCACTCATCAGGACAATTTACAAGAATACCACTTTGTGGGGAAATCAACATTTATGCAGCATGACAGGAGAGTGCTGATTTGGGACTCTGGTGAAGAGATTACCGTGGAGAATGCACCAGTCAATGATGACTGATAGTTCATTGACATGCTATATTTAAATTTTAAATCCAGGAGGATGACTCTGATTGCTCAAGGCATTGTTCTGAGGAATGAACTAGCAAATGCCAATTACCTATTTTGTTGAGATGAAACAGGCAGAATGTGTGTAGACAGTCGTAAACGTTGATGTCAGTATGGTTTTCCACACCCTCAGGGTTATGTAGTGAGTATTGTCTACTTCCAGGATCACATTTGATATTGTATTGTGGGTAGCACATTGGCACAGTGGTTAGCACTGCTGCCTCACAGCGCCAGAGACCCAGGTTCAATTCCCGCCTCAGGCGACTGACTGTGTGGAGTTTGCACATTCTCCCCGTGTCTGTGTGGGTTTCCTCCGGGTGCTCCGGTTTCCTCCCACAGTCCAAGGTGTGCAGGTTAGGTGAATTGGCCATGCTAAATTGCCCGTAGTGTTAGGTAAAAGGGGTAATGTCGGGGAATGGGTGGGTTGCACTTCGGTGGGTCGGTGTGGACTTGTTGGGCCGAAGGGCCTGTTTCCACACTGTAAGTAATCTAATCTAATCTAATCTAATTGTAAGTTTTGCAGGGATGGTTTGGTACAATTTGGATGTTTGTTGCGAATAGCTGAAGAGGTATGCTGTTTGATGCAATCCCCCACCAGCCTTTGAGTCCTAAGGTCTACATACGTAGCATCACACCAGAACTGGTATACCACATTTAAAAGCAAAAGTCATCTCGATTCGAGGGCAGCATCCTATTAACGGCAAATACCACACATGGTGCTACTACACAATAGCAGCTTAACTTAACTTAAATTCATATGACTCTGTTGATCAAACTTTTAAAATATCTTACCCTTCGCAGACAGATATAACAGGTACCTAATATGCCTGTTTTAACTCAACAAAATAGAGGACTACTATTCACTGTTTAACTTCTCAGGGCAAAGCTCTGACTAATCACAGTTAACCTGCCCGCTTAAAAATGTAAATAAAGTCTGGTGGTTAACTGTCAGTCATCATTAACTGGTGCACTCCTTATGGCAATGCCTCTACCATTCAATGCTCTCCTCTCTTACAGTATAAATGTCAGTATTTCCTTTATCTTGCTATTCTTGCAAGTTGTCCCAATGAGTGCAAGATGAAAAGCTTTGTCAAAATATATCTCTTTCAGCGATATTCAAATTCTGTACTATCAAGTGACTGTCTGGAATAAAATCCAAAATAACAATCACTCTAAATGTGAATATGAATGAGATAAATGGAAATGAGCACCTTCAGTTACATCTTACTCTGAAAGAAAATTCAGACACAGACCATGTCAATAAATTGCTTTTGGATGTTAACATGCATTCACAGTTTGTGGGTTTGTGTGATAAAATGCTGGCTGAATAAATGTTCCTTTTTTTTTACCTACAATGTACAGTTAGCAGAAGGAAGTTACAGGATACGTGTTATTCAGATATTATCGGAAACACAGTTTTTAAAATGGTTTCCAACAGTGACATGGAGAAAGTTTGTTATTTTAATTGTATTTTCTTCTGCAAATCTCTCTAGGACCAGCCTCCCATTCCAAGGGGACTCGCAGAAAAGGTAAGTCTCTTAAACCTTGGAGAGTGAAGTAAACTTTTGACTTCTCCACTTGATTGAATAAGTCAATGGGTTCTGTGCCACGTGGTGCCCTATATGGGCTATGTTCTAGAACAAGATGCTGCATTACGGCTGGGATCTGTTATGGGATGTGCACTACAGATGGAGTTTTGTAATGGGATGCTGTATTAGGGGCAGGGTCCTCGAATGCATTAGTGGGTTTGCTTTGTTACAATCAGGTTCCGTAATGAGGTGCTGTAAAACAACGCTGGTTTACAAACTAATTCTGTGATGAGATGCTGTATTGTCGGTTGGTTTTGTAATGGGTTGTTCTGTCATAGAGTCATAGAGATGTACAGCATAGAAGTAGACCCTTCAGTCCAACCCGTCCATGCCGACCAGATATCCCAACCCAATCTAGTCCCACCTGCCAACACCCGGCCCATATCCCTCCAAACCCTTCCTATTCATATACCCTTCTAAGTGCCTCTTAAATGTTGCAATTGTACCAGCCTCCACCACTTCCCCTGGCAGCTCATTCCATACATGTACCACCCTCTGTGTGAAAATGTTGCCCCTTAGGTCTCTTTCATATCTTTCCCCTCTCACCCTAAACCTATGCCCTCTAGCTCTGGACTCCCCCACCCCAGGGAAAAGACTTTGCCTATTTACCCTATCAATGCCCCTCATAATTTTGTAAACCTCTATAAGGTCACCCCTCAGCCTCCGACGCTCCAGGGAAAACAGCCCCAGCCTGTTCAGCCTCTCCCTGTAGCTCAAATCCTCCAACCCTGGCAACATCCTTGTAAATCTTTTCTGAACCCTTTCAAGTTTCACAACATCTTTCTGATAGGAAGGAGACCAGAATTGCACGCAATATTCCAACAGTGGCCTAACCAATGTCCTGTACAGCCGCAACATGACCTCCCAACTCCTGTACTCAATACTCTGACCGATAAAGGAAAGCATACCAAACGCCTTCTTCACTATCCTATCTACCTGCGACTCCACTTTCAAGGAGCTATGAACCCGCACTCCAAGGTCTCTTTGTTCAGCAACACTCCCTAGGACCTTACCATTATGTGTAGAAGTCCTGCTAAGACCTGTGCTTTATTTTCACATCCTGCAGATAAACTAGTCTTCGTTAACTTAGTGGAGCACTGGGTGTATTGAGCACTATGATTTGAGAGTAGGGCGAAAAGGCTTTATGCCACTCACCCACCTTAGGAAACTACCATAAAGTAGGGAATTCAGTAAATGCCAGTGTGAAAACTGGCTTTGGTTTTGATGTTCACTCTGTATTTAATCCCTGCATGAGTCTTGCAAAGTGGTTCAGGATCTCCTCCAGTTGAAAGCCAACGTTTACACTGTCGGGGAGTTTACAGGTGGAAATGGATGCCACCCTGGCCCGGGCTGCAGGGATGCCTTTTTCCAGTATCACAACATGCGTGTCCCGAAAGTGCATCAAGTGTGTGTTATGCCAGAAAAAGCTTGGAAAAAAGCTGTTTTGTTTTGGCGGCGTACTGCAATTGGCCAGACCTTTGGTGGTCTCTTTCTCCTGAGTCTGCCATGGCTATCACCCTTATTGGCATGCTGGCTTGGTTGGAGTGTAAATACACAGGGGCTCCAGGCAGCCCCTGTGTATTTACACTGGGCTAGATGGATGTCTGCTGGGAAACATTGATGGGAATATTGGAATTCTGGGCAGCCTGGCTGTTTGCAGCTTTCATCTGTTTCCAGCAGTTCTTAATAGTGCTCATCTCCACAGACAGTGCCTAACAGGAGAGTCAGGAACAGAGGTCTTTCATTGGCCAACAGATGCCCCAGATACATCCTTACTCTTTTCCCAGCTTGCAATAGGCCCCGTAGACTTCATGGATAAGACACTGGTCTTGAGCCAGACATTATGGGTTTGAGTCCCCTCTGGAAAGTAGCAATTTTTGTTTTGAGTTGGGTGGAGATGGGCAGGAAAGTGGAGCTGAGACCGTAGCCATGTTCTTCGTGAGCAGGCTTGAAGGGCTAGATTGCATTTCTTGCTCCTAAGTCCTATGTTCTTGTCTCTGCTGTGGTCAGGATATCTTTGTTGGGCTGAAGAGATGGTATTGTCATTCTGACACTGTTGTGTATGCTCATCGAAGACCTCCCACTGGCTGGTCATAGACCATGGGGGGTAACCATGGAAACAGGACAGATGGACCTGTTACAGTGGTTTGTGTGTTTCTGTGCCAGGGTACCCTCTCACATTGTACAGCATTGGTCAGATCATCACCCTGATCATCTTCATTCCTCAGTGGGATGTGACCATTACTGTCTGGGACAGCATTGATTGCACATCCCTAATTGCCTTTGGATTGAGTGGTTTGCTGGGGTCCTTTCAAAGGGCAGTTGAGAATAAACCAAATCGCTGTAGGACTGGAGTCACATGTAGGCCAGAATCTTAGAATCCATATAGGGTGGAAATAGGTCCTTTGGGTCAGCAAGTCCATACCAACCCTCTGAAGAGTCACCCACCCAGACCCATTCCCCTATTACTCTACATTTATACCTAATTAAGGCACCTAACCTGCACATCCCTGAAGACTAAGGGCAATTTAGCAGGGCCAATTCACCGTGCTATGGATTGTGGGAGGAACCCAGAGTACCTGAGGAAACCCACACAAACATGGGAGCAATGGGCACATTCCACACAGAGAGTCGCCCAAGGCCGGAATCGAACCTGGGTCCTTGGTTCTGTGAGGCAGCAGTGCTAACCACTGAGCCACCGTGCCACCCTTGACATGACTGGGGAGGAAGGGCAGATTTCCTTCTTGTAAAGAGCATTAGTTTTTGCAATTGATGATAGTTATCACAGTCAGCATCACAAAGACCTTTGGATTGAATTTAACTTTCACCAGCTGCCATGGTTAGATTTGATCCCATGTCCCCAGGGCAGGCTTACTAGTCCAGTGACAGTGCTGCTAGCCCGCTGTGTGGACAGGCTTTGAACAGCCTCTTGTTATGGACAGTGTGATTGGACACTGCTGCTTGATTGGCGAGCTCTGATTGGTCCTTGTGCATTTGGCGCCCCCACCTGTTAAGACAAAAGGACAACCGAAGATGTAGATCATTGGCCAGGATTTTACAGAGGGCCAGGAGGTTCCCCTGCCAGGCTCAGAGGTGAAGCCCTGGGTTTGCAGAGTAGATGGCAGGACCTGGAATGGGGTTTTATCAGGGTGGCCAATGAAGAGACCGCCTACAGGTCCACCATGACAGAGTTGCTGATATAATCAGAGTGTCAGCACCCTCAGCTGTTCCACGGCTAGTGGTGCCTTTGGAGACAAGGCCAGTTTCCCGTCAGATGTGATTGGCTGGAACCTGCCTGAGCCTGTCCTTGGTGGCAGATGTGCACTCCCACCAGTGGCATTCTAATACCTGGGAGTGGCCATTGCCTTCAGGAGTCCATCCCATGAGCTAATGCGAAAGGAGCCATTGGAGGACAATCCAAATTCTGGCCTTGACCAACAGCTGAGTGGAAGTGCTGCCATCAGAGATGGAGATCCAGGCCTGTTCCAGCTGTTCAGCAATGCAGGGGCAGGAAACCTGTTACCAGGTCCACACTTGATCTGTCGGAGTGTGTTATTGAGGGGTGACCACTGTCTCAGAGTCTCTGCCTGTGCAGGACTGGAGGGGCAATTGGCCTGTCACTAGGGGTGAGCCATGTTTGCTCAACTGACAGCTCCCAATCGCTTTGTCACAGGCCACTCAAGGTCACATGACTGGTCAGCTGGCGAGAACACCTTTGCAGGGCATGGAGTTGTCTACAAAGTTGTGATGATCATGTCCAATCTCAAATTGTTGATGGAGACTGAATGCAGATTATTGACTTGGATGTGGGATTGTTGGGATGACAGAGGACAGGATCGTGTGTTATGATTTGACACACCATCTTCACAATTGCTGATTTGTTCGAATTTCTGCTCACTAAAGGAATTCTAACCTCCTCAAACCTACCTTTTTGACTTTGTTTTTGTCTCGGTCATTTGTAATTTGGAATGGCCCGAATTAAATAACTGTGTCCTCACTTTCTTCAGGACCTCGACAGCACCGTGCCAGTGATGAGCAGAGGCTTGGTGCTCAGGATGAGACCAGCCCTGGAGCCGATCGTTCCCCCTATAACAATGGATATAAGGACAGGACCTTCGACACTCTGAGTTTGGACAGCTCTGACAGTGTGGACACTAATGTCTCAGCATGCTCTCCAGACAATATTTCAAGGTAAGACTTTTCTCCACTGTCATATGTTCCGTCTGCCTCTGAAACAATAAGCCTGGTTAGCAACCTTAGACAGAGAAGACGAGAATGCTGGGACATTTTAAGAAAACGTACCTACGTTGTGCACCACATCCAGAATTGCTCCCACCTCAGCTCACTTGGAATTCTCATTCTCGTGTTTTTGGAGTTTGGGATTGACTATTCCAAGCCATTCTCTGGTTTGGCCTCCTCACTCCTCTCCCTCATAAACACAAAGAGAATGTGCTGGAGAACCTCAGCAGGTCTGTGGAGAGAAAGCAGCATTGACATTACAAATCCAATGATCTTTCTTCAGAACTGGGAGCTGGAAAGCTGGTGGAGAGTTAATCTCCGTGTTGGTGACCATGATAAGTGGTCATGGCACAGTGGCACAGTGGTTAGCACTGCTGCCTCACAGCGCCAGAGACCCGGGTTCAATTCCCGCCTCAGGCGACTGTGTGTGGAGTTTGTACATTCTCTCCGTGTCTGCGTGGGTTTCCTCCGGGTGCTCCGGTTTCCTCCCACAGTCCAAAGATGGGCAGGTCAGGTGAATTGGCCATGCTAAATTGCCTGTAGTGTGAGGTGCAGGGGTCAATGTAGGGGAATGGGTCCGGGTGGGTGTGCTTCGGCGGGTCAATATGGACTTGTTGGGCCGAAGGACCTGTTTCCACACTGTAAGTAATCTAATCTAATAAGTGTTGTAAAAGCCATGTGGTTCCCTGATGTTAGGGATGAAAACAGCTATCCTGGGGGGGTGCACAAAACACAGAAAGCTATTCTTAGGAGTAACTGGCATACAGGTGCAGCAGGTAAGCAGGGAAGTTAATGGAATGTTAACCCTTATTCCAAGAGTAGGTAACGTTTACTTCAGGTCCAAGATCCTTTATCCGAAATGCTCGGGGCCAGCTGTTTTTCAGAATTCGGAATTTTATGGTTTACAGAATGTGACGGTTCAATGGCGAAAATGTTTAAAGTCTTGTTGGAGAAACAGACTTCTAACTAAGAATGTGCTTGACCACACCTCACTCCCCACGCGTCGTATCTGAGTGACACGCATCGAGTGGGTGTGGACTTGGGTTAACTGTTCGCTCGCCAAACAATCTTGTTAATGAGTTAAAAAAAAACTTCCCCAAAAAAACCCTCTGTATTCAGAGCTTTTTTGGTGTTTTGGATGTTCGGATGAAGGATCTTGTAACCGTACAATGTTGAGGGTGCTGGTGGAACTATGTCTGGCCTCTTGGTTCCCCCCTTACCTAAGGAAAGAAATCATGGAATTGGAGGAGGTTCAAAGGAGGTTCACTAGGATGATCCTCCCCCCACACACCTACCCCATCCCACCCCGCACTCTATTCCACCGTACTCTATCCCACCGTACCCCACCCCACTGCACCCCATCCCATTGCACCCCATCCCATTGCACCCCATCCCACTGCACCCTATCCCACCGTACCCCATCCCACCGTACCCCATCCCACCGTACCCCATCCCACCGCACCCCATCCCACCGCACCCCATCCCACCGTACCCCACCCCATCCCACCGCACCCCATCCCACCGCACCCCATCCCACCGCACCCCATCCCACCGCACCCCATCCCACCGCACCCCATCCCACCACACCCCATCCCTCCGTTCCCCATCCCACCACACCCCATCCCTCCGTACCCCATCCCACCGTACCCCATCTCACTGCACCCCGTCCCACCACACCCTGTCCCAACGTACCCCATCCCACCGTATTCCATCCCACTGCACCCCATACTACCGCATCCCATCCCACCACACCCTATCCCAACGTATTCCATCTCACCGCACCCCATCCCACCGTACCCCATCCCACCGTATTCCATCCCACCACACCCTATCCCAACGTACCCCATCCCACCGTATTCCATTTCACCGCACCCCATCCTACCGTACCCCATCCCACCGTATTCCATCCCACCACACCCCATCCCACCACACCCCATCCCACCGTATTCGATCCCACCGTATTCCATCCCACCACACCCCATCCCACCACACCCCATCCCACCGTATTCGATCCCACCGTATTTCATCCCACCGCACCCCATCCCACCGCACCCCATTCCACAGTACCCCATTCCACAGTACCCCATCCCACAGTACCCCATCCCACCGTACCCCATCCCACCGCACCCCATCCTACCGTACTCCATCCCACTGTATGGAGGAACTGTCATTTGAGCGAAGGCTGAGCAGGTTGGGACACTACTCACTGGAGTTTAGAAGAATGAGAGGTAATTTCAGTGAGACACATAGGATTCTTATGGGGTCAATGCCGCGAGCATATTTCCCCTCAATGAAGAGCCTTAGATCAGAGGGCATAGCCTCAGAATAAAGGGCACCAAATTAAGACTGAGAACTTCTTGTCTGAAGGTTGAGAGTTTTTGGAGCTCCGTGCCACAGAGAACTATGCTTTTGCGTATTCAAGGCAGAGAGATGTGGACTCTTGATCAGCTGAGGAATCAAGAGTCAATTATGGAGAGGATGCAGGAATCGCGTGAAATGAGGGAAGGGGCTTGATGGGCCTACCCATGCTCCCATTTCTTATGGCGTCACCTGGTTTGTGGGATTGACTCTCAACCGCCCTCTGAAAAGGACCTACCAACCCATTCATTTCAAGGCCAGCGAGGGAGGGAGAGCAAATGGTTTCCCCTTGTCTGTGATACCCACATCCCACGAGTGAGTAAACCTGACTGGGAAGGACTCAAAGAAAGAGCTTTGGAAATGATGGGCACGACTTTGGCATCAACTCAACGGCACATTCAGGAAACTTGGTGAATAAAGGAAAGGTGGGGGACATGGTGGCAGTCAGTTGCAAGAATGTAGGGGTCAAAGGTGAGTTGTTGTTGAAGGGCGATGGTGAAAGATTTGAAAGAAAGGAGGATAGTGCTGAAAGAGAGGAAGTGATGAACAGCATTAGTGAACATACACATTACATTTAACCCGGGTATCCAGTGTGATAATAAGTTAGCTTTCATAGACATCCAGAATTTAGCAATTGGCTGAGAGACTGCTTTGTGCTCAGGCAGAATGCTGCAGGACAAAGTGAAATTAGATCCAGAGCCTGCATTTGAATGTGATAAATCTAACACACCAAGCTGTGCACCTGTGGCAATTAGCAATGTTCAAAACCAAAACCCCCGACGAGATGATGTGATTGAAATCGGTCTTTGACAGACCAGGTGTCTCCTATTAATAACACACACCCTTTGGTGGGAAAAGTAACTGCAGATGGCACTGCCAATAGGATTCAGCACAAAACTGCTTAACCCTAACCCTAACTGCAAGCTAACGAGAAACTTAACACCAGTAAATGGACATATGAATTCTTTCCAATAAAACTCACTAAATAGGTAACAACATATGTTTGTAAAATACACAGGTCGTCTGTTAATCTTATCCTCTGTCTGAAAGCAGGACCTGTGAGTGAATGCTGAGGGTTCCAACATTTAGTAGTGAGATGGTCCAGACAGGCTTTCACTGCATTTTAAGGACTGGATATGTGGATATGTGTGTGTTTTGTGAAATCACATTTTAACACTCATTTGTTGAAAAAGTCTTCTCCTCTGGGGAGATGGGAATGTGCAGGAGTGCCCAGGATTACGAATGGGTTCCATCCTTGGGTATAGTCATAAATCGATCTGTATGCAAATTGGAACACAATATGGCCGTGTAAAATATGTTTGCGTGTGCAAGCAAATTGTTGTCAGATCTTTAGAATTAACAGTAACTTGGATTCTCGAATAAAAGTGTGAACATTCATAGATTGAGGATTCCTGTAACTTAATGTCACCAGAGGAGTAATCCAGACATCCAGACACACCTCTGGGACATGATTCAAATTTAAATTTAATTAATGAATCAGGAATTGAAAGCCAGTTTGAGTAGCAGTGTCTGGTTATTGTAAAAACATATTGGGTTCACTTATGTCCTATAGGAGACCACGAAAAGAAATCTGCCCTCCTTACCTAGCCTGGCCTACATATGACTCCGGGCCCACTAGACTCTTAATTGCCCTCGGAAATATTCAAGCAGGCCACCCAGTGGGCAATTAGGGATGAGCAACAAATACCAGTGACTTCACTATCCCACGAAATAATCAATTACTCCAATCAAATGCTTCATGTTTCTTGATTGCGGTCGGCCGTGCTGTGATGACGTGATATTGTTCATTGTAAAGCTTTCACCACACAGTTCAGCACTGGGAAATCCCCATTCACCTTATCACGGCTCCCTGGGCTCGTGGCCTGGAAGGCAAGTCCCACTTAGAGATAACGCAAATGTGAACGTTTGATTAAACCAGTGAATTGCTTCAGTTCGGCTGACGGTCGAATGCAGGTTAAAAGGAAATACACAATAGGATTTTACCATTAACAAGAAAATAGCCATCTACTGCACTCAATTAGGGCAGTAAAGACTGCATGTCAGTTACTGTGTCCGATGCTCCCAATTCGGTCTCCTCTACATTGGGGAGACTAGGCGCCTTCTCGCAGAGCGCTTCAGAGAATATCTCTGGGACACCCGCATCAATCAACCCCACTGCCTCGTGGCCCAATATTTCAACTCCCCCCTCCCACTCTGCTGAGGACATGCAGGTCCTGGGCCTCCTCCATCACCTCTCCCTCACCACCCGACACCTGGAGGAAGAAGGCTTCATCTTCCACCTCGGAACACTTCAACCCCAGGGCATCAATGTGGGCTTCACCAGTTTCCACATCTCCCCTTCCCCCACCTCACCCCAGCTCCAACTTGCCAGCTCAGCACTGTCCCCATGACCTGTCCTACCGGCCTATCTTCCTTTCCACCTATCCACTCCACCCTCCTCTCTGACCTATCACCTTCATTCCCATCCCCATTCACCTATTGCACACTCAACTACCTTCTCCCCAGCCTCAACCCCCTCCCATTTCTCTCTCCACCTCCGAGGCACCCAGCCACATTCTGGATGAAAGGCTTTTGCCCGAAACGTCGATTTTCCTGCTCCTCGGATGCTGCCTGACTTGATGTGCTTTTCCAGCACCATTCTAATCTTGACGCATCTGCAGTACCCACTTTGACCTTCACACACATGGAGCCAAGGTGTCTGGCATCCACCCCTGCTGGTTGAAAAAGGCAACTTTGTTAATAAAACGGAACCCTCCAACCACAAGGGATGAACTCAGATTTCTCCAGTTTCCTCATTTCCCCTCCCCCCACCTTGTCTCAGTCGGTTCCCTCAACTCAGCACTGCCCTCCTAACCTGCAATCTTCTTCCTGACCTCTCCGCCCCCACCCCACTCCGGCCTATCACCCTCACCTTGACCACCTTCCACCTATCACATCTCCATCGCCCCTCCCCCAAGTCCCTCCTCCCTACCTTTTATCTTAGCCTGCCTGGCACCCTCTCCTCATTCCTGATGAAGGGCTCTGGCCCGAAACGTCAAATTTCCTGTTCCTTGGATGCTGCCTAACCTGCTGTGCTTTAACCAGCAACACGTTTTCAGCTCTGATCTTCAGCATCTGCAGACCTCACTTTTTACTGATAAAATTGACCATTGGTTTCTGTAACTCATTTTTAAAATTGTATCATCATCATCTTCAGTTCATGTTTCAAAGTAGCATCTTGCCCCATTTTTGTTGTCCATGAGCCAAAACAATGGAAATGGTCCTTACAAACAGTTAATTGCCAAATCATGCTCAGTGTTTATCCACAGTGACATTCCAGTCTTTTTCCTGTCACCTCGTGTTTAAAACCACTGCAGAGACTTGAGGACAAAATTGAGGTACGAGTCTGGTTATAGTACTGGTGCAGACAACTGGACAGTCTAAAGCAACAGTTCTGTTCCTCTGCGATTCTGTATTATTAAAAAAACGCATAATAGCAGCGCCATTTAAAACAATGGCACCAGATTTGTGTTATACCTAATACATATAAGGAAAATTTGCATTCCACAATAAATTGTCTAAATTCTTTAATTGTGTTAGAATCAATTCGCATTGAAGTAACGTACATTATAGCAGAACCGACTGTACTGGACCGAATAATCTACTAGGACACTGCATTCAGTGCATAACCCAGCACCGATCACTGAGACACTGCACTCAGTATAACACCCAGTACCGATCACTGAGACACTGCACTCAGTATAACACCCAGCACCGACCACTGAGACACTGCACTCAGTATAACACCCAGTACCGATCACTGAGACACTGCATTCAGTATAACACCCAGCACCGATCACTGAGACACTGCATTCAGTGCATAACCCAGCACCGATCACTGAGACACTGCACTCAGTATAACACCCAGCACCGATCACTGAGACACTGCACTCAGTATAACACCCAGCACCGATCACTGAGACACTGCATTCAGTGCATAACCCAGCACCAATCACTGAGACACTGCACTCAGTATAACACCCAGCACCGATCACTGAGACACTGCACTCAGTATAACACCCAGCACCGATCACTGAGACACTGCACTCAGTATAACACCCAGCACCGATCGCTGAGACACTGCACTCAGTATAACACCCAGCACCGATCACTGAGACACTGCACTCAGTATAACACCCAGTACCGATCACTGAGACACTGCACTCAGTATAACACCCAGTACCGATCACTGAGACACTGCACTCAGTATAACACCCAGTACCGATCACTGAGACACTGCACTCAGTATAACACCCAGCACCGATCACTGAGACACTGCACTCAGAATAACACCCAGTACCGATCACTGAGACACTGCACTCAGTATAACACCCAGTACCGATCACTGAGACACTGCACTCAGTATAACACCCAGTACCAATCACTGAGACACTGCACTCAGTATAACACCCAGTACCAATCACTGAGACACTGCACTCAGTATAACACCCAGTACCAATCACTGATACACTGCACTCAGTATAACACCCAGCACCGATCACTGGGACGCTGCACTCGGTATAACACCCAGCACCGATCACTGAGACGCTGCACTCGGTATAACACCCAGCACCGATCACTGAGACACTGCACTCGGTATAACACCCAGCACCGATCACTGAGACACTGCACTCAGTATAACACCCAGTACCGATCACTGAGACACTGCACTCAGAATAACACCCAGTACCGATCACTGATACGCTGCACTCAGTATAACACCCAGCACCGATCACTGAGACACTGCACTCGGTATAACACCCAGCACGGATCACTGAGACACTGCACTCGGTATAACACCCAGCACCGATCACTGAGACACTGCGCTCAGTATAACACCCAGCACCGATCACTGAGACACTGCACTCAGTATAACACCCAGCACCGATCACTGAGACGCTGCACTCGGTATAACACCCAGCACCGATCACTGAGACACTGCACTCAGTATAACACCCTGCACCGATCACTGAGACACTGCACTCAGTATAACAGCCAGCACCGATCACTGAGACACTGCACTCAGTATAACACCCAGCACCGATCACTGGGACACTGCACTCAGTATAACACCCAGCACCGATCACTGGGGCATTTAGTTTATAGTTTTACATCTAAACCTTTCTATTATCCTCCTGTATGTCTCCCCAATTCCTGGTTTTCCAGGTTTTCATGTGGAAGCTGTTTTCTGCTTCACTGTTTACACGTGTAGAACTATTTGTACATTAGCCTGGTGTGTGATTGCTTAGCTCTGTAAGTGGTGTGAATCATGTTCTGTGAAACACAAGCTGATTGTGGGCTAAGTGATAAAGAGTAGCAATCTCGGAAATCCTGCATAGTCCTCAGCCTGGCTGGGCTGACCAACAACAACGCTCGCTCACAAATAGATTTGGTTGATAAATGAGTTTATGGTACTCGATGAAGATGTGGTCGACTTTGTAATACAGTTGAAATTAGTGCAAATTTGAACAATATATCTGAGTCTTCAATGTGTAAGTCATAATCGTGTACTTCTGCTCTCTGTGTTTCTGCACAGTGCCAGCACGTTTAACGTTGCCAAGCTTGAGGAGATGGAACGCTTGCTGAAGGAAGCCCAAGCAGAAAAGGCCTGGCTCATTGAAAGCAAAGTGAGTTCTTGCCTACTTCATTGATTTGCTGCAATTAGCCTGACAGACCGAACTCACTTCACCTCATTACCTTCGGTCTTTGAAACCTGTCAAAAGGCTGTGGGTGAGTTTCCCAATCCCAGACTTTACACACACACACACACACACACACACACACACACACACACACACACACACACACACACACACACGTCGTCAAGTTAAACCACGTGCATTATTCCATGACTCATTTGAACCTGGAGTGGTGTTTGTGACTTCAGCCACACACATGAGAAAGATGTCGGAGTGGAGAGTGTTTTATGTCTATGAATATCTTTTTAAAAAATGCAATTCACCTGAATCAGAGCCCAGTTAAGGCTCCCCTGCAATCAGGATTCACAGTTTGGATCAGTCCAGATCACTGAAGACAAAATGGAGATGAGGTAGCAAAGATGATGTTTGTGAGTTGGAACTGGTTTACTTTTTGGGTCGACACTGGAATTGTGTGAGAAACCAGGCCTTGAGGCAGTTTCATCTGTAAGATAGGCCTGACTGTTAGTCTGGAGTCTCTCTATCTTGGCTAGTGAAGTCAGACTGCCTCAGGAGCTCAGAGATGTGTCGGTGTACTTTCCAAAATTCACAGCAGGTTTGTTCATGCGATGTTCATTGCCAACTCTGGGGAGTGAACACTAACTTGTTAGTTTCTATCCCTCCGCTCAAAATCCATTGAACACTTGAAGTAGGTGATAGCATTAACACTTGTGCAGACATAATGAGTTTTAATATATCTCTGTATTTTGTTCAGAATTGGGTCAAACCTCTCATTGTCTCACTTTGTTTTCAATGTGTGTGCAATTAGTAGATGTAATATTCCCTCAGGTCATCACATCAGTTTTATCCTTATAGGTGTCGTGTTGGAAATTTCTAGAACTTTTGCCAACTTGTGGATAATGTGATCTGCTGTAGCAGTTTTAAACATTTCCATAAACATTTTGAAGTCCAGCAAAATTCATTTCTTTTAAAATAAAAAGGGCAAATATGATTTTTAAACAGCTTGCAATATACGTGTTGGTCCATGGATGACAAGTGTATCTGTATCTTTCTGACAATAACTGACAACCTCTTTTCCTGCAAGATATAATATTCTTGATCAAAGTAAGCTCAGGAAAAATGATTTTTAAAACTTGAATTTCATTTTGTTGTAATCTCCTGTGACAAAATGAAGTGTTTTTTGTTTGTGGTAAAGCTGAGCTATCCAATATTCTGGTGCTTATATCTGAAGTCAGACCCAAGCCCAGTTCTCCCCAAAACCTTGGCCAGGCAATGCTGCTGATTTAAAATTCTCATCCTTTCATTTTCAAATGGTCTTGCCCCTCACTTTCTCTGTAGCTTCCTCCAGTTCCAGCAACCCTCTGAGATATCGGAACTTTCCAATTCTGGTCTCTTTACCCATCTCCCTTCTTCCACGAGTTGGCCATTGGCGGCCATGCCCCTCAGTGGCTGCCGCGCTCCTGTACTTGGGAATTTCCTCATCGAGTCTAATGAAGATTATGTCCTACTTTTGGGAATGGCAGGCTATTGTGCCTGAAAGGGTTATTATTTGGCTCATGGTGGGGGCGGGGGGGGGGAGGGGGTTGGTGGGGAGGAATTATTGCTCTTTGGAAGAGGGGCTGTGGGTTTAGACCCATGGAGTAGGTGGGGGATGAATTTTAAAAGATAACAGCAGAATTCCAAGCTGCATAAAGAGGGATTCAGGTGCGTGAGTGACCTAAGGTAATGTATCATTCACGTTTTGTCCCTTGATAAGAGGATTGTTGAATGTAGGTGGCAGAGGAAGATTACTGCCTGGCAATTGAGTTCTAACCCTCTCATGTTGCACTGGAGTCTGTTATAAACTTCACGGGGAAGGGCGAAGCTCTCTTTTGTCCGGTTAAAGTGATGTTTTCTGTTTAAGGAGCGAGAGATGGAAGCCAAGAAACAAGCTCTGCAGGAGGAGAGGAATCGCAGGGAACAGCTGGAGAAAAGGCTGCAGGAGGAGACGGCGCGCAGGCAACAGCTCATCGAGAAGGAAGTTAAAATGCGAGAGAAACAGCGATCGCAGGTATTTAAGAAATTTAAGGGCTATTTAAACTCCATTGCAAGATAGAGGTAGTGCAGAAAAGTGGTCGATGATCAGCCATGATTTTGAAGGGGGATAAGACTTGACAGGTTGAGAGGTCTGTTCCTTCTCAAACGTTCCTGTGTTTGCTGAGTTTGATCTGCATTTTCACAATATGATTATCACTGATCAGCCAACTCAGTACCTTGTTCCTGCTTTCACCCCATACCCTTTGATCTCTTCAGGGTACTAAGAAGGCGGCACGGTGGCTCAGTGGTTAGCACTGCTGTCTCACAGCACCAGGGTCCCAGGTTCAATTCCGGCCTCGGGCGGCTGTCTGTGTGGAGTTTGCACATTCTCCCCGTGTCTGCGTGGATTTCCTCCGGGTGCTCTGGTTTCCTCCCACAGTCCAAAGATGTGCAGGTCAGGTGAATTGGCCATGCTAAATTGCCTGTAGTGTTAGGTGCGTTAGTCAGAGGGAAATGGGTCTGGGTGGGTTACTGTTCGGAGGGTCGGTGTGGACTGGTTGGGCCGAAGGGCCTGTTTCCACACTGTAGGGAGTCTAATCTAAGCTAAACTATACCTCCTTGAAAACATTCAGCTTTCAATGGCAGACAATTCTATGAGCTCAGGAATTGTAGGCCAGACCAGGTAAGGCTGGCAGATTCCCCTCCCTGAAGGATCTTAGTGAACCAGATGGGTTTCTTTTAATGACAGTGAATGGTAGTTTCATGGTCACCATCGCTGAGGTGAACTTTATAACACCAACTTTTGTTAGTTACATTTGAATACCACCAGATGCAGTGGGTGGGATTTGAATCTCCATTTCTCAAGCATTACTCTGGATTAACATTGCCATCTCGTTATATTAGCCCCCATCAACTGTTGGTAACTAAAGGCCATCCTGCCTCAACCCATCCTCTTCCCTGCTCTATTATTTGAGAAGCAGGACTATTAGGAACTCATTCCTGACCATTGTCTGTGATAACGTGACCATGTCATAATCAGAACAGGAGTATTCCATTCAGCTCCTTGAGCTCATTCCACCATTCATCAAACTCCTTTGGCCAATACTCCTTGAAACATTTGCTTAACAAAGTATTATCTATTTAAAATTACCAACTGATCCAGCAACCATTGTCAATTGTGGAAGAGAGTTCCAATCATTTACCACCCTTTGTGTAGAAGTGCTTCATTACCATCTCTCCTAAGTGATCTGGCCCCAACCCTCAGACCGTGCTCCCAGTTCTATAACTTCCTACTAGTCAAAGTACTTTATTTTTATCGACCCTGTCTTTTCCTTGAAGACTGCCACCAGGTCTTGCTTAACCCGAGTGAAAACAGTCCTAATATGTCTAATCTCTTGTCATAACCCCTGAAATCCTGACATCATTCTTATAAACCTACATTGTAGTCCCTGTGATGCTAATTATCCTTCCTAAGGTGTGGTGCCTAGATTGGCTCACAACACTCCAAATGGGTTTTGGATGACTTCTGCAGCCTTCTCCTTCAATCCTCTTTAACTAAAGGCCAGAATTCCATTAACTTGCTTGGTTTTTTGTTAAAAAATCTGTACACCACAAAACCCCCTGTCTCTTTGGACATCTCTGTATTTAATACCATCGAGAAAGTACCTTGATCTATTCTGTTCCAGTCTGAAATGGATAACCTCTCATTTGCTTGCATTGAACTCCATTTTGCCCATTCACCCCAAGCTATCAACATTCCTTTGTAATTTTATACTGTCACATTCACTGTCTACAATGCCACCTAACACCAGTATCATCCAAAAAATTGGACATATCACTTTTTATGCCACTATCCAAGTTGTTAATAAATTATATAAATAATTGAGACTCTCACACAGATCCTTGTGGAACACCACTGGGCATTTCACTGCCAATTTGAGTGCCTACCCATTTTCCTTACTTCCTGTTTCCTATTGCTCAACCAATTGCCTTCAATTCTGTTGCCTATTGCTCAATTTGCCTTCAATTCCATCAATTAGTTCCATCAATTTTCCTCATTATTGACCATCCTACATAGCAATGTCGAACCATTGAATCTATTCAGCCAATCCAAAGAGGAATCCGCCCCCCCCCCCCCCAGGTCTACCCCCATCCCCGCATTTACAATGACTAATCCACCTAACCTGCACGTCTTTGGACTATGGGAGGAAACCCACACAGACACGGGGAGAATGTGCAAACTCCACGCAGACAGTCACCAAGGCTGGAATTGAACCCAGGTCCCCTGGCGCTGGGAGGCAGCAGTGCCAGCCACTGAGCCGTATACCAGCCTTTCTCGGATGAACTTAATTGATAGGTATATATTCATGAGTAAGCCAATGGTATTCCCACATGGGAGATGAATGCTGCCATTGACAATGGCCACTGTGATCCATCTGCACATCATGACCTCACAGCACAGAGGAGAAAGTAATGTTTTATCACCAAGTTTGGAATGGAGCACTGAACTGAAACTCAGGTCAACGCAGAAGGTGCCTGATGAAGGGCTTTTGCTCGAAACATCAATTTCGCTGCCTGAACTGCTGTGCTCTTCCAGCACCACTGATCCAGAATCTGGTTTCCAGCATCTGCAGTCATTGTTTTTACCTCAATGCAGAAGGTACTTAACGCTATCTTCCCAGAGCGTAGTTTCAACTGATCACAGTACTGTGGTGAAGCATTTGATGGAAGGAGATCTTTGGGCACATTCTCAAAATATTTGAATTACTCATAATACATAGTTTTTAACTAACCCCTTTGGCAAGTTTTAACAGCATGTTATGATTGCTAGAAACATGTATTTCCCCAAGGTGTTAAGTTCACGTGGTAAAGCCTGCAGCCCAGGCTGCCCCCATCAGCTGGCCCACTGGATTAGCTGGGCTATCCAAATGTCAAATCTCAGTTAGACACAGTGTGCGGAGACTCATCAGCCCCCAAGTGGGGCATTCTTACACATACAGTACCGTCCTGACCTGATACCAACACAGCTCATTGTTTAAAATCTGTTATCTAAAGTAAAGAGAGGAAAGGAGGTGGTGAGCTGATGTAGCATTAAGTATTTAGAACAAATATTATTCATATTATCAGGTTATCACCAGCTGTTGCTCCAATTTTGCGCATGTGGGTAAAGTGCTCCACCTGCTGCAAATGTGTTGCTGGTCAAAGCACAGCAGGTTAGGCAGCATCTCAGGAATAGAGAATTCGACGTTTCGAGCATAAGCCCTTCATCAGGAATCGGGGCTTATGCTCGAAACGTCGAATTCTCTATTCCTGAGATGCTGCCTAACCTGCTGTGCTTTGACCAGCAACACATTTGCAGCTGTGATCTCCAGCATCTGCAGACCTCATTTTTTACTCAAAGTGCTCCACCTAGTGGCATTGGCTACAAATGCAGCTTTCATTCCTAATTTTTATGATTTATTTACTATTAATAATTATTATCACAAAATGCAATTTAATGCCTCCTTTGTCACTTTTTACCAAGGCACCCAGCAATGTTTGGGATATTTCCAAACTTACTTTTATCTGGTTCCTGCTCCTTTCTGGTTACTATTCATCCCGGCAAATTATCTTCAAGACCTCAAATCTCACCACCCCTGGCCATTCAAATTCCAAGGAATACAAGCCCCTGGGTTTGTATAACTGGCCCTCCCCAGGTATCATTGCTGGTGAATGTACCCCATGCTCCTGCACTCTGGTTCAGTGCTGGTGGGAGGGGGTGATGGAAAAAATTGGGACAAGGTTTTGCAAAGCTGTTGAAATGTTAACAACACAAGTTGAAATGGCACTGTTGCCTCACAGCACCAGGGTCCCAGGTTCGATTCCAGCCTTGAGTGACTGTCTGCATGTAGTTTGCACGTTCTCCCCGTGTCTGCGTGGGTTTCCTCCGGGTGCTCCAGTTTCCTCCCACAGTCCAAAGATGTGCAGATTATGTGGCTTGGCCATGCTAAATTACCCATAGTGTTCAAGGTTGTACAGGCAAGCTAGGTTAAGTGCAGTGAAGATGGCGTTCTGGCAATAGGGTGGGCTGCCCTTTGGAGGGTCAGTGCAGACTTGATAGGCTGAATGGCCTCTGTCTGCACTGTGGGGATTCTGTGGTTCTAAAAATGCTCGATCACAAAGAACAAAGAAAATTTATAGCCCAGGAACAGGCCCTCCAGCCCTCCAAGCCTGAGCTGATCCAAATCCACTGCCTAAACCTATCACCCAATTCCTGAGGATCTGTATCCCTCTGCTCTCATCTACTCATGTATCTGTCCAGATGCACCTTAAATGAATCCACTGTGCCTGCCTCTTCTACCTCTGCTGGCAACGCATTCCAGGCACCCACCACCCTCTGTGTGAAGTGCTTTCCACGTGTATCCCCTTAAACTTTTCTCCTCTCACTTTGTACATGTGACCTCTCATTATTGGATCCCTGGGAATAAGCTTATCTCTATCCACCCTGTCCATACCCTTCATGGTTTTGTAGACTTCAAATAGGTCACCCCCGCTTAATCTCCTTTTTTCTCATGAAAACAATCCTATTCAACCTCTCTTCATAGCTAGTACCTTCCAGAACAGGCAACATCCTCGTAAACCTTCTCTGCACTCTCTCCAAAGCGTCCACATCCTTTTGGTAATGTGGTGACCAGAACTGTACACAGTATTCTAAATGCGGCTGAACCAATGTCTTGTACAATTTTAACATGACTTGCCAGCTCTTATACTCAATACCCCGTCCAATGAAGGCAAGCATACTATATGCCTCCGTGACCACTCTATCCACCTGTGCAGCAACCTTCAGGGTACAATGGACCTGCACTCCCAGTTTTCTCGGCTCATCAACTTTTCCCAAGGCTCTTCCATTTACTGTATAATTCGCTCTAGAATTAGACCTCTCAAAATGCATCACCTCACATTTACCCGGATTGAACCCCATCTGCCACTTTTCCGCCCAACTCTATCTATATCTTCCTGTATTCTTTGACAGTCCCTTATGCTTTCTGCTACTCCATCAATTTTCGTGTCATCTGCAAACTTGCTGATCATGCCAACAGTGCCCTCTTCCAGATCATTTATGTATAAAACAAACAACAGTGGCCCCAGCACTGACCCCTGTGGAACACCACTGGTCACCTTTCTCCATTTCGAGAAATTCCCTTCAACTACTACACTCTGTCTCTTGTTGCTCAACCAGTTCTTTATCCAACTATCTAGAACACCCTGCACATCATGTGACTTCATTTTCTCCATTAGTCTACCATGGGGAACCTTATTAAATGCCTTACTAAAGTCCATGTATATGACATCAACAGCCCTTCCTTCATCTATCAGTTTGGTCACTTCCTCGAAGAACTCTATTAAGTTGGTAAGGCACGATCTCTCCTGCAAAAAACCATGTTGCCTATCACTGATAAGCCCAATCGTTTACAAATATAAATAGATCTTATACCTCAGTACCTTCTCCAGCAATTTTCCCACCATTGACGTCAGGCTCACTGGTCTGTAGTTAACTGGAATATCCCTACTACCCTTCTTTTACAGGGGGACAACATGAGCAACCCTCCAGTCCTCTGGCACCTCACCTGTGTTTAAGGATGCTACAAAGATATCTGTCAGGGCCCCATCTATCTCCTCTCATGCCTCCCTCAGCAACCTGGGATAGATTCCAGCCGGTCCTGGGGATTTGAATAACCACCCTGACCTCAAATTTACCTGGACCATCTCTGACACCTCCCTCCCCTTCCTGGACCTCTCCATCTCCATCAATGACGACCGACTTGACACTGACATTTTTTACAAACCCACTGACTCCCACAGCTACCTGGATTACACCTCTTCCCACCCGACCTCTTGCAAAAATGCCATCCCATATTCCCAATTCCTCCGCCGTATCTGCTCCCAGGAGGACCAGTTCCACCACAGAACACACCAGATGGCCTCCTTCTTTAGAGACCGCAATTTTCCCTCCCACATGGTTAAAGATGCCCTCCAATGCATCTCGTCCACATCCCGCACCTCCGCCCTCAGACCCCACCCCTCCAACCGTAACAAGGACAGAATGCCCCTGGTGCTCACCTTCCACCCTACAAACCTTTGCATAAACCAAATCATCCTCTGACATTTCCGCCACCTCCAAAAAGACTCCACCACCAGGGATATATTTCCCTCCCCACCCCTTTCCGCCTTCTGCAAAGACCGTTCCCTCCGTGACTACCCTCCACGCCCCCCTTCGACCCAACCTCCCATCCTGGCACCTTCCCCTGCCACTGCAGGAATTGTAAAACCTGTGCCCACACCTCCTCCCTCACCTCTATCCAAGGCCCTAAAGGAGCCTTCCACATCCATCAAAGTTTTACCTGCACATCCACCAATATCATTTATTGTATCCGCTGCTCCCGATGCGGTCTCCTCTACATTGGGGAGACTGGACACCTCCTAGCAGAGCGCTTTAGGGAACATCTCCGGGACACCTGCACCAATCAAACACACCGCCCCGTGGCCCAACATTTCAACTCCCCCTCCCACTCTGCCGAGGACATGGAGGTCCTGGGCCTCCTTCACCGCTGCTCCCTCACCACCAGACGCCTGGAGGAAGGACGTCTCATCTTCCGCCTCTGGAACACTTCAACCCCAGGGCATCAACGTGGACTTCAACAGTTTCCTCATTTCCCTTTCCCCCACCTCACCTTAGTTCCAAACTTCCAGCTCAGCACTGTCCCCATGACTTGTCCGGACTTGTCCTACCTGCCTAGCTCCTTTTCCACCTATCCACTCCACCCTCTCCTCCCTGACCTATCACCTTCATCCTCTCCCCCACTCACCTACTGTACTCTATGCTACTTTCTCCCCACCCCCACCCTCCTCTAGCTTATCTCTCCACGCTTCAGGTTCTCTGCCTTTATTCCTGATGAAGGGCTTTTGCCCGAAACGTCGATTTTGCTGCTCCTTGGATGCTGCCTGAACTGCTGTGCTCTTCCAGCACCACTGATCCAGAATCTAGTTTCCAGCATCTGCAGTCATTGTTTTTACCTTTAGCCTACCCAACACATCTTCCCTACTTATGTCAATGTGACCCAGAGTAAACAAACTCCTATCTCTAATCTCAAGATTCATCATGTTCCTCTCCTCAGTGAACACTAAATGCAAAGTAATCATTGAGAATCTCACCCATTCTCTCAGGTTCGACACACAGCCTTCCTTCATTATCCTATAGTGGACCAATCCTTTCTCTAGTTACCCGCTTGCTTCTTATATAAGAATAAAATGCTTTGGGATTCTCCTTAATTCTGCTCACTAAAGCTATTTCATGACCCCATTTAGCCCGCTTGATTCCTCGTTTAAGACTTGTCCTGCTCTCTCAATATTCCTCCTGGGCCCATTCTGTTCTTAACAGCCTGTACCTTATGTACTCTTCCCTTTTCCTCTTGGCTAGTCGTACGATTTCTCCTGTCACCCACGGTTCATGAATCTTGCCCTTCCTAGTTGACACAGTGTTGGGAAAATTAAAATCTCCCATCACCACCACTCTGTTGCCTCTATATCTTTCCATGATCTGTTTACCTATTTGTTCTCCTACCTCACGCTCACTGCTGGGAGGTCTGTAATACAGCCCCAACAACGTAATTACACCCTTCTTATTTCTCAGCTCCACCCATAATGCCTCACTACCCATGAGCTCCATAGTGTCCTCCTTTAGCACAGCCGTGATAGCGTTCCTGACCAGCAATGCAATCACCCCCCCCACCTTTAATTCCCTCCCTGTCCTGTTTGAAGCATCTATGTCCTGGAACACCTTCAACATATTGTCTAGCTATCACCATTGTTAACAGCTAACCCGAGAATGCAACTTTAAAAAGAAGGGTTTTGTGATTTACACATGAAAGAAGTGAAACTATCACTGTATTGTAACAGATGAAAGGCTTAACAGACAATCAGTTTTTGAATGTATAATTTCAGTTACATCACCCTGCAAATTTTTGCTATAAATTCTGTGTTACGATCGAGCCCTCCACTATCACCTGATGAAGGAGCGTTACTCCGAAAGCTAGTGTGCTTCCAATTAAACCTGGTGTTGTGTGATTTTTAACTTTGTATATCCTGGAACATTTTAATTGCCAATCATCATGCCTTTCTTTCACCCAAGTCTCTGTGAGTGCAATAACATCATACTCCCAGGCACCAATCCAAGCCCTAAGTTTGTTTGCCTTACCCACTATACTCCTTGCATTAAACTTCAGACGACCAGTTCCTTTGAGTCCATCTGCTGTCTGCCTACTCTTCCCCTTGGTAATGCTAACTTCCTGATCCTTACAGTCTCCACCTCGCTGCCTACTAGTCTTGTCTTCTGCTTCCCAGCCCCCTGCCACATTAGTTTAAACCCTCCACAGCAGCAGTCGCAAAAACTCCCCCAAGGACATCGGTTCCAGGCCTGGTTCAGGCGTAGTCCATTCAATTTGTAATAGTCCCACCCTCCCCAGAATTGGTCCCAATGTTCCACAAACCTGAAGCCCTCCCTCCTACACCATCCCTCCAGCCACGTGTTCGCCCTGCCTATTCTTTCATTTCTACCCTGGCTAGCACGTGATGAGCTTTCAGTTGATGCAAGCGACAGAATGTGATCCATCCAGAAACCACGCTAGCATCCAGCACCAAACATAGGTGGGGCAGCAACATCAGTATTAACTCTCTGAGGTATCTGATGTTCTGTAACTCTGGCCTCTTGTGCTTCCCTGATTTTAATTCCTCCACCTTTAGTGACTGCATCTTCAGTTGTCCTGGCCCTAAGGGATGGAGTTACGTCCTCTTTTATCCCTCCTTTAAGACAATTCTGCCTCTTTGCTTTAAGTTACCTGACCTATTATCTTCCTATTTGCTATGATCATCGCTCCTGCAGTAAGCCTCGGGAATATTCTCCTCCAGCAAAGATACAAAACAAAAGCCACAGCGGAAGGGTGTAGATGTAATGAGGGTTGACGTTTTGGATGCTCTCCTTGCAGGCCCGACCTCTGACCCGCTACCTCCCGGTTAGAAAGGGAGACTTTGACCTGCGAACCCACATCGAAACAGCCGGGCACAACGTGGAGACCTGCTACCACGTGTCCCTGACGGAGAAGACGTGTCGAGGCTTCTTGATCAAAATGGGCGGCAAAATTAAAACCTGGAAGAAGCGTTGGTTCGTCTTTGACCGTAACAAACGGACTCTGTCCTATTATGCAGGTAGGGGGGCTCCCAGCAACATTGTATGGACTCCTCTTTAGAAACTGAGGCCATTCGTCCCCTCACTATGAGGCTTAGAGGAAATATTCCCACATGTCTTCTTCTGGAATTTTGCAGGTCCCTGGGCCTTCTGCTCATCCATCCTACCCGCCACTGGAAGTGGTCTCACCTCTGTCCTTGATCCGAATGAAGCAAGACTTTGGGCACATACTGTGTTCTCCCAAGGTCGTAGTCAGATATACAGCCCGGTTTCTCATTCTCATCGCTCCACGTCACTGGTACCATTCTGCTGAAAGTCTTCACCTCGATTGCTCCTGGTTCTTGGTTCTGGGTGGGATCCCCAGAGCAGGGCTCAACCACATCGTGTGGGATGAGCCCACATCCCTGTGGGGCTTGTACGGCAAGCCAGCAGTTCCCAAGATCACATCACTAGCCCCGGCATGGGAGTGACCTGGAATACCAGCGGAAAGAGCAAGAGAAATTCAGTAGGTCGGCAGCATCCTGAGGAGGGAGAAACAGAGTCGGAAATGTCAATTTTTCAGAACTGCGTTCTGAAGATGAAGCATTTCAGGCTTGAAATGTTAATTTTGCTTCTTTGTTCACAGACGCTGTCAGACCTGCTGAGTTTCTCCAGCCCTTTGTTGTCACTTTCGATCTGCAGCACCCACAGTATTTTGCTTTCATTCGAATCATTTCACCGAGTCTGCAAGGAACATGCCACTGTTGTCCTGCTCACTCACCGTGTTCTTCCAGGAGCTCCGTTCTGCCGCACTGTCCTGGTCCTGCCCACTTATCAGGAGCTGGAAGAGAGTGGAGATACCCAAACGCAGCCGGAAAAGCCAGTGTTTCCCAACCCAGGCCCACTGCCAGCCCTCGATGTGGAGCCGCTCCCTTTTTTGCTGGTGTTTTTGTTTGTAATGGCACCACTCCCTTTATTCATCACCAACAGCAACCCCCCCCCCCCCCCCAGTGCCAAAAAGGACCCTTCCCCTGGGTCTGAGTGATGTTGTCAGGGGTTGGAGGGTTCTGAGTGAGGTTTCTGGGGAGAATTCGGGTGAGTGATGTTTATGGGATCGGGGGGGGGGGGGGTTGCTGGTGACTGACTTTTCTATGGGGGGGTGAGGGGGAGATGTGAGTGACATGTTGAGGGGAGTGGTAGTGGTGGTGAGTGATGTTTCTGGGGGAGGTTGGGGGTGTGAGTGACTTCAGGCAGGATGTGTGAGTGATGGTTCAGGGTCGGAGGGGAGGAGGTGTGAGTGGTGTTTCTAGAGGATGGACAGTGTTAACACTAGGTTCAGGTGGAGATTGGGAACGCTGTGGTGCAGAGTGTAATGAGTTGGACTATTGGAGAGTGTCAGTATTTAAGAATGAGTGGGGGCATGTGAAGGGGAAGGTTGGGGTGGGGGGGTTAGTGAGTGAGGGAGAAGTGTCAGGGATCGCTGCTGTCAATGAGAGATGGTTGACCTCCTTGAGCCCTCTGTGAAGGTAACTCCTAATGTGTTAATGTCTCAGGATTACCAACATTGATAAGCCCATCTCTCTCTTTCTCTGCAGATAAACATGAAACCAAATTGAAAGGAGTGATATACTTTCAGGCAATCGAGGAGGTCTATTATGACCATTTGAAGAATGCGCACAAGGTAATTAATCTCCAGGGTTTTAATACAGTGTCAGGTTTGAACCTGTGGTCATGTACAAATCCAAATGTGACAAACTGAAGCAAACAGTGCTACCACTCCCACTATCACCATTTCAATGGCCTCTCCCATGGGGAATTCACTGACCTTGATTCAATGTTATACGTTAACGTGCCGAACCTCTCTTTATTCCAGGCTTCATAACTCTGCTCACTCAGCAACTCACATCCTGATATATAGATAAAGATAATTCATGTACTGAAGGTCCTTTTAATGCCCTGTAATGGAAGGGAGGGACACAGTGTACTGAGTACCGACTGAGGGCTGCTGTAAGTAGTAAGTCAGGGTGCAGCTGCTTTGACTGTGACGTGGTAGAGGAGCAGTGTGAGTCAACCTGTGTAAGATGGAGGGACAGAAGTAGGCCACTCAGCCCGTCAAGTCTGCTTAATGAGATCATGAATGATCTAATAGTCCTCAACTCCACTTTCTTGCCTTACCCTGTAACTTTTGATTCTCTTTCTGAGTAAAACTCTGTCTGTCTCAGCCATGATTATACTTACTGGTCCAGCCTCTACGGCCCTTTGTGGTAAAGATTTCCACAGATTCACTACCCTCTGAAAGAAGGAATCCCTTTTCATCTCTGTCTTAAATGTATGACTCCCCATGGTGAGATTATGTCCTCTGGTCTGAGACAGTCCTATCTACATCTACCTTGACAAGTTGCCTAAGAATCTTTTAGGTTTAATAAGGTTGCCTCTCATTCTTTTAAACGCCAATGAGTACAGGCCAAACACATTCAACCTCTCCTTGTAACATAATCCTTCCATACCTATATCAGCCCAATGAACCCTCACAGGACTGCCTCCAGTATCTTCCTCAGATCCGCAACACCAAATTGTTGACAGTTTTCCAGCTGTGGTTTGACTAGGGTCTGGTTTAGTTGTAGCGAAACCTTCCTCCCTTTATACTCAGTTCCCTATGAAGTATGGGCCAGCATCCAGTTTGCATTCATTATTACTGCAGATGTTTCTCCAGTAGCCATATTGGTGAAGTCCATGTACTCTGGGTAACTGGAGTGTCACTGGAGTCAACAACACTGTCACAGTAACCTCGTCCAGGGCCAGTCTGTTGTTACTATTGAAGGAGGAAGCTTATGAGACACACATTCTGGAAGTAAAACGGTTGGCTTTCTTCTTCAGTCGCTCCCAGTGTATTCGGTGAGCTTGAGGCCTGCGGGTGGGTGATGAGAGTGCAGAACGGGCACTGTTGATTCCCTTCATACTAAGTTCCTGTCCAGGTGAAAGTACGGATCATGACCCTGCCCTCACCTCCTGTCTCGGTGGGAGTGTGGGTCATGACCTGCCCTGACCTCTGTCTAGGTGGGAGTGTGGGTCATGACCCTTGCCCTGACCTCCTGTCTCGGTGGGAGTGTGGGTCATGACCTTGCCCTGACCTCCTCTCTAGGTGGGAGTGTGGGTCATGACCTTGCACTGACCTCCTGTCTCTGTGGAGGTGTGGGTCATGACCCTGCCCTGACCTCCTGTCTAGGTGGGAGTGTGGGTCATGACCCTGCCCTGACCTCCTGTCTCGGTAGGGGTAGGGGTGTGGGTCATGACCCTGCCCTGACCTCCTGTCTAGGTGGGAGTGTGGGTCATGACCTTGCCCTGACCTCTGCCTCGGTGGGAGTGTGGGTCATGACCCTGCCCTGTCCTCTGCCTCGGTGGGAGTGTGGGTCATGACCCTGCACTGACCACCTGTCTCTATGGGGGTGTGGGTCATGACCCTGCCCTAACCTCCTGTCTAGGTGGGAGTGTGGGTCATGACCCTGCCCTGACCTCCTGTCTCGGTAGGGGTGTGGGTCATGACCCTGCCCTGACCTCCTGTCTCGGTAGGGGTAGGGGTGTGGGTCATGACCCTGCCCTGTCCTCCACCTCGGTGGGAGTGTGGGTCATGACCCTGCCCTGACCTCCTGTCTCTGTGGGGGTGTGGGTCATGACCCTGCCCTGACCTCCTGTCTAGGTGGGAGTGTGGGTCATGACCCTGCCCTGACCTCCTATCTAGGTGGGAGTGTGGGTCATGACCCTGCCCTGACCTCCTGTCTCGGTGGGAGTGTGGATCTTTACCTTACTCGGCCCTAAGCTCGTGTCTGGAAAGTTGATACCTATCTTCAAAAACTATTATTTAAAGCTCTCCCTGTGAAGCACTGCCAGGCAACCAAGCAACAGGATAATAACAAGGGCAGGGCCGGTTAATTGCTTGGTTCCTGGAATGTGCTGACAGGACAATGAATGTCAGAGGGACAGGCTGTCCTTTTGAGGAAGGGAATAGAGAGATTCCGTTGGAATATCACCTCAGTATAGATTCTGTGTAATGTGGAAACATTGCAGGCTGATAAGCCCTCTTAGTCACCGTGCTTTAAACCTTGTACATTGTTTCAGAGTCCCAACCCCCTGCTCACCTTCAGTGTGAAGACAAGAGACCGAATCTTCTATATGACTGCACCGTCACCCGAGACCATGAGAATTTGGATGGATGTCATTGTGACGGGAGCTGAAGGTTATACACAGTTTATGGTTTAGGGAGAACTTCATATCACTGTAACCTCATTTTGCATGCAAAGTTTATATATATTTATATATATGTATATGAAATGAGACTCGCCCTCCAAACCACTGCCATGGCTTTATGTTATCTTGAAGGTTTTGACAATTATACAGTTTTAATCATTAAACTAACAAATTATTTTACTGACATTGCTGAGAGTTTCTGCCGATCCAGTGCAGCTGTTGGCAAGTGTATGTATGTATGTGCCCAGGTATCTGTCTCAGTGCCAAGTATTTGTGCCTCAGGTGTGTGTTTTGGTGCCAGGTATACATGCCCAGGTGTGTGAGCATGCCTTCTGTATAATCTCTGAGTGCCCTTCGCAGGACCCAAACAAAGATGATCAAACTTTAAAGTGGTTCAACAGTATTCAAAGGACATTCATGTATTTTTGATACAGTATTAAAATGGTTAGCTGGTCTACGTTATACAGAATAAGATCGTGTTTATATATTTCGATTTATAATCTCCGCTTGCAAGGTCAGCCTTTCCTCTTGTCATCTCCAATCAGACTCCAGGCCCCTGAGTAAAGTGGGTTCCTGTCAGAGATACATAGGCCCTTGAAGTGAAGTTGCCAAGATCTAACATGAACAAGATCAATGCGGTTAGAACTGCATTGTGGGATGGGGTGTGCATTATGGTGTTTCCCCAGTAATGATTTCTTTAAAAGTAACAAATGGCTCATGGTGCTCATTAGAGTCAGATGCTGAAAGTCACCCTTTGGATTGCCCACCAGCAGTGACACTGTGACCTCTGGCCAGCGCTGATCTTTCTCTTGGCCTGACAATACTGGTGCAAGTACATTGAGATGGATTCCTCTCAAAAAAGCAAGTGTGTCAGGGGAAGGAGCTGTTACAAGCACCAAAGTCAGTTACACAGTAGAGAGCTCAGACGTTCGGTAAATTCAGGAGATTTAAACACACCGCAATCAAAGTCTGATGGTGGAAAGCCCACTTTTCAGACAAAACATCTAAAATTGCCAAAGCTTTGTGACATATATCACAACCACCTATATCACAACCAGCTTAGTGTGGCTGCAGTTAATGGATCAGTCAGTTTATCAGCTATCTCTCTACATGCGTATATGTTCAATATTTATTCAGTATTATTTTAACAGTATATGTAAGGATTACAAATATGTACGGAATTTTATATGCTACACAGTTTGGATTATTTCCTATTTAAAATGTATGATATAAAATGACATCTTGCCAGGAATCTATAAGTTTGAATAAAAAATGAATACTTCCTTCTGAGTCATGTTTCCTGCTGTTTAGTTAAGGAACAGAGAGGTGCTGTGAAGCCTGCTGTTTGAAATGCTAATACTGTGCTTCTAATATGCATTCTCAAGATATGAGCGTCACTGGCAAAGCCCCATCATAACATTCCCATTCGAATGGTGTGGTGCCTTCTCTTTAAGTTTGCTGCAGTTCATTCGGTGTAGGTACAGCCACAGTACCTGCACAGGGGCGGGAGCTGGAAGACATTGAAGAAATGGCGGACACACATCCGTTTCGGCATAGGATGCCACCTGGGAGGACAACTGGAGGGTAATAGTGTGCCCACACGCCTGCTGCCTTTAACTCTCAGCTGATGGAGGTTAGAGGGAGACAGCATACTGCAACCATGGTCGTGGCGGATGGAGTGGAGATTGAACTGCGTTGCTAAACCTAAATACCTACATAGGGTGAAGTTCTTCCCACAACCAGTACATTACCACACCAGAGGAAACCAGTGTCAGTCACTGTTAGCAATGTGCATTCTTGGGCCTGTAACACCTTTTTTAAAATTCATTCAAAATAGGTCAGAATTTATTGCCTATCCCTAATTGCCCGCAGGGTATTTGAGAATCATCCACATGGCTGTGGGTCTGGAGTCACACACGGGCCAGACAACACTTTCCTTCTCTAAAGGATATTGGTGAACAAGATGGGCTTTTCTGACAATTGGCAAAGGGCTGATGGTCAATGTTTGACTCTTCATTTCAGATTTTTATTGAATTCACATTCCACCATCTGCCATAGCAAAGTTTGAACCCAGTTTCACAGAACAATGCCTGGGTATCTCGATTAGTAGCCTAGCAATAATACCACAAAGCCATTGCCTCCCCTTAAATAATGCTTAGTCAGTATCTTGCCTATCTGGTGGGGGGAGGGGTTGCTGCTGCTGTAGGGTGATGGAGAAAGTTCCAGATTTCCATTGCCCTTTGACAAAGTGCCTCTCACCATCATCCCTGAACCACCGAACCCTTGTTTTGTTGCTGGCTCCTTCTGGACTTCCCTGTCCCCTCCCTCATCGTTCTCTGGTGTTCTAAACCCATCCAATTACACTAACTTGCAGTTTTCCAAACTAAAGGTAATGCAAAGCCAAGTTTATGGAAACTGTCCTCGCCGTTTAACCCACTAAAGCAGAGTTTTCCAAACCTTGTCCCCACTGTGACCCTATGTTGGTGTTTGACAGTAGCCATGACTCTGGTGAGGGGTGGGGGGGTGGGGTGGTGATAGCAGGGGTCAGCAGAAAGAATGATCTGTTCCATTGGCAGATTTTTTTTTAACATTAAAGAGCACCTACTCATTCACACGGGATCTTTCATCACAGAACCCAGGCTTCAAGGCTAGGCCCAGTTTACAGAACAAATTCAGATTTGAAGGGGCTCACTCAGCTTTTGCCGCCATGAATATTTGCCCCCAAAAGTTTGCAACCCACAGTTCAGGAGGCCTGCGGTTAAAACCCTTTCTTTTGCTTTAACCATGGATATTACATGTCGCCATTCAGTAGGTATACGCAGTATGGTGGAGGTATGATAGGGAACAACCGAGGAGCTGGGATTATAACTCACCATCCTACAACGTACTTCGATGCTTAATAGAGGAAATTACACATGACACGTACACTGTCAAAATCCACCTACATTTATTTTAAAGTATACACTTTCATAGTTTTAGAAGGTGGACATGACAGAAGGATACATTAATATATATTAGATAATACACCATACGTACTAAGGCATTTTGGAAATATTGTAGGGTGAAATTTGCTTGGTGTTTCCCTCAAATCTTAGTGTGATATCAATTGAGGTTCATCTGAAATTCCAATTAGAAACAAAACCGAAAACGCTGAACATCTGGGTCCAAGTGAGGGAGACATTGAGGAGATTTGTGTTCAAAATATATGATGAAGTATGTAATTTTATTGGAGTGGTGCTGGAAAAGCACAGCAGGTCAGGCAGCATCCAAGCAGCAGGAGAATCGACGTTTCGGGCCAAAGCCCTTCATCAGGAATAGAGACAGGGAGCCTGCAGGGTGGAGAGATAAATGAGAGAGGGGTGGGGCTGGGGACAAGGCAGCATAGAGTACAATAGGTGAGTGGGGGTGAGGATGGAGGTGTTAGGTCAGGGAGGAGGGTGGGGGAAGGTAGCAAAGCGTACAATGGGTGAATGGGGGTGGGGATGAAGGTGAGAGGTCAGGGAGGAGGGTGGGGGGAGGTAGCAAAGTGTACAATAGGTGAATGGGGGTATGGAGGTGATAGCTCAGAGGGGAGGGTGGAGCGAATAGGTGGGAAGGGTGATTGGCAGGTAGGACAGGTCATAGGGACGGTGCTGAGCTGGCAAGTTGGAACTGACCATCTCTGACACCTCCCTCCCCTTCTACCTCTTTGCTACCTTCCCCCACCCTCCCCTCTGACATATTACCTCCATCCCCACCCCCATTCACCTATTGTACTCTATGCCACTTTCTCCCCACCCCCGCCCTCCTCTCATTTATCCCTCCACCCTTCAGGTACCCTGCCTGTATTCCTGTTGAAGGGCGTTTGCCCGAAACATCGATTTTCCTGCTCCTCGGATGCTGCCTGACCTGCTGTGCTTTTCCAGCATCTGCGGTCCTCACTTTTGGCGATATAATTTTATCATCAAGTCACTGAGCTGTGCTCACTGCGAGTTAGCTTTTACATCTATCGCGGTATCCATTTATTATTCGTGGTTCATTGAGTAACTTTACAGATGACAGGAAATCTGAAATGTGACCAGGTTTTGCCCCCTTGTGCCTCTCAAGGGATTTTGTTGTCATTTGCTGCTTTGTACAGTCCTTCTGCGAGTCCCTCCAGTCTCTCCCTGAACTCCAAATTCTTGTATAAGCCTTTGGGGATGTTTGCCATTCCATACAGGAGGCCGTAGAGACAGCCAGCAATTGATCCAGTGGCCCCACTCTCACCTGTTGATATAAAAATATGAGGTAAAGTGCTTCTCCTTAGCTCATTCCAAAGTGTTGCCCTAGTTCACATGGCAACCAGTTTGTGCACAGGAAGGTGCCATTTACAGTAGCAAATCTCATCGTTGGTTAAGGATGCAATATTGGTGGATAATACAGATCTTACTTGCATATGGATGTTTGTTTACTAGAAAAGGCTCTGAAGACACCACGTGCTATATGGTCTCCTCTCATACTACGCACTGAGAGATTTTTTCCAAACACTCTGAAGTTAAAACAGCCTTTACACACCCCAAAGGTTTATTGGATGGAGCACACAAGGCACCAGGAGAAATCCTGAAGTCCCCAGATACCATGTTTGATATTTCTACAGCTATGGGTTCAGTTCTGGGCACTGGATATCAGGGACACCTTGGAATAGGAGGGTCTTGGACTGATTCACCAGGGCTACATTATAAAGCTAGGTTCAATAAACTTATGTCACACCGTCTTGCGTAAAGTAAATTGAGGGCTGATCCAATCGAAATGTACAAGTTGCTTAAAGGATTTTGGGAGGATAGATGGAGAGGAATGATACCCTCTGGAGGAGGAGTGCAGGGATGTAGATTAGATTACTTACAGTGTGGAAACAGGCCCTTTGGGCCTACAAGTCCACACTGACCCACCCAGACCCCTACATTTACTCCTTACCTAACACTACAGGCAATTTAGCATGGCCAATTCAGCTGACCTGCACATCTTTGGACTGTGGGAGGAAACCCACACAGACACGGGGAGAACGTGCAATCTCCACACAGTCAGTCACCTGAGGCGGGAATTGAACCCGGGTCTCTGGCGCTGTGAGGCAGCAGTGCTAACCACTGTGCCACCCACAATGTAAGCAGGATAAAACTCAAATGAAACCGATCAGGAGGGGGGAATCACACAGGAGTGGTGAAAATTTGGAACCGCCTCCCTCAAAAAGGGGTGTAGATGCTTGGAGCTTTTGCGAGCAAGGTGCTGAGGTATGTTTGGTGAGAGCGTCAGGATGATATCACAACACTGGATCAATGGAACCGAGGCATCAACCTGCCACAATCTAATTGAATGGCATCCAAACAAGCTCCCCCTAAAAGCTGATAAACATCCTTAACTGCATTCTGAAACGTTCTGAGCTCAATGTGCCAACCCGACAGTTTAACGTTTTCAACATTTAATTTCTCTGTCGGATGGCCCCATCTCTCCAAGGCCACCTCAGTCCTCTATCTCAGCTATTCCGTGCTGATCTGTTGAATCCAAATCTCGAGGCAAATAATGGTGCAGTTGTACTTACCCCCATGAAACATGGCGTGATGACATAGTTCAGTCCAGTCATTGCCAGCAAAGAGGAGGGCATCGTAGGCGATCATTGGAGCATCATGTCCTCTCCTCCCAGCAACACCTTCTGAACTCCATTCCTTGTAGACCTTCGGATTAATTTCACTGGACGTTATTCTTTTGTCTAAGAGTCTTAATTTATATCATTTCTTCTGTCAGTCCCTTCTATATATTAAATTTTACGAGAATGTAAGCCCAACAGACATTGGAAATCTAAGGAGAAAGTGCTCAAAAGAGAGTCAAAATCCAGGCAGGTTTTCAGCAAGTTCAGAAGCAAGCAAAGAGGTAGTGTAGAAAGAGGGAGGAGATAGGTGGTGAGAAGGCAGGAGGTGGTGTAAGGCAAAAGGGGGCAGAAAAAGGGCAGGTAAGTCTCATGCTCCCATAGAGGACAGCAGGCCTTGTCGGGTCAGTACTTTCCTTGCTGCATTTGTCCAGGCTGACTGACCAATAACCTGATCCTTCCCACTATAGGCAGTAAGCCAGACTTTCCTCATCTAATACCCGTCAAATTGGGTTTATAATCCATAAACCACCCTTCCGGTATTGATCGTCTCTCTGTGATGGGTCCCCTCCATTTGACTTTTTCTTCTGTCTCGCTTCGGCGGATCTATAGACACAGATTTGCCCAGTATCCGCATCTTCCTTTTGAGCTTATGGACTCAATCCAGAGGAGCTCACTTGATTGGCTGGAAGGTACGTACTCAGCGGCACTACCAGCTGGTCAAAGCTGGACTCTAAACCACTGGCTTTGACTCTGGGTGGGGGTGGGGTTCAGGTTATCACCCTGCACAAGGTCTTCAGCCGAATATGGGAAGCTGGGAATAAGGAGATCCAGGTGGGAGTGCAGCAATGAGGAAGGTCAGGATCACTCATGTGGGCTAGTCTGCAGTTAGTCTCCACAATGTAGATGAGAACTGGTTATGAGTGGTGTCTACCTTAAAGGAGCCATGGATGCTAGAAAGAGAAGCAGTGAAAGAGAGGGTATTGGCATGAGAGGGGGGGATAGGTTTTAGGAGAGATTTGTCAGGGTGTTGAAGTAGGAATAATCCTTTCACAATGCTGGAAGGGGAGAGAAAAATGCAAGCCGGAAATGTCAATGCCTGAGCACAATTACCAAACCAATGAATCTTGAAAATCGGAGAGCACTGGGCCCTGACTCTCCCAGAGTAAAGATGCTAACTCAGTTAGCCAGGGCCAGAGATGAGCACAGATCCCAACCCATTGCTCTGTACCAGACAGACCACAAACACAAACCAACAAGGTCCAACCAATACACAACAGATGTGAGTCAATCCACTTGGTCCTCCCAGATCACACAGATATCAAACCAACCAAAGCGACTACTCCTGAGCACAGGTGAGCGAAGGATCAGCTGTAACCATCCAAGGGGAGATCCCACGCCAGCTAATTGCAACCAAATGTGATTCCAGGCAGTTACATCCAACCAAGTGTTTACAACCCTTCAGCTCTGGCTTGGTGAGATGGAGTTGGAGATGCAGATATTGGAGAAAGAACATTCTGACTCTGAGTACAATCACATCCTTTCGATAATGGGTGGGATTTGGTGAGTGATTAGGGATGGGCAGATTCAAATGCAGCTAAAAGAAACTCTGATGCTAAAATGTGTTGCCCACTGGTCTGCATGGCTTGCTGCCGGTGTGGATGAGTACAGAAACGAGAGACAAAAATACAAGAATTGGGAACTATTCAGCCCTCCAAATCTGTCCTGCCATTTAATAAGATCAATAAATAGTCCATGGACAGAACTCTCAAGGTTAGTATAGAAAAACTTGAATGGATCTTTCTCTTCTGAAGCTAAGTGTCCTGATGGGCCTGAAATGTAGGAAGGACTTTCTTTGAAGACTAGTTAAGTTTTCCTGTGTGATTTCATTGCAAGTGCATGGTAAGCTTTTATCGATAAAAGTTCTGAGCTCCAATATCTGGGCGCCATATTTAAAAGGCACCCAGATAATATTCAGTGTCTGAAACCCACCTGGCCACTTACACACACTAGCAAATGTAATTTCTCACAACTGGCTCTAAATTTCCTTTGGCATATGGTGGGTGCATCCAGTGTCAAAAGACAAGAAGAATCAAGGAGTTTCCAGCTCTTTGGAACACGAGGAACAGACTTGATGGGCTGAATGGTCTACATCTGTTCCAGAGATTGATGGGCAGCTATTGTCAATGAGCCATAACATCAGCTGTTAGAAGAAACTACAAGGTGCTGGCAGGAAGAACAACAGAGACATTTCAGGAAAGTCAAAGATGTTGACATCACTGGTTTTGACAAAAACTAACAAACTTAAAAGACCCAGTACAATCCATGGACAAAACCAACGTCATCTACAAAATTCCATGCAAGGACTGCCACAAACACTACGTAGGACAAACAGGAAGAAAGTTAGCCACCAGGATACACGAACACCAACTAGCCACAAAAAGACACGATTCCCTCTCCCTCGTAGCCCTACACACGGATGAAAAAAAACACCATTTCGACTGGGACAACACATCTATCCTGGGACAGGCTGAGCAAAGACATGCCAGAGAATTCCTAGAGGCCTGGCACTCCAACCACAACGCCATAAACACACACATAGCTCTAGATGCCATCTATCGACCCCTCAGAAAACAAACAGGAAATGACATCACCACAAACCCCAGGAACCCCATCCAGGACAAACATATAAATAGAAAACAGGAGGCAACAGCTTTGTTTCACTTGGAGGTCGCCACTGATGATGTTACCTAGCCAGGTAATGAAACGTCTGGATATCAAACCTACAGCTCAGCGAGCAAACCTACACCCTAAATCACTGGTTATCTATGACACAGAGTTGCCCATTATCATTGCTCCAGGTGTACCTTCGACTGAGCTGGGAGCCACACTCTCTCAAACACTGATGGAGAGGAAACAACGATCAGTTTTCTCTGTATCCACTGACTGACAGAAACTGGTCGATATGCTGTGATTGAGAAGGAAGCACTTCCTGCTACACGGGTTGGTGAAAAGCTCCCAGATTTTGTCCTTAGATCTCCATTTGTAGACAGAATCACTCCCTCAGTGACACTTTTAAATTTGAAGAGATTTTAAGATGATCTCCACAAGTATAACTATTCAGGCTGAGAATGATGATGAGGTTCGATGAAAACAGCAGAGTTCGACTTTGATTCTTTTTCCAGATGTTTTCCTTCATTTATCCTGATGGATGACCAAGGTGAGTTATTAATTTTATTAATTATTCATCTTTATTGAAGAGGATGAAGCCTTTGAATTAACAATAGCTACAAATCTACCAGCAAGAACTCAGTGACTGAATCAAAACGGAGATACACAGAAATTTGATAAAGAATATGCTCATGTTAGAGTAAACCCTCACTAGGTCCAACCTTGATCTTGTTAGCAAACCTGTCGATACGGGGGTTCTGTTTGCATCTGGTGAGTTGCCCTCTAACTGGCAGAAGCTGAGTGCCAATGGGGAGGCGATGACCGAGAGGGATTATCGCGGGACTGTTAATTCAGAGACCCAGCTAATGTTCTGGGAACCCGAGTTCAAATCCTGCCATGACCAGTGGTGGGACTTGAATTCAAGAAAAAGAAAGTCTGGAATTAAGTGTCTCGTGATGACCACGAATCCACTCGTGTTCATTAATGCCCTTTAGGAAGGAAACTATCATCCTTACCTGTGTGACTCCAGACCCACAGACGGGCATTAAATGCTGCCTCACCAGTGACACCCTCATCCCTTGAATGAATAAAGGGACCATGACCCAGGTTGAACGCCAGGATGAAGCTTACAAAACTGTCACCAACCTCATCTCCTCTGATGATCTCCCTCCACAATGCCAACCTCATAGTCCATCGAACCCATACCAGCCACTTCTACAAAATCTCTTCCCAAACTTCTCAAACAGGACTGCCCCCAGACCCATCATTTCAGTCCCATTGAACTAATTTCTTCTTCTGATCTTAACTCTAGCTATTCCCTTTTGTTCAGTCTCTTCCTGCTCACATTTGTGATTCATCTGGCACTTTCCATTGGTTCTATCATTTCCAGTTTTCTGGTCCTAGCTGCCTTCTCTGGATGTGTGATCCTTCTACATGTCTATTCCATGTCAGGCTGGTCTGGACCTCACTGTATCTTCCTTGAATGGAGACCTGAACTAGTCCCATCCTCGCAGGGCTCATCCAGACTTTGACCAATTTCTTTAACTCATCTCTCTTTCTCCAAGTCAAAGAGGGGACCATGGGTACCCTCATGGCTCCCAATTATGTTTATCCCAGTCTAACTCAGGCCCCTACCAATGTCTTTCACCCTGATTTACTGATGCTGTCTTTGGTGTTAATTCCTGTTCTCATCTAGAATTGGAAAACTTCATCAGTTTTGCTTCCAATTTCCATCCTTTTCTCACTTTCATCTCTGACTCTTCCTTCCCTGACTTCACTGTTTCCATTTCTGATGACAGGCCATCCAATTCAATATCCACCAGTATTCATTACAAACCCATAGTTAGCACACAAATACACCTCCTGACACCCTGCTTCCTGTCGGGATTCCATTCCCCTCCCCCAGTTTCTCTGTCTCTAACTCATTGGTTCTGACGATGTCACCTTCAACATGGCTGCCTCCCTTCCTCCTCAGCCAAGGTCTCCCTACCCTGCCCACTCCCGAATTGGGGTTGATGAGTTCCTCAGCCGTTTCTGACCTAACCCTGCCCTCCTAGAATGACAGTTTGCCCTTGTCCTAACCTTCCATCACACCAGTCTCCACATTCTCCTCCATTTCTGTCACCTCCAGCAGGCTGACATCACCAACACATCTACCGCCACACCCCCCCACCCCCCACATCCCCTGCCACCGTCAGCATTCCCATAGTGATCATACCCTCTGGGACACCTTGGTCCATTCCTCGATCATTCCAATCGCTTCCTCACTCCCCAGTGGCACCTTCCCAGGCAGACTTTAAAGTTGTAGCATTTGTCCATTCACCTCCTCCCTCCTCCCTCCTCACTGTCCAAAGCCCCAAAAACACCTCCCTGCTGAAGTACAGTGTATCACTTTGTACATCTTTCAATCTAGTTCAGTGTATTCACTGCTCACAATACATGAGAGAAACGAATGTAGTCAGGATGACAGCTCTGTGGAACATCTCCCCTCCGTCTATAGCTATGACCCTGACCTCCTGGTTGTTTCACCATTTCAATAACCCACCTTGCTCTCACACTAACATTTCTGCCCTGGCTCTGCCGTGATGTTCCAACGAACACAACTCCAGCTTGAGGGACAAGGCCTCATTTTTCACTTTGCACTTTCCAGCCTCTATGACTCACTGCTAACTCCAGAACTTCAGAGCATGACCTTGATTGATTAATTATTGACCTTGATTGATTAACTAATTTATGACCTTGATTAATTATTTTAATTACCCCACAACAGCATCTTGCTTGCTGTCAATGACACTGACTGATTTTCAGCTACTAACACCATCCATTAACACCTACTTTTCATCTATAGCTCTCCTCCATCATTACCAGCATCCTCATTGCCTTTAGCCCTATGCACTGTAACCAAATACTGTATTCCGCTTGTTTCCCTTCTCCCCTTTTATCAATAGCGCAAAAGCGTTCATTGGTCAATCCCCCCTGCCCCCAACCCCCAGTCAGGTCCAAAGAAGAGTCATATTGGAATCTTGAAATCTTAACTCTGTTTCTCACTCCAAAGATGCTGCCAGACCTATTAGGTTTTTCCAGTACATTCTGTTGTCATGTTAGAAATTCATCAAGGCTTCTCAGACAGCACCTTCCAAACCCACAACCACTGCAAGGACAAGGGCAGCAGAAACCTGGGAACACCTGGGGCGGCATGGTAGCTCAGTGCACCAGGGTCCCAGGTTCAATTCCAGCCTCGGGCGACTGTCTGCATGGAGTTTGCACGTGTCTGCGAGGGTTTCCTCCGGGTGCTGTGGTTTCCTCCCACAAAGATGTGTAGGTCAGGTGAATTGGCCATGCTAAATTTGTCCATAGCGTTAGCTGCATTAGTCAGAGGGAAATGGGTCTGGGTGGGTTACTCTTCAGAGGGTCGGTATGGACTGGTTGGGCTGAAGGGCCTGTTTCCACACTCTAGGGAATCTAATCTAATCTAACCACCAACCTCAGGTTCCCTTTCAAGCCACTCACCATCCTGACTTGGAAATCTATCAGTGTTTCTTCACTGTTGCTGGGTCAAAATCCTGGAGTTCCCTCCCTAAGGGCATTGTGGGTTAATCTACAGCACATGGACTGCAGTGGTACCTGATGGCATTTCACCACCATCTTCTCATGGGCAATAAATATTGCTACAGCCAATGGTGTCCACATCCCATGAGTGATACTTTTAGTATAAAATATGATGAATGGTGCACCCTATTTATTATATTTTGGATTTTAAAACAAGCGGAGGGGCAGTTTTGTGAAAGTTTTTTTCTTCAAACAGGCTTTTTTGTTTGGAATAGTGACCCACTTGCACTAATCCCCAGAAGACATGGTGCCTGCCAGAACCCCCACAGTGTTAATGGATGGAATATTTACATTGCTGAGTTTACAACAGATAAAACAGTTTAGTTTCTGTGTTTAGTTCAGAAGGGAGAGCAGTTTCTGCCAGTCCGAGAATCGAGTTTTTCGCTCAGGTGTGTGACTCGCTGTGGTCAAAGTGCTATCGATGATGCAGCTTCCAAACAGGAGGGTTCAGATAGAAATCATCAAGAACTGAAAAAGTTTAAAGGCATCAGGGATTGTGAAGGGTAGAAGACTCAGAGCAAATCATAAAATTGCTTCCACAGACCAAGATCAAGGAATCAGTTCAGTAAGAACTTGAAGAGTTGAGATAGGAATGAAAGGATAATGTTGCAAAAGAGATTGAAACCTTGTTATGATGTTTGCATTAGGATTTTTCTAACTGCTGCTTTTTATATATAGGCCTGTATTTTTTGTGGAATTCATTTGTTCAGGACCATCTACAAGCCTTGTCTAGCTAAATTTCAGGAACTGACCACCAAGGCAACCAATTTAAACACATGATCAATGATGACAGTTTTCATTCTGGGGTCTGACTTCTCCAGTATGACTCAGAAATGAGATCTCCACCTATTTTTTTTTGTTCTGTTGTTACGTAACGCACTCACTGACTGACCCCATTAACAAGACAACCAACTTACCAGAACTGAGATACCAAACCACCTTGAACTAATGATGCATCTTTAACAATCCCAGAGCACAGATACTCAACCATTTAACCTCGACCTTTCCAAAGCTCGGAAACTGTACCAACCATTCCACTGTGCCATTGCTCATGAATCAACTCAGTCCAGACCGCTGGTACCAAATCTACCCTTTCACTGCACAGAAATGAAATCTAACAATCTTGCTGTGGGAGAATTTGACCAAAATTGACTCACAAGTGTGTGGAAGCCATTTTTGGATCTATCTTCGTGCTTTCAGTTTTACAAAATTTAACTAAAGTCTGATTGAAGATTTGTAGCTCGGGTATCCGTTGTTGTGGTTCTGCTCGCCGAGCTAGAAGTTTTTGCTGCAAACGTTTCATTCCCTGGCTAGGGAACATCATCAGTGCTGTTGGAGCCTCGTGTGAAGCGCTGCTTTGATGTTTCTTCCGGTATTTATATTGGTTTGTTCTTGCCGCTTCCGGGTGTCAGTTTCAGTTGCAGTGATTTGTATGTGGGGTCCAGGTCGATGTGTCTGTTAATGGAGTTTGTGGATGAATGCCATGCTTCTAGGAATTCTCTGGCTGTTCTCTGTCTGGCTTGTCCTATGATAGTGGTGTTTTCCCAGTCAAATTCATGTTGCTGGTTGTCTGAGTGTATGGCTATGACTGCACAAAACACTATATAGGACAAACAGGAAGACAGCTAACAATCCGCATCCATGAACATCAGCTAGCCACAAAACGACACGACCAGCTATCTCTAGTAGCCATACACTCAGACAACCAGCAACATGAATTTGACTGGGAAAACACCACTATCATAGGACAAGCCAGACAGAGAACAGCCAGAGAATTCCTAGAAGCATGGCATTCATCTCCAAACTCCATCAACAGACACATCGACCTGGACCCCACATACAAATCACTGCAACTGAAACTGACACCCGGAAGCGGCAAGAACAAACCAATATAAATACCGGAAGAAACATCAAAGCAGCGCTTCACACGAGGCTCCAACAGCACTGATGATGTTCCCTAGCCAGGGAACGAAACGTTTGCAGCAAAAACTTCCAGCTCGGCGAGCAGAACCACAACAAAATTTAACTAAATTATATATTTAAGGCATGGCTGCATTGATTAATTATTCATTAAAGAATGGAAGGATAAAGCCGATATTAAATGGAAAGATATCTTACTGGCCAGTTGAAGGAACAATGCACGTGATTGGGTGGGTCAGAGGCTTGTACAGCAGAATGGAGCTCTCAAAAGCTGGGAGATGTTAAAAACTGAGTGTGAATGGGTAGATGACAAAAAAAAGGGAACAGGAGAAGCAGTGTGAGGACACTAAGGCTGAGGAATAAATAAAAAAGGAAAGCTGGCTCGGGAGAAAAATGGCTTCCACACAGTTTTGTTTCAATTTTGGTCAAATTCTCCCATAATTGGTTTCCCGGTGCTAGATTTTTACATGTCCAGGTATGCCAACTGAGAGAAGGTGCCACTGCTTTCCACCTGTATGCTTTAAAACCTGTGGTATCTACATTCTCATGCTGTTGCGTTGTAGTAACTCTATCTCTGGTCCATAACAGCGCAGGGTGGGTCTACTCCAGCAAGCAGCCACAGTGGTCCTCAATACCCAAAGTGTGCAATGTTAGGGACAATCTCATAAACCGAAATGCTGGAAAGCATTCTGACAAACTGGTCGGTTAGCCTTCCCTCTATTGAATTTAGCCCCATAAATCTTCAGAATGGCAGCCGCAGTTTTAATGCAGAATTATGAGCCCCAGCACACCAACCTGATCTCTTTTCTCTGCGCCATAGTTCTTCGGAAAAGTTGGTGTGTTCTGCCCTTCCTGTGAAATTCCTCTTTCTTCCAAATATGACTGCCATTTGGTTTCAAAATAGAACCAATTCTGTTGGTATTCTACGGGCAAAAAGTGCACCTTATTGAGTCAATTCTTACAGTTTCAGGATGCTTCTGAACTTCTAAAGAAAGTAATTGTTGCCGAAAAGAGAATACATTTGTTTAAAAAAAAACTTCTGTTCTGCTCATCAGGACTATTAGCAAGAATACCAAGATTAAAGGGAGCCATCATATGGGAAGGGAATGCTGATTGGTTGGTAAATGGACTCTAATTGGTAGATGGGTTGCCATGGAAAATGAAATGGGAAGATGATGACTCACAGTTAAATTCCAAGTTTTGTTTAAATTTAGACCAGGTAGGTTAACACTGATTAACCAAGTTATTGCCCCCAGGAATAAACTAGTGAGTGGCTGTCACCTGTTTTGTTAATGTTTGCATATGTTCTTTCTGTCTGCAAAGAGCAAAAATTTTGTGTGTTAACTTGTGGAGCGTACAGTACACTCAAGTGCACCGAACTGTAAGCTTAAGTGACAACTTAAAATTGCATATTTCATAGTACACTCTCAATCGTTTAGCAAGCGTTGACCAATCACGGAATCAAATCTAATGTGTTTTGAGTTTTGCCAGCACATTGATAGCTGGACAATAATTCTCCACACTATAATTTCTTTGTTTACAGAGGAACCTCGGTTGTCCGAAGGACACGGATGGGGAATATTTTGTTTCGTTAATCAAATTCTGGATAATGTCGTTTAGCCAAGCATCGGGACCTTGCCATCTTGCCGGATAATCCAATATCCGGATAATTGAATGCCGGGTAATCGAGGTTCCTCTATTGCTAAAATGGGAGACATGTTGGAACGTTTTGTTGGGACAAATGCAAGCATGCCAAACTTTAAATGATCATAACAAGCCAAGTGACAGGATATAGGAGTATAGATTGGGTTGGAAAATTAATTCTGATTGACCAAGGAGTTACCACGGAAAAGGTAATGGCTTGAAGCTTGGTATTCTTATATTTGTCCTGATGGGTACAAGATGAAAAAACTGCATCAGTCATCTTTGTAATATTTTCTCAATTTCTCCTCAACTGATCCTAGGCATTGCCTTGTCAAAGCTGTATATCTTCCTTAGGCCTTCCATACTGCAGATGTACATCTATCCAGGGCGTCTCATACTAGGCTTTGAGATCTTTCCCACCGATCTATTCGAGATCTGCAAAAGTACTTACTGATAACCGAGTCTTCAGTGGGGCAACTGTCATAACCTGCCCCTTTTTTTTTAGATTAGATTAGACTTACAGTGTGGAAACAGGCCCTTCGGCCCAACAAGTCCACACCGACCCGCCGAAGCGAAACCCACCCATACCCCTACATTACCCCTTACCTAACACTACGGGCAATTTAGCATGGCCAATTCACCTGACCCGCACATCTTTGGACTGTGGGAGGAAACCGGAGCACCCGGAGGAAACCCACGCAGACACGGGGAGAACGTGCAAACTCCACACAGTCAGTCGCCTGAGTCGGGAATTGAACCCGGGTCTTCAGGCGCTGTGAGGCAGCAGTGCTAACCACTGTGCCACCGTGCCGCCCATTTTATGGGGAATAATGAAAATAAACCAATCCTCATTACAATAGGCTATTGAAGTGAAACATGGACAGCATTAAAAATCACACAACACCAGGTTATAGCCCAACAGGTTTATTTGGAAGCACTAGCTTTCGGAGCGCTGCTCCTTCATCAGGTGGGTGTTTCAGCTATAACCTGGTGTTGTGGAGTTTAAACTTTGTACAGCCCAGTCCAACACCGGTTCTTCCAAATCAAAACATGAACAGGTTTTGCAGACTCAGCTGTATTAGTTTAGTGTTATTTTCATTTTCCATTTTGGGTGAAAATTGAACGATATTCTGATAGTCTTTATTTGATTGTTTTATTCATATTATTGACTTCCAGCTAGTAATAACACGGAGGACTCCAAGGTCAATGCCTTCTGACTGGAAACCACCGTGCCACCACCTCTGCTGGATCTGTACTGCCGGTGGGACAGGGTTGATGGTGTCCAGAGCATTATCTGGGAAAAAGTAATTCAGTGACGATGGGAAAATCTCCCCCTAACTCAGCCGTACGTTCCTGGTTTGGCAACGCATCAATTTTAAAATTGTCATCACAAAAGCAGAAACTGCTGAAGAAACTCAGCAGGTCTGGCAGTATCTGTGGAGACAAAGCAGCGTTTTTGGTCCAGTGACTGTTCTTCAGAACTGCTGTATCCTCTGAGTTTACATTACTTGAGTGAGTTGTTACTGGTTGCAGTTACAGAGCCCATGACCTTTATTGGTCAGAGTATTGAGTACAGGAGTTGGGAGGCCATGTTGCAGCTGTACAGGACGTTGGTTAGGCCACTGTTGGAATATCGCGTGCAATTCTGGTCTCCTTCCGATCAGAAAGATGTTGTGAAACTTGAAAGGGTTCAGAAAAGATTTACAAGGATGTTGCCAGGGTTGGAGGATCTGAGCTACAGGGAGAGGCTGAACAGGCTGGGGCTGTTTTCCCTGGAGTGTCGGAGGCTGAGGGGTGACCTTATAGAGGTTTACAAAATCATGAGGTGCATGGATAGGATAAATAGGCAAAGTCTTTTCCCTGGGGTCAGGGGAGTCCAGAACTAGAGGGGCATAGGTTTAGAGTGAGAGGGGAAAGATATAAAAGAGACCTCGGGGCAACTTTTTCACACAGAGGGTGGTACGTGTATGGAATGACCTGCCAGAGGATGTGGTGGAGGCTGGTACAATTGCAACATTTAAGAGGTATTTGGATGGGTATATGATTCGGAAGGGTTTGGAGGGATATGGGCTGGGTGCTGGCAGGTGGGACTAGATTGGGTTGGGTTATCTGGTCGGCATGGACGGGTTGGACCGAAGGGTCTGTTTCCGTGCTGTACATCTCTATGGCTCCATGATTATTTGGCTCAGAGTCAATTTTTAATTACTCACCTGAGAAGCGCAGGGAATGGGTTGAAGGGGCTATGTGAATGCAGGATGTTGTTCTCTGCTGCTGAAATGACGGGAACACAGCATCGTATTCGCATCCTGGGAACTTAGTTCAAATCCCAAGCGCAAGGGACAAAAGAACACACACAGGCGTACCTTCCTGGTCACCAAATCAGATGTTTCGGTTAATCCTCCTTCCCCAGCCCCCACCGTGACGTTCTCACCTGACATGTGACGAATGGTTTTCCTGCAGTAAGCTTCAGCCACAACAACGACCTTTAACATCTCCCTCCCCCACTCTGCCGTGGGCTTGTGTTGCACAGCGTAGGATGCAAAAAGAGCGGTGCACAGTGACCCCAGGAAACCTGCCGTGAGGAGGGAGAGAGAGAGAGAGAGAGAGAGAGAGGGAGAGGGAGAGACAATGGTCAACAGACGGTGAAAGTCCATTCAGTGAAAAACGACCGAACAGAAGTGGATTTCTGTTTGTAAAGGAGGAAAACCGTGGTGTAGGCCTTTGCTGAGGTTTTACACCCAATTCTCAACTTGGGAAAAGATTTAGAGAGCTCGGAAAACTGAATTGGATTGAATCGGCTTTACTGTCACATGTCCTCAAATCAAAAGCTAACAGTCACTGCATGACACAGCCATCTTAGGTCCAAAGTTACCGTGGTACAGGTACTTCAGATCAAATTCGTCAGAAACAAACAAAAAATAATCTATTTTTATAATTTCGTCGAATAACCTATCATAGACTATAGAAATAAATTATCAAAATAAAGAGGTTCAAAGGTTCAGAAAGGTTCAGAAAGTGAACCTCAGAGATTTACCCTGGTAACACCAGGGATGACAGGACTTCAGTGGTCAGTTGGGTTGTGGTCTCAACTCCACTCTCAGTGGGAGCAGCGATAGCGAGGACCATGGTTTTATAAATACAGAGCAGGCACAAGGGCCAATAGGCTTACTCGTGCAGCGAGATTTAACTTCTGATGTTTTTTTTAAGATGCACCTTATAATCTCCTTCATTGTTATAAGAGCTAGTACAACTCAATGGGCTGAATGGTCCATTCCTGCAACGGCGTGTTCTACAGTTCCATTTCCTGTGCTGGGGGAATGGAGAAGGAGAGGAACCAGTCATAAAAACCAACCATTCCGGAAAAAAACTCAGGGATCAGGGTTTCACACAAACCTTCAAGGAAAACCCCGAGTGCAGTTTGATCACTCCCACTCAGCCCCTCACTCTCCCCTCTCCCACTCAGCTCCTCACTCTCCCTGCTCCCACTCAGCTCCTCACTCTCCCCACTCCCACTCAGCTCCTCACTCTCCTCCCTCCCACCCAGCTCCTCACTCTCCTCCCTCCCACTCAGCCCCTCACTCTCCCCACTCCCACTCAGCTCCTCACTCTCCAGGGAGAGGGGAGAGTGAGGAGCTGTGTGGGAGTGGGGCGAGTGAGGAGCTGAGTGGGAGCGGGGAGAGTGAGGGGCTGAGTGGGAGCGGGAGAGTGAGGAGCTGAGTGGGAGAGGGGAGAGTGAGGGGCTGAGTGGGAGCAGGGAGAGTGAGGGGCTGAGTGGGAGCGGGAGAGGGAGGAGCTGAGTGGGAGAGGGGAGAGTGAGGGGCTGAGTGGGAGCAGGGAGAGTGAGGGGCTGAGTGGGAGCGGGAGAGGGAGGAGCTGAGAGGGAGCGGGAAGAGTGAGAAGCTGAGTGGGAGCTGTCGTATTGCCCTTTGGGAAGGTGAGTGAACGGATATATTCGGCTCATGGCTGAACCCGAGACACTGTACATGTCGTGTCTCCCATCCTCCCTCCTCCTGTCATCAAAACAAAAACATTCTGTAGTGTACGATCAGGTAAGGCTGTTATATTTCCTTTTTTATCATGTGATTAGTATACATTTTTCTTTTTTTTCACTTTTTCATTTATCTATTATTTGCTATTATTGTTGGACTAAAATTAAATTTAAGATTAAAAATGAGAGAAGACCTCAGACCTGTGTTATGCTCCTCTTGCTCAATGTGGGAGCTCAGGGAAGGGGCTGGTGCCCCTGACCCCTTCACGTTCAGGACTTGTGTCCAGCTGCAGCTCCTGGTAGACCTTATGACGGCACTGGAGCTGCAGTGGACTCACTTTGGGGCATCCATGATCCTGATAGGGCCATGGATAGCCTATTGAGTAAATTGGCCACATCGCAGATTAGGATTGCTGGGGAAGAAAGGGAATGGGTGACCAAAAGGCCGAGAAAGAGCAGGAAGGCAATGCAGGTATCCCCTGCAGTTATCTCACTCCAAGACAGGTATACCGTTTTGGATACTATTGGGAGAGATGGCTCACCAGGGGAAGGCAGCAGTAGCCTGGTTCATGGCGCAGTGGCTGGCTCTGCTGTACAGAAGGGTGGTAAAAAGAGTAGAAGGGCTATAGCCATAGGGGAGTCAATTGTAAGGGGAGTAGATAGGGTGTTCTGTGGTTGAAAATGAGACTGAAAATGGTATGTTGCCTCCCAGGTGCACAGTCAGGGATGTCTCAGATCAGTTGCAGGACATTCTGAAGGGGGAGGGTGAACAGGCAGTTGTCGTGATACATATAGACACCAATGATAGAGGTAAAAAATGGGATGAGGTCCTCCAAGCAGAATTTATGGAGTTCAAGCCAAGTTAAAAAGTCGGATTCAGAGGTAGTAATCTCAGGATTGTTACCAGTGCCTCATGCTATTCAGGGTAGAGATGAAAGAATAGGCAGGATGAATGTGTGGCATGAGAGATGGTGTAGGAGGGAGGGATTCAGATTTTTGGGACATTGGGACCAATTCTAGGGGAGGTGGGGCTATTACAAATTGGATGGTCTACACCTGGGCTGGACTGGAACCAATGTGCTTGGGGGTGTTTTAGCTAACGCTGTTGGGGAGGGTTTAAACGAATGTGGCAGGGGGATGGAACCAAATGAGGAGGTTAGTGGACAGAGAGGAGTGAGTAACTAAAGCTGTAAGGAATAAGATAATGAAGTCAGTGTAACTAAGGGGAAGAGTAGGCAGGAGGCAGAGGGTGAATGCTGAGGGACTGGTGGTCTGAGGTGCATTGTTTTAATGTAAGAAGTGCCTTAGGTAAGGCAGATGAACTTAGGGCTTGGATTAGTACCTGGGAGTATGATGTCATTACTACTACTGAGAGAAGGGCATGATTGGCAACTAAACATTCCAGGATATAGATGCTTCAGGTGGGATAGAGAGGAAGGTCAAAGGGGTGGAGGAGTTGCAATACTGGTCAGGGAGGGTATCACAGCTGTGCTGAAGGAGGGCACTATGGAGGACACAGGCAATGAGGTAATATGGGCAGAGCTCAGAAATAGGAAGGGTGCAGTAACAATGTTGGGGCTGTACTGCAGGCCTCCCAACAGCAAGCGAGAGACAGAGGTACAAACAGGTAAACAGGTTATGGAAAGATGTAGGAACAACAGGGTGATGGTGATAGGAGATTTTAATTTTCCCAACAATGACTGGGATTCACTTAGGTTTAGATGCCTGGATGGAGCAGAATTTGTAAGGAGCATCCAGGAGGGTTTTCCAGAGCAGTATGTAAATAGTCCAACTTGGGAAGGGGCCATACTGGACCTGATGTTGGGGAATGGGCCCAGCCAGGTGGTTGAAGTTCAGTAGGGGATTATTTTGGGAATAGTGATCACATCCATAAGTTTTGGAATAGTCCTGGACAAAGACGAGAGTGGTCCTGAAGCAAGAGTGCTAAATTGGGGGAAGGCCAACTGTACCAAAATTCGGCAGGAGCTGGGGAATGTAGATTGGGAACAGCTGTTTTAGGGTAAATCCACATTTGATATGTGGGAGGTTTTTAAAGAGAGATTGATTAGAGTGCAAGAGAGATATGTTCCTGTGAAAATGAGGGTTAGAAATGGCAAGATTAGGGAATCATGGATGACAGTGAAATTATGAGACTAGCTAAGAGGAAAAAGGAAGTATACATAAGGTCTGGGTGACTGAAGACGGATGAAGCTTTGGAAGAATATCGGGAATGTAGGACCAATCTGAAACAAGGAATTGAGAGGGCTAAACAGGGTCCTGAAATACCTTTAGCAAACAGGGTTAAGGAAAATCCCAAAGCCTTTTATTCATTTATAAGCAGCAAGAGGGTAACTAGAGAAAGGGTTGGCCCACTCAAGGACAAAGGAGGAAAGTTATGCGTGGAGTCAGAGAAAATAGGTGAGATTCTTAATGAGTACCTTGCATCGGTCTTCACCGAGGAGAGGGACATGGAGGATGTTGAGGTTCGGGATAGATATTTGATTACTCCAGGACAAGTCAGCATAAGGAGGGAGGAAGTGTTGGGTATTGTAAAAGGCATTAAGGTGGACAAGTCCCCAGGTCCAGATGGGATCTATCCCAGGTTACTAAGGGAAGCAAGAGAGGAAATAGCTGGGGTTTTAACAGATATTTTTGCAGCAACCTTGGACACGGGTGAGGTCCCAGAGGATTGGAGAATTGTTAATATTGTTCCCTTGTTTAAGAAAGGTAGCAAGGATAATCCAGGTAAATATAAACCGGTGAGGTTGACATCAGTGGTAGGGAAGCTGCTTCAGAAGATACTGAGAGACAGGATCTATTCACAATATGAAGAAAATGAGTGATAGGCAACATTGTTTTGTGCAGGGAAGGCCATGTCTTACCAACTTAATAGGATTCTGTGAAGAGGATAGGGTAAATAGACAAAGTCTTTTCCTTGGGGTCGGGGGAGTCCAGAACTAGAGGGCATAGATCTAGGGTGAGAGGGGAACGATGTAAAAGAGACCTAAGAGGCAACCTTTTCATGCAGAGGTTGGTACGTGTATGGAATGATCTGCCAGAGGAAGTGGTGGAGGCTGGTACAATTACAACATTTAAGAGGCATTTGGATGGGTATATGAATAGGAAGGGTTTGGAGGGATATGGGCCAGGTGCTGGCAGGTGGGACTAGATTGGGTTGGAATATCTGGTCGGCATGGACGGGTTGGACCGAAGGGTCTGTTTCCATGCTGTACATCTCAATGACTATGACTTTATGTGACAAAGTTGATTGATGAGGGAAGGGCTATGGATGTCATCGACATGAACTTCAGTAAGGTGTTGATAAGGCTCCCCTTGGAAGATCGATGGAGAAAATGAAGTCACATGGGGCCAGGGTGTATGAGCTAGATGGATAAAGAACTGGCTGGGCAAAGGGAGATAGAGAGGAGTAGTGAAAGGGAGTTTCTCAAAATGGAGACCTGTGACCAGTGGTGTCCCACAGGGATCCGTTCTGGGACCCCTGTTGTTTGTGATATACAGAAATGATTTGGAGGAAGGTATAGGTGGTCTGATTAACAAGTTTGCAGATGACACTAAGATTGGTGGAGTAGCAGTTGGTGAAGGGGACAGTCAGAGAATACAGCAGAATATAGACAGATTGGAGAGTTGGGCAGAGAAATGGCAGATGGAATTCAATCTGGGCAAATGTGAGGTGATGCATTTTGGAAGATCCGAATTCAAGAGCGAACTATACAGTAAATAGAAAAGCCCTGGGGAAAATTGATGTACAGAGAGATTTGGGTGTTCAGATCCATTGTACCCTGAAGGTGGCAACGCAGGGTGATAGAGTGGTCAAAATGCACACAGCATGCTTTCCTTCATTGGACGGGGTATTGAGTATAAGAGTTGGTAGGTCATGTTAAAGGTGTATAAGACTTTGGTTCGGCCACATTTAGAATAACAGTAAGAGTTTTATAACAGGAGTAGACTCACCAACTTTAAGGGCATTTAAATGGTCATTGGATAGACGTATGGACAAAAATGAAATAGTGTAGGTTAGATGGGCTTCAGATTGGTTCCACAGGTTGGCACAACATTGAGGACCAAAGGACCTGTACTGTGCTGTAATGTTCAATGTTCTATGAATACTGCATACAGTTCTGGTCACCACATTACCAAAAGGATGTGGATGCTTTGGAGAGGGTGCAGAGGAGGTTCACCCCCAGGATGTTGCCTGGTATGGAGGGTGCTAGCTATGAGGAGAGGTTGAGTGGATTAGGGTTATTTTCATTAGAAAGGAGGTTGAGGGGGGACCTGATCGAGGTCTACAAAATCGTAAGAGGTATAGACAGGGTGGATAGCAAGAAGCTTTTTCCCAGAGTGGGGGGTCTCAATTACTAGGGGTCACGAGTTCAAGGTGAGAGGGGTAAAGTTTAGGGGAGATATGCGTGGAAAGTTCTTTATGCAGAGGTTGGTGGGCTCCTGGAATGCGTTGCCAGCGGAGGTGGTAGACGTGGGCACGATAGCGTCATTTAAGATGTATCTAGACAGACACACGAATGGGCAGGGAGCAGAGGGGTACAGACCCTTAGAAAATTGGTTTAGATCGAGGATCTGGAACGGCACAGGCTTGGAGGGCCGAAGGGCCTGTTCTTGTGCTGTAATGTTCTTTGTTCTTTAGCTCCTCCATGACCTTTTGGCTATAACTTAATGACCCAGTCTCTGTTGTTTTCTCTCGATAAGGATTTCGAACATTAACCACATCTTGAGAGAAGAAATCCCTCCCCATCTCCAACCGATATTCAAAACTCCTTATGTTGAAATCAACCCTGATTCTAGATTCTCCCACAAGAGGGAAGCATTCAGCATCCACCTCTCTGTGGCAAGGAGTTCCGAAGACTCGCGGCTCTCTGAGAGCAGAAATTCCTCCTCATATCCGTCTTAAATCAGTGCCTCTTTATTCTGAGACCATTCCCTCTGGTCCTCGACTCTCCCATGAAGGGGAAACATCCTCCCAGCATTTACCTTGCGAAAGCCCTGACAAACCCTATACATTTCAATGAGATCACTTTTCATTCTTCAAAACTCCAGTGAGCCGAGTCCCAATCTTTTCAGCTTTTGCTCAAAAGAGAATTGCCCGTAGCAGGGATCAGCCGACTGAACCCGTTCAGTAAAATCAGACGTTTTCTTAAATCAGGAGACCAAAACTGCTCAGATGTGACCTTGTGCTGTTGAAGTAAGATTTCTCTCCTCGTATATTCCGAACTCTCCTGAAATCAGGGTCAACATTCTATTGGCCTTCCTGATTCCCTGCTACACCTGCATGCCAGCTTCCCCTGTTCCGTGCACAAGTAACCCCCAATTCCCTTTGGGTTGCAGCTCATTGCAGTTTCTTTCAGTTTAAATGATAATCTGTTCTTCTGTTCTCCCTCCTAAAACAAAAACTTCACAGTTTTCCATATTTTACTCCATTTTCCCACTTATTGCGATCTCTCTATTTCCTTGTTGCAACCTGCCTTTCCAGCCATGTTTATTTAGCAGCAAATTTGGCGTCCATACTTTCTTCCTTCAAGTCATTAACATATATAGTAAACCATTGCCGTCTCACTGGTCACAGATCACCAACCTGAAAACTAGCCCCTTATCCCCACTCGCTGATGCCTGCTTATTAGCCAATTCTCTTCTATGTCAATATGCTACTTCCAACATCATCGGCTCTTATCTTATGACGTAACTTTTTTGTGAGGTGCCTTGTCGGACATCTTCTGGAAATCCAAACACAGCACACCTACTGGTTCCCATTTATCCACTCTGCTTCAGACTTCCTCGACAAACTCTAACCAATTAGTCAGAAGTGAGTCCCCTTTCATGACACCGTGCTGGTTCTGCTTCATTAGAATATGATTTTCCAAATGTTCTGCTCTTTCATCCTTAATAATTGATTCCCACCTTTTTCCAACAATAGATGTTCGGCTAATCGGCCTACAGTTACCCACTTTTTGCCTCCCTCCCTTCTTGAAAACGGGTGGCATATTGGCAGTTTTCCAGTCCTCTGGTAATTCTCCAGAATCTAGGGGATTTTGGAAAATTACAACCGATGCGTCCATAACATTTCTTTTCAGATACTCGGACTCATACCATAAGCAGCAGGGACTTAACTGCCTGAAGCTCAATTAGTTTGTCTCATTCTGCTTCCCTGGTGATGGTTGTGATACTTAATTCCTCCCCTGTAGTCTTTAGTATTAATGGGATGTTCCAAGTATCATGCACAAGTAAGACTAATGCAAAATATCTGTGTAACTCCTCTGCCATTTCTAATCTGTCTCTCCAGATTCATTTTCTAAGGAGAATATGTTCACATTGACCGCTCTCTTTTTATATATTTAAAGAAGCTCTTACTGTCAATTTTTATATTCCTCACCAGTTTGCCCTCATAGGTTAATTTCTTTCTTTTTTATTATCTTTTTAGTTCTCCCTTGTTGGATTCTGAATGTATCCCAGTCTTTGGGGCTATCACTCACCTTTGCTTTCTTATACTGCTTTCTCTTTCAGTTTAATATGCTCCTTAACTTCTGTGGTTAGCCACGGTTAGTTTATCCCTCTCTTAAAACAGTTCCTCCTTCAAGGATATTTTCCTGCTGAGAGTCATGACTTACCTCCTTAAAGTTTTGCTGCAGCTTGCTCACTGTCATTCCTGCTAATCTTCCCACTCGGTCCACTTCAGATAACGCTAGACTCATTTCATTATGGTTCCCTTTATTTAAGTTATTCACAGATACTTTTAATCCAAGTTTCTCACTCTCAAACTGAATATTAAATTCTAACATGTTATGATCGCTACTTCCTAGGGGATCTTTTACTCTGAGATTATTTATTAAACCTGCTTCATTACCCATTACCAGATCCCGGATTACCTGCTCTCTGGTCAACTCCGTGATATATTCCTCTCAGAAACTATCCTGAATGCACTCTATGAATTTATTGTAGCTACTCTTTGCAATTAGATTAATCCAATCAACATGAGGATGAAAGTCACCCATATTTTTACACGTTCCTATAATTTGTTTATTTTATCACCTTTCCTATGGAATGCCTACTGTTAGGGATTGATGTACAACTCCTATCAATGTCTTTTTTCCCTTGCTGCGTTTTACATTTGTACAGGTGGACTGCAAATCATTCGAGCCTGGATCATCTCTCATAACTGTCCTCACTTCATTCTTAGTCACAGTGCTTCCCCACCACCTTTTCCTTCCTTCCTGTCTCTCTGGAAAGCCCAGTTAAATTCCCAGTTTTGATCCCATTGAACTGAAATGACTATGAGATCGTATTCATTACCTTGATTTAGAACATAGGATATAGAACAGTACAGCACAGTACAGGCCCTTGGTGTTGTGCTGACCTTTAATCCTCCTCTAAGAGCAAACTCACCAACATACCATTCATTTTACGATCATCCATGTGCTGAGCCAAGAGTTGCTTAAGTGTCCCTCATGTATCTGACTCGACTACGACAGCTGACAATGCCCACCCTCTCTGAGTAAAGCACCTACCTTTGACATCTCCTCTAAACCTTCCTCCAATCACCTTAAAATTATGACCCCCTCGTGATAGTCATTTCTCTGGGAAAAGGTCTCTGGCTATCCACTCCATCTCTGCCTCTCATGATCTTGTACGCCTCCATCAAGTCACCCTTCCGCCTTCTTCACGCCAATGAGAAACGCCCTCGCTTCCTCAAGCTTCTTCATATAAGACATGCCCTTCAGTCCAAGCAGCCTCCTGGTAAATCTGCTCTACACCCTCTCTAAAACTTCCACATCCTTCCTGTAATGGAGGTGACCAGAACTGAACATAATACTCCAAGTGTGGTCTAACCAGGGCTTTATAGAGCTGTAGCATAACCTCATGGCTCTTAAACTCAATCCCCCTGCTAATGAAAGCCAACCTATCATACGGCTTCTTAACAACCCTGTCAACCTGGGTGGCAACCTTGAGGGATTTAGGGACGCAGATCCCAAGATCTCTCTGTTCCTCCACACTGCCACGAATCCTGCCTTTAAACCTGTAATCTGAATTCAAATTCGACCTTCCAAAATGAAGCACTTCACATTTTTCCAGGTTGAACTTCATCTTCCACTTCTCAGCACAGCTCTGCATCCTATCAATCTCCTGATTGCAACCTACAACAGCCCTCCACACTGATAAGTTCTTTATCCATGCCCCTGTGTTATCGGTTTTGTCTGTGTTTGTGAGTTTGTCAAGTTTTTCCTTCAGGTTCCGATTTTTCGAAACACAGATAAAGACCCCTCGGAATCCTAACAGCACACAAACCCACTAACACTCTCAAACAAAAACTAACAAACTTAAAAGACCCAGTACAACCCATGGACAAAACCAACGTCATCTACAAAATTCCATGCAAGGACTGCCACAAACACTACGTAGGACAAACAGGAAGAAAGTTAGCCACCAGGATACACGAACACCAGCTAGCCACAAAAAGACACGACCCTCTCTCCCTCGTAGCCCTACACACGGATGAAAAAAAACGCCATTTCGACTGGGACAACACATCTATCCTTGGACTGGCTAAGCAAAGGCATACCAGAGAATTCCTAGAGGCCTGGCACTCCAACCACAACGCCATAAACAAGCATAGATCTAGATGCCATCTATCAACCCCTCAGAAAACGAACAGGAAATGACAACACCATAAACCCCAGGAACCCCATCCAGGAGAAAGATATAAATAGAAAGTAGAAGACAACAGCTTCGCTTCACTTGGAGGTCGCCACTGATGATGTTACCTAGCCAGGTAATGAAATGTCTGGATATCAAACCTACAGCTCAGCGAGCAAACCTACACCCTAAACCTCAACCTGAGCTACAAACCTTCACAAACCTTGCATCAGATGATCATGCACTTTTGACAGATCCTCTCTTAAATGGACCTGAAGGTAAGCTGTGGTGATTCACACTAGTTAAGCATTGAGTCAGGTGATGGAGAAACATTGGGAAGGTCAATACAACATGAAGGTTGCATTTATTGATCTAGAGAAGGCTGGGTGCAGAGGGAAGAAGCCTGGAGGTGGGCTAGAATTTGTGAATTCTCCTCTGAGAGGTACATAAGACTATTATAGTTCATGTACAAGGAGTACCAGACAAGACTAAGAAGCAGTGAGGGGGAAGAATGAAAGATTTCAAGTCGGAATTAGATCACATCAAGAGGTCCTATTCCATCTTGATTATTTGGATATTCTAACTCAGGAAGTGAAATGAGAAGTCCCAGGATCAATGGCAAATGCAGATGACAATGAACCATGCGGAGGGGATGACGAGAATGTGATTGAGTGTCTGGAGAACTGGAGAAAACCACTACAGTAAATCAGTGGATTGGAGACACAGATTATGGACTGTCAATCTGAGGATCAAAATGACAGCGTAGAGATTATGGTTGAAGACTTGAAGAAAGTGATTAGTTTCAAGTACCTGGGGTCAGAAGATGGAAATAAAGCATGCTGAGAGATTGGAGTAATTGAAATTGAAGTGTTAGGTAATAGAGTTGTAGAAATGGGAGGGGCAAGAAGAAGATTGAGGAAAGATGTCTTCTCTCAACGGGAAGTGATTCTTTAAAAATCAGTATTCCAGAGGCTCGGATTTTCAGTTATTGAGTATATCCAAGAGGGAAATTGATTGATGCTGGGGAACTGAAGGAATTGGGGAATGTGAAGTTGGGAGAGTTCATGTAAAAGGTCTGTTTCGACCTTAGCGAATGTTAGAAGAATTTTGAAAAGCCAATTGGCCTTCAACTTTGTACGTTATTGTGTTCTTTGATTACCTGTAGGGTGGTTGTGTGTCATTCGCCCAGATTCGATGCTCACTTGCACGAGATTGTCCAGTTTCTCAGGTTGCCAATACCTCATCCCGATGCACATGGCTTTAGTGGCTGCCCCAAAGCCTGACCCTTCATTAAAACAGAAACGGTGAGAGATGAAACATCGGGATTGAGATGCTCCTGGTTACCAAGACGACACCTGCAGTGGGTACCCCATACCTTTCTCATTGAAAGGGGTGTGCCATCCCAGGACATAGTTATCGGGTTTGAGTTGGGTGCAGCCTTCAATGGTCGCTGGGTCTGGTCGTCGTTTATGGATTTTCTCAACAACCTCAGCGTAGATTTTCACCATTTCACGATAAAGATCCTCAAAGGACCAGAAATCTGGAAGTTCAAGTACAGATAAAGTTAGTTTCTGAACACTCTTTTAAAAAGGCATGTTTGGATCCTTCCATACCCTCGCCCGCCACATCCCTGTTATCTCCTGTAGCCTCACAACCCTCTGCGATCTCTGCTTTCCTCTGGCAAGTCCTGATTTAAATAACCCACTACTGGAGACTGTCCAGCACTTAAACTCAGAAACTCCCTCTGTATATTTCTACACCTCTCCACCTCACCTCTTTCCCTCAGTCTGCTTCTTCGAACCCAGGCTTCTGGTCACCTGCCCTAATGCTGGATCAGGTGATTTAGTGTAAACGTTTATATGGTAATAGCTCCTGTGACGCACCTTAGGGCATCCTCCCACATGATGGGTGCCACATCAATGCAAGCAACTTCGATTCATTTCGCAGAATCAAAAAATTGTTTCGGTGCTGGAGGAAGCATTTGGCCCACTGTGCTGTCAAAAGAGGACTTTATCAGGTGACACCCCATCATCTTCTTCCCGTGACCTTGCACGTACTTTGGTTTTGGATAATACTCCAATTCCTCATCGAATGCTTTGATTGAGCCTGCTTTCACTACAGTGTCTGTCAATGCATTCCAAATGCCAAATACTAATGTAGACTGTCTATTTTCATCACCAACGTTTTACACTCAGTTGTATGAGCTGCTATAAGGCAAAACAGGAATGAAAACGGATGGCATTACGTAGACAAGAAGGCAACTCACCATCACCACCTCTGGGGTAACTAGGGACAGGCAATAGTTTCTGACCAGCCAGTAATGCCCAAATTTTATGAGAGGTGTTTTCGACTCAGCCAGACCACTCAAACATTCTTAAGCAGGCAATCCCAGACCATAACTTTGCAATTTGTTTCGGTAAGGGTACAACCAAAATTATCCAGATTAAGTTAGCCAGATTGACTACTAGTTTTTAAAACAGACAGGAATTTATTCACAAAATTATACAACGAAACACAAAGAACAGAATAAAGAACCCCAGAGAACTCAGTCTATCCAAACTAGACTTAAGTATGCTGTTCCGAATATACACCACAGTCCCAATAAGCAAACTCCCTTTAAAAACCCAGTATAAATGGAAGACATGCTTACAGGTTGAGGTTGAAGGGCTGAAAGAGAAAGAGAGAGTTTCCACACAGTTGAGGACTGACCTAAACTGCTCAGTTAGAGAGCTGACCACTCCCCTTTCATTATACAGGTCACTTCTAAAACATGACCACTTTGGCTTGAAGTCTCATCTGTTTACATACAAACAAAAGGCCTCTCCAAATCCTTTTCATCTCTGTCCCAAACCAGACTGATCAGAGCCCGGCCTAGTTTATTTCCCCTTTGAAAAAAATCAAAGACAGAGTACCCTTGAGCCAAGGAACAGCCTTTAGATAAAGGAGGGACTAGCTTTGTGACAGTGAGTAAAGAAAAATGAGCAGAAGAACAGGTTAAAACAAGAATGCTGAACAATTTCAAAGCAATGCACAGCACTGAAAGGATCAATGTGAAATATAAATTAGCAGCAAAAAGAATAAAGATATATAAATGAACTTTGGGAGCTGTTTTCAAGCAAACAGCATGACAGTGAAAGAGTTGACAAGGAAAAAGGAAAATTGTGAGATAATTGTGGATCAGTGATATACTGTTTGGTTTCTGCAGTGTGTGTATTTGTATGGGAAATCATATCTGCCCGCCTTTGTTGAGTTTTTTAAACAAGTAACAAAGAGGTTTGATGAGGGGAGAGTGGTGGACGTGATCTACATGGACTTCAATAAGGTGTACGATAAGGTTCCACATGGTAGACTAGTTAGCAAGGTTAGATGAGATGGAATACGGGGAGAACTAATCATTTGACTACAGAACTAGCTTAAAGGTAGAGAATGGTGGTGAAGGGTTGCTTTTTAGACTGGAGGCCTGTCACCAGCAGTGTGCCATAAGGGTCAGTGCTGAATCCACTGCTTTTCATCATTTATATAAATGATTTGGATGGGAACTTCAGAAGTATGGTTAGTAATTTTGCAGACGACACCAAAATTGGAATTGTAGTGGGCAGCGAAGGACATTACCTCAGAGTACAGCAGGACCTTAATCAGAGCAGTGGAGGCAATGGCCTAGTGGTACTGTTCCTGGACTAGAGGCCTAGATAATGTTTTGGGGACCTGGGTTCAAATCTTGCCATGGTAGATCAAGGGGTTTGAATTCGATTTCTTAAAAAAAACTGGAATTAGATGTCAAATGATGACCATGTATCCATTGCCGATTTTGGAAAAACCCATCTGGCTCACTAATGTCCTTCAGGGAAGGGAACTGCCATCCTCACCTGGTCTGGCCTACATGTGACTCCAGACTCTCAGCAATGTGGTTGACTCTTAACTGCCCTCTGGGTAATTAGGGATGGGCAATAAATGCTGCCTAGTCAGTGACACCCTCATCCTGTGAACAAATAGTACAAAAAAATGGGCCAATGATCTGAGGAGAGACAGGTGGAGTTTAATGTCAACAAACGGACACATAAATAAATGTAGACAAAAGCAAATCAGGGCAAGATTTAAACACTTAATGGTAAGTGTTGCTGAACAAAGAGACCTTGGAGTGCAGGTTCATAGTTCCTTGAAAGTGGAGTCGCAGGTAGATAAGTTAGTGAAGAAGGCACTGACTCTACTTTCCTTTATCGGTCAGAGTATTGAGTACAGGAGTTGGGAGGTCATGTTGCAGCAGGACATTGGTTAGGCCACTGTTGGAATATTGCGTGCAATTCTGATCTCCCTCCTATTGGGAAGATGTTGTGAAGCTTGAAAGGGTTCAGAAAAAATTTACAAAGATGTTGCCAGGGTGAGAGGTCTTGAGCTACAGGGTGAGGCTGAACAGGCTGGGTCTGTTTTCCCTGGAGCGTCGGAGGCTGAGGGGTGACCTTAAAGTTGTTAATAAAATCATGAGGGGCATGGATAGGATAAATAGGCAAAGTCTTTTCCCTGGGGTGGGGGAGTCCAGAACTAAAGGGCACAGGTTTAGGATGAGAGGGAAAAGATGTAAAAGAGACCTAAGGGGCAACTTTTTCACATGAGGGTGGTGTGTGAATGGAATGAGCTGCCAGAGGAAGTGGTGGAAGCTGGTACAATTGCAACATTTAAGGGGCATTTGGATGGGTATATGAATAGGAGGGGTTTGGAGGGATATGGGCCAAACGCTGGCAAATGGGACTAGATTAATTTAGGATGATATCTGGTCAGCATGGACCATAGAACATAGAACATAGAAAGATACAGCGCAGTACAGGCCCTTCGGCCCTCGATGTTGCGCCGACCGAATCCTACCTAACCTACACTAGCCCAATAACTTCCAAATGCCTATCCAATGCCCGCTTAAATGACCATAAAGAAGGAGAGTTCACCACTGCTACTGGCAGGGCATTCCATGAACTCACAACCCGCTGTGTAAAGAATCTATCCCTAACATCTGTCCTATACCTACCACCCCTTAATTTAAAGCTGTGTCCCCTAGTAACACCTGACTCCATTAGCGGTAAAAGGTTCTCAGTGTCGACCCTATCTAAACCCCTAATCATCTTATACACCTCTATCAAATCTCCCCTAAACCTTCTCTTCTCCAATGAGAACAGCCCCAAGTGCCTCAGCCTTTCCTCATAAGATTTTCCTACCATTCCAGGCAACATCCTGGTAAACCTCCTCTGCACTCGTTCCAATGCCTCCACATCCTTCCTATAGTATGGCGACCAAAACTGCACACAATACTCCAGATGAGGCCGCACCAGAGTCTTATACAGTTGCAACATGACCTCAGGACTCCGGAACTCAATTCCTCTACCAATAAAGCCCAGTACACCATATGCCTTCCTCACAGCACTATTTACCTGGGTGGCAACTTTCAGAGATCTGTGTACATGGACACCAAGATCCCTCTGCTCATCCACACTACCAAGTAGCCTACCATTAGCCCAGTAATCCATCTTCTTGTTACTCCTACCAAAGTGAATGACTTCACACTTCGCTACATTGAATTCCATTTGCCACATTTCTGCCCAGCTCTGCAACTTATCTATATCCCGCTGTAACCTACCACTTCCTTCCTCACTATCCACAACTCCACCGACTTTTGTGTCACCCGCAAACTTGCTTACCCAGCTTTCAAGCCCTTCCTCTAGATCATTTATAAAGATAACAAAAAGCAATGGTCCTAAAACAGATCCTTGAGGTACACCGCTAGTAACTGCACTCCAAGATGAACATAGTCCATCAACTACTACCCTCTGTCTCCTTCCAGCCAGCCAATTCCTAATCCAAACCTCTAATGTATCCTCAATGCCATACCTCCGTAGTTTTAGCATTAGCCTACCATGGGGAGCCTTATCGAACGCCTTACTAAAATCCATATACACAACATCTACTGCTTTACCCTCGTCCACTTCCTTAGTCACCTTCTCAAAGAACTCAATAAGGTTTGTGAGGCACGACCTGCCCTTCACAAAACCATGCTGGCAATCCCTGATCACGTTATTCCTATCCAGATGTTCATAAATCTTATCCCTTACCATTCTCTCTAAGACTTTGCCCACCACTGAAGTCAGACTCACTGGCCTATAGTTACTAGGGCTATCCCTACTCCCTTTCTTGAACAAGGGGACCACATTCGCTATCCTCCAGTCCTTTGGTACTATTCCCATTGACAATGACGACATAAAAATCCAGGCCAATGGCTCTGCTATCTCCTCCCTAGCTTCCCATAGGATCCTAGGGTAAATGCCATCAGGCCCAGGAGACTTATCTATTTTCATCCTCTCCAATATTCCCAGAACCTCTTCCCTGCATATTTCCAGGCCATCCATTCTAATCATTTGTGACTCCATATTCACATCAGCAACAGTGTCCTGTTCCTGAGTGAATATTGATGAAAAGTATTGATTTAGTGTCTCTCCAATCTCCTCCGCCTCCACACACAACTTCCCACTACTATCCTTGACTGGACCGATACCTACCCTAGTCATCCTTTTATTCCTGACATACCTATAGAAAGCCTTTGGGTTTTCCCTAATCCTACCATCTAAAGACTTTTCATGTCCCCTTCTCGCTTCTCTTAGCTCTCTCTTTAGATCCTTCCTGGCTACCTTATAACTCTCTATCACCCCAACTGAACCTTCACGCCTCATCTTTACATATGCCGCCTTCTTCCCTTTCACAAGGGATTCCAATTCCTTACTAAACCACGGCTGCCTCACAAGGCCCTTTACACCATGCCTGACTGGTACATACTTATCGAGGACATGTAGTAGCTGCTCCTTGAACAATCCCCACATCTCATTAGTGTTCTTCTCTTGAAGCCTGTTTTTCCAATCCACACATCCTAAGTCATGCCTCACTGCATCATAATTTCCCTGCCCCCAGCTATAACTCTTGCCCTGCGGCGCACACTTATCCCTCTCCATCACTAAAGTAAAAGTCACCGAGTTGTGGTCACTGTCCCCGAAGTGCTGACTGAAGGGTCTATTTCCATGCTGTACAGCTCTATGACTCTAAGACTTTGATCAGGCTCCAATGTAAGCCATAACTAAGGCTCCATTATCCCTCACAAATAAGAATTTCCTCCTAGATACTTTGGGCCACTCATTCCTATATTCGACACTACTCCTTAATTGGCTGTTTCACAGACAGCCAACTTGTAAGATTAAAGAAAATAAAAATGGACAGTCAATCAGCCTTGTGCTAAATGGGTGATACATCAAGGCAGTGTTTGGTAGTGTTTATATTGTGTTACATGAGTTTTCACACTCATCACCACTGGGCTCTAATCTGCTACATGCTATTCTGGGTACCCTGAACCATATCTGAGTAATGTCAGTGATCTCTAGAACAGGATTCTGATGGAGGTCAATGAGTGCACACAAATTCACAGAATACCTCGCATTCTGTTGGAGTGCCAACCATCCCTGGCTCTTAAAGGATGACCCACCCAACGATGGTCCAGACAAAAAATAACAAGGTGATTTGTGTTAAACACTTTCAGAAATATGCAAACCTCAGGGGCATTTTCTAATCAATTTCTAATCAATATTTTCCTCCAGTCAACTTTTCCTCCAATTCACTTTTGTTTAAATGGTCATTCAGTGTAAATTCAGTCAAGATATCATGAAATAATTGCAAGAGATCTCAATGTGTCCTGTTGTTATGTATATTCAAGGCTGAGGTGGGTATACTTTTGGGCTGTAAGGAAAATAAGGCACATGTGGATTAGGCAAGAAAGTACAGTGGAGATCAAAAATCAGCCTTGGTCTTACTGTTGCACCTAATTTATATGATCTTACTTCCAAAGATTTCATGAAAATGTTAGTACGTACAATTTCATTCAGATGCACATGAAACAAAAGAAATGAAGGAGTAACAGGATACTCTATACAACACTGCATGGATACTATCGGGATTCTCTATCCTTGGGATGAAAATGTTGTTTGGCTACAGTGTGAGGACAGGTTTAACGCTGTGTGTTTGCTGAGGGAATATTCTGAAGGTACTATGTGTACTGTGGCCTTTTTCTGCAGGTGTACTGTGGTGTAGTTTGTACGTCCTGCATGGTTGTATACTGTGATTATATTCTGCCTTGTAATTTGAAAGGACACTGTGTGATCTGTGTGTATACTGTGGGATTACACTGCAAATACTCTGTGCACGCATGTGTATACTGTGGGAGTATCCTGCAGACTGTGGACGTTTTCAGGAGGAACTGTGTGATTAAGTTGGGAATATTCTGCCCATAATGTATGCACATTGTCTAAGAAAGCTACAAGTACGACTGCATAGTTTAGATGCAATTATCTATACTGGGGGTATTCTATCAGTACTGTTTGAAAATTCAGAGAATTTTGGAGGTGCTGTTTGTTCCCAATGAGAAGATTCTGTAGGTATGCAATGAAAGTATGTTGCAAGAACTGTATACTGTCATTCTGTAACCCACCTCACCCAAGACCTGCACACTGCTGCCACACCTCCAAGGCCTTGTATTTTACAATCAAAGCAACAACAGTGTTTAATTTTCATTGTGATTCTTTCAGGCTGAAGTAAAGATTATTAATCATCGTATTCGATCTGTAGTCCATGCCTGCATCAAACAGGTGAAGGAATCCAATTGACGAAGCCCCCTATGACCAGCCAGGAGGAACAAGGCTGAACTCTGGAACTTGCTGCTTTGCCACCAGGTCCAACTCACCATTGAGTGTACTCATGTTGTTCTCAGCTCTTAGCCAGTCAACCAGCAGCCCTCATAAACCTCTGGGTTTTCGTTCTCTTCATACTAGCTATCAGTGCATTGAGCAACTTTCTGCTCACTTTCCTGGTGAGTGCTCTTGTGTGTTCTTACACTGCTAGCTAGCACTCTTTACTTTCCCTCCAACCTTTGACCCCACACAATGAGCCAGAGGTGCCTTAGGGAGCAGCGTTCTCCCCTTCACCCCAGGTTCATGGTACTTTGATGAACTGTGATGAGCCTCTTGCATGGGATCCCTCCCAGTGCTCCGGTTTCCTCCCACAGTCCAAAGTTTGGCCGTGCTAAACTGCCCATAGTGTTCAGGGATATGTAAGCTAGGTGTATTAGTCAGGGGAAATGTAGAGGGTAGGGTAGGGGAATGGGTCTGGGTGGGATACTCTTCGGAGAGTCAGTGTGGACCCGTTGGGCCGAAGGGCCTGTTGCCACACTGTCGGGATTCCTTGATTCCATGAACACTCTTGCAACCAAAAGCAAGTAGTCACAAGCATGAGAATCCAGAAATGGTGCTTCTTCCTCGTGAGGTCTGGCAATCTTCTGCAACACAGTCCAGTGAGAGTGGGTCAACTAATGGTCAAAACTGCTGCATTCCGCTCAGTATTCCTTTACAACGGGGATAACTTGCATCACTGCAGTGTGAGGAGTGCCGATCATTCGCTAAGGAGGCTATCACTGGAAGATCTCAATACCAGTGAGGTTTGGGCCGAAGCAGTCAGGTGCTCCTCTGAAGTCTGACTTCTTTGACAGAGCTTCCATGAACAGGAACTTAGTTAAAATAGTCCTGTGCCCCGCCCAATCCTCCATAACAACATTGCCCACTCTCTCCCATGGCAACGGATAATCATTGATATCTGTGACATCCAGCACTGCAGGCTCATCACTATTAGAGAGCAACATGGTTGCACAGTGGTTAGCACTGCTGCCTCACAGCGCCAGAGACCCAGGTTCAGCTCCCGCCTCAGGTGACTCTCTGTGTGGAGTTTGCACATTCTCTCTGTGGCTGTGTGGGTTTCCTCCTGGTGCTCTGGTTTCTTCCCATAGTTGGGATGAAGGGCCTGTTTCCACACTGTAAGTAATCTAACCTTTTTTAAAAAAGTGCAAATTTGTATTCCAGCTTACACACAAATGCTAGGAACTAATGTTACAATTATATCTTTAAAAAGTGTGGATTGCAAGGAAGTAGAATTGATTTAAAAGCAAAATTACCAGGATGCCTGTCTAACGTGAACTCTGTTATTTGTGGCTGTGGGTTTCAGCAAGATGCTGATGATCAGGATGGGAATTGTTGTTTAGAAGTGAAGCTAATTGGTTTTCACCAAACTGAAGAGGTTGTAACTGGAAACAAGTTACAGACATGGGGCAGAGAGAGTGACATAGGGGACGGGGGCTGTTGTCCTCCCCAGCAGGCCCAGCCTGCTTTCTACAGCGAAAAAAACGCTCAGTTTAATCTTGAGGAAAACCAATGAGCTTTTCTGCAGCAGTCGCTGTGGGCTGTGACTTTGGAACTGATCAAGGCCTTGGAATGTGGGAGTAAAGATCACCAAACGTGTGTGTGTGATGAGTTAGGAATCTTACATGCCAATGGTACTTGTTAAGGGGTATAGAGTTCCCCCACCCACCGTCCTCACTTTCTACCCCACTAATCTCCGAATATAGCACATTACCCTCTGCCATTTCCGCCACCTACAGTCCAACCGCAACCACCAGAAGATATTTCCCTCCCCATCCCTATTGGCATTACGCAGAGACCATTCCCTCTGCGATTCCCTCATTTGGTCCATGCCCCTCACCAACCCACCCCCTAACCCCAACACCTTCCCTTGCCACCACAAGCAGTGTAAAACCTACACCCACACCTCTCCCCTCACCTTCGTCCAAGGGCCCAAAAGATCTTTCCACATTCAGCAGACATTTTCCAGCACATCCAAACACCTCATCTACTGTCTCCATTGCTCTCGATGTGGTCTCCTCTACACTGGGGAGACAGGGCGCCAACTTGCGGAACATTTCAGGGAACATCTCTGGGACACACGTACCAAACAACCCCACCGCCCCATGGGTGATCACTTCAACTCCTTCTTCCACTCCACCAAAGATGTGCAAGTCCTGGGCCTCCCCCATTGCCAAATTCTAGCCACCCAACTGAGGTAGAACATCTCATCTTCCACCTTGGGACCTTCCAACCAAACAGAATCAATGTCGATTTCACCAGTTTCCTTATCTCCCGCGCCCCCACCCCACCATCTTATCCCAGATCCAACCTTCCAACTCGGCATTGCCCTCTTGACCTGTCCTACCTGTCCATCTTCCTTTCCAACTATCCACTCCACCCTCTTCTCCAGCCTATCACCATCACCCACCCCCCCACCTCTATCCACCTATCACCTTCCCAACTACCTTCCTCCAGACCCAGCCCACCCTCCTATTTATTTCTCACCACTCTTCTCCCCCCACCACATTCCTGATGAAGGGCTTACACCCAAAACATGGATTCTCCTGCTCCTCGGATGCTGCCTGACCTGCTGCGCTTTTCCAGCGCCATACTCTGGACTCCGATCTCCAGCATCTGTAGTCATTTGCTTTCTCCCAATGGTTTATATCTGTTTATCTGTTACTGTAGTAAAAAATCTTGTTGAGTACAGAAACCTGGTTCATATTTTATAGCAACCTTAGTCTAAAAGTAAGACAAATTGAGATGCAGTGCACGCAAAAAAGAATTAATATTTGGTGCAACTTTGAGAATAATGAGGCTCAGTTTACAGTGTATCACTCCGGTGGGTCATCACACTTCACACAAATCTTCGAGTGACCCCTACCTTACGGTAACACGGCTCTCAGTCCCCAAACTCCCAGGTGGTTTAGGCATGTGAGGAGGGCGTTTGCTGCGGTTCAAGATGCTGTAGGGTGGTACGGTTAGTGACCTCCAAGTACTTGAACCTGCAATTAACTGGGCATCAGCCACAGGTTCCTAGCTGGGGCCGGACCAGGCTGTTCCAGGAGGCATTCTACCACCTGGCGAGTACCACGAGATGCATTGTCAGCAAATAGAAATCGCAATTATATAGCAACTATCACAAACCATCAGAGCAGCTAAATGTTCTTTGACGCTATTGAAGAAACTTGTAGGGTGGTTATTGTAGTGACGGAGATAACACGGCAGCAGCTAAGGGGCACACGAACTGTAAACCTGAAGTGAGCAGATTCCCTGATTGAGTGATCTCATATTTCTGAAACGTATTGGGGAGGACACAGGGCATGACACAAAATTCACTTGCTCTTCTCTGAAAAGGAAAATGGCACCACTTACATCAATCCATGCAGACATCACATCACGCCAACACTGGACTTCCAACAGCACAGTTACTCCTTCAGGGCTACACTTCAAACAGCGCAGCACTCCTAACGGGCAACACCTCCAATAGCGCAGTACTCCTTCAGGGCTACACATCCAACAGCGCTGTAATCCTTCAGGGTTACACTTCCAACAGTGCAGCTCACCTACCGGGCTACACGTCCAATAGCGCAGTACTCCTTCAGGGCTACATGTTCAACAGCGCAGTACTCCTTCAGGGTTACACTTGCAACAGCGCAGCACTCCTACCGGGCTACACCTCCAATAGGGCAGTACTCCTTCAGGACTACACATCCAAAGCGCAATACTACTTCAGGACTACACATCCAACCGTGCAGTACTCCTTCAAGGCTACACTTCCAAAAGTGCAGTACTCCTTCAGGGCTACACTTCCAACGGTGCAATACTCCTTCAGCGTTACACGTCCAACAGCGCAGTGCTGATTCAGGGCGACACTTCCAACAGCGCAGTACTCCTTCAGGGTTACACTTCCAACAGCGCAGTACTCCTTCAGGGAACACTTCTATTATTGCAGGCCTCCTTCAGGGCTATACTTCCAACAGCGCTGTACTCCTTCAGGGTTACACTTTCAACAGTGCAGCACTCCTACCGGGCTACACCTCCAATAGCGCAGTACTCCTTCAGGGCTACACATCCAACAGCGCAGTACTCTTTCAAGGCTACACTTCCAAAAGTGCAGTACTCCTTCAAGGCTACACTTCCAATAGTGCAGTACTCCTTCAGGGCTACACTTCCAACAGCGCTGTACTCCTTCAGGGTTACACTTCCAACAGCGCAGCACTCCTACCGGGCTACAACTCCAATAGTGCAGTACTCCTTCAGGGTTACATGTTTAACAGTGCAGTACTCCTTCAGGACTACACTTCCAACAGTGCAGTACTCCTTCAGGGCTACACTTCCAACAACGCAGAAATCCTTCAGGTCTACACATCCAACAGCGCAGTACTCCTTCAAGGCTACACTTCCAACAGCGCTGTACTCCTTCAGGGTTACACATCCAACAGTGCAGTACTCCTTCAGGGCTACACTTCCAACAGCGCAGAAATCCTTCAGGTCTACACATCCAACAGCACAGTACTCCTTCAGGGCTACACTTCCAACAGCGCTGTACTCCTTCAGGGCTACACTTCCAACAGCGCAGTACTCCTTCAGGGTTACACTTCCAACAGTGCAGCACTCCTACCGGGCTACAATTCCAATAGTGCAGAACTCCTTCAGGGCTACACGTCCAACAGGGCAGTACTCCTTCAAGGCTACACTTCCAACAGTGCTGTACCCCTTCAGGGTTACACTTCCAACAGCGCAGTACTCCTTCAGGGTTACACTACCAACAGGGCAGCACTCCTACCGGGCTACACCTCCAACAGCGCAGTAGTCCTTCAGGGATACACTTCCAACAGCGCAGTACTCCTTCAGGGCTTCGCTTCCAATAGCGCATGAACTCCTTCAAGGCTACACTTCCAAACGTGCAGTACCCCTTCAGGGCAACACTTCCAACAGCGCGGTATTCCTTCAGGACTACACGTCCAACAGCGCAGTACTCCTTCAGGGCTACACTTCCAACAGCGCAGTACTCCTTAAGGACTACACTTCCAACAGTGCAGTACTCCTTCAGGGCTACGCTTCCAACAGCGCAGTACTCCTTCAGGGTGACACTTCCAACAGCGCAGTACTCCTTCAGGGTGACACTTCCAACAGTGCAGCACTCCTACCGGGCTACAACTCCAATAGTGCAGTACTCCTTCAGGGCTACACTTGCAACAGCGCACAAATCCTTCAGGTCTACACATCCAACAGCGCAGTACTCCTTCAAGGCTACACGTCCAACAGGGCAGTACTCCATCATGGCTACACTTCCAACAGCGCATTACTCCTGCAGGGATACACTTCCAACAGTGCAGTCCTTGTTCAGGGTTAGTCTTCCAACAGCACAGTACTCCTTCAGGGTTACACTACCAACAGCGCAGCACTCCGACTGGGCTACACCACCAATAGCGCAGTACTCCTTCAGGGCTACACATCCAACATCGCAGAACTCGTTCAGGACTACACATCCAACAGCGCAGTACTCCTTCAAGGCTACACGTCCAACAGCGCAGTACTCCTTCAGGACAACACTTCCAAAAGCGCAGTATTCATTCAGGGCTACACTTCCAACATCGCAGTACTCCTTCTGGGCTACACGTCCAACAGCGCAGTACTCCTTCAGGACAACACTTCCAAAAGCGCAGTATTCATTCAGGGCTACACTTCCAACATCGCAGTACTCCTTCTGGGCTACACTTCCAACAGCGCAGTACTCCTTCAAGGCTACACTTCCAAAAGTGCTGTACTCCTTCAGAGCAACATTTCCAACAGCGCAGTACTGCTTGAGGGTTAAACTTCCAATAGTGCATTACTCCTTCAGGGCTTCACTTCCAAAAGCGCAGTACTTCTTCATGGTTACACTTCCAACAGAGCAGTACTCCTTCAGGTCTACACCTCCAATAGCGCAGCACTCATTCAGCACTACACGTCCAACAGCGCAGTACTCCTTCAGGACTACACATCCAACAGCGCAGTACTCCTTCAGGACTACACTTCCAAAAATGCAGTACTCCTTCAGGGCAACACTTCCAACAGCGCAGTATTCCTTCAGGATTACACTTCCAACAGTGCAGTACTCCTTCAGGACTACACTTCCAACAGCGCAGTACTCCTTCCGGACTACACTTCCAACAGCGCAGTATTCCTTCAGGGCTACACTTCCAACAGCGCAATACTCTTTAAGGGCTACGCTTCGATCAGCGCTGTACTCCTTCAAAGCTACACTTCCAAAAGTGCAGTAATCCTTCAGGGCAACACTTCCAACAGTGCAGTACTCCTTCAGGGCTACACTTCCAACTGCGCAGTATTCCTTCCGGGCTACACTTCCAACAGCGCAGCATTCCTTCCGGGCTACACGTCCAACAGCGCAGTACTCCTTCAGGTGTACACTTCCAACAGTGCAGTCCTCCATCAGGGGTACACTTCCAATGGCGCAATACTGCTGAAGCATTACACGTCCAACAGTGCAGTACTCTGTAAGGGCTAAACTTCCAAAAGTGCAGGACTTCTTCAGGGCTACACTTTCAACAGTGCAGCACTCCTACCGGGCTACAATTCCAATAGTGCAGTACTCCTTCAGGGCTACACTTCCAACAGCGCTGTACTGCTTCAGGGCTACACTTCCAACAGCGCAGTATTCCTTCAAGGCTACACGTCCAACAGGGCAGTACTCCTTCAGTGTTACACTACCAACAGCGCAGCACTCCTACTGGGCTACACCACCAATAGCGCAGTACTCCTTCAGGGCTACACTTCCAACAGCGCAGTACTCCTTCATGGTTACTCTTCAAACAGCGCAGTACTCCTTCAGGGTTACACTTCCAACAGCGCAGTCCTCCTACAGGGTTACAATTCCAACAGCGCAGTAATCCTTCAGGGCTACATTTCCAAAAGTGCAGTACTCCTTCAGGGTTACACTTCCAACAGCACAGCACTCCTTTAAGGTTACACGTCCAACAGCGCAGTACTCTGTAAGGGCTAAACTTCCAAAAGTGCAGGACTCCTTCAGGGCTACACTTCCAACAGCGCAGTACTCCTTCATGGCTACACTTCCATCAGCACAGTACTCCTTCATGGCTACACTTCCAAAAGCCCCCTACTCATTCTGGGCTGCAGTTCCAACAGCGCAGTACTCCTTCAGGGATACACTTCCAACAGCGCAGTACTCCTTCAGGGCTTCGCTTCCAATAGCGCATGAACTCCTTCAAGGCTACACTTCCAAACGTGCAGTACTCCTTCAGGGCAACACTTCCAACAGCGCGGTATTCCTTCAGGACTACACGTCCAACAGCGCAGTACTCCTTCAGGGCTACACTTCCAACAGCGCAGTACTCCTTAAGGACTACACTTCCAACAGTGCAGTACTCCTTCAGGGCTACGCTTCCAACAGCGCAGTACTCCTTCAGGGTGACACTTCCAACAGCGCAGTACTCCTTCAGGGTGACACTTCCAACAGTGCAGCACTCCTACCGGGCTACAACTCCAATAGTGCAGTACTCCTTCAGGGCTACACTTGCAACAGCGCACAAATCCTTCAGGTCTACACATCCAACAGCGCAGTACTCCTTCAAGGCTACACGTCCAACAGGGCAGTACTCCATCATGGCTACACTTCCAACAGCGCATTACTCCTGCAGGGATACACTTCCAACAGTGCAGTCCTTGTTCAGGGTTAGTCTTCCAACAGCACAGTACTCCTTCAGGGTTACACTACCAACAGCGCAGCACTCCGACTGGGCTACACCACCAATAGCGCAGTACTCCTTCAGGGCTACACATCCAACATCGCAGAACTCGTTCAGGACTACACATCCAACAGCGCAGTACTCCTTCAAGGCTACACGTCCAACAGCGCAGTACTCCTTCAGGACAACACTTCCAAAAGCGCAGTATTCATTCAGGGCTACACTTCCAACATCGCAGTACTCCTTCTGGGCTACACGTCCAACAGCGCAGTACTCCTTCAGGACAACACTTCCAAAAGCGCAGTATTCATTCAGGGCTACACTTCCAACATCGCAGTACTCCTTCTGGGCTACACTTCCAACAGCGCAGTACTCCTTCAAGGCTACACTTCCAAAAGTGCTGTACTCCTTCAGAGCAACATTTCCAACAGCGCAGTACTGCTTGAGGGTTAAACTTCCAATAGTGCATTACTCCTTCAGGGCTTCACTTCCAAAAGCGCAGTACTTCTTCATGGTTACACTTCCAACAGAGCAGTACTCCTTCAGGTCTACACCTCCAATAGCGCAGCACTCATTCAGCACTACACGTCCAACAGCGCAGTACTCCTTCAGGACTACACATCCAACAGCGCAGTACTCCTTCAGGACTACACTTCCAAAAATGCAGTACTCCTTCAGGGCAACACTTCCAACAGCGCAGTATTCCTTCAGGATTACACTTCCAACAGTGCAGTACTCCTTCAGGACTACACTTCCAACAGCGCAGTACTCCTTCCGGACTACACTTCCAACAGCGCAGTATTCCTTCAGGGCTACACTTCCAACAGCGCAATACTCTTTAAGGGCTACGCTTCGATCAGCGCTGTACTCCTTCAAAGCTACACTTCCAAAAGTGCAGTAATCCTTCAGGGCAACACTTCCAACAGTGCAGTACTCCTTCAGGGCTACACTTCCAACTGCGCAGTATTCCTTCCGGGCTACACTTCCAACAGCGCAGCATTCCTTCCGGGCTACACGTCCAACAGCGCAGTACTCCTTCAGGTGTACACTTCCAACAGTGCAGTCCTCCATCAGGGGTACACTTCCAATGGCGCAATACTGCTGAAGCATTACACGTCCAACAGTGCAGTACTCTGTAAGGGCTAAACTTCCAAAAGTGCAGGACTTCTTCAGGGCTACACTTTCAACAGTGCAGCACTCCTACCGGGCTACAATTCCAATAGTGCAGTACTCCTTCAGGGCTACACTTCCAACAGCGCTGTACTGCTTCAGGGCTACACTTCCAACAGCGCAGTATTCCTTCAAGGCTACACGTCCAACAGGGCAGTACTCCTTCAGTGTTACACTACCAACAGCGCAGCACTCCTACTGGGCTACACCACCAATAGCGCAGTACTCCTTCAGGGCTACACTTCCAACAGCGCAGTACTCCTTCATGGTTACTCTTCAAACAGCGCAGTACTCCTTCAGGGTTACACTTCCAACAGCGCAGTCCTCCTACAGGGTTACAATTCCAACAGCGCAGTAATCCTTCAGGGCTACATTTCCAAAAGTGCAGTACTCCTTCAGGGTTACACTTCCAACAGCACAGCACTCCTTTAAGGTTACACGTCCAACAGCGCAGTACTCTGTAAGGGCTAAACTTCCAAAAGTGCAGGACTCCTTCAGGGCTACACTTCCAACAGCGCAGTACTCCTTCATGGCTACACTTCCATCAGCACAGTACTCCTTCATGGCTACACTTCCAAAAGCCCCCTACTCATTCTGGGCTGCAGTTCCAACAGCGCAGTACTCCTTCAGGGCTACACTTCCATCAGCACATTACTCCTCTGGGCTGCAGTTCCAACAGCGCAGTACTCCGTCAGTGTTACACTTCCAACAACACAGTACTCCTGCAGGGTTTCACTTCCAACAACGCAGTACTCCTTCAGGGCTACACTTCCAACAGCGCAGTACTCCTTCAGGGTTACACTACCAACAGCGCAGCACTCCTACTGGGCTACACCACAAATAGCGCAGTACTCCTTCAGGGCTACACATCCAACATCGCAGAACTCGTTCAGGACTACACATCCAACAGCGCAGTACTCCTTCAAGGCTACACGTCCAACAGCGCAGTACTTCTTCAAGGCTACACTTCCAAAAGTGCAGTACTCCTTCAAGGCTACACGTCCAATAGCGCAGTACTCCTTCAGGGCTACACATCCAACAGCGCAGTACTCTTTCAAGGCTACACTTCCAAAAGTGCAGTACTCCTTCAAGGCTACACTTCCAATAGTGCAGTACTCCTTCAGGGCTACACTTCCAACAGCGCTGTACTCCTTCAGGGTTACACTTCCAACAGCGCAGCACTCCTACCGGGCTACAACTCCAATAGTGCAGTACTCCTTCAGGGTTACATGTTTAACAGTGCAGTACTCCTTCAGGACTACACTTCCAACAGTGCAGTACTCCTTCAAGGCTACACTTCCAACAGCGCAGAAATCCTTCAAGGCTACACTTCCAACAGCGCTGTACTCCTTCAGGGTTACACATCCAACAGTGCAGTACTCCTTCAGGGCTACACTTCCAACAGCGCAGAAATCCTTCAGGTCTACACATCCAACAGCACAGTACTCCTTCAGGGCTACACTTCCAACAGCGCTGTACTCCTTCAGGGCTACACTTCCAACAGCGCAGTACTCCTTCAGGGTTACACTTCCAACAGTGCAGCACTCCTACCGGGCTACAATTCCAATAGTGCAGAACTCCTTCAGGGCTACACTTCCAACAGCGCTGTACTCCTTCAGGGCTACACTTCCAACAGCGCAGTACTCCTTCAAGGCTACACGTCCAACAGGGCAGTACTCCTTCAAGGCTACACTTCCAACAGTGCTGTACCCCTTCAGGGTTACACTTCCAACAGCGCAGTACTCCTTCAGGGTTACACTACCAACAGGGCAGCACTCCTACCGGGCTACACCTCCAACAGCGCAGTAGTCCTTCAGGGATACACTTCCAACAGCGCAGTACTCCTTCAGGGCTTCGCTTCCAATAGCGCATGATCTCCTTCAAGGCTACACTTCCAAACGTGCAGTACCCCTTCAGGGCAACACTTCCAACAGCGCAGTATTCCTTCAGGACTACACGTCCAACAGCGCAGTACTCCTTCAGGGCTACACTTCCAACAGCGCAGTACTCCTTAAGGACTACACTTCCAACAGTGCAGTACTCCTTCAGGGCTACACTTCCAACAGCGCAGTACTCCTTCAGGGTGACACTTCCAACAGCGCAGTACTCCTTCAGGGTGACACTTCCAACAGTGCAGCACTCCTACCGGGCTACAACTCCAATAGTGCAGTACTCCTTCAGGGCTACACTTGCAACAGCGCACAAATCCTTCAGGTCTACACATCCAACAGCGCAGTACTCCTTCAAGGCTACACGTCCAACAGGGCAGTACTCCATCATGGCTACACTTCCAACAGCGCATTACTCCTGCAGGGATACACTTCCAACAGTGCAGTCCTTGTTCAGGGTTAGTCTTCCAACAGCACAGTACTCCTTCAGGGTTACACTACCAACAGCGCAGCACTCCGACTGGGCTACACCACCAATAGCGCAGTACTCCTTCAGGGCTACACATCCAACATCGCAGAACTCGTTCAGGACTACACATCCAACAGCGCAGTACTCCTTCAAGGCTACACGTCCAACAGCGCAGTACTCCTTCAGGACAACACTTCCAAAAGCGCAGTATTCATTCAGGGCTACACTTCCAACATCGCAGTACTCCTTCTGGGCTACACGTCCAACAGCGCAGTACTCCTTCAGGACAACACTTCCAAAAGCGCAGTATTCATTCAGGGCTACACTTCCAACATCGCAGTACTCCTTCTGGGCTACACTTCCAACAGCGCAGTACTCCTTCAAGGCTACACTTCCAAAAGTGCTGTACTCCTTCAGAGCAACATTTCCAACAGCGCAGTACTGCTTGAGGGTTAAACTTCCAATAGTGCATTACTCCTTCAGGGCTTCACTTCCAAAAGCGCAGTACTTCTTCATGGTTACACTTCCAACAGAGCAGTACTCCTTCAGGTCTACACCTCCAATAGCGCAGCACTCATTCAGCACTACACGTCCAACAGCGCAGTACTCCTTCAGGACTACACATCCAACAGCGCAGTACTCCTTCAGGACTACACTTCCAAAAATGCAGTACTCCTTCAGGGCAACACTTCCAACAGCGCAGTATTCCTTCAGGATTACACTTCCAACAGTGCAGTACTCCTTCAGGACTACACTTCCAACAGCGCAGTACTCCTTCCGGACTACACTTCCAACAGCGCAGTATTCCTTCAGGGCTACACTTCCAACAGCGCAGTACTCCTTCAGGGCTACACTTCCAACAGAGCAGTGATCCTTCAGAGCTACACTTCCTACAGCGCAGTGTTCCTTCAGGGCTACACTTCCAAAAGTGCAGTACTCCTTCAGGGCAACACTTCCAACAGTGCAGTATTCCTTCAGGACTACACTTCCAACAGCACAGTACTCCTTCAGGGCTACACGTCCAACAGCGCAGTACTGCTTGAGGGTTACACTTCCAAAAGTGCATTACTCCTTCAGGGCGTCACTTCCAACAGCGCAGTATTCCCTCAGGGTGACACTTCTAACAGAGCAGTACTCCTTCAGGGCTACACCTCCAATAGCGCAGTACTCATTCAGGGCTACACGTCCAACAGCGCAGTACTCCTTCAGGACTACACATCCAACAGCGCAGTACTCCTTCAGGGCTACACTTCCTACAGCGCAGTACTCCTTCAAGGCTACACTTCCAAAAGTGCAGTACTCCTTCAGGGAACACTTCCAACAGCGCAATATTCCTTCCGGACTACACTTCCAACATCGCAGCACTCCTTCAGGGCTACACTTCCAACAGCGCAGTACTCCTTCTGGGTTACACTTCCAACAGCGCAGTATTCCTTCAGGACTACACTTCCAACAGTGCAGTACTCCTTCAGGGTAAGACTTCCGACAGCGCAGTATTCCTTCAGGACTACACTTCCAACAGTGCAGGACTCCTTCAGGGCAACACTTCCAACAGCGCAGTATTCCTTCAGGACTACACTTCCAACAGTGCAGTACTCCTTCAGGGCAACACTTCCAACAGCGCAGTCCTTGTTCAGGGTTACACTACCAACATCGCAGCACTCCTACTGGGCTACACCACCAATAGCGCAGTACTCCTTCAGGGCTACACATCCAAAAGTGCAGTACTCCTTCAGGACAATACTTCCAAAAGTGCAGTATTCATTCAGGACTACACTTCCAACAGTGCAGGGCTCCTTCAGGACTACACTTCCTACAGCGCAGTGTTCCTTCAGGGCTACACTTTCAACAGTGCAGTACTCCTTCAGGGCTACACTTCCAACAGCGCAGTACTCCTTCAAGGCTACACTTCCAAAAGTGCAGTGCTCCTTCAGGGAACACTTCCAACAGCGCAGTACTCCTTCAGGGTAACACTTCCGACAGCGCAGTATTCCTTCAGGACTACACTTCCAACAGTGCAGTACTCCTTCAGGGCAACACTTCCAACAGCACAGTTCTCATTCAGGGCTACACTTCCAACAGCACAGTTCTCCTTCAGGGCTACACTTCCAACATCGCAGTACTCCTTCAGGGTTACATTTCCAACAGTGCAGTACTCCTTCAGGACTACACTTCCAACATCGCAGTACTCCTTCAGGGTTACACTTCCAACAGCGCAGTACTCCTTCTGGGCTGCAGTTCCAACAGTGCAGTACCACTTCAGGGTTACACTTTCAACAGCACAGCACTCCTTCAAGGTTACACATCCAACAGCGCAGTACTCCTTCAGGGCGACACTTCCAACAGCGCAATACTCCTTCTGGGTTACACTTCGAACAGTGCAGTACTCCTTCAGGGCTACACTTCCTACAGCGCAGTGTTCCTTCAGGACTACACTTCCAACAGCACAGTATTCCTTCAGGACTACACTTCCAACAGTGCAGTACTCCTTCAGGGCTACACTTCCAACATCGCAGTTCTCCTTCAGGGCTACACTTCCAACATCGCAGTACTCCTTCAGGGTTACACTACCAACAGCGCAGCACTCCTACAGGGCTACACCACCAACAGCGCAGTACTCCTTCAGGGCTACACATCCAACATCGCAGAACTCGTTCAGGACTACACGTCCAACAGAGCAGTACTCCTTCAAGGCTACACTTCCAAAAATGCAGTACTCCTTCAGGGCAACACTTGCAACAGCGCAGTATTCCTTCAGGACTACACTTCCTACAGCGCAGTGTTCCTTCAGGGCTTCACTTCCAACAGCTGAGTACTCCTTCTGGGTTACACTTCCAACAGTGCAGTACTCCTTCAGGACTACACTTCCAACAGCGCAGTATTCCTTCAGGGCTACACTTCCAACAGCGCAATACTCCTTCAGGGCTACGCTTCGAACAGCGCAGTATTCCTTCAGGGCTACACTTCCAACAGCGCAGTACTCCTTCAGGTGTACACTTCCAACAGTGCAGTACTCCTTCAATGGTACACTTCCAAAAGTGCTGTACTCCTTCAGAGCAACATTTCCAACAGCGCAGTACTGCTTGAGGGTTAAACTTCCAATAGTGCATTACTCCTTCAGGGCTTCACTTCCAAAAGCGCAGTACTTCTTCATGGTTACACTTCCAACAGAGCAGTACTCCTTCAGGTCTACACCTCCAATAGCGCAGCACTCATTCAGCACTACACGTCCAACAGCGCAGTACTCCTTCAGGACTACACATCCAACAGCGCAGTACTCCTTCAGGACTACACTTCCAAAAATGCAGTACTCCTTCAGGGCAACACTTCCAACAGCGCAGTATTCCTTCAGGATTACACTTCCAACAGTGCAGTACTCCTTCAGGACTACACTTCCAACAGCGCAGTACTCCTTCCGGACTACACTTCCAACAGCGCAGTATTCCTTCAGGGCTACACTTCCAACAGCGCAGTACTCCTTCAGGGCTACACTTCCAACAGAGCAGTGATCCTTCAGAGCTACACTTCCTACAGCGCAGTGTTCCTTCAGGGCTACACTTCCAAAAGTGCAGTACTCCTTCAGGGCAACACTTCCAACAGTGCAGTATTCCTTCAGGACTACACTTCCAACAGCACAGTACTCCTTCAGGGCTACACGTCCAACAGCGCAGTACTGCTTGAGGGTTACACTTCCAAAAGTGCATTACTCCTTCAGGGCGTCACTTCCAACAGCGCAGTATTCCCTCAGGGTGACACTTCTAACAGAGCAGTACTCCTTCAGGGCTACACCTCCAATAGCGCAGTACTCATTCAGGGCTACACGTCCAACAGCGCAGTACTCCTTCAGGACTACACATCCAACAGCGCAGTACTCCTTCAGGGCTACACTTCCTACAGCGCAGTACTCCTTCAAGGCTACACTTCCAAAAGTGCAGTACTCCTTCAGGGAACACTTCCAACAGCGCAATATTCCTTCCGGACTACACTTCCAACATCGCAGCACTCCTTCAGGGCTACACTTCCAACAGCGCAGTACTCCTTCTGGGTTACACTTCCAACAGCGCAGTATTCCTTCAGGACTACACTTCCAACAGTGCAGTACTCCTTCAGGGTAAGACTTCCGACAGCGCAGTATTCCTTCAGGACTACACTTCCAACAGTGCAGGACTCCTTCAGGGCAACACTTCCAACAGCGCAGTATTCCTTCAGGACTACACTTCCAACAGTGCAGTACTCCTTCAGGGCAACACTTCCAACAGCGCAGTCCTTGTTCAGGGTTACACTACCAACATCGCAGCACTCCTACTGGGCTACACCACCAATAGCGCAGTACTCCTTCAGGGCTACACATCCAAAAGTGCAGTACTCCTTCAGGACAATACTTCCAAAAGTGCAGTATTCATTCAGGACTACACTTCCAACAGTGCAGGGCTCCTTCAGGACTACACTTCCTACAGCGCAGTGTTCCTTCAGGGCTACACTTTCAACAGTGCAGTACTCCTTCAGGGCTACACTTCCAACAGCGCAGTACTCCTTCAAGGCTACACTTCCAAAAGTGCAGTGCTCCTTCAGGGAACACTTCCAACAGCGCAGTACTCCTTCAGGGTAACACTTCCGACAGCGCAGTATTCCTTCAGGACTACACTTCCAACAGTGCAGTACTCCTTCAGGGCAACACTTCCAACAGCACAGTTCTCATTCAGGGCTACACTTCCAACAGCACAGTTCTCCTTCAGGGCTACACTTCCAACATCGCAGTACTCCTTCAGGGTTACATTTCCAACAGTGCAGTACTCCTTCAGGACTACACTTCCAACATCGCAGTACTCCTTCAGGGTTACACTTCCAACAGCGCAGTACTCCTTCTGGGCTGCAGTTCCAACAGTGCAGTACCACTTCAGGGTTACACTTTCAACAGCACAGCACTCCTTCAAGGTTACACATCCAACAGCGCAGTACTCCTTCAGGGCGACACTTCCAACAGCGCAATACTCCTTCTGGGTTACACTTCGAACAGTGCAGTACTCCTTCAGGGCTACACTTCCTACAGCGCAGTGTTCCTTCAGGACTACACTTCCAACAGCACAGTATTCCTTCAGGACTACACTTCCAACAGTGCAGTACTCCTTCAGGGCTACACTTCCAACATCGCAGTTCTCCTTCAGGGCTACACTTCCAACATCGCAGTACTCCTTCAGGGTTACACTACCAACAGCGCAGCACTCCTACAGGGCTACACCACCAACAGCGCAGTACTCCTTCAGGGCTACACATCCAACATCGCAGAACTCGTTCAGGACTACACGTCCAACAGAGCAGTACTCCTTCAAGGCTACACTTCCAAAAATGCAGTACTCCTTCAGGGCAACACTTGCAACAGCGCAGTATTCCTTCAGGACTACACTTCCTACAGCGCAGTGTTCCTTCAGGGCTTCACTTCCAACAGCTGAGTACTCCTTCTGGGTTACACTTCCAACAGTGCAGTACTCCTTCAGGACTACACTTCCAACAGCGCAGTATTCCTTCAGGGCTACACTTCCAACAGCGCAATACTCCTTCAGGGCTACGCTTCGAACAGCGCAGTATTCCTTCAGGGCTACACTTCCAACAGCGCAGTACTCCTTCAGGTGTACACTTCCAACAGTGCAGTACTCCTTCAATGGTACACTTCCAACAGCGCAGTCCTCCATCAGGGGTACACTTCCAATGGCGCAATACTGCTGAAGCATTACACTTCCAACAGCGCAATACTCCTTCAGGGCTACGCTTCGAACAGCGCAGTATTCCTTCAGGGCTACACTTCCAACAGCGCAATACTCCTTCAGGGCTACGCTTCCAACAGCGCAGTTCTCCTTCAGGGCTACACTTCCAACAGTGCAGTACTCCTTCAGGGTAAGACTTCCGACAGCGCAGTATTCCTTCAGGACTACACTTCCAACAGTGCAGGACTCCTTCAGGGCAACACTTCCAACAGCGCAGTATTCCTTCAGGACTACACTTCCAACAGTGCAGGACTCCTACAGGACTACACATCCAACAGCGCAGTACTCCTTCATGGCTACACTTCCAAAAGCACATTACTCCTCTGGGCTGCAGTTCCAACAGCGCAGTACTCCTTCAGGGTTACTCTTCCAACAGCGCAGTACTCCTTCAGGGTTACTCTTCCAACAGCGCAGTACTCCTGCAGGGTTTCACTTCCAACAGCGCAGTCCTTGTTCAGGGTTACACATCCAACAGCGCAGCACTCCTTCAGGGTTACACTACCAACAGCGCAGCACTCCTACTGGGCTACACCACCAATAGCGCAGTACTCCTTCAGGGCTACACATCCAAAAGTGCAGTACTCCTTCAGGACAATACTTCCAAAAGTGCAGTATTCATTCAGGACTACACTTCCAACAGCGCAGTACTCCTTCAAGGCTACACTTCCAAAAGTGCAGTACTCCTTCAGGGAACACTTCCAACAGCGCAGTACTCCTTCTGGGTTACATTCCGACAGCGCAGTATTCCTTCAGGACTACACTTCCAACAGTGCAGTACTCCTTCAGGGTAAGACTTCCGACAGCGCAGTACTCCTTCAGGTCGACACTTCCAACAGCGCAATACTCCTTCAGGGCTACACTTCCAACAGTGCAGTACTCCTTCAGGGTAACACTTCCAACAGCGCAGTATTCCTTCAGGACTACACTTCCAACAGTGCAGTACTCCTTCAGGGCAACACTTCCAACAGCGCAGTATTCCTTCAGGACTACACTTCCAACAGTGCAGGACTCCTTCAGGAGTACACTTCCAACAGCACAGTCTTCATTCAGGGCTACACTTCCAACAGCACAGTTCTCCTTCAGGGTTACACTTCCAACAGTGCAGTACTCCTTCTGGGCTGCAGTTCCAACAGTGCAGTACCACTTCAGGGTTACACTTTCAACAGCACAGCACTCCTTCAAGGTTACACATCCAACAGCGCAATACTCCTACAGGGCTACACTTCCAACAGCGCAGTACTCCTTCTGGGTTACACTTCGAACAGTGCAGTACTCCTTCAGGGCTACACTTCCTACAGCGCAGTGTTCCTTCAGGACTACACTTCCAACAGCGCAGTATTCCTTCAGGACTACACTTCCAACAGTGCAGTACTCCTTCAGGGCTACACTTCCAACATCGCAGTTCTCCTTCAGGGCTACACTTCCAACATCGCAGTACTCCTTCAGGGTTACACTACCAACAGCGCAGCACTCCTACAGGGCTACACCACCAATAGCACAGTACTCCTTCAGAGCTACACATCCAACATCGCAGAACTCGTTCAGGACTACACATCCAACAGCGCAGTACTCATTCAAGGCTACACGTCCAACAGAGCAGTACTCCTTCAAGGCTACACTTCCAAAAATGCAGTACTCCTTCAGGGCAACACTTGCAACAGCGCAGTATTCCTTCAGGATTACACTTCCAACAGCGCAGTACGCCTTCAGGACTACACTTCCTACAGCGCAGTGTTCCTTCAGGGCTTCACTTCCAACAGCTGAGTACTCCTTCTGGGTTACACTTCCAACAGTGCAGTACTCCTTCAGGACTACACTTCCAACAGCGCAGTATTCCTTCAGGGCTACACTTCCAACAGCGCAGTACTCCTTCAATGGTACACTTCCAACAGCGCAGTCCTCCATCAGGGGTACACTTCCAATGGCGCAATACTGCTGAAGCATTACACTTCCAACAGCGCAGTACTCCTTCAAGGCTACACTTCCAACAGTGCTGTACTCCTTCAGGGTTACTCTTCAAACAGCGCAGTACTTCATCATGGCTACACTTCCAAAAGCCCCCTACTCATTCTGGGCTGCAGTTCCAACAGCGCAGTACTCCTTCAGGGTTACACTTCCAACAGCGCAGTCCTCCTACAGGGTTACATGTTCAACAGCGCAATACTCCTTCAGGATTACACTTCCAACAGCGCAGTACTCCTTCAGGGCTCCGCTTCCAAAAGCGCAGTATTCCTTCAGGACTACACTTCCAACAGCGCAGTACTCCTTCAGGGCTCCGCTTCCAACAGCGCAGTATTCCTTCAGGACTACACTTCCAACAGTGCAGTACTCCTTCAGGACTACACTTCCAACAGCGCAGTACTCCTTCTGGGCTGCAGTTCCAACAGTGCAGTACCACTTCAGGGTTACACTTCCAACAGCACAGCACTCCTTCAAGGCTACACTTCCAACAGTGCAGTACTCCTTCAGGGCTACACTTCCAACATCGCAGAACTCGTTCAGGACTACACATCCAACAGCGCAGTACTCCTTCAAGGCTACACGTCCAACAGCGCAGTACTCCTTCAAGGCTACACTTCCAAAAGTGCAGTACTCCTTCAGGACAACACATCCAAAAGCGCAGTACTCCTTCAGGGCTACACTTCCAACAGCGCAGTACTCCTTCAGGGCTACACTTCCAACAGCGCCATACTCCTTCAAGGCTACACTTCCAAAAATGAAGTACTCCTTCAGGGCAACACTTGCAACAGCGCAGTATTCCTTCAGGATTACACTTCCAACAGCGCAGTACTCCTTCAGGACTACGCTTCGAACAGCGCAGTACTCCTTCAAGGCTACACTTCCAACAGTGCAGTACTCCTTCAGGGCTACACTTCCAACAGCGCAGTACTCCTTCTGGGTTACACTTCCAACAGCGCAGTACTCCTTTAAGGTTACACTTCAAACAGCGCAGTATTCCTTCAGGATTACACTTCCAACAGCGCAGTACTCCTTCAGGACTACACTTCCTACAGCGCAGTGTTCCTTCAAGGCTACACTTCCAACAGCGCAATACTCCTTCAGGGCTACGCTTCGAACAGCGCAGTACTCCTTCAAGGCTACACTTCCAACAGTGCAGTACTCCTTTAAGGTTACACATCCAACAGCGCAGTACTCCTTCAGGTGTACACTTCCAACAGCGCAGTACTCCATCAGGGGTACACTTCCAATGGTGCAATACTGCTTAAGCATTACAAGTCCAACAGGGCAGTACTCTGTAAGGGCTAAACTTCCAAAAGTGCAGGACTCCTTCAGGGCTACACTTTCAACAGCACAGTACTCCTTCAGGGTTACACTTCCAACAGCGCAGCACTCCTGCAGGGATACACTTCTATTATTGCAAGCCTCCTTCAGGGCTACACTTCCAACAATGCAGTACTCCTGCAGGGTTTCACTTCCAACAGCGCAGTACTCCTTCAGGACTACACTTCCAACAGCGCAGTCCTTGTTCAGGGTTACACTTCCAACAGTGCAGCACTCCTACCGGGCTACAATTCCAATAGTGCAGAACTCCTTCAGGGCTACACTTCCAACAGCGCTGTACTCCTTCAGGGCTACACTTCCAACAGCGCAGTACTCCTTCAAGGCTACACGTCCAACAGGGCAGTACTCCTTCAAGGCTACACTTCCAACAGTGCTGTACCCCTTCAGGGTTACACTTCCAACAACGCAGTACTCCTTCAGGGTTACACTACCAACAGGGCAGCACTCCTACCGGGCTACACCTCCAACAGCGCAGTAGTCCTTCAGGGATACACTTCCAACAGCGCAGTACTCCTTCAGGGCTTCGCTTCCAATAGCGCATGATCTCCTTCAAGGCTACACTTCCAAACGTGCAGTACCCCTTCAGGGCAACACTTCCAACAGCGCAGTATTCCTTCAGGACTACACGTCCAACAGCGCAGTACTCCTTCAGGGCTACACTTCCAACAGCGCAGTACTCCTTAAGGACTACACTTCCAACAGTGCAGTACTCCTTCAGGGCTACCCTTCCAACAGCGCAGTACTCCTTCAGGGTGACACTTCCAACAGCGCAGTACTCCTTCAGGGTGACACTTCCAACAGTGCAGCACTCCTACCGGGCTACAACTCCAATAGTGCAGTACTCCTTCAGGGCTACACTTGCAACAGCGCACAAATCCTTCAGGTCTACACATCCAACAGCGCAGTACTCCTTCAAGGCTACACGTCCAACAGGGCAGTACTCCATCATGGCTACACTTCCAACAGCGCATTACTCCTTCAGGGATACACTTCCAACAGCGCAGTCCTTGTTCAGGGTTAGTCTTCCAACAGCACAGTACTCCTTCAGGGTTACACTACCAACAGCGCAGCACTCCGACTGGGCTACACCACCAATAGCGCAGTACTCCTTCAGGGCTACACATCCAACATCGCAGAACTCGTTCAGGACTACACATCCAACAGCGCAGTACTCCTTCAAGGCTACACGTCCAACAGCGCAGTACTCCTTCAGGACAACACTTCCAAAAGCGCAGTATTCATTCAGGGCTACACTTCCAACATCGCAGTACTCCTTCTGGGCTACACGTCCAACAGCGCAGTACTCCTTCAGGACAACACTTCCAAAAGCGCAGTATTCATTCAGGGCTACACTTCCAACATCGCAGTACTCCTTCTGGGCTACACTTCCAACAGCGCAGTACTCCTTCAAGGCTACACTTCCAAAAGTGCTGTACTCCTTCAGAGCAACATTTCCAACAGCGCAGTACTGCTTGAGGGTTAAACTTCCAATAGTGCATTACTCCTTCAGGGCTTCACTTCCAAAAGCGCAGTACTTCTTCATGGTTACACTTCCAACAGAGCAGTACTCCTTCAGGTCTACACCTCCAATAGCGCAGCACTCATTCAGCACTACACGTCCAACAGCGCAGTACTCCTTCAGGACTACACATCCAACAGCGCAGTACTCCTTCAGGACTACACTTCCAAAAATGCAGTACTCCTTCAGGGCAACACTTCCAACAGCGCAGTATTCCTTCAGGATTACACTTCCAACAGTGCAGTACTCCTTCAGGACTACACTTCCAACAGCGCAGTACTCCTTCCGGACTACACTTCCAACAGCGCAGTATTCCTTCAGGGCTACACTTCCAACAGCGCAGTACTCCTTCAGGGCTACACTTCCAACAGAGCAGTGATCCTTCAGAGCTACACTTCCTACAGCGCAGTGTTCCTTCAGGGCTACACTTCCAAAAGTGCAGTACTCCTTCAGGGCAACACTTCCAACAGTGCAGTATTCCTTCAGGACTACACTTCCAACAGCACAGTACTCCTTCAGGGCTACACGTCCAACAGCGCAGTACTGCTTGAGGGTTACACTTCCAAAAGTGCATTACTCCTTCAGGGCGTCACTTCCAACAGCGCAGTATTCCCTCAGGGTGACACTTCTAACAGAGCAGTACTCCTTCAGGGCTACACCTCCAATAGCGCAGTACTCATTCAGGGCTACACGTCCAACAGCGCAGTACTCCTTCAGGACTACACATCCAACAGCGCAGTACTCCTTCAGGGCTACACTTCCTACAGCGCAGTACTCCTTCAAGGCTACACTTCCAAAAGTGCAGTACTCCTTCAGGGAACACTTCCAACAGCGCAATATTCCTTCCGGACTACACTTCCAACATCGCAGCACTCCTTCAGGGCTACACTTCCAACAGCGCAGTACTCCTTCTGGGTTACACTTCCAACAGCGCAGTATTCCTTCAGGACTACACTTCCAACAGTGCAGTACTCCTTCAGGGTAAGACTTCCGACAGCGCAGTATTCCTTCAGGACTACACTTCCAACAGTGCAGGACTCCTTCAGGGCAACACTTCCAACAGCGCAGTATTCCTTCAGGACTACACTTCCAACAGTGCAGTACTCCTTCAGGGCAACACTTCCAACAGCGCAGTCCTTGTTCAGGGTTACACTACCAACATCGCAGCACTCCTACTGGGCTACACCACCAATAGCGCAGTACTCCTTCAGGGCTACACATCCAAAAGTGCAGTACTCCTTCAGGACAATACTTCCAAAAGTGCAGTATTCATTCAGGACTACACTTCCAACAGTGCAGGGCTCCTTCAGGACTACACTTCCTACAGCGCAGTGTTCCTTCAGGGCTACACTTTCAACAGTGCAGTACTCCTTCAGGGCTACACTTCCAACAGCGCAGTACTCCTTCAAGGCTACACTTCCAAAAGTGCAGTGCTCCTTCAGGGAACACTTCCAACAGCGCAGTACTCCTTCAGGGTAACACTTCCGACAGCGCAGTATTCCTTCAGGACTACACTTCCAACAGTGCAGTACTCCTTCAGGGCAACACTTCCAACAGCACAGTTCTCATTCAGGGCTACACTTCCAACAGCACAGTTCTCCTTCAGGGCTACACTTCCAACATCGCAGTACTCCTTCAGGGTTACATTTCCAACAGTGCAGTACTCCTTCAGGACTACACTTCCAACATCGCAGTACTCCTTCAGGGTTACACTTCCAACAGCGCAGTACTCCTTCTGGGCTGCAGTTCCAACAGTGCAGTACCACTTCAGGGTTACACTTTCAACAGCACAGCACTCCTTCAAGGTTACACATCCAACAGCGCAGTACTCCTTCAGGGCGACACTTCCAACAGCGCAATACTCCTTCTGGGTTACACTTCGAACAGTGCAGTACTCCTTCAGGGCTACACTTCCTACAGCGCAGTGTTCCTTCAGGACTACACTTCCAACAGCACAGTATTCCTTCAGGACTACACTTCCAACAGTGCAGTACTCCTTCAGGGCTACACTTCCAACATCGCAGTTCTCCTTCAGGGCTACACTTCCAACATCGCAGTACTCCTTCAGGGTTACACTACCAACAGCGCAGCACTCCTACAGGGCTACACCACCAACAGCGCAGTACTCCTTCAGGGCTACACATCCAACATCGCAGAACTCGTTCAGGACTACACGTCCAACAGAGCAGTACTCCTTCAAGGCTACACTTCCAAAAATGCAGTACTCCTTCAGGGCAACACTTGCAACAGCGCAGTATTCCTTCAGGACTACACTTCCTACAGCGCAGTGTTCCTTCAGGGCTTCACTTCCAACAGCTGAGTACTCCTTCTGGGTTACACTTCCAACAGTGCAGTACTCCTTCAGGACTACACTTCCAACAGCGCAGTATTCCTTCAGGGCTACACTTCCAACAGCGCAATACTCCTTCAGGGCTACGCTTCGAACAGCGCAGTATTCCTTCAGGGCTACACTTCCAACAGCGCAGTACTCCTTCAGGTGTACACTTCCAACAGTGCAGTACTCCTTCAATGGTACACTTCCAACAGCGCAGTCCTCCATCAGGGGTACACTTCCAATGGCGCAATACTGCTGAAGCATTACACTTCCAACAGCGCAATACTCCTTCAGGGCTACGCTTCGAACAGCGCAGTATTCCTTCAGGGCTACACTTCCAACAGCGCAATACTCCTTCAGGGCTACGCTTCCAACAGCGCAGTTCTCCTTCAGGGCTACACTTCCAACAGCGCAGTATTCCTTCAGGACTACACTTCCAACAGTGCAGTACTCCTTCAGGGTAAGACTTCCGACAGCGCAGTATTCCTTCAGGACAACACTTCCAACAGTGCAGGACTCCTTCAGGGCAACACTTCCAACAGCGCAGTATTCCTTCAGGACTACACTTCCAACAGTGCAGGACTCCTACAGGACTACACATCCAACAGCGCAGTACTCCTTCATGGCTACACTTCCAAAAGCACATTACTCCTCTGGGCTGCAGTTCCAACAGCGCAGTACTCCTTCAGGGTTACTCTTCCAACAGCGCAGTACTCCTTCAGGGTTACTCTTCCAACAGCGCAGTACTCCTGCAGGGTTTCACTTCCAACAGCGCAGTCCTTGTTCAGGGTTACACATCCAACAGCGCAGCACTCCTTCAGGGTTACACTACCAACAGCGCAGCACTCCTACTGGGCTACACCACCAATAGCGCAGTACTCCTTCAGGGCTACACATCCAAAAGTGCAGTACTCCTTCAGGACAATACTTCCAAAAGTGCAGTATTCATTCAGGACTACACTTCCAACAGCGCAGTACTCCTTCAAGGCTACACTTCCAAAAGTGCAGTACTCCTTCAGGGAACACTTCCAACAGCGCAGTACTCCTTCTGGGTTACATTCCGACAGCGCAGTATTCCTTCAGGACTACACTTCCAACAGTGCAGTACTCCTTCAGGGTAAGACTTCCGACAGCGCAGTACTCCTTCAGGTCGACACTTCCAACAGCGCAATACTCCTTCAGGGCTACACTTCCAACAGTGCAGTACTCCTTCAGGGTAACACTTCCAACAGCGCAGTATTCCTTCAGGACTACACTTCCAACAGTGCAGTACTCCTTCAGGGCAACACTTCCAACAGCGCAGTATTCCTTCAGGACTACACTTCCAACAGTGCAGGACTCCTTCAGGAGTACACTTCCAACAGCACAGTCCTCATTCAGGGCTACACTTCCAACAGCACAGTTCTCCTTCAGGGTTACACTTCCAACAGTGCAGTACTCCTTCTGGGCTGCAGTTCCAACAGTGCAGTACCACTTCAGGGTTACACTTTCAACAGCACAGCACTCCTTCAAGGTTACACATCCAACAGCGCAATACTCCTACAGGGCTACACTTCCAACAGCGCAGTACTCCTTCTGGGTTACACTTCGAACAGTGCAGTACTCCTTCAGGGCTACACTTCCTACAGCGCAGTGTTCCTTCAGGACTACACTTCCAACAGCGCAGTATTCCTTCAGGACTACACTTCCAACAGTGCAGTACTCCTTCAGGGCTACACTTCCAACATCGCAGTTCTCCTTCAGGGCTACACTTCCAACATCGCAGTACTCCTTCAGGGTTACACTACCAACAGCGCAGCACTCCTACAGGGCTACACCACCAATAGCACAGTACTCCTTCAGAGCTACACATCCAACATCGCAGAACTCGTTCAGGACTACACATCCAACAGCGCAGTACTCATTCAAGGCTACACGTCCAACAGAGCAGTACTCCTTCAAGGCTACACTTCCAAAAATGCAGTACTCCTTCAGGGCAACACTTGCAACAGCGCAGTATTCCTTCAGGATTACACTTCCAACAGCGCAATACTCCTTCAGGGCTACGCTTCCAACAGCGCAGTTCTCCTTCAGGGCTACACTTCCGACAGCGCAGTATTCCTTCAGGACTACACTTCCAACAGTGCAGTACTCCTTCAGGGTAAGACTTCCGACAGCGCAGTATTCCTTCAGGACTACACTTCCAACAGTGCAGGACTCCTTCAGGGCAACACTTCCAACAGCGCAGTATTCCTTCAGGACTACACTTCCAACAGTGCAGGACTCCTACAGGACTACACATCCAACAGCGCAGTACTCCTTCATGGCTACACTTCCAAAAGCACATTACTCCTCTGGGCTGCAGTTCCAACAGCGCAGTACTCCTTCAGGGTTACTCTTCCAACAGCGCAGTACTCCTTCAGGGTTACTCTTCCAACAGCGCAGTACTCCTGCAGGGTTTCACTTCCAACAGCGCAGTCCTTGTTCAGGGTTACACATCCAACAGCGCAGCACTCCTTCAGGGTTACACTACCAACAGCGCAGCACTCCTACTGGGCTACACCACCAATAGCGCAGTACTCCTTCAGGGCTACACATCCAAAAGTGCAGTACTCCTTCAGGACAATACTTCCAAAAGTGCAGTATTCATTCAGGACTACACTTCCAACAGCGCAGTACTCCTTCAAGGCTACACTTCCAAAAGTGCAGTACTCCTTCAGGGAACACTTCCAACAGCGCAGTACTCCTTCTGGGTTACATTCCGACAGCGCAGTATTCCTTCAGGACTACACTTCCAACAGTGCAGTACTCCTTCAGGGTAAGACTTCCGACAGCGCAGTACTCCTTCAGGTCTACACTTCCAACAGCGCAATACTCCTTCAGGGCTACACTTCCAACAGTGCAGTACTCCTTCAGGGTAACACTTCCAACAGCGCAGTATTCCTTCAGGACTACACTTCCAACAGTGCAGTACTCCTTCAGGGCAACACTTCCAACAGCGCAGTATTCCTTCAGGACTACACTTCCAACAGTGCAGGACTCCTTCAGGAGTACACTTCCAACAGCACAGTCCTCATTCAGGGCTACACTTCCAACAGCACAGTTCTCCTTCAGGGTTACACTTCCAACAGTGCAGTACTCCTTCTGGGCTGCAGTTCCAACAGTGCAGTACCACTTCAGGGTTACACTTTCAACAGCACAGCACTCCTTCAAGGTTACACATCCAACAGCGCAATACTCCTACAGGGCTACACTTCCAACAGCGCAGTACTCCTTCTGGGTTACACTTCGAACAGTGCAGTACTCCTTCAGGGCTACACTTCCTACAGCGCAGTGTTCCTTCAGGACTACACTTCCAACAGCGCAGTATTCCTTCAGGACTACACTTCCAACAGTGCAGTACTCCTTCAGGGCTACACTTCCAACATCGCAGTTCTCCTTCAGGGCTACACTTCCAACATCGCAGTACTCCTTCAGGGTTACACTACCAACAGCGCAGCACTCCTACAGGGCTACACCACCAATAGCACAGTACTCCTTCAGAGCTACACATCCAACATCGCAGAACTCGTTCAGGACTACACATCCAACAGCGCAGTACTCATTCAAGGCTACACGTCCAACAGAGCAGTACTCCTTCAAGGCTACACTTCCAAAAATGCAGTACTCCTTCAGGGCAACACTTGCAACAGCGCAGTATTCCTTCAGGATTACACTTCCAACAGCGCAGTACGCCTTCAGGACTACACTTCCTACAGCGCAGTGTTCCTTCAGGGCTTCACTTCCAACAGCTGAGTACTCCTTCTGGGTTACACTTCCAACAGTGCAGTACTCCTTCAGGACTACACTTCCAACAGCGCAGTATTCCTTCAGGGCTACACTTCCAACAGCGCAGTACTCCTTCAATGGTACACTTCCAACAGCGCAGTCCTCCATCAGGGGTACACTTCCAATGGCGCAATACTGCTGAAGCATTACACTTCCAACAGCGCAGTACTCCTTCAAGGCTACACTTCCAACAGTGCTGTACTCCTTCAGGGTTACTCTTCAAACAGCGCAGTACTTCATCATGGCTACACTTCCAAAAGCCCCCTACTCATTCTGGGCTGCAGTTCCAACAGCGCAGTACTCCTTCAGGGTTACACTTCCAACAGCGCAGTCCTCCTACAGGGTTACATGTTCAACAGCGCAATACTCCTTCAGGATTACACTTCCAACAGCGCAGTACTCCTTCAGGGCTCCGCTTCCAAAAGCGCAGTATTCCTTCAGGACTACACTTCCAACAGCGCAGTACTCCTTCAGGGCTCCGCTTCCAACAGCGCAGTATTCCTTCAGGACTACACTTCCAACAGTGCAGTACTCCTTCAGGACTACACTTCCAACAGCGCAGTACTCCTTCTGGGCTGCAGTTCCAACAGTGCAGTACCACTTCAGGGTTACACTTCCAACAGCACAGCACTCCTTCAAGGCTACACTTCCAACAGTGCAGTACTCCTTCAGGGCTACACTTCCAACATCGCAGAACTCGTTCAGGACTACACATCCAACAGCGCAGTACTCCTTCAAGGCTACACGTCCAACAGCGCAGTACTCCTTCAAGGCTACACTTCCAAAAGTGCAGTACTCCTTCAGGACAACACATCCAAAAGCGCAGTACTCCTTCAGGGCTACACTTCCAACAGCGCAGTACTCCTTCAGGGCTACACTTCCAACAGCGCCATACTCCTTCAAGGCTACACTTCCAAAAATGAAGTACTCCTTCAGGGCAACACTTGCAACAGCGCAGTATTCCTTCAGGATTACACTTCCAACAGCGCAGTACTCCTTCAGGACTACGCTTCGAACAGCGCAGTACTCCTTCAAGGCTACACTTCCAACAGTGCAGTACTCCTTCAGGGCTACACTTTCAACAGTGCAGTACTCCTTCAGGGCTACACTTCCAACAGCGCAGTGCTCCTTCAGGACTACGCTTCGAACAGCGCAGTACTCCTTCAAGGCTACACTTCCAACAGTGCAGTACTCCTTCAGGGCTACACTTTCAACAGTGCAGTACTCCTTCAGGGCTACACTTCCAACAGCGCAGTACTCCTTCAAGGCTACACTTCCAAAAGTGCAGTGCTCCTTCAGGGAACACTTCCAACAGCGCAGTACTCCTTCAGGGTAACACTTCCGACAGCGCAGTATTCCTTCAGGACTACACTTCCAACAGTGCAGTACTCCTTCAGGGCAACACTTCCAACAGCACAGTTCTCATTCAGGGCTACACTTCCAACAGCACAGTTCTCCTTCAGGGCTACACTTCCAACATCGCAGTACTCCTTCAGGGTTACATTTCCAACAGTGCAGTACTCCTTCAGGACTACACTTCCAACATCGCAGTACTCCTTCAGGGTTACACTTCCAACAGCGCAGTACTCCTTCTGGGCTGCAGTTCCAACAGTGCAGTACCACTTCAGGGTTACACTTCCAACAGCACAGCACTCCTTCAAGGCTACACTTCCAACAGTGCAGTACTCCTTCAGGGCTACACTTCCAACATCGCAGAACTCGTTCAGGACTACACATCCAACAGCGCAGTACTCCTTCAAGGCTACACGTCCAACAGCGCAGTACTCCTTCAAGGCTACACTTCCAAAAGTGCAGTACTCCTTCAGGACAACACATCCAAAAGCGCAGTACTCCTTCAGGGCTACACTTCCAACAGCGCAGTACTCCTTCAGGGCTACACTTCCAACAGCGCCATACTCCTTCAAGGCTACACTTCCAAAAATGAAGTACTCCTTCAGGGCAACACTTGCAACAGCGCAGTATTCCTTCAGGATTACACTTCCAACAGCGCAGTACTCCTTCAGGACTACGCTTCGAACAGCGCAGTACTCCTTCAAGGCTACACTTCCAACAGTGCAGTACTCCTTCAGGGCTACACTTTCAACAGTGCAGTACTCCTTCAGGGCTACACTTCCAACAGCGCAGTGCTCCTTCAGGACTACGCTTCGAACAGCGCAGTACTCCTTCAAGGCTACACTTCCAACAGTGCAGTACTCCTTCAGGGCTACACTTTCAACAGTGCAGTACTCCTTCAGGGCTACACTTCCAACAGCGCAGTACTCCTTCAAGGCTACACTTCCAAAAGTGCAGTGCTCCTTCAGGGAACACTTCCAACAGCGCAGTACTCCTTCAGGGTAACACTTCCGACAGCGCAGTATTCCTTCAGGACTACACTTCCAACAGTGCAGTACTCCTTCAGGGCAACACTTCCAACAGCACAGTTCTCATTCAGGGCTACACTTCCAACAGCACAGTTCTCCTTCAGGGCTACACTTCCAACATCGCAGTACTCCTTCAGGGTTACATTTCCAACAGTGCAGTACTCCTTCAGGACTACACTTCCAACATCGCAGTACTCCTTCAGGGTTACACTTCCAACAGCGCAGTACTCCTTCTGGGCTGCAGTTCCAACAGTGCAGTACCACTTCAGGGTTACACTTTCAACAGCACAGCACTCCTTCAAGGTTACACATCCAACAGCGCAGTACTCCTTCAGGGCGACACTTCCAACAGCGCAATACTCCTTCTGGGTTACACTTCGAACAGTGCAGTACTCCTTCAGGGCTACACTTCCTACAGCGCAGTGTTCCTTCAGGACTACACTTCCAACAGCACAGTATTCCTTCAGGACTACACTTCCAACAGTGCAGTACTCCTTCAGGGCTACACTTCCAACATCGCAGTTCTCCTTCAGGGCTACACTTCCAACATCGCAGTACTCCTTCAGGGTTACACTACCAACAGCGCAGCACTCCTACAGGGCTACACCACCAACAGCGCAGTACTCCTTCAGGGCTACACATCCAACATCGCAGAACTCGTTCAGGACTACACGTCCAACAGAGCAGTACTCCTTCAAGGCTACACTTCCAAAAATGCAGTACTCCTTCAGGGCAACACTTGCAACAGCGCAGTATTCCTTCAGGACTATACTTCCAACAGCGCAGTATTCCTTCAGGGCTACACTTCCAACAGCGCAATACTCCTTCAGGGCTACGCTTCGAACAGCGCAGTATTCCTTCAGGGCTACACTTCCAACAGCGCAGTACTCCTTCAGGTGTACACTTCCAACAGCGCAGTCCTCCATCAGGGGTACACTTCCAATGGCGCAATACTGCTGAAGCATTACACTTCCAACAGCGCAATACTCCTTCAGGGCTACGCTTCGAACAGCGCAGTATTCCTTCAGGGCTACACTTCCAACAGCGCAATACTCCTTCAGGGCTACGCTTCCAACAGCGCAGTTCTCCTTCAGGGCTACACTTCCAACAGCGCAGTATTCCTTCAGGACTACACTTCCAACAGTGCAGTACTCCTTCAGGGTAAGACTTCCGACAGCGCAGTATTCCTTCAGGACTACACTTCCAACAGTGCAGGACTCCTTCAGGGCAACACTTCCAACAGCGCAGTATTCCTTCAGGACTACACTTCCAACAGTGCAGGACTCCTACAGGACTACACATCCAACAGCGCAGTACTCCTTCATGGCTACACTTCCAAAAGCACATTACTCCTCTGGGCTGCAGTTCCAACAGCGCAGTACTCCTTCAGGGTTACTCTTCCAACAGCGCAGTACTCCTTCAGGGTTACTCTTCCAACAGCGCAGTACTCCTGCAGGGTTTCACTTCCAACAGCGCAGTCCTTGTTCAGGGTTACACATCCAACAGCGCAGCACTCCTTCAGGGTTACACTACCAACAGCGCAGCACTCCTACTGGGCTACACCACCAATAGCGCAGTACTCCTTCAGGGCTACACATCCAAAAGTGCAGTACTCCTTCAGGACAATACTTCCAAAAGTGCAGTATTCATTCAGGACTACACTTCCAACAGCGCAGTACTCCTTCAAGGCGACACTTCCAAAAGTGCAGTACTCCTTCAGGGAACACTTCCAACAGCGCAGTACTCCTTCTGGGTTACATTCCGACAGCGCAGTATTCCTTCAGGACTACACTTCCAACAGTGCAGTACTCCTTCAGGGTAAGACTTCCGACAGCGCAGTACTCCTTCAGGTCTACACTTCCAACAGCGCAATACTCCTTCAGGGCTACACTTCCAACAGTGCAGTACTCCTTCAGGGTAACACTTCCAACAGCGCAGTATTCCTTCAGGACTACACTTCCAACAGTGCAGTACTCCTTCAGGGCAACACTTCCAGCAGCGCAGTATTCCTTCAGGACTACACTTCCAACAGTGCAGGACTCCTTCAGGAGTACACTTCCAACAGCACAGTCCTCATTCAGGGCTACACTTCCAACAGCACAGTTCTCCTTCAGGGTTACACTTCCAACAGTGCAGTACTCCTTCTGGGCTGCAGTTCCAACAGTGCAGTACCACTTCAGGGTTACACTTTCAACAGCACAGCACTCCTTCAAGGTTACACATCCAACAGCGCAATACTCCTACAGGGCTACACTTCCAACAGCGCAGTACTCCTTCTGGGTTACACTTCGAACAGTGCAGTACTCCTTCAGGGCTACACTTCCTACAGCGCAGTGTTCCTTCAGGACTACACTTCCAACAGCACAGTATTCCTTCAGGACTACACTTCCAACAGTGCAGTACTCCTTCAGGGCTACACTTCCAACATCGCAGTTCTCCTTCAGGGCTACACTTCCAACATCGCAGTACTCCTTCAGGGTTACACTACCAACAGCGCAGCACTCCTACAGGGCTACACCACCAATAGCACAGTACTCCTTCAGAGCTACACATCCAACATCGCAGAACTCGTTCAGGACTACACATCCAACAGCGCAGTACTCATTCAAGGCTACACGTCCAACAGAGCAGTACTCCTTCAAGGCTACACTTCCAAAAATGCAGTACTCCTTCAGGGCAACACTTGCAACAGCGCAGTATTCCTTCAGGATTACACTTCCAACAGCGCAGTACGCCTTCAGGACTACACTTCCTACAGCGCAGTGTTCCTTCAGGGCTTCACTTCCAACAGCTGAGTACTCCTTCTGGGTTACACTTCCAACAGTGCAGTACTCCTTCAGGACTACACTTCCAACAGCGCAGTATTCCTTCAGGGCTACACTTCCAACAGCGCAGTACTCCTTCAATGGTACACTTCCAACAGCGCAGTCCTCCATCAGGGGTACACTTCCAATGGCGCAATACTGCTGAAGCATTACACTTCCAACAGCGCAGTACTCCTTCAAGGCTACACTTCCAACAGTGCTGTACTCCTTCAGGGTTACTCTTCAAACAGCGCAGTACTTCATCATGGCTACACTTCCAAAAGCCCCCTACTCATTCTGGGCTGCAGTTCCAACAGCGCAGTACTCCTTCAGGGTTACACTTCCAACAGCGCAGTCCTCCTACAGGGTTACATGTTCAACAGCGCAATACTCCTTCAGGATTACACTTCCAACAGCGCAGTACTCCTTCAGGGCTCCGCTTCCAAAAGCGCAGTATTCCTTCAGGACTACACTTCCAACAGCGCAGTACTCCTTCAGGGCTCCGCTTCCAACAGCGCAGTATTCCTTCAGGACTACACTTCCAACAGTGCAGTACTCCTTCAGGACTACACTTCCAACAGCGCAGTACTCCTTCTGGGCTGCAGTTCCAACAGTGCAGTACCACTTCAGGGTTACACTTCCAACAGCACAGCACTCCTTCTGGGCTACACTTCCAACAGTGCAGTACTCCTTCAGGGCTACACTTCCAACATCGCAGAACTCGTTCAGGACTACACATCCAACAGCGCAGTACTCCTTCAAGGCTACACGTCCAACAGCGCAGTACTCCTTCAAGGCTACACTTCCAAAAGTGCAGTACTCCTTCAGGACAACACATCCAAAAGCGCAGTACTCCTTCAGGGCTACACTTCCAACAGCGCAGTACTCCTTCAGGGCTACACTTCCAACAGCGCCATACTCCTTCAAGGCTACACTTCCAAAAATGAAGTACTCCTTCAGGGCAACACTTGCAACAGCGCAGTATTCCTTCAGGATTACACTTCCAACAGCGCAGTACTCCTTCAGGACTACGCTTCGAACAGCGCAGTACTCCTTCAAGGCTACACTTCCAACAGTGCAGTACTCCTTCAGGGCTACACTTCCAACAGCGCAGTACTCCTTCTGGGTTACACTTCCAACAGCGCAGTACTCCTTTAAGGTTACACTTCAAACAGCGCAGTATTCCTTCAGGATTACACTTCCAACAGCGCAGTACTCCTTCAGGACTACACTTCCTACAGCGCAGTGTTCCTTCAAGGCTACACTTCCAACAGCGCAATACTCCTTCAGGGCTACGCTTCGAACAGCGCAGTACTCCTTCAAGGCTACACTTCCAACAGTGCAGTACTCCTTTAAGGTTACACATCCAACAGCGCAGTACTCCTTCAGGTGTACACTTCCAACAGCGCAGTACTCCATCAGGGGTACACTTCCAATGGTGCAATACTGCTTAAGCATTACAAGTCCAACAGGGCAGTACTCTGTAAGGGCTAAACTTCCAAAAGTGCAGGACTCCTTCAGGGCTACACTTTCAACAGCACAGTACTCCTTCAGGGTTACACTTCCAACAGCGCAGCACTCCTGCAGGGATACACTTCTATTATTGCAAGCCTCCTTCAGGGCTACACTTCCAACAATGCAGTACTCCTGCAGGGTTTCACTTCCAACAGCGCAGTACTCCTTCAGGGCTACACTTCCAACAGCGCAGTCCTTGTTCAGGGTTATACTTCCAACAGCGCAGTACTCCTTCAGGGTTACACTACCAACAGCGCAGTACTCCTTCAGGGCTACACTTCCAACAGCGCAGCACTCCTTCAAGGCTACACTTCCAACAGTGCAGCACTCCTACCGGACTACAACTCCAACAGTGCAGTTCTCCGTCAGGGCTACACTTCCAACAGCGCAGTACTCCTTCAGTGTTACACTACCAACAGCGCAGCACTCCTACTGGGCTACACCACCAATAACGCAGTACTCCTTCAGGGCTACACATCCAACAGCGCAGTACTCCTTCAAGGCTACACGTCCAACAGCGCAATACTCCTTCAAGGCTACACTTCCAACAGTGCTGTACTCCTTCAGGGTTACTCTTCAAACAGCGCAGTACTTCATCATGGCTACACTTCCAAAAGCGCATTACTCCTTCTGGGCTGCAGTTCCAACAGCGCAGTACTCCTTCAGGGTTACACTTCCAACAGCTCAGTCCTCCTACAGGGTTACATGTTCAACAGCGCAATACTCCTTCAGGGCAACACATCCAACAGTGCAGTACTCCTTCAGGGCTACATTTCCAATAGCGCAGTACTCCGTCAGGGCTACACTTCCAACAGCGCAGTACACCTTCAGGGCTACACTTCCAACAGCACAGTACTCCGTCAGGGCTACACCTCCAACAGCGCAGTACTCCTTAAAGGCTACACTTCCAACAGTGCAGTATTCCTTCAGGGGTACACTTCGAACAGCGCACTACTCCTTCAGCGCTACACTGCCAAAGCTGCAGTACTCCCACAGGGCTACGCTTCCAACAGCGCAGAACTCCTTCAGGGTTACATGTTCAACAGTGCAATACCCCTTCAGGGCTACACTTCTAAATGTGCAGTACTCCTTAAGGCAAGACTTCCAAAAGTGCAGTACTCCTTCAGGGCAACACATCCACCAGTGCAGTACTCCTTCAGGGTTGCATGTTCAAAAGCGCAGTACTCCTTCTGTGCAACACTTCCAACAGCGCAGTACTCCTTCAGGGCTACACATCCAACCGTGCAGTACACCTTCAAGGCTACACTTCCAAAAGTGCAGTACTCCTTCAGGGCTACACTTCCAATAGCGCAGTACTCCGTCAGGGCTACACTTCCAACAACGCAGCACTCCTACCGGGTTACACCTCCAATAGCGCAGTATTCCATCAGGGCTACACATCCACACGGTGCAGTACTCCTTCCGGGCAACACTTCTAACAGCGCAGTACTCCTTCAAGGCTACACTTCGAAAAGTGCAGTACTCCTTCAGGACAACGCTTCCAACAGTGCAGTATTCCTTCAGGGTTACACTTCCAACAGCACAGCACTCCTTCAATGCTACACTTCCAACAGTGCAGTACTCCTTCAGGGCTACACTTCCAACATCGCAGAACTCGTTCAGGACTACACATCCAACAGCGCAGTACTCCTTCAAGGCTACACGTCCAACAGCGCAGTACTCCTTCAAGGCTACATTTCCAAAAGTGCAGTACTCCTTCAGGACAACACATCCAAAAGCGCAGTACTCCTTCAGGGCTACACTTCCAACAGCGCAGTACTCCTTCAGGGCTACACTTCCAACAGCGCCGTACTCCTTCAAGGCTACACTTCCAAAAATGAAGTACTCCTTCAGGGCAACACTTGCAACAGCGCAGTATTCCTTCAGGATTACACTTCCAACAGCGCAGTACTCCTTCAGGACTACGCTTCGAACAGCGCAGTACTCCTTCAAGGCTACACTTCCAACAGTGCAGTACTCCTTCAGGGCTACACTTCCAACAGCGCAGTACTCCTTCTGGGTTACACTTCCAACAGCGCAGTACTCCTTTAAGGTTACACTTCCAACAGCGCAGTATTCCTTCAGGATTACACTTCCAACAGCGCAGTACTCCTTCAGGACTACACTTCCTACAGCGCAGTGTTCCTTCAAGGCTACACTTCCAACAGCGCAATACTCCTTCAGGGCTACGCTTCGAACAGCGCAGTACTCCTTCAAGGCTACACTTCCAACAGTGCAGTACTCCTTTAAGGTTACACATCCAACAGCGCAGTACTCCTTCAGGTGTACACTTCCAACAGCGCAGTACTCCATCAGGGGTACACTTCCAATGGTGCAATACTGCTTAAGCATTACAAGTCCAACAGGGCAGTACTCTGTAAGGGCTAAACTTCCAAAGGTGCAGGACTCCTTCAGGGCTACACTTTCAACAGCACAGTACTCCTTCAGGGTTACACTTCCAACAGCGCAGCACTCCTGCAGGGATACACTTCTATTATTGCAAGCCTCCTTCAGGGCTGCACTTCCAACAATGCAGTACTCCTGCAGGGTTTCACTTCCAACAGCGCAGTACTCCTTCAGGGCTACACTTCCAACAGCGCAGTCCTCCATCAGGGGTACACTTCCAATGGCGCAATACTGCTGAAGCATTACACTTCCAACAGCGCAGTACTCCTTCAAGGCTACACTTCCAACAGTGCTGTACTCCTTCAGGGTTACTCTTCAAACAGCGCAGTACTTCATCATGGCTACACTTCCAAAAGCCCCCTACTCATTCTGGGCTGCAGTTCCAACAGCGCAGTACTCCTTCAGGGTTACACTTCCAACAGCGCAGTCCTCCTACAGGGTTACATGTTCAACAGCGCAATACTCCTTCAGGATTACACTTCCAACAGCGCAGTACTCCTTCAGGGCTCCGCTTCCAAAAGCGCAGTATTCCTTCAGGACTACACTTCCAACAGCGCAGTACTCCTTCAGGGCTCCGCTTCCAACAGCGCAGTATTCCTTCAGGACTACACTTCCAACAGTGCAGTACTCCTTCAGGACTACACTTCCAACAGCGCAGTACTCCTTCTGGGCTGCAGTTCCAACAGTGCAGTACCACTTCAGGGTTACACTTCCAACAGCACAGCACTCCTTCAAGGCTACACTTCCAACAGTGCAGTACTCCTTCAGGGCTACACTTCCAACATCGCAGAACTCGTTCAGGACTACACATCCAACAGCGCAGTACTCCTTCAAGGCTACACGTCCAACAGCGCAGTACTCCTTCAAGGCTACACTTCCAAAAGTGCAGTACTCCTTCAGGACAACACATCCAAAAGCGCAGTACTCCTTCAGGGCTACACTTCCAACAGCGCAGTACTCCTTCAGGGCTACACTTCCAACAGCGCCATACTCCTTCAAGGCTACACTTCCAAAAATGAAGTACTCCTTCAGGGCAACACTTGCAACAGCGCAGTATTCCTTCAGGATTACACTTCCAACAGCGCAGTACTCCTTCAGGACTACGCTTCGAACAGCGCAGTACTCCTTCAAGGCTACACTTCCAACAGTGCAGTACTCCTTCAGGGCTACACTTCCAACAGCGCAGTACTCCTTCTGGGTTACACTTCCAACAGCGCAGTACTCCTTTAAGGTTACACTTCAAACAGCGCAGTATTCCTTCAGGATTACACTTCCAACAGCGCAGTACTCCTTCAGGACTACACTTCCTACAGCGCAGTGTTCCTTCAAGGCTACACTTCCAACAGCGCAATACTCCTTCAGGGCTACGCTTCGAACAGCGCAGTACTCCTTCAAGGCTACACTTCCAACAGTGCAGTACTCCTTTAAGGTTACACATCCAACAGCGCAGTACTCCTTCAGGTGTACACTTCCAACAGCGCAGTACTCCATCAGGGGTACACTTCCAATGGTGCAATACTGCTTAAGCATTACAAGTCCAACAGGGCAGTACTCTGTAAGGGCTAAACTTCCAAAAGTGCAGGACTCCTTCAGGGCTACACTTTCAACAGCACAGTACTCCTTCAGGGTTACACTTCCAACAGCGCAGCACTCCTGCAGGGATACACTTCTATTATTGCAAGCCTCCTTCAGGGCTACACTTCCAACAATGCAGTACTCCTGCAGGGTTTCACTTCCAACAGCGCAGTACTCCTTCAGGGCTACACTTCCAACAGCGCAGTCCTTGTTCAGGGTTATACTTCCAACAGCGCAGTACTCCTTCAGGGTTACACTACCAACAGCGCAGTACTCCTTCAGGGCTACACTTCCAACAGCGCAGCACTCCTTCAAGGCTACACTTCCAACAGTGCAGCACTCCTACCGGACTACAACTCCAACAGTGCAGTTCTCCGTCAGGGCTACACTTCCAACAGCGCAGTACTCCTTCAGTGTTACACTACCAACAGCGCAGCACTCCTACTGGGCTACACCACCAATAACGCAGTACTCCTTCAGGGCTACACATCCAACAGCGCAGTACTCCTTCAAGGCTACACGTCCAACAGCGCAATACTCCTTCAAGGCTACACTTCCAACAGTGCTGTACTCCTTCAGGGTTACTCTTCAAACAGCGCAGTACTTCATCATGGCTACACTTCCAAAAGCGCATTACTCCTTCTGGGCTGCAGTTCCAACAGCGCAGTACTCCTTCAGGGTTACACTTCCAACAGCTCAGTCCTCCTACAGGGTTACATGTTCAACAGCGCAATACTCCTTCAGGGCAACACATCCAACAGTGCAGTACTCCTTCAGGGCTACATTTCCAATAGCGCAGTACTCCGTCAGGGCTACACTTCCAACAGCGCAGTACACCTTCAGGGCTACACTTCCAACAGCACAGTACTCCGTCAGGGCTACACCTCCAACAGCGCAGTACTCCTTAAAGGCTACACTTCCAACAGTGCAGTATTCCTTCAGGGGTACACTTCGAACAGCGCACTACTCCTTCAGCGCTACACTGCCAAAGCTGCAGTACTCCCACAGGGCTACGCTTCCAACAGCGCAGAACTCCTTCAGGGTTACATGTTCAACAGTGCAATACCCCTTCAGGGCTACACTTCTAAATGTGCAGTACTCCTTAAGGCAAGACTTCCAAAAGTGCAGTACTCCTTCAGGGCAACACATCCACCAGTGCAGTACTCCTTCAGGGTTGCATGTTCAAAAGCGCAGTACTCCTTCTGTGCAACACTTCCAACAGCGCAGTACTCCTTCAGGGCTACACATCCAACCGTGCAGTACACCTTCAAGGCTACACTTCCAAAAGTGCAGTACTCCTTCAGGGCTACACTTCCAATAGCGCAGTACTCCGTCAGGGCTACACTTCCAACAACGCAGCACTCCTACCGGGTTACACCTCCAATAGCGCAGTATTCCATCAGGGCTACACATCCACACGGTGCAGTACTCCTTCCGGGCAACACTTCTAACAGCGCAGTACTCCTTCAAGGCTACACTTCGAAAAGTGCAGTACTCCTTCAGGACAACGCTTCCAAAAGTGCAGTACTCCTTCAGGGCTACACTTCCAACAGCGCAGTACTCCTTCAAGGCTACACTTCCAAAAGTGCAGTACTCCTTCAGAGCAACATTCCCAACAGCGCAGTACTGCTTGAGGGTTACACTTCCAAAAGTGCATTACTCCTTCAGGGCTTCACTTCCAACAGTGCAGTATTCCTTCAGGGTTACACTTCCAACAGCACAGCACTCCTTCAAGGCTACACTTCCAACAGTGCAGTACTCCTTCAGGGCTACACTTCCAACATCGCAGAACTCGTTCAGGACTACACATCCAACAGCGCAGTACTCCTTCAAGGCTACACGTCCAACAGCGCAGTACTCCTTCAAGGCTACACTTCCAAAAGTGCAGTACTCCTTCAGGACAACACATCCAAAAGCGCAGTACTCCTTCAGGGCTACACTTCCAACAGCGCAGTACTCCTTCAGGGCTACACTTCCAACAGCGCCGTACTCCTTCAAGGCTACACTTCCAAAAATGAAGTACTCCTTCAGGGCAACACTTGCAACAGCGCAGTATTCCTTCAGGATTACACTTCCAACAGCGCAGTACTCCTTCAGGACTACGCTTCGAACAGCGCAGTACTCCTTCAAGGCTACACTTCCAACAGTGCAGTACTCCTTCAGGGCTACACTTCCAACAGCGCAGTACTCCTTCTGGGTTACACTTCCAACAGCGCAGTACTCCTTTAAGGTTACACTTCAAACAGCGCAGTATTCCTTCAGGATTACACTTCCAACAGCGCAGTACTCCTTCAGGACTACACTTCCTACAGCGCAGTGTTCCTTCAAGGCTACACTTCCAACAGCGCAATACTCCTTCAGGGCTACGCTTCGAACAGCGCAGTACTCCTTCAAGGCTACACTTCCAACAGTGCAGTACTCCTTTAAGGTTACACATCCAACAGCGCAGTACTCCTTCAGGTGTACACTTCCAACAGCGCAGTACTCCATCAGGGGTACACTTCCAATGGTGCAATACTGCTTAAGCATTACAAGTCCAACAGGGCAGTACTCTGTAAGGGCTAAACTTCCAAAAGTGCAGGACTCCTTCAGGGCTACACTTTCAACAGCACAGTACTCCTTCAGGGTTACACTTCCAACAGCGCAGCACTCCTGCAGGGATACACTTCTATTATTGCAAGCCTCCTTCAGGGCTACACTTCCAACAATGCAGTACTCCTGCAGGGTTTCACTTCCAACAGCGCAGTACTCCTTCAGGGCTACACTTCCAACAGCGCAGTCCTTGTTCAGGGTTATACTTCCAACAGCGCAGTACTCCTTCAGGGTTACACTACCAACAGCGCAGTACTCCTTCAGGGCTACACTTCCAACAGCGCAGCACTCCTTCAAGGCTACACTTCCAACAGTGCAGCACTCCTACCGGACTACAACTCCAACAGTGCAGTTCTCCGTCAGGGCTACACTTCCAACAGCGCAGTACTCCTTCAGTGTTACACTACCAACAGCGCAGCACTCCTACTGGGCTACACCACCAATAACGCAGTACTCCTTCAGGGCTACACATCCAACAGCGCAGTACTCCTTCAAGGCTACACGTCCAACAGCGCAATACTCCTTCAAGGCTACACTTCCAACAGTGCTGTACTCCTTCAGGGTTACTCTTCAAACAGCGCAGTACTTCATCATGGCTACACTTCCAAAAGCGCATTACTCCTTCTGGGCTGCAGTTCCAACAGCGCAGTACTCCTTCAGGGTTACACTTCCATCAGCTCAGTCCTCCTACAGGGTTACATGTTCAACAGCGCAATACTCCTTCAGGGCAACACATCCAACAGTGCAGTACTCCTTCAGGGCTACATTTCCAATAGCGCAGTACTCCGTCAGGGCTACACTTCCAACAGCGCAGTACACCTTCAGGGCTACACTTCCAACAGCACAGTACTCCGTCAGGGCTACACCTCCAACAGCGCAGTACTCCTTAAAGGCTACACTTCCAACAGTGCAGTATTCCTTCAGGGGTACACTTCGAACAGCGCACTACTCCTTCAGCGCTACACTGCCAAAGCTGCAGTACTCCCACAGGGCTACGCTTCCAACAGCGCAGAACTCCTTCAGGGTTACATGTTCAACAGTGCAATACCCCTTCAGGGCTACACTTCTAAATGTGCAGTACTCCTTAAGGCAAGACTTCCAAAAGTGCAGTACTCCTTCAGGGCAACACATCCACCAGTGCAGTACTCCTTCAGGGTTGCATGTTCAAAAGCGCAGTACTCCTTCTGTGCAACACTTCCAACAGCGCAGTACTCCTTCAGGGCTACACATCCAACCGTGCAGTACACCTTCAAGGCTACACTTCCAAAAGTGCAGTACTCCTTCAGGGCTACACTTCCAATAGCGCAGTACTCCGTCAGGGCTACACTTCCAACAACGCAGCACTCCTACCGGGTTACACCTCCAATAGCGCAGTATTCCATCAGGGCTACACATCCACACGGTGCAGTACTCCTTCCGGGCAACACTTCTAACAGCGCAGTACTCCTTCAAGGCTACACTTCGAAAAGTGCAGTACTCCTTCAGGACAACGCTTCCAACAGTGCAGTATTCCTTCAGGGTTACACTTCCAACAGCACAGCACTCCTTCAATGCTACACTTCCAACAGTGCAGTACTCCTTCAGGGCTACACTTCCAACATCGCAGAACTCGTTCAGGACTACACATCCAACAGCGCAGTACTCCTTCAAGGCTACACGTCCAACAGCGCAGTACTCCTTCAAGGCTACATTTCCAAAAGTGCAGTACTCCTTCAGGACAACACATCCAAAAGCGCAGTACTCCTTCAGGGCTACACTTCCAACAGCGCAGTACTCCTTCAGGGCTACACTTCCAACAGCGCCGTACTCCTTCAAGGCTACACTTCCAAAAATGAAGTACTCCTTCAGGGCAACACTTGCAACAGCGCAGTATTCCTTCAGGATTACACTTCCAACAGCGCAGTACTCCTTCAGGACTACGCTTCGAACAGCGCAGTACTCCTTCAAGGCTACACTTCCAACAGTGCAGTACTCCTTCAGGGCTACACTTCCAACAGCGCAGTACTCCTTCTGGGTTACACTTCCAACAGCGCAGTACTCCTTTAAGGTTACACTTCCAACAGCGCAGTATTCCTTCAGGATTACACTTCCAACAGCGCAGTACTCCTTCAGGACTACACTTCCTACAGCGCAGTGTTCCTTCAAGGCTACACTTCCAACAGCGCAATACTCCTTCAGGGCTACGCTTCGAACAGCGCAGTACTCCTTCAAGGCTACACTTCCAACAGTGCAGTACTCCTTTAAGGTTACACATCCAACAGCGCAGTACTCCTTCAGGTGTACACTTCCAACAGCGCAGTACTCCATCAGGGGTACACTTCCAATGGTGCAATACTGCTTAAGCATTACAAGTCCAACAGGGCAGTACTCTGTAAGGGCTAAACTTCCAAAGGTGCAGGACTCCTTCAGGGCTACACTTTCAACAGCACAGTACTCCTTCAGGGTTACACTTCCAACAGCGCAGCACTCCTGCAGGGATACACTTCTATTATTGCAAGCCTCCTTCAGGGCTGCACTTCCAACAATGCAGTACTCCTGCAGGGTTTCACTTCCAACAGCGCAGTACTCCTTCAGGGCTACACTTCCAACAGCGCAGTCCTCCATCAGGGGTACACTTCCAATGGCGCAATACTGCTGAAGCATTACACTTCCAACAGCGCAGTACTCCTTCAAGGCTACACTTCCAACAGTGCTGTACTCCTTCAGGGTTACTCTTCAAACAGCGCAGTACTTCATCATGGCTACACTTCCAAAAGCCCCCTACTCATTCTGGGCTGCAGTTCCAACAGCGCAGTACTCCTTCAGGGTTACACTTCCAACAGCGCAGTCCTCCTACAGGGTTACATGTTCAACAGCGCAATACTCCTTCAGGATTACACTTCCAACAGCGCAGTACTCCTTCAGGGCTCCGCTTCCAAAAGCGCAGTATTCCTTCAGGACTACACTTCCAACAGCGCAGTACTCCTTCAGGGCTCCGCTTCCAACAGCGCAGTATTCCTTCAGGACTACACTTCCAACAGTGCAGTACTCCTTCAGGACTACACTTCCAACAGCGCAGTACTCCTTCTGGGCTGCAGTTCCAACAGTGCAGTACCACTTCAGGGTTACACTTCCAACAGCACAGCACTCCTTCAAGGCTACACTTCCAACAGTGCAGTACTCCTTCAGGGCTACACTTCCAACATCGCAGAACTCGTTCAGGACTACACATCCAACAGCGCAGTACTCCTTCAAGGCTACACGTCCAACAGCGCAGTACTCCTTCAAGGCTACACTTCCAAAAGTGCAGTACTCCTTCAGGACAACACATCCAAAAGCGCAGTACTCCTTCAGGGCTACACTTCCAACAGCGCAGTACTCCTTCAGGGCTACACTTCCAACAGCGCCATACTCCTTCAAGGCTACACTTCCAAAAATGAAGTACTCCTTCAGGGCAACACTTGCAACAGCGCAGTATTCCTTCAGGATTACACTTCCAACAGCGCAGTACTCCTTCAGGACTACGCTTCGAACAGCGCAGTACTCCTTCAAGGCTACACTTCCAACAGTGCAGTACTCCTTCAGGGCTACACTTCCAACAGCGCAGTACTCCTTCTGGGTTACACTTCCAACAGCGCAGTACTCCTTTAAGGTTACACTTCAAACAGCGCAGTATTCCTTCAGGATTACACTTCCAACAGCGCAGTACTCCTTCAGGACTACACTTCCTACAGCGCAGTGTTCCTTCAAGGCTACACTTCCAACAGCGCAATACTCCTTCAGGGCTACGCTTCGAACAGCGCAGTACTCCTTCAAGGCTACACTTCCAACAGTGCAGTACTCCTTTAAGGTTACACATCCAACAGCGCAGTACTCCTTCAGGTGTACACTTCCAACAGCGCAGTACTCCATCAGGGGTACACTTCCAATGGTGCAATACTGCTTAAGCATTACAAGTCCAACAGGGCAGTACTCTGTAAGGGCTAAACTTCCAAAGGTGCAGGACTCCTTCAGGGCTACACTTTCAACAGCACAGTACTCCTTCAGGGTTACACTTCCAACAGCGCAGCACTCCTGCAGGGATACACTTCTATTATTGCAAGCCTCCTTCAGGGCTGCACTTCCAACAATGCAGTACTCCTGCAGGGTTTCACTTCCAACAGCGCAGTACTCCTTCAGGGCTACACTTCCAACAGCGCAGTCCTCCATCAGGGGTACACTTCCAATGGCGCAATACTGCTGAAGCATTACACTTCCAACAGCGCAGTACTCCTTCAAGGCTACACTTCCAACAGTGCTGTACTCCTTCAGGGTTACTCTTCAAACAGCGCAGTACTTCATCATGGCTACACTTCCAAAAGCCCCCTACTCATTCTGGGCTGCAGTTCCAACAGCGCAGTACTCCTTCAGGGTTACACTTCCAACAGCGCAGTCCTCCTACAGGGTTACATGTTCAACAGCGCAATACTCCTTCAGGATTACACTTCCAACAGCGCAGTACTCCTTCAGGGCTCCGCTTCCAAAAGCGCAGTATTCCTTCAGGACTACACTTCCAACAGCGCAGTACTCCTTCAGGGCTCCGCTTCCAACAGCGCAGTATTCCTTCAGGACTACACTTCCAACAGTGCAGTACTCCTTCAGGACTACACTTCCAACAGCGCAGTACTCCTTCTGGGCTGCAGTTCCAACAGTGCAGTACCACTTCAGGGTTACACTTCCAACAGCACAGCACTCCTTCAAGGCTACACTTCCAACAGTGCAGTACTCCTTCAGGGCTACACTTCCAACATCGCAGAACTCGTTCAGGACTACACATCCAACAGCGCAGTACTCCTTCAAGGCTACACGTCCAACAGCGCAGTACTCCTTCAAGGCTACACTTCCAAAAGTGCAGTACTCCTTCAGGACAACACATCCAAAAGCGCAGTACTCCTTCAGGGCTACACTTCCAACAGCGCAGTACTCCTTCAGGGCTACACTTCCAACAGCGCCATACTCCTTCAAGGCTACACTTCCAAAAATGAAGTACTCCTTCAGGGCAACACTTGCAACAGCGCAGTATTCCTTCAGGATTACACTTCCAACAGCGCAGTACTCCTTCAGGACTACGCTTCGAACAGCGCAGTACTCCTTCAAGGCTACACTTCCAACAGTGCAGTACTCCTTCAGGGCTACACTTCCAACAGCGCAGTACTCCTTCTGGGTTACACTTCCAACAGCGCAGTACTCCTTTAAGGTTACACTTCAAACAGCGCAGTATTCCTTCAGGATTACACTTCCAACAGCGCAGTACTCCTTCAGGACTACACTTCCTACAGCGCAGTGTTCCTTCAAGGCTACACTTCCAACAGCGCAATACTCCTTCAGGGCTACGCTTCGAACAGCGCAGTACTCCTTCAAGGCTACACTTCCAACAGTGCAGTACTCCTTTAAGGTTACACATCCAACAGCGCAGTACTCCTTCAGGTGTACACTTCCAACAGCGCAGTACTCCATCAGGGGTACACTTCCAATGGTGCAATACTGCTTAAGCATTACAAGTCCAACAGGGCAGTACTCTGTAAGGGCTAAACTTCCAAAAGTGCAGGACTCCTTCAGGGCTACACTTTCAACAGCACAGTACTCCTTCAGGGTTACACTTCCAACAGCGCAGCACTCCTGCAGGGATACACTTCTATTATTGCAAGCCTCCTTCAGGGCTACACTTCCAACAATGCAGTACTCCTGCAGGGTTTCACTTCCAACAGCGCAGTACTCCTTCAGGGCTACACTTCCAACAGCGCAGTCCTTGTTCAGGGTTATACTTCCAACAGCGCAGTACTCCTTCAGGGTTACACTACCAACAGCGCAGTACTCCTTCAGGGCTACACTTCCAACAGCGCAGCACTCCTTCAAGGCTACACTTCCAACAGTGCAGCACTCCTACCGGACTACAACTCCAACAGTGCAGTTCTCCGTCAGGGCTACACTTCCAACAGCGCAGTACTCCTTCAGTGTTACACTACCAACAGCGCAGCACTCCTACTGGGCTACACCACCAATAACGCAGTACTCCTTCAGGGCTACACATCCAACAGCGCAGTACTCCTTCAAGGCTACACGTCCAACAGCGCAATACTCCTTCAAGGCTACACTTCCAACAGTGCTGTACTCCTTCAGGGTTACTCTTCAAACAGCGCAGTACTTCATCATGGCTACACTTCCAAAAGCGCATTACTCCTTCTGGGCTGCAGTTCCAACAGCGCAGTACTCCTTCAGGGTTACACTTCCAACAGCTCAGTCCTCCTACAGGGTTACATGTTCAACAGCGCAATACTCCTTCAGGGCAACACATCCAACAGTGCAGTACTCCTTCAGGGCTACATTTCCAATAGCGCAGTACTCCGTCAGGGCTACACTTCCAACAGCGCAGTACACCTTCAGGGCTACACTTCCAACAGCACAGTACTCCGTCAGGGCTACACCTCCAACAGCGCAGTACTCCTTAAAGGCTACACTTCCAACAGTGCAGTATTCCTTCAGGGGTACACTTCGAACAGCGCACTACTCCTTCAGCGCTACACTGCCAAAGCTGCAGTACTCCCACAGGGCTACGCTTCCAACAGCGCAGAACTCCTTCAGGGTTACATGTTCAACAGTGCAATACCCCTTCAGGGCTACACTTCTAAATGTGCAGTACTCCTTAAGGCAAGACTTCCAAAAGTGCAGTACTCCTTCAGGGCAACACATCCACCAGTGCAGTACTCCTTCAGGGTTGCATGTTCAAAAGCGCAGTACTCCTTCTGTGCAACACTTCCAACAGCGCAGTACTCCTTCAGGGCTACACATCCAACCGTGCAGTACACCTTCAAGGCTACACTTCCAAAAGTGCAGTACTCCTTCAGGGCTACACTTCCAATAGCGCAGTACTCCGTCAGGGCTACACTTCCAACAACGCAGCACTCCTACCGGGTTACACCTCCAATAGCGCAGTATTCCATCAGGGCTACACATCCACACGGTGCAGTACTCCTTCCGGGCAACACTTCTAACAGCGCAGTACTCCTTCAAGGCTACACTTCGAAAAGTGCAGTACTCCTTCAGGACAACGCTTCCAAAAGTGCAGTACTCCTTCAGGGCTACACTTCCAACAGCGCAGTACTCCTTCAAGGCTACACTTCCAAAAGTGCAGTACTCCTTCAGAGCAACATTCCCAACAGCGCAGTACTGCTTGAGGGTTACACTTCCAAAAGTGCATTACTCCTTCAGGGCTTCACTTCCAACAGTGCAGTATTCCTTCAGGGTTACACTTCCAACAGCACAGCACTCCTTCAAGGCTACACTTCCAACAGTGCAGTACTCCTTCAGGGCTACACTTCCAACATCGCAGAACTCGTTCAGGACTACACATCCAACAGCGCAGTACTCCTTCAAGGCTACACGTCCAACAGCGCAGTACTCCTTCAAGGCTACACTTCCAAAAGTGCAGTACTCCTTCAGGACAACACATCCAAAAGCGCAGTACTCCTTCAGGGCTACACTTCCAACAGCGCAGTACTCCTTCAGGGCTACACTTCCAACAGCGCCGTACTCCTTCAAGGCTACACTTCCAAAAATGAAGTACTCCTTCAGGGCAACACTTGCAACAGCGCAGTATTCCTTCAGGATTACACTTCCAACAGCGCAGTACTCCTTCAGGACTACGCTTCGAACAGCGCAGTACTCCTTCAAGGCTACACTTCCAACAGTGCAGTACTCCTTCAGGGCTACACTTCCAACAGCGCAGTACTCCTTCTGGGTTACACTTCCAACAGCGCAGTACTCCTTTAAGGTTACACTTCAAACAGCGCAGTATTCCTTCAGGATTACACTTCCAACAGCGCAGTACTCCTTCAGGACTACACTTCCTACAGCGCAGTGTTCCTTCAAGGCTACACTTCCAACAGCGCAATACTCCTTCAGGGCTACGCTTCGAACAGCGCAGTACTCCTTCAAGGCTACACTTCCAACAGTGCAGTACTCCTTTAAGGTTACACATCCAACAGCGCAGTACTCCTTCAGGTGTACACTTCCAACAGCGCAGTACTCCATCAGGGGTACACTTCCAATGGTGCAATACTGCTTAAGCATTACAAGTCCAACAGGGCAGTACTCTGTAAGGGCTAAACTTCCAAAAGTGCAGGACTCCTTCAGGGCTACACTTTCAACAGCACAGTACTCCTTCAGGGTTACACTTCCAACAGCGCAGCACTCCTGCAGGGATACACTTCTATTATTGCAAGCCTCCTTCAGGGCTACACTTCCAACAATGCAGTACTCCTGCAGGGTTTCACTTCCAACAGCGCAGTACTCCTTCAGGGCTACACTTCCAACAGCGCAGTCCTTGTTCAGGGTTATACTTCCAACAGCGCAGTACTCCTTCAGGGTTACACTACCAACAGCGCAGTACTCCTTCAGGGCTACACTTCCAACAGCGCAGCACTCCTTCAAGGCTACACTTCCAACAGTGCAGCACTCCTACCGGACTACAACTCCAACAGTGCAGTTCTCCGTCAGGGCTACACTTCCAACAGCGCAGTACTCCTTCAGTGTTACACTACCAACAGCGCAGCACTCCTACTGGGCTACACCACCAATAACGCAGTACTCCTTCAGGGCTACACATCCAACAGCGCAGTACTCCTTCAAGGCTACACGTCCAACAGCGCAATACTCCTTCAAGGCTACACTTCCAACAGTGCTGTACTCCTTCAGGGTTACTCTTCAAACAGCGCAGTACTTCATCATGGCTACACTTCCAAAAGCGCATTACTCCTTCTGGGCTGCAGTTCCAACAGCGCAGTACTCCTTCAGGGTTACACTTCCAACAGCTCAGTCCTCCTACAGGGTTACATGTTCAACAGCGCAATACTCCTTCAGGGCAACACATCCAACAGTGCAGTACTCCTTCAGGGCTACATTTCCAATAGCGCAGTACTCCGTCAGGGCTACACTTCCAACAGCGCAGTACACCTTCAGGGCTACACTTCCAACAGCACAGTACTCCGTCAGGGCTACACCTCCAACAGCGCAGTACTCCTTAAAGGCTACACTTCCAACAGTGCAGTATTCCTTCAGGGGTACACTTCGAACAGCGCACTACTCCTTCAGCGCTACACTGCCAAAGCTGCAGTACTCCCACAGGGCTACGCTTCCAACAGCGCAGAACTCCTTCAGGGTTACATGTTCAACAGTGCAATACCCCTTCAGGGCTACACTTCTAAATGTGCAGTACTCCTTAAGGCAAGACTTCCAAAAGTGCAGTACTCCTTCAGGGCAACACATCCACCAGTGCAGTACTCCTTCAGGGTTGCATGTTCAAAAGCGCAGTACTCCTTCTGTGCAACACTTCCAACAGCGCAGTACTCCTTCAGGGCTACACATCCAACCGTGCAGTACACCTTCAAGGCTACACTTCCAAAAGTGCAGTACTCCTTCAGGGCTACACTTCCAATAGCGCAGTACTCCGTCAGGGCTACACTTCCAACAACGCAGCACTCCTACCGGGTTACACCTCCAATAGCGCAGTATTCCATCAGGGCTACACATCCACACGGTGCAGTACTCCTTCCGGGCAACACTTCTAACAGCGCAGTACTCCTTCAAGGCTACACTTCGAAAAGTGCAGTACTCCTTCAGGACAACGCTTCCAAAAGTGCAGTACTCCTTCAGGGCTACACTTCCAACAGCGCAGTACTCCTTCAAGGCTACACTTCCAAAAGTGCAGTACTCCTTCAGAGCAACATTCCCAACAGCGCAGTACTGCTTGAGGGTTACACTTCCAAAAGTGCATTACTCCTTCAGGGCTTCACTTCCAACAGTGCAGTATTCCTTCAGGGTTACACTTCCAACAGCACAGCACTCCTTCAAGGCTACACTTCCAACAGTGCAGTACTCCTTCAGGGCTACACTTCCAACATCGCAGAACTCGTTCAGGACTACACATCCAACAGCGCAGTACTCCTTCAAGGCTACACGTCCAACAGCGCAGTACTCCTTCAAGGCTACACTTCCAAAAGTGCAGTACTCCTTCAGGACAACACATCCAAAAGCGCAGTACTCCTTCAGGGCTACACTTCCAACAGCGCAGTACTCCTTCAGGGCTACACTTCCAACAGCGCCGTACTCCTTCAAGGCTACACTTCCAAAAATGAAGTACTCCTTCAGGGCAACACTTGCAACAGCGCAGTATTCCTTCAGGATTACACTTCCAACAGCGCAGTACTCCTTCAGGACTACGCTTCGAACAGCGCAGTACTCCTTCAAGGCTACACTTCCAACAGTGCAGTACTCCTTCAGGGCTACACTTCCAACAGCGCAGTACTCCTTCTGGGTTACACTTCCAACAGCGCAGTACTCCTTTAAGGTTACACTTCAAACAGCGCAGTATTCCTTCAGGATTACACTTCCAACAGCGCAGTACTCCTTCAGGACTACACTTCCTACAGCGCAGTGTTCCTTCAAGGCTACACTTCCAACAGCGCAATACTCCTTCAGGGCTACGCTTCGAACAGCGCAGTACTCCTTCAAGGCTACACTTCCAACAGTGCAGTACTCCTTTAAGGTTACACATCCAACAGCGCAGTACTCCTTCAGGTGTACACTTCCAACAGCGCAGTACTCCATCAGGGGTACACTTCCAATGGTGCAATACTGCTTAAGCATTACAAGTCCAACAGGGCAGTACTCTGTAAGGGCTAAACTTCCAAAAGTGCAGGACTCCTTCAGGGCTACACTTTCAACAGCACAGTACTCCTTCAGGGTTACACTTCCAACAGCGCAGCACTCCTGCAGGGATACACTTCTATTATTGCAAGCCTCCTTCAGGGCTACACTTCCAACAATGCAGTACTCCTGCAGGGTTTCACTTCCAACAGCGCAGTACTCCTTCAGGGCTACACTTCCAACAGCGCAGTCCTTGTTCAGGGTTATACTTCCAACAGCGCAGTACTCCTTCAGGGTTACACTACCAACAGCGCAGTACTCCTTCAGGGCTACACTTCCAACAGCGCAGCACTCCTTCAAGGCTACACTTCCAACAGTGCAGCACTCCTACCGGACTACAACTCCAACAGTGCAGTTCTCCGTCAGGGCTACACTTCCAACAGCGCAGTACTCCTTCAGTGTTACACTACCAACAGCGCAGCACTCCTACTGGGCTACACCACCAATAGCGCAGTACTCCTTCAGGGCTACACATCCAACAGCGCAGTACTCCTTCAAGGCTACACGTCCAACAGCGCAATACTCCTTCAAGGCTACACTTCCAACAGTGCTGTACTCCTTCAGGGTTACTCTTCAAACAGCGCAGTACTTCATCATGGCTACACTTCCAAAAGCGCATTACTCCTTCTGGGCTGCAGTTCCAACAGCGCAGTACTCCTTCAGGGTTACACTTCCAACAGCTCAGTCCTCCTACAGGGTTACATGTTCAACAGCGCAATACTCCTTCAGGGCAACACATCCAACAGTGCAGTACTCCTTCAGGGCTACATTTCCAATAGCGCAGTACTCCGTCAGGGCTACACTTCCAACAGCGCAGTACACCTTCAGGGCTACACTTCCAACAGCACAGTACTCCGTCAGGGCTACACCTCCAACAGCGCAGTACTCCTTAAAGGCTACACTTCCAACAGTGCAGTATTCCTTCAGGGGTACACTTCGAACAGCGCACTACTCCTTCAGCGCTACACTGCCAAAGCTGCAGTACTCCCACAGGGCTACGCTTCCAACAGCGCAGAACTCCTTCAGGGTTACATGTTCAACAGTGCAATACCCCTTCAGGGCTACACTTCTAAATGTGCAGTACTCCTTAAGGCAAGACTTCCAAAAGTGCAGTACTCCTTCAGGGCAACACATCCACCAGTGCAGTACTCCTTCAGGGTTGCATGTTCAAAAGCGCAGTACTCCTTCTGTGCAACACTTCCAACAGCGCAGTACTCCTTCAGGGCTACACATTCAACCGTGCAGTACACCTTCAAGGCTACACTTCCAAAAGTGCAGTACTCCTTCAGGGCTACACTTCCAATAGCGCAGTACTCCGTCAGGGCTACACTTCCAACAACGCAGCACTCCTACCGGGTTACACCTCCAATAGCGCAGTATTCCATCAGGGCTACACATCCACACGGTGCAGTACTCCTTCCGGGCAACACTTCTAACAGCGCAGTACTCCTTCAAGGCTACACTTCGAAAAGTGCAGTACTCCTTCAGGACAACGCTTCCAAAAGTGCAGTACTCCTTCAGGGCTACACTTCCAACAGCGCAGTACTCCTTCAAGGCTACACTTCCAAAAGTGCAGTACTCCTTCAGAGCAACATTCCCAACAGCGCAGTACTGCTTGAGGGTTACACTTCCAAAAGTGCATTACTCCTTCAGGGCTTCACTTCCAACAGTGCAGTATTCCTTCAGGGTTACACTTCCAACAGAGCAGTACTCCTTCAGGTCTACACCTACAATAGCGCAGTACTCATTCAGGGCTACACGTCCAACAGCGCAGTACTCCTTCAGGACTACACATCCCACAGTGCAGTACTCCTTCAGGACTACACTTCCTACAGCGCAGTACTCCTTCAAGGCTACACTTCCAAAAGTCCAGTACTCCTTCAGGGCAACACTTCCAACAGCGCAGTACTCCTTCAGGACTACACTTCCAACAGCGCAGTACTCCTTCAGGGCTACACTTCCAATAGCGGAGTACTCCGTCAGGGCTACACTTCCAACAGCGCAGTACTCCTTCAGGGCTACACTTCCAACAGCACTGTAGTCCTTCAGGGCTACACTTCCACCAGTGCAGCACTCCTACCGGGCTACAACTCCAATAGTGCAGTACTCCTTCAGGGTTACACTTCCAACAGCGCAGTACTCCTTCCGGGCAACACTTCCAACAGCACAGAACTCCTTCAAGGCGACACTTCAAAAAGTGCAGTACTCCTTCAGGACAACGCTTCCAAAAGTGCAGTATTCATTCAGGGCTACACTTCCAACAGCGCAGTACTCCTTCAGGGCTACACTTCCAACAGCACAGTACTCCTTCAAGGCTACACTTCCAAAAGTGCATTACGCCTTCAGGGCTTCACTTCCAACAGTGCAGTGTTCCTTCAGGGTTACACTTCCAACAGAGCAGTACTCCTTACGTCTACACCTCCAACAGCGCAGTACTCCTTCAGGGCTACACTTCCAACAGCGCAGTACTCCTTCTGGGTTACATTTCCAACAGTGCAGTACTCCTTCAGGGCTACGCTTCCAACAGCGCAGTACTCCTTCAGGGCTACGCTTCCAACAGCGCAGTACTCCTTCAAGGCTACGCTTCCAACAGCGCAGTACTCCTTCAGGGCTACGCTTCCAACAGCGCAGTACTCCTTCAAGGCTACACTTCCAAAAGTGCAGACTCCTTCTGGGTTACACTTCCAACAGCACAGCACTCCTTGAAGGTTACACGTCCAACAGCGCAGTCCTCCATCAGGGGTATACTTCCAACGGCGCAATACTCCTTCAGCATTACACGTGCAACAGCGCAGTACTCTGTAAGGGCTAAACTTCCAAAAGTGCAGGACTCCTTCAGGGCTACACTTTCAACATCGCAGTACTCCTTCAGGGTTACACTTCCAACAGCGCAGTACTCTGTAAGGGCTAAACTTCCAAAAGTGCAGGACTCCTTCAGGGCTACACTTTCAACAGCGCAGTACTCCTTCAGGGTTACACTTCCAACAGCGCAGTCCACCTTCAGGGTTACACTTCCAACAGCGCAGTACTCCTGCACGGATACACTTCTATTATTGCAGGCCTCCTTCAGGGCTACCCTATCAACAATGCAGTACTCCTACAGGGTTACACTTCCAACAGCGCAGTCCTTGTTCAGGGTTACACTACCAAAAGCGCAGCACTCTTACTGGGCTGCACCACCAATAGCGCAGTACTCCTTCAGAGCTACACATCCAACAGCGCAGAACTCCTTCAGGACTACACTTCCAACAGCACTGTAGTCCTTCAGGGCTACACTTCCACCAGTGCAGCACTCCTACCGGGCTACAACTCCAATAGTGCAGTACTCCTTCAGGGTTACACTTCCAACAGCGCAGTACTCCTTCCGGGCAACACTTCCAACAGCACAGAACTCCTTCAAGGCGACACTTCAAAAAGTGCAGTACTCCTTCAGGACAACGCTTCCAAAAGTGCAGTATTCATTCAGGGCTACACTTCCAACAGCGCAGTACTCCTTCAGGGCTACACTTCCAACAGCACAGTACTCCTTCAAGGCTACACTTCCAAAAGTGCATTACGCCTTCAGGGCTTCACTTCCAACAGTGCAGTGTTCCTTCAGGGTTACACTTCCAACAGAGCAGTACTCCTTACGTCTACACCTCCAACAGCGCAGTACTCCTTCAGGGCTACACTTCCAACAGCGCAGTACTCCTTCTGGGTTACATTTCCAACAGTGCAGTACTCCTTCAGGGCTACGCTTCCAACAGCGCAGTACTCCTTCAGGGCTACGCTTCCAACAGCGCAGTACTCCTTCAAGGCTACGCTTCCAACAGCGCAGTACTCCTTCAGGGCTACGCTTCCAACAGCGCAGTACTCCTTCAAGGCTACACTTCCAAAAGTGCAGACTCCTTCTGGGTTACACTTCCAACAGCACAGCACTCCTTGAAGGTTACACGTCCAACAGCGCAGTCCTCCATCAGGGGTATACTTCCAACGGCGCAATACTCCTTCAGCATTACACGTGCAACAGCGCAGTACTCTGTAAGGGCTAAACTTCCAAAAGTGCAGGACTCCTTCAGGGCTACACTTTCAACATCGCAGTACTCCTTCAGGGTTACACTTCCAACAGCGCAGTACTCTGTAAGGGCTAAACTTCCAAAAGTGCAGGACTCCTTCAGGGCTACACTTTCAACAGCGCAGTACTCCTTCAGGGTTACACTTCCAACAGCGCAGTCCACCTTCAGGGTTACACTTCCAACAGCGCAGTACTCCTGCACGGATACACTTCTATTATTGCAGGCCTCCTTCAGGGCTACCCTATCAACAATGCAGTACTCCTACAGGGTTACACTTCCAACAGCGCAGTCCTTGTTCAGGGTTACACTACCAAAAGCGCAGCACTCTTACTGGGCTGCACCACCAATAGCGCAGTACTCCTTCAGAGCTACACATCCAACAGCGCAGAACTCCTTCAGGACTACACATCCAACAGTGCTGTACCCCTTCAGGGTTACTCTTCAAACAGCGCAGTACTCCTTCAGGGTTACACTTCCAACAGCGCAGTACTCCTTCAGGGCTACATTTGCAGTGGCGCAGTCCTTGTTCAGGGTTACACTACCAACAGCGCAGCACACCTACCGGGCTACACCTCCAATAGCGCAGTACTCCTTCAGGGCAACACATCCAACAGCGCAGAACTCCTTCGGGACTACACATCCAACAGCGCACTACTCCTTCAGCGCTACACTTCCAAAGCTGCAGTACTTCCACAGGCTACGCTTCCAACAGCGCAGTACTCCTTCAGAGTTACATGTTCAACAGTGCAATACCCCTTCAGGGCTACACTACTAAATGTGCAGTACTCCTTCAAGGCTACACTTCCAAAAGTGCAGTATTCCTTCAGGGTTACACTTCCAACGAGCAGTACTCCTTCAGGTCTACACCTCCAATAGCGCAGTACTCCTTCAGGACGACACTTCCTACAGCGCAGTACTCCTTCAAGGCTACACTTCCAAAAGTCCAGTACTCCTTCAGGGCAACACTTCGAACAGCGCAGTACTCCTTCAGGACTACACTTCCAACTGCGCAGTACTCCTTCAGGGCTACACTTCCAACAGCGCAGTACTCCTTCAGGGCTACACTTCCACCAGTGCAGCACTCCTACCGGGCTACAACTCCAATAGTGCAGTACTCAGTCAGGGCTACACTTCCAACTGCGCAGTACTCCTTCAGGGCTACACTTCCAACAGCGCAGTACTCCTTCAGGGCTACACTTCCACCAGTGCAGCACTCCTACCGGGCTACAACTCCAATAGTGCAGTACTCCTTCAGGGCTACACTTCCAACAGCACCGTACTCCTTCTGGGTTACACTTCCAACAGCGCAGTACTCCTGCACGGATACACTTCTACTATTGCAGGCCTCCTTCAGGGCTACACTTCCAACAACGCAGTACTCCCTCAGGACAACACTTCCAAAAGCGCAGTATTCATTCAGGGCTACACTTCCAAAAGCGCATTACTCCTTCTGGGCTGCAGTTCCAACAGCGCAGTACTTCTTCAGGGTTACACTTCCAACAACGCAGTACTCCTTCAAGGCTACACTTCCAAAAGTGCAGTACTCCTTCAGGGCTACACTTCCAACAGCGCAGTCCTTGTTCATGGTTGCACTTTAAACAGCGCAGCCCTCCTTCAGGGTTACACTACCAACAGCGCAGTACTCCTTCAATGCTACACTTCCAAAAGTGCAGTACTCCTTCAGGGCAACACTTCCAATAGCGCAGTATTCCTTCAGGACTACACTTCGAACAGCACAGCACTCCTTTAAGGTTACACGTTCAACAGTGCAGTACTCCTTCAATGGTACACTTCCAACGGCGCAGTACTCCTTTAGCATGACACATCCAACAGCGCAGTACTCTGTGAGGGCTAAACTTCCAAATGTGCAGGACTCCTTTAGGGCTACACTTCCAACAGCACAGCACTCTTACCGGGCTACTCCTCCAATAGCGCAGCACTCCTTCAGGGCTACACATCCAACAGCGCAGTACTCCTTCAAGGCTACACTTACAAACGTGCAGTACTCCTTCAGGGCTACACTTCCAACAGCGCAGTATTCCTTCACTGTTACACTTCCAACAGCGCAGTACTCCTTCAGAGTTACACTTCCAACAGTGCAGTTCTCCTTCAGAGTTACACTTCCAACAGTGCAGTTCTCCTTCAGAGTTACACTTCCAACAGAGCAGTACTCCTTCAGGGCTACACTTCCAACAGCGCAGTACTCCTTCAGGGCTACGCTTCCAACAGCGCAGTACTCCTTCAGGGCAACACTTCAAAAAGTGCAGTACTCCCTCAGGGCTACACATCCAACAGAGCAGTACTCCTTCAGGGCTACACTTCCAACAGCGCAGTACTCCTTCAGGGCTACACTTCCAACAGCGCAGCACTCCTTCAGGGTTACAATTCCAAAAGTGCAGCACTCCTAGCGGGCTACAACTCCAATAGTGCAGTACCCCTTCAGGGTTACATGTTCAACAGCGCAGTACTCCTTCAGGGTTACACTTCCAACAGCGCAGCAATCCTACCAGGCTACACGTCCAACAGAGCAGTATTCCTCCAGGGCTGCACTTCCAACAGCGCAGTAATCCTTCAGGGCTACACTTCCAACAGTGCAGTACTCCTTCAGGGCTGCACTTCCAAAATCGCAGTACTCCTTCAGGGCTACACTTCCAAATGTGCAGTACTCCATCAGGGCTATACTTCCAACAGCGCAGCCCTCCTTCAGGGTTACACTACCAACATCGCAGTATTCCTTCAGGGCTACACTACCAACAGCGCAGTACTCCTTCAGGGCTACACTTCCAACATCGCAGTATTCCTTCAGGGCTACACTTCCAACAGCGCAGTACTCCTTCAGGGCTACACTACCAACATCGCAGTATTCCTTCAGGGCTACACTACCAACAGCGCAGTACTCCTTCAGGGCTACACTTCCAACATCGCAGTATTCCTTCAGGGCTACACTTCCAACAGTGCAGTACTCCTTCAGGGCTGCACTTCCAAAATCGCAGTACTCCATCAGGGCTACACTTCCAACAACGTAGTACTCCTTCAGGGCTACACTTCCAACATCGCAGTACCCCTTCAGGGCTACACTTCCAAAAGCGCAGTACTCCTTCAGGGCTACACTTCCAACAGCGCAGTCCTTGTTCATAGTTACACTTTAAACAGCGCAGCCCTCCTTCAGGGTTACACTACCAACAGCGCAGTACTCCTTCAGGGCTACACTTCCAGCAGCGCAGTATTCCTTCAGGGCTACACTTCCAACAGCGCAGTATTCCTTCAGGACTACACTTCCAACAGCGCAGTACTCCTTCTGGGTTACACTTCCAACAGCGCAGTACTCCTTCATGGCTACACTTCCAAAAGCGCATTACTCCTTCTGGGCTGCAGTTCCAACAGCGCAGTACCCCTTCAGGGCTACACTTCCAAAAGCACAGTACTCCTTCAGCGCTACACTTCCAACATCGCAGTAACCCTTCAGGGCTACACTTCCAACAGCGCAGTCCTTGTTCATAGTTACACTTTAAACAGCGCAGCCCTCCTTCAGGGTTACACTTCCAACAGCGCAGTACTCCTTCAGGGCTATGCTTCCAACAGCGCAGTACTCCTTCAATGCTACACTTCCAAAAGTGCAGTACTCCTTCAGGGCAACACTTCCAATAGCGCAGTATTCCTTCAGGACTACACTTCGAACAGCGCAGTACTCCTTCAGGGCTACACTTCCAACAGCGCAGTATTCCTTCAGGGCTACACTTCCAACAGCGCAGTACTCCTTCAATGGTACACTTCCAACGGCGCAGTACTCCTTTAGCATGACACATCCAACAGCGCAGCACTCCTACCATGCTACACGTCCAACAGAGCAGTATTCCTCCAGGGCTGCACTTCCAACAGCGCAGTATTCCTTCAGGACTACACTTCCAACAGCGCAGTAATCCTTCAGGGCTACACTTCCAACAGTGCAGTACTCCTTCAGGGCTGCACTTCCAAAATCGCAGTACTCCTTCAAGGCTACACTTCCAACAGCGCAGTACTCCTTCAGGGCTACACTTCCAAATGTGCAGTACTCCTTCAGGGCTGCACTTCCAACAGCGCAGTACTCCTTCAGGGTTACAATTCCAACAGCGCAGTACTCCTTCAATGCTACACTTCCAACAGCGCAGTACTCCCTCAGGGCAACACTTCCAACAGTGCAGTACTCCTTCAACGCGACACTTCCAACAGCGCTGTAATCCTTCAGGGGTACATGTTCAACAGCGCAGTACTCCTTCAGGGTTACATGTTCAACAGCGCAGTACTCCTTCAGGGTTACGCTTTCAACAGCACAGCACTCCTTCAAGGTTACACATCCAACAACACAGTACTCCTTCAGGGCTACACTTTCAACAGTGCAGCACTCCTTCAGGGCTATGCTTCCAACAGCGCAGTACTCCTTCAATGCTACACTTCCAAAAGTGCAGTACTCCTTCGGGGCAACACTTCCAACAGCGCAGCACTCCTTCAGGGCTACAGTTCCAACAGCGCAGTACTCCTTCAGGGCTACACTTCCAACAGCGCAGTATTCCTTCAGGACTACACTTCCAACAGCGCAGTACTCCTTCTGGGTTACACTTCCAACAGCGCAGTACTCGTTCATGGCTACACTTCCAAAAGCGCATTACTCCTTCAGGGCTACACTTCCAACAGCGCAGTCCATGTTCATAGTTACACTTTAAACAGCGCAGCCCTCCTTCAGGGTTACACTTCCAACAGCGCAGTACTCCTTCAGGGCTATGCTTCCAACAGCGCAGTACTCCTTCAATGCTACACTTCCAAAAGTGCAGTACTCCTTCAGGGCAACACTTCCAATAGCGCAGTATTCCTTCAGGACTACACTTCGAACAGCGCAGTACTCCTTCAGGGCTACACTTCCAACAGCGCAGTATTCCTTCAGGGCTACACTTCCAACAGCGCAGTACTCCTTCAATGGTACACTTCCAACGGCGCAGTACTCCTTTAGCATGACACATCCAACAGCGCAGCACTCCTACCATGCTACACGTCCAACAGAGCAGTATTCCTCCAGGGCTGCACTTCCAACAGCGCAGTATTCCTTCAGGACTACACTTCCAACAGCGCAGTAATCCTTCAGGGCTACACTTCCAACAGTGCAGTACTCCTTCAGGGCTGCACTTCCAAAATCGCAGTACTCCTTCAGGGCTGCACTTCCAACAGCGCAGTACTCCTTCAAGGCTACACTTCCAACAGCGCAGTACTCCTTCAGGGCTACACTTCCAAATGTGCAGTACTCCTTCAGGGCTGCACTTCCAACAGCGCAGTACTCCTTCAGGGTTACACTTCCAACAGCGCAGTACTCCTTCAATGCTACACTTCCAACAGCGCAGTACTCCCTCAGGGCAACACTTCCAACAGTGCAGTACTCCTTCAACGCGACACTTCCAACAGTGCTGTAATCCTTCAGGGGTACATGTTCAACAGCGCAGTACTCCTTCAGGGTTACATGTTCAACAGCGCAGTACTCCTTCAGGGTTACGCTTTCAACAGCACAGCACTCCTTCAAGGTTACACATCCAACAACACAGTACGCCTTCAGGGCTACACTTTCAACAGTGCAGCACTCCTTCAGGGCTATGCTTCCAACAGCGCAGTACTCCTTCAATGCTACACTTCCAAAAGTGCAGTACTCCTTCGGGGCAACACTTCCAACAGCGCAGCACTCCTTCAGGGCTACACTTCCAACAGCGCAGTATTCCTTCAGGACTACACTTCCAACAGCGCAGTACTCCTTCTGGGTTACACTTCCAACAGCGCAGTACTCCTTCATGGCTACACTTCCAAAAGCGCATTACTCCTTCTGGGCTGCAGTTCCAACAGCGCAGTTCTCCTTCAGAGTTACACTTCCAACAGAGCAGTACTCCTTCAGGGCTACACTTCCAAAAGCGCAGTACTCCTTCCGGGCTACACTTCCAACAGCGCAGTCCTTGTTCATAGTTACACTTTAAACAGCGCAGCCCTCCTTCAGGGTTACACTTCCAACAGCGCAGCACTCCTACCAGGCTACACGTCCAACAGAGCAGTATTCCTCCAGGGCTACCCTTCCAACAGTGCAGTACTCCTTCAGGGCTGCACTTCCAAAATCGCAGTACTCCTTCAGGGCTACCCTTCCAACAGCGCAGCCCTCCTTCAGGGTTACACTTCCAACAGCGCAGTACTCCTTCAATGCTACACTTCCAACAGCGCAGTACTCCCTCAGGGCAACACTTCCAACAGTGCAGTACTCCTTCAACGCGACACTTCCAACAGTGCTGTAATCCTTCAGGGGTACATGTTCAACAGCGCAGTACTCCTTCAGGGTTACATGTTCAACAGCGCAGTACTCCTTCAGGGTTACGCTTTCAACAGCACAGCACTCCTTCAAGGTTACACATCCAACAACACAGTACGCCTTCAGGGCTACACTTTCAACAGTGCAGCACTCCTTCAGGGCTATGCTTCCAACAGCGCAGTACTCCTTCAATGCTACACTTCCAAAAGTGCAGTACTCCTTCGGGGCAACACTTCCAACAGCGCAGAACTCCTTCAGGGCTACACTTCCAACAGCGCAGTATTCCTTCAGGACTACACTTCCAACAGCGCAGTACTCCTTCTGGGTTACACTTCCAACAGCGCAGTACTCCTTCATGGCTACACTTCCAAAAGCGCATTACTCCTTCTGGGCTGCAGTTCCAACAGCGCAGTTCTCCTTCAGAGTTACACTTCCAACAGAGCAGTACTCCTTCAGGGCTACACTTCCAAAAGCGCAGTACTCCTTCCGGGCTACACTTCCAACAGCGCAGTCCTTGTTCATAGTTACACTTTAAACAGCGCAGCCCTCCTTCAGGGTTACACTTCCAACAGCGCAGCACTCCTACCAGGCTACACGTCCAACAGAGCAGTATTCCTCCAGGGCTACCCTTCCAACAGTGCAGTACTCCTTCAGGGCTGCACTTCCAAAATCGCAGTACTCCTTCAGGGCTACCCTTCCAACAGCGCAGCCCTCCTTCAGGGTTACACTACCAACAGCGCAGTACTCCTTCAGGGCTACACTTCCAACATCGCAGTACTCCTTCAGGGCTACACTTCCAACAGCGCAGTACTCCTTCAGTGCTACTCTTCCAAAAGTGCAGTACTCCTTCAGGGCAACACTTCAAACAGCGCAGTACTCCTTCAATGCTACACTTCCAACAGCGCAGTACTCCCTCAGGGCAACACTTCCAACAGTGCAGTACTCCTTCAACGCGACACTTCCAACAGCGCTGTAATCCTTCAGGGGTACATGTTCAACAGCGCAGTACTCCTTCAGGGTTACGCTTTCAACAGCACAGCACTCCTTCAAGGTTACACATCCAACAACACAGTACTCCTTCAGGGCTACACTTTCAACAGTGCAGCACTCCTTCAGGGCTATGCTTCCAACAGCGCAGTACTCCTTCAATGCTACACTTCCAAAAGTGCAGTACTCCTTCGGGGCAACACTTCCAACAGCGCAGCACTCCTTCAGGGCTACAGTTCCAACAGCGCAGTACTCCTTCAGGGCTACACTTCCAACAGCGCAGTATTCCTTCAGGACTACACTTCCAACAGCGCAGTACTCCTTCTGGGTTACACTTCCAACAGCGCAGTACTCGTTCATGGCTACACTTCCAAAAGCGCATTACTCCTTCAGGGCTACACTTCCAACAGCGCAGTCCATGTTCATAGTTACACTTTAAACAGCGCAGCCCTCCTTCAGGGTTACACTTCCAACAGCGCAGTACTCCTTCAGGGCTATGTTTCCAACAGCGCAGTACTCCTTCAATGCTACACTTCCAAAAGTGCAGTACTCCTTCAGGGCAACACTTCCAATAGCGCAGTATTCCTTCAGGACTACACTTCGAACAGCGCAGTACTCCTTCAGGGCTACACTTCCAACAGCGCAGTATTCCTTCAGGGCTACACTTCCAACAGCGCAGTACTCCTTCAATGGTACACTTCCAACGGCGCAGTACTCCTTTAGCATGACACATCCAACAGCGCAGCACTCCTACCATGCTACACGTCCAACAGAGCAGTATTCCTCCAGGGCTGCACTTCCAACAGCGCAGTATTCCTTCAGGACTACACTTCCAACAGCGCAGTAATCCTTCAGGGCTACACTTCCAACAGTGCAGTACTCCTTCAGGGCAGCACTTCCAAAATCGCAGTACTCCTTCAGGGCTGCACTTCCAACAGCGCAGTACTCCTTCAAGGCTACACTTCCAACAGCGCAGTACTCCTTCAGGGCTACACTTCCAAATGTGCTGTACTCCTTCAGGGCTGCACTTCCAACAGCGCAGTACTCCTTCAGGGTTACACTTCCAACAGCGCAGTACTCCTTCAATGCTACACTTCCAACAGCGCAGTACTCCCTCAGGGCAACACTTCCAACAGTGCAGTACTCCTTCAACGCGACACTTCCAACAGTGCTGTAATCCTTCAGGGGTACATGTTCAACAGCGCAGTACTCCTTCAGGGTTACATGTTCAACAGCGCAGTACTCCTTCAGGGTTACGCTTTCAACAGCACAGCACTCCTTCAAGGTTACACATCCAACAACACAGTACGCCTTCAGGGCTACACTTTCAACAGTGCAGCACTCCTTCAGGGCTATGCTTCCAACAGCGCAGTACTCCTTCAATGCTACACTTCCAAAAGTGCAGTACTCCTTCGGGGCAACACTTCCAACAGCGCAGCACTCCTTCAGGGCTACACTTCCAACAGCGCAGTATTCCTTCAGGACTACACTTCCAACAGCGCAGTACTCCTTCTGGGTTACACTTCCAACAGCGCAGTACTCCTTCATGGCTACACTTCCAAAAGCGCATTACTCCTTCTGGGCTGCAGTTCCAACAGCGCAGTTCTCCTTCAGAGTTACACTTCCAACAGAGCAGTACTCCTTCAGGGCTACACTTCCAAAAGCGCAGTACTCCTTCCGGGCTACACTTCCAACAGCGCAGTCCTTGTTCATAGTTACACTTTAAACAGCGCAGCCCTCCTTCAGGGTTACACTTCCAACAGCGCAGCACTCCTACCAGGCTACACGTCCAACAGAGCAGTATTCCTCCAGGGCTACCCTTCCAACAGTGCAGTACTCCTTCAGGGCTGCACTTCCAAAATCGCAGTACTCCTTCAGGGCTACCCTTCCAACAGCGCAGCCCTCCTTCAGGGTTACACTACCAACAGCGCAGTACTCCTTCAGGGCTACACTTCCAACATCGCAGTACTCCTTCAGGGCTACACTTCCAACATCGCAGTACTCCTTCAGGGCTACACTTCCAACAGCGCAGTACTCCTTCAGTGCTACTCTTCCAAAAGTGCAGTACTCCTTCAGGGCAACACTTCAAACAGCGCAGTACTCCCTCAGGGCAACACGTCCAACAGCGCAGTACTCCTTCAGGGCAACACACCCAACAGGGCAGTATTCCTTCAGGGCAACACTTCCAACATCGCAGTACTCCTTCAACGCGACACTTCCAACAGCGCAGTACTCCTTCAGGGCTACAGTTCCAACAGCGCAGTACTCCTTCAGGGCTACACTTCCAACAGCGCAGTATTCCTTCAGGACTACACTTCCAACAGCGCAGCACTCCATCTGGGTTACACTTCCAACAGCGCAGTACTCGTTCATGGCTACACTTCCAAAAGCGCATTACTCCTTCAGGGCTACACTTCCAACAGCGCAGTCCATGTTCATAGTTACACTTTAAACAGCGCAGCCCTCCTTCAGGGTTACACTTCCAACAGCGCAGTACTCCTTCAGAGCTACACTTCCTACAGCGCAGTGTTCCTTCAGGGCTACACTTCCAAAAGTGCAGTACTCCTTCAGGGCAACACTTCCAATAGCGCAGTATTCCTTCAGGACTACACTTCGAACAGCGCAGTACTCCTTCAGGGCTACACTTCCAACAGCGCAGTATTCCTTCAGGGCTACACTTCCAACAGCGCAGTACTCCTTCAATGGTACACTTCCAACGGCGCAGTACTCCTTTAGCATGACACATCCAACAGCGCAGCACTCCTACCATGCTACACGTCCAACAGAGCAGTATTCCTCCAGGGCTGCACTTCCAACAGCGCAGTATTCCTTCAGGACTACACTTCCAACAGCGCAGTAATCCTTCAGGGCTACACTTCCAACAGTGCAGTACTCCTTCAGGGCTGCACTTCCAAAATCGCAGTACTCCTTCAGGGCTGCACTTCCAACAGCGCAGTACTCCTTCAAGGCTACACTTCCAACAGCGCAGTACTCCTTCAGGGCTACACTTCCAAATGTGCAGTACTCCTTCAGGGCTGCACTTCCAACAGCGCAGTACTCCTTCAGGGTTACACTTCCAACAGCGCAGTACTCCTTCAATGCTACACTTCCAACAGCGCAGTACTCCCTCAGGGCAACACTTCCAACAGTGCAGTACTCCTTCAACGCGACACTTCCAACAGTGCTGTAATCCTTCAGGGGTACATGTTCAACAGCGCAGTACTCCTTCAGGGTTACATGTTCAACAGCGCAGTACTCCTTCAGGGTTACGCTTACAACAGCACAGCACTCCTTCAAGGTTACACATCCAACAACACAGTACGCCTTCAGGGCTACACTTTCAACAGTGCAGCACTCCTTCAGGGCTATGCTTCCAACAGCGCAGTACTCCTTCAATGCTACACTTCCAAAAGTGCAGTACTCCTTCGGGGCAACACTTCCAACAGCGCAGCACTCCTTCAGGGCTACACTTCCAACAGCGCAGTATTCCTTCAGGACTACACTTCCAACAGCGCAGTACTCCTTCTGGGTTACACTTCCAACAGCGCAGTACTCCTTCATGGCTACACTTCCAAAAGCGCATTACTCCTTCTGGGCTGCAGTTCCAACAGCGCAGTTCTCCTTCAGAGTTACACTTCCAACAGAGCAGTACTCCTTCAGGGCTACACTTCCAAAAGCGCAGTACTCCTTCCGGGCTACACTTCCAACAGCGCAGTCCTTGTTCATAGTTACACTTTAAACAGCGCAGCCCTCCTTCAGGGTTACACTTCCAACAGCGCAGCACTCCTACCAGGCTACACGTCCAACAGAGCAGTATTCCTCCAGGGCTACCCTTCCAACAGTGCAGTACTCCTTCAGGGCTGCACTTCCAAAATCGCAGTACTCCTTCAGGGCTACCCTTCCAACAGCGCAGCCCTCCTTCAGGGTTACACTACCAACAGCGCAGTACTCCTTCAGGGCTACACTTCCAACATCGCAGTACTCCTTCAGGGCTACACTTCCAACAGCGCAGTACTCCTTCAGTGCTACTCTTCCAAAAGTGCAGTACTCCTTCAGGGCAACACTTCAAACAGCGCAGTACTCCCTCAGGGCAACACGTCCAACAGCGCAGTACTCCTTCAGGGCAACACACCCAACAGGGCAGTATTCCTTCAGGGCAACACTTCCAACATCGCAGTACTCCTTCAACGCGACACTTCCAACAGCGCTGTAATCCTTCAGGGGTACATGTTCAACAGCGCATAACTCCTTCAGGGTTACATGTTCAACAGCGCTGTACTCCTTCAGGGTCACACTTCCAACAGTGCAGCACTCCTTCAGGGCTATGCTTCCAACAGCGCAGTACTCCTTCAATGCTACACTTCCAAAAGTGCAGTACTCCTTCAGGGCAACACTTCCAACAGCGCAGTATTCCTTCAGGGCTACACTTCCAATAGCGCAGTACTCCTTCAGGGCTACACTTCCAACAGCGCAGCACTCCTTCAGGGCTACGCTTCCAACAGCGCAGTACTCCCTCAAGGCTACACTTCCAAAAGTGCAGTACTCCTTCGGGGTTACTCTTCCAACAGCACAGCACTCCTTCAAGGTTACACATCCAAAAACGCAGTACTCCTTCAGGGCTACACTTTCAACAGCGCTATACTCCTTCAGGGTCACACTTCCAACAGTGCAGCACTCCTTCAGGGCTATGCTTCCAACAGCGCAGTACTCCTTCAATGCTACACTTCCAAAAGAGCAGTACTCCTTCAGGGCAACACTTCCAAAAGCGCAGTATTCCTTCAGGGCTACACTTCCAACAGCGCAGTACTCCTTCAGGGGTACACTTCCAACAGCGCAGCACTCCTTCAGGGCTACACTTCCAACAGTGCAGAACTCCTTCAGGGCTACGCTTCCAACAGCGCAGTACTCCTTCAGGGCTACACGTCCAACAGCGCAGTACTCCTTCAGGGCTACGCTTCCAACAGCGCAGTACTCCTTCAGGGCTACACTTCCAACAGCGCTGTACTCCTTCAGGGTTACACTTCCAACAGTGCAGCACTCCTACCGGACTACAACTCCAACAGCGCAGTACTCCTTCAGGATTACACTTCCAACAGCGCAGTATTCCTTCTGGGTTACACGTCCAACAGCGCAGCACTCCTACCGGGCTACACCTCCAACAGTGCAGTATTCCTCCAGTGCTGCACTTCCAACAGCGCAGTATTCCTTCAGGGCTACACATCCAACAGCGCAGTACTCCTTCAAGGCTACACTTACAAAAGTGCAGTACTCCTTCAATGCTACACTTCCAACAGCGCAGTACTCCTTCAGGGCTACGCTTCCAACAGCGCAGTACTCCTTCAGGGCAACACTTCAAAAAGTGCAGTACTCCCTCAGGGCTACACATCCAACAGAGCAGTACTCCTTCAGGGCTACACTTCCAACAGCGCAGTACTCCTTCAGGGCTACACTTCCAACAGCGCAGCACTCCTTCAGGGTTACAATTCCAAAAGTGCAGCACTCCTAGCGGGCTACAACTCCAATAGTGCAGTACCCCTTCAGGGTTACATGTTCAACAGCGCAGTACTCCTTCAGGGTTACACTTCCAACAGCGCAGCAATCCTACCAGGCTACACGTCCAACAGAGCAGTATTCCTCCAGGGCTGCACTTCCAACAGCGCAGTAATCCTTCAGGGCTACACTTCCAACAGTGCAGTACTCCTTCAGGGCTGCACTTCCAAAATCGCAGTACTCCTTCAGGGCTACACTTCCAAATGTGCAGTACTCCATCAGGGCTATACTTCCAACAGCGCAGCCCTCCTTCAGGGTTACACTACCAACATCGCAGTATTCCTTCAGGGCTACACTACCAACAGCGCAGTACTCCTTCAGGGCTACACTTCCAACATCGCAGTATTCCTTCAGGGCTACACTTCCAACAGCGCAGTACTCCTTCAGGGCTACACTACCAACATCGCAGTATTCCTTCAGGGCTACACTACCAACAGCGCAGTACTCCTTCAGGGCTACACTTCCAACATCGCAGTATTCCTTCAGGGCTACACTTCCAACAGTGCAGTACTCCTTCAGGGCTGCACTTCCAAAATCGCAGTACTCCATCAGGGCTACACTTCCAAATGTGCAGTACTCCATCAGGGCTATACTTCCAACAGCGCAGCCCTCCTTCAGGGTTACACTACCAACATCGCAGTACTCCTTCAGGGCTACACTTCCAACAGCGCAGTACTCCTTCAATGCTACACTTCCAACAGTGCAGTACTCCCTCAGGGCAACACTTCCAACAGCGCAGTATTCCTTCAGGGCAACACTTCCAACAGTGCAGTACTCCTTCAGGGCAACACTTCCAACAGTGCAGTACTCCTTCAACGCGACACTTCCAACAGCGCAGTCCTCCTTCAGGGTTACACTTCCAACAGCGCAGCACTCCTACCAGGCTACACGTCCAACAGAGCAGTATTCCTCCAGGGCTGCACTTCCAACAGCGCAGTACTCCTTCAGGACTACACTTCCAACAGTGCAGTACTCCTTCAGGGCTGCACTTCCAAAATTGCAGTACTCCTTCAGGGCTGCACTTCCAACAGCGCAGCCCTCCTTCAGGGTTACACTACCAACAGCGCAGTACTCCTTCAGGGCTACACTTCCAACATCGCAGTATTCCTTCAGGGCAACACTTCCAACAGCGCAGTACTCCCTCAGGGCAACACTTCCAACAGCGCAGTACTCCTTCAGGGCAACACACCCAACAGGGCAGTATTCCTTCAGGGCAACACTTCCAACAGTGCAGTACTCCTTCAACGCGACACTTCCAACAGTGCTGTAATCCTTCAGGGGTACATGTTCAACAGCGCAGTACTCCTTCAGGGTTACGCTTTCAACAGCACAGCACTCCTTCAAGGTTACACATCCAACAACACAGTACTCCTTCAGGGCTACACTTTCAACAGTGCAGCACTCCGTCACGGCTATGCTTCCAACAGCGCAGTACTCCTTCAATGCTACACTTCCAAAAGTGCAGTACTCCTTCGGGGCAACACTTCCAACAGCGCAGTATTCCTTCAGGGCTACACTTCCAACAGCGCATTACTCCTTCTGGGCTGCAGTTCCAACAGCGCAGTACTTCTTCAGGGTTAGACTTCAAACAACGCAGTACTCCTTCAGGGCTACGCTTCCAACAACGCAGTACTCCTTCAGGGCTACACTTCCAAAAGCGCATTACTCCTTCTGGGCTGCAGTTCCAACAGCGCAGTACTTCTTCAGGGTTAGACTTCCAACAACGCAGTACTCCTTCAGGGCTACGCTTCCAACAACGCAGTACCCCTTCAGGGCTACACTTCCAACAACGTAGTACTCCTTCAGGGCTACACTTCCAACATCGCAGTACCCCTTCAGGGCTACACTTCCAAAAGCGCAGTACTCCTTCAGGGCTACACTTCCAACAGCGCAGTCCTTGTTCATAGTTACACTTTAAACAGCGCAGCCCTCCTTCAGGGTTACACTACCAACAGCGCAGTACTCCTTCAGGGCTACACTTCCAGCAGCGCAGTATTCCTTCAGGGCTACACTTCCAACAGCGCAGTATTCCTTCAGGACTACACTTCCAACAGCGCAGTACTCCTTCTGGGTTACACTTCCAACAGCGCAGTACTCCTTCATGGCTACACTTCCAAAAGCGCATTACTCCTTCTGGGCTGCAGTTCCAACAGCGCAGTACCCCTTCAGGGCTACACTTCCAAAAGCACAGTACTCCTTCAGCGCTACACTTCCAACATCGCAGTAACCCTTCAGGGCTACACTTCCAACAGCGCAGTCCTTGTTCATAGTTACACTTTAAACAGCGCAGCCCTCCTTCAGGGTTACACTTCCAACAGCGCAGTACTCCTTCAGGGCTATGCTTCCAACAGCGCAGTACTCCTTCAATGCTACACTTCCAAAAGTGCAGTACTCCTTCAGGGCAACACTTCCAATAGCGCAGTATTCCTTCAGGACTACACTTCGAACAGCGCAGTACTCCTTCAGGGCTACACTTCCAACAGCGCAGTATTCCTTCAGGGCTACACTTCCAACAGCGCAGTACTCCTTCAATGGTACACTTCCAACGGCGCAGTACTCCTTTAGCATGACACATCCAACAGCGCAGCACTCCTACCATGCTACACGTCCAACAGAGCAGTATTCCTCCAGGGCTGCACTTCCAACAGCGCAGTATTCCTTCAGGACTACACTTCCAACAGCGCAGTAATCCTTCAGGGCTACACTTCCAACAGTGCAGTACTCCTTCAGGGCTGCACTTCCAAAATCGCAGTACTCCTTCAAGGCTACACTTCCAACAGCGCAGTACTCCTTCAGGGCTACACTTCCAAATGTGCAGTACTCCTTCAGGGCTGCACTTCCAACAGCGCAGTACTCCTTCAGGGTTACAATTCCAACAGCGCAGTACTCCTTCAATGCTACACTTCCAACAGCGCAGTACTCCCTCAGGGCAACACTTCCAACAGTGCAGTACTCCTTCAACGCGACACTTCCAACAGCGCTGTAATCCTTCAGGGGTACATGTTCAACAGCGCAGTACTCCTTCAGGGTTACATGTTCAACAGCGCAGTACTCCTTCAGGGTTACGCTTTCAACAGCACAGCACTCCTTCAAGGTTACACATCCAACAACACAGTACTCCTTCAGGGCTACACTTTCAACAGTGCAGCACTCCTTCAGGGCTATGCTTCCAACAGCGCAGTACTCCTTCAATGCTACACTTCCAAAAGTGCAGTACTCCTTCGGGGCAACACTTCCAACAGCGCAGCACTCCTTCAGGGCTACAGTTCCAACAGCGCAGTACTCCTTCAGGGCTACACTTCCAACAGCGCAGTATTCCTTCAGGACTACACTTCCAACAGCGCAGTACTCCTTCTGGGTTACACTTCCAACAGCGCAGTACTCGTTCATGGCTACACTTCCAAAAGCGCATTACTCCTTCAGGGCTACACTTCCAACAGCGCAGTCCATGTTCATAGTTACACTTTAAACAGCGCAGCCCTCCTTCAGGGTTACACTTCCAACAGCGCAGTACTCCTTCAGGGCTATGCTTCCAACAGCGCAGTACTCCTTCAATGCTACACTTCCAAAAGTGCAGTACTCCTTCAGGGCAACACTTCCAATAGCGCAGTATTCCTTCAGGACTACACTTCGAACAGCGCAGTACTCCTTCAGGGCTACACTTCCAACAGCGCAGTATTCCTTCAGGGCTACACTTCCAACAGCGCAGTACTCCTTCAATGGTACACTTCCAACGGCGCAGTACTCCTTTAGCATGACACATCCAACAGCGCAGCACTCCTACCATGCTACACGTCCAACAGAGCAGTATTCCTCCAGGGCTGCACTTCCAACAGCGCAGTATTCCTTCAGGACTACACTTCCAACAGCGCAGTAATCCTTCAGGGCTACACTTCCAACAGTGCAGTACTCCTTCAGGGCTGCACTTCCAAAATCGCAGTACTCCTTCAGGGCTGCACTTCCAACAGCGCAGTACTCCTTCAAGGCTACACTTCCAACAGCGCAGTACTCCTTCAGGGCTACACTTCCAAATGTGCAGTACTCCTTCAGGGCTGCACTTCCAACAGCGCAGTACTCCTTCAGGGTTACACTTCCAACAGCGCAGTACTCCTTCAATGCTACACTTCCAACAGCGCAGTACTCCCTCAGGGCAACACTTCCAACAGTGCAGTACTCCTTCAACGCGACACTTCCAACAGTGCTGTAATCCTTCAGGGGTACATGTTCAACAGCGCAGTACTCCTTCAGGGTTACATGTTCAACAGCGCAGTACTCCTTCAGGGTTACGCTTTCAACAGCACAGCACTCCTTCAAGGTTACACATCCAACAACACAGTACGCCTTCAGGGCTACACTTTCAACAGTGCAGCACTCCTTCAGGGCTATGCTTCCAACAGCGCAGTACTCCTTCAATGCTACACTTCCAAAAGTGCAGTACTCCTTCGGGGCAACACTTCCAACAGCGCAGCACTCCTTCAGGGCTACACTTCCAACAGCGCAGTATTCCTTCAGGACTACACTTCCAACAGCGCAGTACTCCTTCTGGGTTACACTTCCAACAGCGCAGTACTCCTTCATGGCTACACTTCCAAAAGCGCATTACTCCTTCTGGGCTGCAGTTCCAACAGCGCAGTTCTCCTTCAGAGTTACACTTCCAACAGAGCAGTACTCCTTCAGGGCTACACTTCCAAAAGCGCAGTACTCCTTCCGGGCTACACTTCCAACAGCGCAGTCCTTGTTCATAGTTACACTTTAAACAGCGCAGCCCTCCTTCAGGGTTACACTTCCAACAGCGCAGCACTCCTACCAGGCTACACGTCCAACAGAGCAGTATTCCTCCAGGGCTACCCTTCCAACAGTGCAGTACTCCTTCAGGGCTACACTTCCAAAATCGCAGTACTCCTTCAGGGCTACCCTTCCAACAGCGCAGCCCTCCTTCAGGGTTACACTTCCAACAGCGCAGTACTCCTTCAATGCTACACTTCCAACAGCGCAGTACTCCCTCAGGGCAACACTTCCAACAGTGCAGTACTCCTTCAACGCGACACTTCCAACAGTGCTGTAATCCTTCAGGGGTACATGTTCAACAGCGCAGTACTCCTTCAGGGTTACATGTTCAACAGCGCAGTACTCCTTCAGGGTTACGCTTTCAACAGCACAGCACTCCTTCAAGGTTACACATCCAACAACACAGTACGCCTTCAGGGCTACACTTTCAACAGTGCAGCACTCCTTCAGGGCTATGCTTCCAACAGCGCAGTACTCCTTCAATGCTACACTTCCAAAAGTGCAGTACTCCTTCGGGGCAACACTTCCAACAGCGCAGCACTCCTTCAGGGCTACACTTCCAACAGCGCAGTATTCCTTCAGGACTACACTTCCAACAGCGCAGTACTCCTTCTGGGTTACACTTCCAACAGCGCAGTACTCCTTCATGGCTACACGTCCAACAGAGCAGTATTCCTCCAGGGCTACCCTTCCAACAGTGCAGTACTCCTTCAGGGCTGCACTTCCAAAATCGCAGTACTCCTTCAGGGCTACACTTCCAATAGCGCAGTACTCCTTCAGGGCTACACTTCCAACAGCGCAGCACTCCTTCAGGGCTACGCTTCCAACAGCGCAGTACTCCCTCAAGGCTACACTTCCAAAAGTGCAGTACTCCTTCGGGGTTACTCTTCCAACAGCACAGCACTCCTTCAAGGTTACACATCCAAAAACGCAGTACTCCTTCAGGGCTACACTTTCAACAGCGCTATACTCCTTCAGGGTCACACTTCCAACAGTGCAGCACTCCTTCAGGGCTACACGTCCAACAGCGCAGTACTCCTTCAGGGCTACGCTTCCAACAGCGCAGTACTCCTTCAGGGCTACACTTCCAACAGCGCTGTACTCCTTCAGGGTTACACTTCCAACAGTGCAGCACTCCTACCGGACTACAACTCCAACAGCGCAGTACTCCTTCAGGATTACACTTCCAACAGCGCAGTATTCCTTCTGGGTTACACGTCCAACAGCGCAGCACTCCTACCGGGCTACACCTCCAACAGTGCAGTATTCCTCCAGTGCTGCACTTCCAACAGCGCAGTATTCCTTCAGGGCTACACATCCAACAGCGCAGTACTCCTTCAAGGCTACACTTACAAAAGTGCAGTACTCCTTCAATGCTACACTTCCAACAGCGCAGTACTCCTTCAGGGCTACGCTTCCAACAGCGCAGTACTCCTTCAGGGCAACACTTCAAAAAGTGCAGTACTCCCTCAGGGCTACACATCCAACAGAGCAGTACTCCTTCAGGGCTACACTTCCAACAGCGCAGTACTCCTTCAGGGCTACACTTCCAACAGCGCAGCACTCCTTCAGGGTTACAATTCCAAAAGTGCAGCACTCCTAGCGGGCTACAACTCCAATAGTGCAGTACCCCTTCAGGGTTACATGTTCAACAGCGCAGTACTCCTTCAGGGTTACACTTCCAACAGCGCAGCAATCCTACCAGGCTACACGTCCAACAGAGCAGTATTCCTCCAGGGCTGCACTTCCAACAGCGCAGTAATCCTTCAGGGCTACACTTCCAACAGTGCAGTACTCCTTCAGGGCTGCACTTCCAAAATCGCAGTACTCCTTCAGGGCTACACTTCCAAAAGCGCATTACTCCTTCTGGGCTGCAGTTCCAACAGCGCAGTTCTCCTTCAGAGTTACACTTCCAACAGAGCAGTACTCCTTCAGGGCTACACTTCCAAAAGCGCAGTACTCCTTCCGGGCTACACTTCCAACAGCGCAGTCCTTGTTCATAGTTACACTTTAAACAGCGCAGCCCTCCTTCAGGGTTACACTTCCAACAGCGCAGCACTCCTACCAGGCTACACGTCCAACAGAGCAGTATTCCTCCAGGGCTACCCTTCCAACAGTGCAGTACTCCTTCAGGGCTGCACTTCCAAAATCGCAGTACTCCTTCAGGGCTACCCTTCCAACAGCGCAGCCCTCCTTCAGGGTTACACTACCAACAGCGCAGTACTCCTTCAGGGCTACACTTCCAACATCGCAGTACTCCTTCAGGGCTACACTTCCAACAGCGCAGTACTCCTTCAGTGCTACTCTTCCAAAAGTGCAGTACTCCTTCAGGGCAACACTTCAAACAGCGCAGTACTCCCTCAGGGCAACACGTCCAACAGCGCAGTACTCCTTCAGGGCAACACACCCAACAGGGCAGTATTCCTTCAGGGCAACACTTCCAACATCGCAGTACTCCTTCAACGCGACACTTCCAACAGCGCTGTAATCCTTCAGGGGTACATGTTCAACAGCGCATAACTCCTTCAGGGTTACATGTTCAACAGCGCTGTACTCCTTCAGGGTCACACTTCCAACAGTGCAGCACTCCTTCAGGGCTATGCTTCCAACAGCGCAGTACTCCTTCAATGCTACACTTCCAAAAGTGCAGTACTCCTTCAGGGCAACACTTCCAACAGCGCAGTATTCCTTCAGGGCTACACTTCCAATAGCGCAGTACTCCTTCAGGGCTACACTTCCAACAGCGCAGCACTCCTTCAGGGCTACGCTTCCAACAGCGCAGTACTCCCTCAAGGCTACACTTCCAAAAGTGCAGTACTCCTTCGGGGTTACTCTTCCAACAGCACAGCACTCCTTCAAGGTTACACATCCAAAAACGCAGTACTCCTTCAGGGCTACACTTTCAACAGCGCTATACTCCTTCAGGGTCACACTTCCAACAGTGCAGCACTCCTTCAGGGCTATGCTTCCAACAGCGCAGTACTCCTTCAATGCTACACTTCCAAAAGAGCAGTACTCCTTCAGGGCAACACTTCCAAAAGCGCAGTATTCCTTCAGGGCTACACTTCCAATAGCGCAGTACTCCTTCAGGGGTACACTTCCAACAGCGCAGCACTCCTTCAGGGCTACACTTCCAACAGTGCAGAACTCCTTCAGGGCTACGCTTCCAACAGCGCAGTACTCCTTCAGGGCTACACGTCCAACAGCGCAGTACTCCTTCAGGGCTACGCTTCCAACAGCGCAGTACTCCTTCAGGGCTACACTTCCAACAGCGCTGTACTCCTTCAGGGTTACACTTCCAACAGTGCAGCACTCCTACCGGACTACAACTCCAACAGCGCAGTACTCCTTCAGGATTACACTTCCAACAGCGCAGTATTCCTTCTGGGTTACACGTCCAACAGCGCAGCACTCCTACCGGGCTACACCTCCAACAGTGCAGTATTCCTCCAGTGCTGCACTTCCAACAGCGCAGTATTCCTTCAGGGCTACACATCCAACAGCGCAGTACTCCTTCAAGGCTACACTTACAAAAGTGCAGTACTCCTTCAATGCTACACTTCCAACAGCGCAGTACTCCTTCAGGGCTACGCTTCCAACAGCGCAGTACTCCTTCAGGGCAACACTTCAAAAAGTGCAGTACTCCCTCAGGGCTACACATCCAACAGAGCAGTACTCCTTCAGGGCTACACTTCCAACAGCGCAGTACTCCTTCAGGGCTACACTTCCAACAGCGCAGCACTCCTTCAGGGTTACAATTCCAAAAGTGCAGCACTCCTAGCGGGCTACAACTCCAATAGTGCAGTACCCCTTCAGGGTTACATGTTCAACAGCGCAGTACTCCTTCAGGGTTACACTTCCAACAGCGCAGCAATCCTACCAGGCTACACGTCCAACAGAGCAGTATTCCTCCAGGGCTGCACTTCCAACAGCGCAGTAATCCTTCAGGGCTACACTTCCAACAGTGCAGTACTCCTTCAGGGCTGCACTTCCAAAATCGCAGTACTCCTTCAGGGCTACACTTCCAAAAGCGCATTACTCCTTCTGGGCTGCAGTTCCAACAGCGCAGTTCTCCTTCAGAGTTACACTTCCAACAGAGCAGTACTCCTTCAGGGCTACACTTCCAAAAGCGCAGTACTCCTTCCGGGCTACACTTCCAACAGCGCAGTCCTTGTTCATAGTTACACTTTAAACAGCGCAGCCCTCCTTCAGGGTTACACTTCCAACAGCGCAGCACTCCTACCAGGCTACACGTCCAACAGAGCAGTATTCCTCCAGGGCTACCCTTCCAACAGTGCAGTACTCCTTCAGGGCTGCACTTCCAAAATCGCAGTACTCCTTCAGGGCTACCCTTCCAACAGCGCAGCCCTCCTTCAGGGTTACACTACCAACAGCGCAGTACTCCTTCAGGGCTACACTTCCAACATCGCAGTACTCCTTCAGGGCTACACTTCCAACAGCGCAGTACTCCTTCAGTGCTACTCTTCCAAAAGTGCAGTACTCCTTCAGGGCAACACTTCAAACAGCGCAGTACTCCCTCAGGGCAACACGTCCAACAGCGCAGTACTCCTTCAGGGCAACACACCCAACAGGGCAGTATTCCTTCAGGGCAACACTTCCAACATCGCAGTACTCCTTCAACGCGACACTTCCAACAGCGCTGTAATCCTTCAGGGGTACATGTTCAACAGCGCATAACTCCTTCAGGGTTACATGTTCAACAGCGCTGTACTCCTTCAGGGTCACACTTCCAACAGTGCAGCACTCCTTCAGGGCTATGCTTCCAACAGCGCAGTACTCCTTCAATGCTACACTTCCAAAAGTGCAGTACTCCTTCAGGGCAACACTTCCAACAGCGCAGTATTCCTTCAGGGCTACACTTCCAATAGCGCAGTACTCCTTCAGGGCTACACTTCCAACAGCGCAGCACTCCTTCAGGGCTACGCTTCCAACAGCGCAGTACTCCCTCAAGGCTACACTTCCAAAAGTGCAGTACTCCTTCGGGGTTACTCTTCCAACAGCACAGCACTCCTTCAAGGTTACACATCCAAAAACGCAGTACTCCTTCAGGGCTACACTTTCAACAGCGCTATACTCCTTCAGGGTCACACTTCCAACAGTGCAGCACTCCTTCAGGGCTATGCTTCCAACAGCGCAGTACTCCTTCAATGCTACACTTCCAAAAGAGCAGTACTCCTTCAGGGCAACACTTCCAAAAGCGCAGTATTCCTTCAGGGCTACACTTCCAATAGCGCAGTACTCCTTCAGGGGTACACTTCCAACAGCGCAGCACTCCTTCAGGGCTACACTTCCAACAGTGCAGAACTCCTTCAGGGCTACGCTTCCAACAGCGCAGTACTCCTTCAGGGCTACACGTCCAACAGCGCAGTACTCCTTCAGGGCTACGCTTCCAACAGCGCAGTACTCCTTCAGGGCTACACTTCCAACAGCGCTGTACTCCTTCAGGGTTACACTTCCAACAGTGCAGCACTCCTACCGGACTACAACTCCAACAGCGCAGTACTCCTTCAGGATTACACTTCCAACAGCGCAGTATTCCTTCTGGGTTACACGTCCAACAGCGCAGCACTCCTACCGGGCTACACCTCCAACAGTGCAGTATTCCTCCAGTGCTGCACTTCCAACAGCGCAGTATTCCTTCAGGGCTACACATCCAACAGCGCAGTACTCCTTCAAGGCTACACTTACAAAAGTGCAGTACTCCTTCAATGCTACACTTCCAACAGCGCAGTACTCCTTCAGGGCTACGCTTCCAACAGCGCAGTACTCCTTCAGGGCAACACTTCAAAAAGTGCAGTACTCCCTCAGGGCTACACATCCAACAGAGCAGTACTCCTTCAGGGCTACACTTCCAACAGCGCAGTACTCCTTCAGGGCTACACTTCCAACAGCGCAGCACTCCTTCAGGGTTACAATTCCAAAAGTGCAGCACTCCTAGCGGGCTACAACTCCAATAGTGCAGTACCCCTTCAGGGTTACATGTTCAACAGCGCAGTACTCCTTCAGGGTTACACTTCCAACAGCGCAGCAATCCTACCAGGCTACACGTCCAACAGAGCAGTATTCCTCCAGGGCTGCACTTCCAACAGCGCAGTAATCCTTCAGGGCTACACTTCCAACAGTGCAGTACTCCTTCAGGGCTGCACTTCCAAAATCGCAGTACTCCTTCAGGGCTACACTTCCAAAAGCGCATTACTCCTTCTGGGCTGCAGTTCCAACAGCGCAGTTCTCCTTCAGAGTTACACTTCCAACAGAGCAGTACTCCTTCAGGGCTACACTTCCAAAAGCGCAGTACTCCTTCCGGGCTACACTTCCAACAGCGCAGTCCTTGTTCATAGTTACACTTTAAACAGCGCAGCCCTCCTTCAGGGTTACACTTCCAACAGCGCAGCACTCCTACCAGGCTACACGTCCAACAGAGCAGTATTCCTCCAGGGCTACCCTTCCAACAGTGCAGTACTCCTTCAGGGCTGCACTTCCAAAATCGCAGTACTCCTTCAGGGCTACCCTTCCAACAGCGCAGCCCTCCTTCAGGGTTACACTACCAACAGCGCAGTACTCCTTCAGGGCTACACTTCCAACATCGCAGTACTCCTTCAGGGCTACACTTCCAACAGCGCAGTACTCCTTCAGTGCTACTCTTCCAAAAGTGCAGTACTCCTTCAGGGCAACACTTCAAACAGCGCAGTACTCCCTCAGGGCAACACGTCCAACAGCGCAGTACTCCTTCAGGGCAACACACCCAACAGGGCAGTATTCCTTCAGGGCAACACTTCCAACATCGCAGTACTCCTTCAACGCGACACTTCCAACAGCGCTGTAATCCTTCAGGGGTACATGTTCAACAGCGCATAACTCCTTCAGGGTTACATGTTCAACAGCGCTGTACTCCTTCAGGGTCACACTTCCAACAGTGCAGCACTCCTTCAGGGCTATGCTTCCAACAGCGCAGTACTCCTTCAATGCTACACTTCCAAAAGTGCAGTACTCCTTCAGGGCAACACTTCCAACAGCGCAGTACTCCTTCAGGGCTACACTTCCAACAGCGCAGTATTCCTTCAGGACTACACTTCCAACAGTGCAGTACTCCTTCATGGCTATACTTCCAAAAGCCCCCTACTCATTCTGGGGTGCAGTTCCAACACTGCAGTACTCCTTCAGGGCTACACTTCCAACAGCGCAGTACTCCTTCATGGCTACACTTCCAAAAGCGCTGTACTCCTTCAGCGCTACACTTCCAACAGCACAGTACCCCTTCAGGGCTACACTTCCAAAAGCGCAGTACTCCTTCAGGGCTACACTTCCAACAGCGCAGTCCTTGTTCATAGTTACACTTTAAACAGCGCAGCCCTCCTTCAGGGTTACACTACCAACAGCGCAGTACTCCTTCAGGGCTACACTTCCAACAGCGCAGTACTCCTTCAGGGCTATGCTTCCAAAAGTGCAGTACTTCTTCAGGGCTATGCTTCCAACAGTGCAGTACTCCTTCAGGGCTATGCTTCCAAAAGTGCAGTACTTCTTCAGGGCTATGCTTCCAACAGTGCAGTACTCCTTCAGGGCTATGCTTCCAACAGCGCAGTACTCCTTCAATGCTACACTTCCAAAAGTGCAGTACTCCTTCAGGGCTACACTTCCAACAGTGCAGTACTCCTTCTGGGTTACACTTCCTACAGCACAGCACTCCTTTAAGGTTACACGTTCAACAGCGCAGTACTCCTTCAGGGCTACACTTCCAACAGTGCAGTACTCCTTCAATGGTACACTTCCAACGGCGCAGAACTCCTTTAGCATGACACATCCAACAGCGCAGTACTCTGTGAGGGCTAAACTTCCAAATGTGCAGGACTCCTTTAGGGCTACACTTCCAACAGCGCAGCACTCTTACCGGGCTACTCCTCCAAGAGCGCAGCACTCCTTCAGGGCTACACATCCAACAGCGCAGTTCTCCTTCAGGACTACACTTCCGACAGACCAGTACTCCTTCAGGACTACACTTCCAACAGTACAGTACTCCTTCAGGGCTACACTTCCAACAGCGCAGCACTCCTTCAGGGTCACACTTCCAACAGTGCAGCACTCCTTCAGGGCTATGCTTCCAACAGCGCAGTACTCCTTCAATGCTACACTTCCAAAAGAGCAGTACTCCTTCAGGGCAACACTTCCAAAAGCGCAGTATTCCTTCAGGGCTACACTTCCAATAGCGCAGTACTCCTTCAGGGGTACACTTCCAACAGCGCAGCACTCCTTCAGGGCTACACTTCCAACAGTGCAGAACTCCTTCAGGGCTACGCTTCCAACAGCGCAGTACTCCTTCAGGGCTACACGTCCAACAGCGCAGTACTCCTTCAGGGCTACGCTTCCAACAGCGCAGTACTCCTTCAGGGCTACACTTCCAACAGCGCTGTACTCCTTCAGGGTTACACTTCCAACAGTGCAGCACTCCTACCGGACTACAACTCCAACAGCGCAGTACTCCTTCAGGATTACACTTCCAACAGCGCAGTATTCCTTCTGGGTTACACGTCCAACAGCGCAGCACTCCTACCGGGCTACACCTCCAACAGTGCAGTATTCCTCCAGTGCTGCACTTCCAACAGCGCAGTATTCCTTCAGGGCTACACATCCAACAGCGCAGTACTCCTTCAAGGCTACACTTACAAAAGTGCAGTACTCCTTCAATGCTACACTTCCAACAGCGCAGTACTCCTTCAGGGCTACGCTTCCAACAGCGCAGTACTCCTTCAGGGCAACACTTCAAAAAGTGCAGTACTCCCTCAGGGCTACACATCCAACAGAGCAGTACTCCTTCAGGGCTACACTTCCAACAGCGCAGTACTCCTTCAGGGCTACACTTCCAACAGCGCAGCACTCCTTCAGGGTTACAATTCCAAAAGTGCAGCACTCCTAGCGGGCTACAACTCCAATAGTGCAGTACCCCTTCAGGGTTACATGTTCAACAGCGCAGTACTCCTTCAGGGTTACACTTCCAACAGCGCAGCAATCCTACCAGGCTACACGTCCAACAGAGCAGTATTCCTCCAGGGCTGCACTTCCAACAGCGCAGTAATCCTTCAGGGCTACACTTCCAACAGTGCAGTACTCCTTCAGGGCTGCACTTCCAAAATCGCAGTACTCCTTCAGGGCTACACTTCCAAAAGCGCATTACTCCTTCTGGGCTGCAGTTCCAACAGCGCAGTTCTCCTTCAGAGTTACACTTCCAACAGAGCAGTACTCCTTCAGGGCTACACTTCCAAAAGCGCAGTACTCCTTCCGGGCTACACTTCCAACAGCGCAGTCCTTGTTCATAGTTACACTTTAAACAGCGCAGCCCTCCTTCAGGGTTACACTTCCAACAGCGCAGCACTCCTACCAGGCTACACGTCCAACAGAGCAGTATTCCTCCAGGGCTACCCTTCCAACAGTGCAGTACTCCTTCAGGGCTGCACTTCCAAAATCGCAGTACTCCTTCAGGGCTACCCTTCCAACAGCGCAGCCCTCCTTCAGGGTTACACTACCAACAGCGCAGCCCTCCTTCAGGGTTACACTACCAACAGCGCAGTACTCCTTCAGGGCTACACTTCCAACAGCGCAGTACTCCTTCAGGGCTATGCTTCCAAAAGTGCAGTACTTCTTCAGGGCTATGCTTCCAACAGTGCAGTACTCCTTCAGGGCTATGCTTCCAAAAGTGCAGTACTTCTTCAGGGCTATGCTTCCAACAGTGCAGTACTCCTTCAGGGCTATGCTTCCAACAGCGCAGTACTCCTTCAATGCTACACTTCCAAAAGTGCAGTACTCCTTCAGGGCTACACTTCCAACAGTGCAGTACTCCTTCTGGGTTACACTTCCTACAGCACAGCACTCCTTTAAGGTTACACGTTCAACAGCGCAGTACTCCTTCAGGGCTACACTTCCAACAGTGCAGTACTCCTTCAATGGTACACTTCCAACGGCGCAGAACTCCTTTAGCATGACACATCCAACAGCGCAGTACTCTGTGAGGGCTAAACTTCCAAATGTGCAGGACTCCTTTAGGGCTACACTTCCAACAGCGCAGCACTCTTACCGGGCTACTCCTCCAAGAGCGCAGCACTCCTTCAGGGCTACACATCCAACAGCGCAGTTCTCCTTCAGGACTACACTTCCGACAGACCAGTACTCCTTCAGGACTACACTTCCAACAGTACAGTACTCCTTCAGGGCTACACTTCCAACAGCGCAGCACTCCTTCAGGGTTACACTTCCAACAGCGCAGCACTCCTACCAGGCTACACGTCCAACAGAGCAGTATTCCTCCAGGGCTGCACTTCCAACAGCGCAGTACTCCTTCAGGACTACACTTCCAACAGCGCAATAATCCTTCAGGGCTACACTTCCAACAGCGCAGTACTCCTTCAGGGCTGCACTTCCAAAATTGCAGTACTCCTTCAGGGCTGCACTTCCAACAGCGCAGTACTCCTTCAGGGCTACACTTCCAAATGTGCAGTACTCCATCAGGGCTACACTTCCAACAGCGCAGTACTCCTTCAGGGCTACACTTCCAACAGCACTGTACTCCTTCAGGGCTACACTTCCAACAGCGCAGCCCTCCTTCAGGGTTACACTACCAACAGCGCAGTACTCCTTCAGGGCTACACTTCCAACATCGCAGTATTCCTTCAGGGCAACACTTCCAACAGCGCAGTACTCCCTCAGGGCAACACTTCCAACAGCGCAGTACTCCTTCAGGGCAACACACCCAACAGGGCAGTATTCCTTCAGGGCAACACTTCCAACAGCGCAGTACTCCCTCAGGGCAACACTTCCAACAGTGCAGTACTCCTTCAACGCGACACTTCCAACAGCGCTGTAATCCTTCAGGGGTACATGTTCAACAGCGCAGTACTCCTTCAGGGTTACATGTTCAACAGCGCAGTACTCCTTCAGGGTTACGCTTTCAACAGCACAGCACTCCTTCAAGGTTACACATCCAACAACACAGTACTCCTTCAGGGCTACACTTACAACAATGCAGCACTCCTTCAGGGCTATGCTTCCAACAGCGCAGTACTCCTTCAATTCTACACTTCCAAAAGTGCAGTACTCCAGGGCAACACTTCCAACAGCGCAGCACTCCTTCAGGGCTACACTTCCAACAGCGCAGTACTCCTTCATGGCTACACTTCCAAAAGCGCATTACTCCTTCTGGGCTGCAGTTCCAACAGCGCAGTACTTCTTCAGGGTACACTTCCAACAACGCAGTACTCCTTCAGGGCTACGCTTCCAACAGCGCAGTACCCCTTCAGGGCTACACTTCCAAAAGCGCAGTACTCCTTCAGGGTTACACTTCCAACATCGCAGTACCCCTTCAGGGCTACACTTCCAAAAGCGCAGTACTCCTTCCGGGCTACACTTCCAACAGCGCAGTCCTTGTTCATAGTTACACTTTAAACAGCGCAGCCCTCCTTCAGGGTTACACTACCAACAGCGCAGTTCTCCTTCAGGGCTACACTTCCAACAGCGCAGCACTCCTACCAGGCTACACGTCCAACAGAGCAGTATTCCTCCAGGGCTGCACTTCCAACAGCGCAGTACTCCTTCAGGGCTACCCTTCCAACAGTGCAGTACTCCTTCAGGGCTGCACTTCCAAAATCGCAGTACTCCTTCAGGGCTACACTTCCAACATCGCAGTATTCCTTCAGGGCAACACTTCCAACAGCGCAGTACTCCCTCAGGGCAACACGTCCAACAGCGCAGTACTCCTTCAGGGCAACACACCCAACAGGGCAGTATTCCTTCAGGGCAACACTTCCAACAGTGCAGTACTCCTTCAACGCGACACTTCCAACAGCGCTGTAATCCTTCAGGGGTACATGTTCAACAGCGCATAACTCCTTCAGGGTTACATGTTCAACAGCGCAGTACTCCTTCAGGGTTACACTTTCAACAGCACTGTACTCCTTCAGGGCTACACTTTCAACAGCGCTGTACTCCTTCAGGGTCACACTTCCAACAGTGCAGCACTCCTTCAGGGCTATGCTTCCAACAGCGCAGTACTCCTTCAATGCTACACTTCCAAAAGTGCAGTACTCCTTCAGGGCAACACTTTCAAAAGCGCAGTATTCCTTCAGGGCTACACTTCCAATAGCGCAGTACTCCTTCAGGGGTACACTTCCAACAGCGCAGCACTCCTTCAGGGCTACACTTCCAACAGTGCAGAACTCCTTCAGGGCTACGCTTCCAACAGCGCAGTACTCCCTCAAGGCTACACTTCCAAAAGTGCTGTACTCCTTCGGGGTTACTCTTCCAACAGCGCAATACTCCTTCAGGGCTACACGTCCAACAGCGCAGTACTCCTTCAGGGCTACGCTTCCAACAGCGCAGTACTCCTTCAGGGCTACACTTCCAACAGCGCTGTACTCCTTCAGGGTTACACTTCCAACAGTGCAGCACTCCTACCGGACTACAACTCCAACAGCGCAGTACTCCTTCAGGATTACACTTCCAACAGCGCAGTATTCCTTCTGGGTTACACGTCCAACAGCGCAGCACTCCTACCGGGCTACACCTCCAACAGTGCAGTATTCCTCCAGTGCTGCACTTCCAACAGCGCAGTATTCCTTCAGGGCTACACATCCAACAGCGCAGTACTCCTTCAAGGCTACACTTACAAAAGTGCAGTACTCCTTCAGGGCTACACTTCCAACAGCGCTGTACTCCTTCAGGGTTACTCTTCCAACAGTGCAGCACTCCTACCGGACTACAACTCCAACAGCACAGTACTCCTTCAGGATTACACTTCCAACAGCGCAGTATTCCTTCTGGGTTACACGTCCAACAGCGCAGCACTCCTACCGGGCTACACCTCCAACAGCGCAGTATTCCTCCAGTGCTGCACTTCCAACAGCGCAGTATTCCTTCAGGACTACACTTCCAACAGCGCAGTACTCCTTCAAGGCTACACTTACAAAAGTGCAGTACTCCTTCAGGGCTACACTTCCAACAGCACAGTATTCCTTCACTGTTACACTTCCAACTGCGCAGTACTCCTTCTGGGTTTCACTTCCAACAGTGCAGTACACCTTCATGGCTACACTTCCAACAGCGCAGCACTCCTACCAGGCTACACGTCCAACAGCGCAGTATTCCTCCAGGGCTGCACTTCCAACAGTGCAGTACTCCTTCAGGGCTAGACTTACAACAGCGCAGGACTCCTTCAGGGCTACACTTCCAACAGCGCAGTACTCCTTCAGGGCTACACTTCCAACATCGCAGTATTCCTTCAGGGCTACGCTTCCAACAGCGCAGTACTCCTTCAGGGTTACACTTCCAACAGTGCAGTACTCCTTCAGGGCAACACTTTAAACAGTGCTGTAATCCATCAGGGATACACTTCCAACAGGGCAGTCCTCCTTGATGGCTACACTTCCAACACCTCAGTACTCCTTCAGGACTACACTTCCAACAGTGCAGTACTCCTTCAGGGTTACACTTCCAACAGCGCAGTACTCCTTCTGGGCTGCAGTTCCAACAGTGCAGTACCACTTCAGGGTTACACTTTCAACAGCACAGCACTCCTTCAAGGTTACACATCCAACAACGCAGTACTCCTTCAGGGCTACACTTCCAACAGCACTGTACTCCTTCAGGGTTACACTTCCAACAGTGCAGCACTCCGACCGGGCTACAACTCCAATAGTGCAGTACTCCTTCAGGGCTACACTTCCAACAGCGCAGTACTCCTTCAGGGTTACACTTCCAACAGCGCTGTACTCCTTCAAGGCTACACTTCCAACAGCGCAGCACTCCTACCGGGCTACACCTCCAATAGCGCAGTACTCCTTCAGGGCTACACATTCAACAGCGCAGTACTCCTTCAGGGCTACACTTCCAACAGCGCAATACTCCTTCAGGGCTCCGCTTCCAACAGCGCAGTATTCCTTCAGGACTACACTTCCAACAGCGCAGTACTCCTTCAGGGCTACACTTCCAACAGCGCAATACTCCTTCAATGCTACACTTCCAACAGTGCTGTACTCCTTCAGGGTAACTCTTCCAACAGTGCAGTACTCCTATAGGGCCACACATCCAACAGCGCAGGTCTCCTTCAGCGCTACACTTCCAACAGCGCAGTACTCCTTCATGGGTTCCACTTCCAACAGCGCAGTACTCCTTCAGGGGTACACTTCCAACAGTGCAGTACTCCTTCAATGGTAGTCTTCCAGCAGCGCGCAGCGCAGTCCTCCATCAGGGGTACACTTCCAACGGCGCAATACTCCTTCAGCGTTTCACGTCCAACAGCGCAGTACTCTGTAAGGGCTAAACTTCCAAAAGTGCAGGACTCCTTCAGGGGTATTGTTACAACAGCGCAGCACTGCTTCAGGGCTACACTTCCAACAGCGCAGTACTCCTTCAGGGTTACACTTCCAATCGCGCAGTACTCCTTCAGGGCTACACATCCAACAGTGCAGTACTCCCTCAGGGTTACACTTCCAACAGCGCATTACACCTTCTGGGCTGCAGTTCCAACAGCACAGCACTCCTTCAAGGTTACATGTCCAACAGTGCAATACTCCTTCATCGTTACACATCCAACAGCGCAGTACTCTGTAAGGGCTAAACTTCCTAAAGTGCAGGACTCCTTCAGGGTTATTCTTACAACAGCGCAGTACTGCTTCAGGGCGACACTTTCAACAGCGCAGTACTCCTTCAGGACAACACTTCCAACAGTGCAGTATTCATTCAGGGTTACACTTCCAACATCACAGTACTCCTTCAGGGCTACACTTCTATCAGTGCAGAACTCCTTCAGGGCTACACTTCCAACAACGCAGTACTCCCTCAGGGTTACACTTCCAACAGCGCAGTATGCCTTCAGGGTTACACTTCCAACAGCGCAGTACTCCCTCAGGGCTACACTTCCAAAAGTGCTGTACTCCTTCGGGGTTACTCTTCCAACAGCACAGTACTTCTTCAGGGCTACGCTTCCAACAGCGCAGTATTACTTCAAGGCTACACTTCCAAAAGTGCAGTACTCCTTCAGGGCAACACTTCCAACAGCGCAGTATTCCTTCAGGACTACACTTCCAACAGCGCAATACTCCTTCATGGCTACACTTCCAAAAGCGCGTTACTCCTTCTGGGCTTCAGTTCCAACAGCGCAGTAGTCCTTCAGGGCTACACTTCCAACATTGCAGCACTCCTACCGAGCTACAACTCCATTAGTGCAGTATTCCTTCAGGGCTACACTTCCAACAGCGCAATACTCCATCAGGGCTACACTTCCAACAGCGCAATACTCCATCAGGGCTACGCTTCCAACAGCGCAGTCCTCCATCAGGGGTACACTTCCAACGGAGCAATACTCCTTCAGCATTACACGTCCAACAGCGCAGTACTCTGTAAGGGCTAAACTTCCAAAAGTGCAGTACTCCTTCAGGGCTACATTTCCAACAGCGCAGTACTCCTTCATGGCTATACTTCCAAAATCCCCCTACTCATTCTGGGGTGCAGTTCCAACACTGCAGTACTCCTTCAGGGCTACACTTCCAACAGCGCAGTACTCTGTAAGGGCTACACTTCCAAAAGCGCATTACTCCTTCTGGGCTGCAGTTCCAACAGCGCAGTACTCCTTCAGGGTTACACTTCCAAAAGCCCCCTACTCATTCTGGGGTGCAGTTCCAACAACGCAGTACTCCTTCAGGGTTACACTTCCAAAAGCCCCCTACTCATTCTGGGGTGCAGTTCCAACAGTGCAGTACTCCTTCAGGCCTACACTTCCAACAGCGCAGTACTCCTTCAGGGTTACATTCCAACAGCACATTACTCCTTCTGGGCTGCAGTTCCAACAGCGCAGTACTCCTTCAGGGTTACACTTCCAACAGTGCAGTACTCCTGCATGGATACACTTCTATTATTGCAGGTCTCCTTCAGGGCTACACTTCCAACAACGTAGTACTCCTTCAGGGCTACACTTCCAACAGCACTGTACTCCTTCAGGGTTACACTTCCAACAGTGCAGCACTCCTACCGGGCTACACCTCCAATAGTGCAGTACTCCTTCAGGGCTACACATCCAACCGCGCAGTACTCCTTCAATGCTACACTTCCAACAGTGCTGTACTCCTTCAGGGTTACTCTTCCAACAGTGCAGTACTCCTATAGGGCTACACATCCAACAGCGCAGTACTCCTTCATGGGTTCCACTTCCAACAGCGCAGTACTCCTTCAGGGCTACACTTCCAACAGCGCAGTACTCCTTCAGGGCTACACTTCCAAAAGCGCATTACTCCTTCTGGGCTGCAGTTTCAACAGTGCAGTACTACTTCAGGGTTACACTTCAAACAGCGCAATACTCCTTCAGGGGTACACTTCCAACAGTGCAGTACTCCTTCAATGGTACTCTTCCAGCAGCGCGCAGCGCAGTCCTCCATCAGGGGTACACTTCCAACGGCGCAATACTCCTTCAGCGTTTCACGTCCAACAGCGCAGTACTCTGTAAGGGCTAAACTTCCAAAAGTGCAGGACTCCTTCAGGGGTATTGTTACAACAGCGCAGCACTGCTTCAGGGCTACACTTCCAACAGCGCAGTACTCTTTCAGGGTTACACTTCCAATCGCGCAGTACTCCTTCAGGGCTACATATCCAACAGTGCAGTACTCCCTCAGGGTTACACTTCCAACAGCGCATTACACCTTCTGGGCTGCAGTTCCAACAGCACAGCACTCCTTCAAGGTTACATGTCCAACAGTGCAATACTCCTTCATCGTTACACATCCAACAGCGCAGTACTCTGTAAGGGCTAAACTTCCTAAAGTGCAGGACTCCTTCAGGGTTATTCTTACAACAGCGCAGTACTGCTTCAGGGCGACACTTCCAACAGCCCAGTATTCATTCAGGGTTACACTTCCAACATCACAGTACTCCTTCAGGGCTACACTTCTATCAGTGCAGAACTCCTTCAGGGCTACACTTCCGACAACGCAGTACTCCCTCAGGGTTACACTTCCAACAGCGCAGTATGCCTTCAGGGTTACACTTCCAACAGCACATTACTCCTTCAAGGCTACACTTCCAAAAGTGCAGTACTCCTTCAGGGCAACACTTCCAAAAGTGCAGTACTCCTTCAAGGCTACACTTCCAAAAGTGCAGTACTCCTTCAGGGCTACACTTCCAACAGCGCAGTCCTTGTTCATGGTTGCACTTTAAACAGCGCAGCCCTCCTTCAGGATTACACTACCAACAGCGCAGTAGTCCTTCAGGGCTACACTTCCAACAGCGCAGTACTCCTTCAGGGCTATGCTTCCAACAGCGCAGTACTCCTTCAATGCTACACTTCCAAAAGTGCAGTACTCCTTCAGGGCAACACTTCCAATAGCGCAGTATTCCTTCAGGACTACACTTCGAACAGCACAGCACTCCTTTAAGGTTACACGTTCAACAGCGCAGTACTCCTTCAGGGCTACACTTCCAAAAGCGCATTACTCCTTCTGGGCTGTAGTTCCAACAGCGCAGTACTTCTACAGGATTACACTTCCAACAACGCAGTACTCCTTCAGGGCTACGCTTCCAAAAGCACAGTACTCCTTCAGGGCTACACGTCCAACAGCGCAGTCCTTGTTCATGGTTGCACTTTAAACAGCGCAGCCCTCCTTCAGGGTTACACTACCAACAGCGCAGTACTCCCTCAGGGCTACACTTCCAACAGCACAGTACTCCCTCAGGGCTACACTTCCAAAAGTGCTGTACTCCTTCGGGGTTACTCTTCAAACAGCGCAGTACTCCTTCAGGGCTACACTTCCAACAGCACAGTACTCCTTCAGGGCTACACTTCCAACAGCGCAGTATTACTTCAGGGCTACACTTCCAACAGTGCAGCACTCCTTCAGGGCTGCACTTCCAAAATCGCAGTACTCCTCCAGGGCTGCACTTCCAACAGCGCAGTACTCCTTCAAGGCTACACTTCCAACAGCGCAGTACTCCTTCAGGGCTAGACTTCCAAAAGCGCAGTACTCCATCAGGGCTACACTTCCAACAGCGCAGGACTCCTTCAGGGCTACACTTCCAACAGCGCAGTACTCCTTCAGGGCTACACTTCCAACATCGCAGTACTCCTTCAGGGCTACACTTCCAACAGCGCAGTACTCCTTCATGGCTACACTTCCAACAGTGCAGCACTCCTTCAGGGCTACACTTCCAAAAGCGCATTACTCCTTCAGGGCTACACTTCCAACAGTGCAGCACTCCTACCGAGCTACAACTCCATTAGTGCAGTATTCCTTCAGGGCTACACTTCCAACAGCACAGTACTCCTTCAGGGCTACACTTCCAACAGCACAGTACTCCTTCAGGGCTACACTTCCAACAGTGCAGTACTCCTCCAGGGCTGCACTTCCAACAGCGCAGTATTCCTTCAGGACTGCACTTCCAACAGCGCAGTACTCCTTCAAGGCTACACTTCCAATAGCGCAGTACTCCTTCAGGGCTAGACTTCCAAAAGCACAGTACTCCTTCAGGGCTACACTTCCAACAGCGCAGCCCTCCTTCAGGGTTACACTACCAACAGCGCAGTACTCCTTCAGGGCTACACTTCCAACATCGCAGTACTCCTTCAGGGCTACACTTCCAACAGCGCAGTACTCCTTCAGGGCTATGCTTCCAACAGCGCAGTACTCCTTCAATGCTACACTTCCAAAAGTGCAGTACTCCCTCAGGGCAACACTTCCAACAGCGCAGTACTCCTTCAGGGCAACACACCCAACAGGGCAGTATTCCTTCAGGGCAACACACCCAACAGTGCAGTACTCCTTCAGGACAACACTTTAAACAGCGCTGTAATCCTTCAGGGTTACACTTCCAATAGCGCAGTACTCCTTCTGGGCTGCAGTTCCACCAGTGCAGTACCACTTCTGGGTTACACATTCAACAGCACAGTACTCCTTCAAGGCTACACTTCCAACAGCACTGTACTCCTTCAGGGTTACCCTTCCAACAGTGCAGCACTCCGACCGGGCTACAACTCCAATAGTGCTGTACTCCTTCAGGGCTACACTTCCAACAGCACTGTACTCCTTCAGGGTTACACTTCCAACAGTGCAGCACTCCTAGGGCTACACCTCCAATAGTGCAGTACTCCTTCAGGGCTACACATCCAACCGCGCAGTACTCCTTCAATGCTACACTTCCAACAGCGCAGTACTCCTTCATGGGTTCCACTTCCAACAGCGCAGTACTCCTTCAGGGCTACACTTCCAACAGCGCAGTACTCCTTCAGGGCTACACTTCCAAAAGCGCATTACTCCTTCTGGGCTGCAGTTTCAAAAGTGCAGTACTACTTCAGGGTTACACTTCCAACAGCGCAGTACTCCTTCAGGGCTACACTTCCAACAGCGCAGTACTCCTTCAGGGCTACACTTCCAAAAGCGCATTACTCCTTCTGGGCTGCAGTTTCAACAGCGCAGTACTCCTTCAGGGTTACACTACCAACAGCGCAGTACTCCTTCAGGACTACACATCCAACCGCGCAGTACTCCTTCAATGCTACACTTCCAACAGTGCTGTACTCCTTCAGGGTTACACTACCAACAGCGCAGTACTCCTTCAGGACTACACATCCAACCGCGCAGTACTCCTTCAATGCTACACTTCCAACAGTGCTGTACTCCTTCAGGGTTACTCTTCCAACAGCGCAGTACTCCTATAGGGCTACACATCCAACAGCGCAGGTCTCCTTCAGCGCTACACTTCCAACAGCGCAGTACTCCTTCATGGGTTCCACTTCCAACAGTGCAGTACTACTTCAGGGTTACACTTCCAACAGCGCAATACTCCTTCAGGGGTACACTTCCAACAGTGCAGTACTCCCTCAATGGTACTCTTCCAGCAGCGCGCAGCGCAGTCCTCCATCAGGCCTACACTTCCAACAACACAGTTCTCCCTCAGGATTAGATTTCCGACAGCGCAGTATGCCTTCAGGGTTACACTTCCAACAGTGCAGTACTTCCTCAGGCTTAGCCTTTCAACAGCGCAGTCCTCTGTCAGATTTTCACTTCCTACAGCGCAGTACTCCTTCAGGGCTACACTTCCAAAAGTGCAGTACTCCTTCAGGCCTACACTTCCAACAGCGCAGTACTCCTTCAAGGCAACACATCCAACAGTGCAGGACTCCTTCAGGAGTACACGTCCAACCGCGCAGTACACCTTCAAGTCTACACTTCCAAAAGTGCAGTACTCCTTCAGGACAACACTTCCAACAGTGCAGTATTCATTCAGGGTTACACTTCCAACATCACAGTACTCCTTCAGGGCTACACTTCTATCAGTGCAGAACTCCTTCAGGGCTACACTTCCAACAACGCAGTACTCCCTCAGGGTTACACTTCCAACAGCGCAGTACTCCCTCAGAGCTACACTTCCAAAAGTGCTGTACTCCTTCGGGGTTACTCTTCCAACAGCGCAGTACTCCTTCAGGGCTACACTTCCAACAGTGCAGTATTACTTCAGGGTTACACTTCCAACAGCGCAGCACTCCTACCGGGCTACAACTCCAATAGGGCAGTACTCCTTCAGGACTACACATCCAAAGCGCAATACTACTTCAGGACTACACATCCAACCGCGCAGTACTCCTTCAAGGCTACACTTCCAAAAGTGCAGTACTCCTTCAGGGCAACACTTCCAAAAGTGCAGTACTCCTTCAGGGGAACACTTCCAACAGCGCAGTACTCCTTCAAGGCTACACTTCCAAAAATGCAGTACTCCTTCAGGGCGACACTTCCAACAGCGCAGTACTCCTTCAGGGTTGCACTTACAACAGCGCAGCACTCCCACCGGGCGACAACTCCAACAGCACAGCACTCCTTCAGGGTTACACGTCCAACAGCGCAGTCCTCCATCAGGGGTACACTTCCAACGGCGCAATACTCCTTCAGCATTACACGTCCAACAGCGCAGTACTCTGTAAGGGCTAAACTTCCAAAAGTGCAGGACTCCTTCAGGGGTATTCTTACAACAGCGCAGTACTGCTTCAGGGATACACTTCTATCAGCGCAGAACTCCTTCAGGGTTACACTTCCAACAGTGCAGTATTCCTTCAAGGCTATACTTCCAACAGCGCAGAACAACTTCAGGGTTACACTTCCAACAGCGCAGTACTCCTTCAGGGCTACACCTCCAATAGCGCAGTACTCCTTCAGGTCTACACATCCAACAGAGCAGTACTCCTTCAGGGCTCCACTTCCAAAAGCGCATTAATCCTTCTGGGCTGCAGTTCCAACAGCACAGCACTCCTTTAAGGTTACACGTCCAACAGTGCAGTGCTCCATCAGGGTTACACTACCAACAGCACAATACTCCTTCAGCGTTACACGTCCAACCGCACAGTACTCTGTAAGGGCTAAACGTCCAAAAGTGCAGGACTCCTTCAGGGGTATTGTTACAACAGCGCAGCACTGCTTCAGGGCTACACTTCCAACAGCGCAGTACTCTTTCAGGGATACACTTCTATCAGTGTAGAACTCCTTCAGGGTTACACTTCCAACAGCGCATTACACCTTCTGGGCTGCCAGTTCCAACAGCACAGCACTCCTTCAAGGTTACATGTCCAACAGTGCAATACTCCTTTATCGTTACACATCCAACAGCGCAGTACTCTGTAAGGGCTAAACTTCCTAAAGTGCAGGACTCCTTCAGGGGTATTGTTACAACAGCGCAGTACTGCTTCAGGGCGACACTTCCAACAGCGCAGTACTCCTTCAGGGTTACACTTCCAATCGCGCAGTACTCCTTCAGGGTTACACGTCCAACAGCGCAGTACTCCATCAGGGATACACTTCCAACAGCGCAGTACTCCTTCAGGTTTACACTTCCAACAGTGCAGTCCTACTTCAGGGCTACACTAACAGCAGCGCAGTACTCCTTCCGAGCTACGCTTCCAACAGCAAAGTACCCCTTCAAGGCTACACTTCCAAAAGTGCAGTACTCCTTCAGGGTTACTCTTCCAACAGCGCAGTACTCCTTCAGGGTTTCACTTCCAACCGCGCAATACTCCTTCAGAGCTACACTTCCAACAGGGTAGTACTCCTTCAGGTTTACACTTCCAACAGCACAGCACTCCTTCAGGGTTACACTTCCAACAGCGCAGCACACCTTCAAGGCTACACTTCCAAAAGTGCAGTACTCCTTCAGGACAACACTTCCAAAAGCGCAGTATTCATTCAGGGCTACACTTCCAACATCGCAGTACTCCTTCAGGGCTACACTTCCAACAGCGCAGTACTCCTTCAGGGCTACACTTCCAACAGCGCAGTACTCCTTCAGTGCTACACTTCCAAAACTGCAGTACTCCCTCAGGGCTACGCTTCCAAAAGTGCTGTTCTCCTTCAGGGTTACTCTTCCAACAGCGCAGTACTCCTTCCGGGCTACACATCCAACAGCGCAGTACTCCTTCAGGGCAACAATTCCAACAGCGCAGTACTCCTTCAAGGCTACACTTCCAAAAGTGCAGTACTCCTTCAGGGCTACACTTCCAACAGTGCAGTATTCCTTCAGGATTACAGTTCCAACAGTGCAGTACTCCTTCAGGGCTACACTTCCAACAGCGCTGTACTCCTTCAGGGTTACACTTACAACAGCGCAGCACTCCTACCGGGCTACAAATCCAATAGTGCTGTACTCCTTCAGGGTTACATGTTCAACAGCGCAGTACTCCTCAGGACTACACTTCCAACAGTGCAGCACTCCTTCAAGGCTACACTTCCAACAGCGCAGTACTCCTTCAGGGCTACACTTCCATAAGTGCAGTACTCCTTCAGGGCAACACTTCCAACAGCGCAGTACTCCTTCAGGGCTACACTTCCAACAGCGCATTACACCTTCTGGGCTGCAGTTCCAACAGCACAGCACTCCTTCAAGGTTACACGTCCAACAGTGCAATACTCCTTCATCGTTACATGTCCAAAGGCGCAGTACTCTGTAAGGGCTACACTTCCAAAAGTGCAGGACTCCTTCAGGGTTACACGTCCAACAGCTCAGTACTCCATCAGGGATACACTTCCAACAGCGCAGTACTCCTTCAGGACTACACATCCAACAGCACAGTACACCCTCAGGGTAGCACTTTCAACAGCACAGTACTCCTTCAGGAATACACTTCTATCAGTGCAGAACTCCTTCAGGGCTACACTTCCAACAATGCAGTACTCCCTCAGGGTTACACTTCCAACAGCGCAGTACTCCCTCAGGGTTTCACTTCCAACAGCACAGTACTCCTTCAGGGCTACACTTCCAACAGCGCAGTATTCCTTCAGGGCAACTCTTCCAACAGCGCAGTATTCCATCAGGGCTACACTTCCAACAGCGCAGGACTCCTTCAGGGCTACACTTCCAATAGCGCAGTACTCTTTCAAGGCTACACTTCGAAAAGTGCAGTACTCCTTCAGGGCAACACTTCCTTCAGCGCAGTATTCCTTCAGGGTTACTCTTCCAACAGCGCAGTACTCCTTCAGGGCTACACTTCCAACAGCGCAGTATGCCTTCAGGGTTACATATTCAACAGCGCAGTACTCCTTCAGTACTACACTTCCAACAGCGCAGTAATCCTTCAGGACTACACTTCCAACAGTGCAGTACTCCATCAGGGCTACACTTCCAACAGCGCAGTACTCCTTCAAGGCTACACTTCCAACAGTGCAGTATTCCTTCAGGATTACACTTCCAACAGAGCAGTACTCCTTCAGGGCAACTCTTCCAACAGCGCAGTACTCCTTCAGGACTACACATCCAACAGCACAGTATTCCTTCAGGGCTACACTACCAACAGCGCAGTACTCCTTCAACTCTTCCAACATCGCAATACTCCTTCAGCGTTACACGTCCATTAGCGCAGTACTCTGTAAGGGCTAAACTTCCAAAGGTGCAGGTCTCCTTCAGGGCTACTCTTCCAACAGCGCAGTACTCCTTCAAGGCTACACTTCCAAAAGTGCAGTACTCCTTCAGGGCTACACATCCAACAGAGCAGGACTCCTTCAGGGTTACATATTCAACAGCGCAGTACTCCTTCAGTACTACACTTCCAACAGCGCAGTAATCCTTCAGGACTACACTTCCAACAGAGCAGTACTCCTTCAGGGCTACATTTCCAAAAGTGCAGTACTCCTTCAGGGCAACACTTCCAACAGCGCAGTACTCCCTCAGGGTTCCACTTCCAACAGCGCAGTACTCCTTCAGGGCTACACATCCAACAGCGCAGTACTCCTTCAGGGCTACACTTCCAACAGCGCAGTAGTCCTTCAGGGCTACACTTCCAACTGCGCAGTATTCCTTCAGGGCAACACTTCCAACAGCGCAGTATTCCTTCAGTGCTACACTTCCAACAGCGCAGTACTCCTTCAGGGTTCCACTTCCAACAGCACAGTAGTCCTTCAGGGTTCCACTTCCAACTGCGCAGTACTCCTTCAGGGCAACACTTCCAACAGTGCAGTATTCCTTCAGTGCTACACTTCCAACAGCGCAGTACTCCTTCAACTCTTCCAACATCGCAATACTCCTTCAGCGTTACACGTCCATTAGCGCAGTACTCTGTAAGGGCTAAACTTCCAAAGGTGCAGGTCTCCTTCAGGGCTACTCTTCCAAAAGTGCAGTACTCCTTCAGGGTTACACTTCCAACAGCGCAGTAATCCTTCAGGACTACACTTCCAACAGCGCAGTACTCCTTCAGGATTACACTTCCAACAGAGCAGTACTCCTTCAGGGCTACATTTCCAAAAGTGCAGTACTCCTTCAGGGCAACACTTCCAACAGCGCAGTACTCCCTCAGGGTTCCACTTCCAACAGCGCAGTACTCCTTCAGGACTACACATCCAACAGCGCAGTAGTCCTTCAGGAATACACTTCCAACAGCGCAGTACTCCTTCAGGGCTACACTTCCAACAGCGCAGTACTCCTTCAGGGTTCCACTTCCAACAGCACAGTAGTCCTTCAGGGCTACACTTCCAACTGCGCAGTATTCCTTCAGGGCAACACTTCCAACAGCGCAGTATTCCTTCAGTGCTACACTTCCAACAGCGCAGTATTCCTTCAGTGCTACACTTCCAACAGCGCAGTACTCCTTCAGCGTTACACGTCCAACAGAGCAGTACACTGTAAGGGCGACACTTCCAACAGTGCAGCACTCCTACCGGACTACAACTCCAATAGTGCAGTACTCCTTCAGGGCTATACTTCCAACAGCGCAGTACACCTTCAGAGCTATTCTTCCAACAGCGCAGTATTCCTTCCGGACTACACTTCCAACAGCGCAGTATTCCTTCTGGGCTACACTTCCAACAGAGCTGTACTCCTTCAGGACTACACTTCCAACCATCACAGTACTCCTTCAGGGCTACACTTCCAACAGCGCAGTACTCCTTCAGGGCTACACTTCCAACAGCGCAGTACTGCTACCATGCTACACCTCCAATAGCACAGTACTCCTTCAGGGTTACACGTCCAACAGCGCAGTACTCCATCAGGGATACACTTCCAACAGCGCAGTACTCCTTCAGGTTTACACTTCCAACAGTGCAGTCCTACTTCAGGGCTACACTAACAGCAGCGCAGTACTCCTTCCGAGCTACGCTTCCAACAGCAAAGTACCCCTTCAAGGCTACACTTCCAAAAGTGCAGTACTCCTTCAGGGTTACTCTTCCAACAGCGCAGCACTCCTTCTGGGCTACACTTACAACAGCGCAGTATTCCTTCAGGGTTTCACTTCCAACCGCGCAATACTCCTTCAGAGCTACACTTCCAACAGGGTAGTACTCCTTCAGGTTTACACTTCCAACAGCACAGCACTCCTTCAGGGCTACACTTCCAACAGCGCTGTAGTCCTTCAGGGCTACACTTCCAAAACTGCAGTACTCCCTCAGGGCTACGCTTCCAAAAGTGCTGTTCTCCTTCAGGGTTACTCTTCCAACAGCGCAGTACTCCTTCAGGGCAACAATTCCAACAGCGCAGTACTCCTTCAAGGCTACACTTCCAAAAGTGCAGTACTCCTTCAGGGCTACACTTCCAACAGTGCAGTATTCCTTCAGGATTACACTTCCAACAGTGCAGTACTCCTTCAGGGCTACACTTCCAACAGCGCTGTACTCCTTCAGGGTTACACTTACAACAGCGCAGGCACTCCTACCGGGCTACAAATCCAATAGTGCCGTACTCCTTCAGGGTTACATGTTCAACAGCGCAGTACTCCTCAGGACTACACTTCCAACAGTGCAGCACTCCTTCAAGGCTACACTTCCAACAGCGCAGTACTCCTTCAGGGCTACACTTCCATAAGTGCAGTACTCCTTCAGGGCTACACTTCCAACAGCGCAGTACTCCTTCAGGTCTACACGTCCAACAGCCCAGTACTCCTCAGGGCTACACTTCCAAAAGTGCAGTACTCCTTCAGGGCAACACTTCCAACAGCGCAGTACTCCTTCAGGGCTACACTTCCAACAGCGCATTACACCTTCTGGGCTGCAGTTCCAACAGCACAGCACTCCTTCAAGGTTACACGTCCAACAGTGCAATACTCCTTCATCGTTACACGTCCAAAAGCGCAGTACTCTGTAAGGGCTACACTTCCAAAAGTGCAGGACTCCTTCAGGGTTACACTTCCAATCGCGCAGTAATCCTTCAGGGCTACACATCCAACAGCGCAGTACTCCTTCAGGACTACACATCCAACAGCACAGTACACCCTCAGGGTAGCACTTTCAACAGCACAGTACTCCTTCAGGAATACACTTCTATCAGTGCAGAACTCCTTCAGGGCTACACTTCCAACAATGCAGTACTCCCTCAGGGTTACACTTCCAACAGCGCAGTACTCCCTCAGGGTTTCACTTCCAACAGCACAGTACTCCTTCAGGGCTACACTTCCAACAGCGCAGTATTCCTTCAGGGCAACTCTTCCAACAGCGCAGTATTCCATCAGGGCTACACTTGCAACAGCGCAGGACTCCTTCAGGGCTACACTTCCAATAGCGCAGTACTCTTTCAAGGCTACACTTCGAAAAGTGCAGTACTCCTTCAGGGCAACACTTCCTTCAGCGCAGTACTCCTTCAGGGTTACTCTTCCAACAGCGCAGTACTCCTTCAGGGCTACACTTCCAACAGCGCAGTACTCCTTCAGGGCTACACCTCCAACAGCGCTGTATGCCTTCAGGGTTACATATTCAACAGCGCAGTACTCCTTCAGTACTACACTTCCAACAGCGCAGTAATCCTTCAGGACTACACTTCCAACAGTGCAGTACTCCATCAGGGCTACACTTCCAACAGCGCAGTACTCCTTCAAGGCTACACTTCCAACAGTGCAGTATTCCTTCAGGATTACACTTCCAACAGAGCAGTACTCCTTCAGGGCAACTCTTCCAACAGCGCAGTACTCCTTCAGGACTACACATCCAACAGCACAGTATTCCTTCAGGGCTACACTACCAACAGCGCAGTACTCCTTCAACTCTTCCAACATCGCAATACTCCTTCAGCGTTACACGTCCATTAGCGCAGTACTCTGTAAGGGCTAAACTTCCAAAGGTGCAGGTCTCCTTCAGGGCTACTCTTCCAACAGCGCAGTACTCCTTCAAGGCTACACTTCCAAAAGTGCAGTACTCCTTCAGGGCTACACATCCAACAGAGCAGGACTCCTTCAGGGTTACATATTCAACAGCGCAGTACTCCTTCAGTACTACACTTCCAACAGCGCAGTAATCCTTCAGGACTACACTTCCAACAGAGCAGTACTCCTTCAGGGCTACATTTCCAAAAGTGCAGTACTCCTTCAGGGCAACACTTCCAACAGCGCAGTACTCCCTCAGGGTTCCACTTCCAACAGCGCAGTACTCCTTCAGGGCTACACATCCAACAGCGCAGTACTCCTTCAGGGATACACTTCCAACAGCGCAGTAGTCCTTCAGGGCTACACTTCCAACTGCGCAGTATTCCTTCAGGGCAACACTTCCAACAGCGCAGTATTCCTTCAGTGCTACACTTCCAACAGCGCAGTACTCCTTCAGGGTTCCACTTCCAACAGCACAGTAGTCCTTCAGGGTTCCACTTCCAACTGCGCAGTACTCCTTCAGGGCAACACTTCCAACAGTGCAGTATTCCTTCAGTGCTACACTTCCAACAGCGCAGTACTCCTTCAACTCTTCCAACATCGCAATACTCCTTCAGCGTTACACGTCCATTAGCGCAGTACTCTGTAAGGGCTAAACTTCCAAAGGTGCAGGTCTCCTTCAGGGCTACTCTTCCAAAAGTGCAGTACTCCTTCAGGGTTACACTTCCAACAGCGCAGTAATCCTTCAGGACTACACTTCCAACAGCGCAGTACTCCTTCAGGATTACACTTCCAACAGAGCAGTACTCCTTCAGGGCTACATTTCCAAAAGTGCAGTACTCCTTCAGGGCAACACTTCCAACAGCGCAGTACTCCCTCAGGGTTCCACTTCCAACAGCGCAGTACTCCTTCAGGGCTACACATCCAACAGCGCAGTACTCCTTCAGGAATACACTTCCAACAGCGCAGTACTCCTTCAGGGCAACACTTCCAACAGCGCAGTACTCCTTCAGGGTTCCACTTCCAACAGCACAGTAGTCCTTCAGGGCTACACTTCCAACTGCGCAGTATTCCTTCAGGGCAACACTTCCAACAGCGCAGTATTCCTTCAGTGCTACACTTCCAACAGTGCAGTATTCCTTCAGTGCTACACTTCCAACAGCGCAGTACTCCTTCAGCGTTACACGTCCAACAGAGCAGTACACTGTAAGGGCGACACTTCCAACAGTGCAGCACTCCTACCGGACTACAACTCCAATAGTGCAGTACTCCTTCAGGGCTATACTTCCAACAGCGCAGTACACCTTCAGAGCTATTCTTCCAACAGCGCAGTATTCCTTCCGGACTACACTTCCAACAGCGCAGTATTCCTTCTGGGCTACACTTCCAACAGAGCTGTACTCCTTCAGGACTACACTTCCAACCATCACAGTACTCCTTCAGGGCTACACTTCCAACAGCGCAGTACTCCTTCAGGGCTACACTTCCAACAGCGCAGTACTGCTACCATGCTACACCTCCAATAGCACAGTACTCCTTCAGGGTTACACGTCCAACAGCGCAGTACTCCATCAGGGATACACTTCCAACAGCGCAGTACTCCTTCAGGTTTACACTTCCAACAGTGCAGTCCTACTTCAGGGCTACACTAACAGCAGCGCAGTACTCCTTCCGAGCTACGCTTCCAACAGCAAAGTACCCCTTCAAGGCTACACTTCCAAAAGTGCAGTACTCCTTCAGGGTTACTCTTCCAACAGCGCAGCACTCCTTCTGGGCTACACTTACAACAGCGCAGTATTCCTTCAGGGTTTCACTTCCAACCGCGCAATACTCCTTCAGAGCTACACTTCCAACAGGGTAGTACTCCTTCAGGTTTACACTTCCAACAGCACAGCACTCCTTCAGGGCTACACTTCCAACAGCGCTGTAGTCCTTCAGGGCTACACTTCCAAAACTGCAGTACTCCCTCAGGGCTACGCTTCCAAAAGTGCTGTTCTCCTTCAGGGTTACTCTTCCAACAGCGCAGTACTCCTTCAGGGCAACAATTCCAACAGCGCAGTACTCCTTCAAGGCTACACTTCCAAAAGTGCAGTACTCCTTCAGGGCTACACTTCCAACAGTGCAGTATTCCTTCAGGATTACACTTCCAACAGTGCAGTACTCCTTCAGGGCTACACTTCCAACAGCGCTGTACTCCTTCAGGGTTACACTTACAACAGCGCAGCACTCCTACCGGGCTACAAATCCAATAGTGCCGTACTCCTTCAGGGTTACATGTTCAACAGCGCAGTACTCCTCAGGACTACACTTCCAACAGTGCAGCACTCCTTCAAGGCTACACTTCCAACAGCGCAGTACTCCTTCAGGGCTACACTTCCATAAGTGCAGTACTCCTTCAGGGCTACACTTCCAACAGCGCAGTACTCCTTCAGGTCTACACGTCCAACAGCCCAGTACTCCTCAGGGCTACACTTCCAAAAGTGCAGTACTCCTTCAGGGCAACACTTCCAACAGCGCAGTACTCCTTCAGGGCTACACTTCCAACAGCGCATTACACCTTCTGGGCTGCAGTTCCAACAGCACAGCACTCCTTCAAGGTTACACGTCCAACAGTGCAATACTCCTTCATCGTTACACGTCCAAAAGCGCAGTACTCTGTAAGGGCTACACTTCCAAAAGTGCAGGACTCCTTCAGGGTTACACTTCCAATCGCGCAGTACTCCTTCAGGGCTACACATCCAACAGCGCAGTACTCCTTCAGGACTACACATCCAACAGCACAGTACACCCTCAGGGTAGCACTTTCAACAGCACAGTACTCCTTCAGGAATACACTTCTATCAGTGCAGAACTCCTTCAGGGCTACACTTCCAACAATGCAGTACTCCCTCAGGGTTACACTTCCAACAGCGCAGTACTCCCTCAGGGTTTCACTTCCAACAGCACAGTACTCCTTCAGGGCTACACTTCCAACAGCGCAGTATTCCTTCAGGGCAACTCTTCCAACAGCGCAGTATTCCATCAGGGCTACACTTGCAACAGCGCAGGACTCCTTCAGGGCTACACTTCCAATAGCGCAGTACTCTTTCAAGGCTACACTTCAAAAAGTGCAGTACTCCTTCAGGGCAACACTTCCTTCAGCGCAGTACTCCTTCAGGGTTACTCTTCCAACAGCGCAGTACTCCTTCAGGGCTACACTTCCAACAGCGCAGTACTCCTTCAGGGCTACACCTCCAACAGCGCTGTATGCCTTCAGGGTTACATATTCAACAGCGCAGTACTCCTTCAGTACTACACTTCCAACAGCGCAGTAATCCTTCAGGACTACACTTCCAACAGTGCAGTACTCCATCAGGGCTACACTTCCAACAGCGCAGTACTCCTTCAAGGCTACACTTCCAACAGTGCAGTATTCCTTCAGGATTACACTTCCAACAGAGCAGTACTCCTTCAGGGCTACACTTCCAACAGCGCAGTATTCCTTCAGGGCTACACTTCCAACAGCGCAGTATTCATTCAGGGCGACACTTCCAACAGAGCAGTACTCCTTCAGGGCTACACTTCCAAAAGTGCAGTACTCCTTCAGGGCAACACTTCCAACAGCGCAGTACTCCTTCAGGGTTACAATTGCAACAGTGCAGTACTCCTTCAGGGCAACACTTCCAACAGCACAGTACTCCTTCCGGGTTTCACTTCCAAATGCGCATTTCTCCTTCTGGGCTGCAGTTCCAACAGCGCAGAACTACTTCAGGGTTACATGTCCAACAACGCAGTCCTCCATCAGGGGTACTCTTCAAACGGCGCAATACTCCTTCAGCATTACACGTCCAACAGCGCAGTACTCTGTAAGGGCTAAACTTACAAAAGTGCAGGACTCCTTCAGGGGTATTCTTACTATAGCGCAGCACTGCTTCAGGGTTACACTTTCAACAACGCCGTACTCTTTCAAGGCTACACTTCCATAAGTGCAGTATTCCTTCAAAGCTACACTTCCAACAGCGCAGTCCTCCGTCAGGGTTACACTTCCAACAGTGCAGTACTCCATCAGGGCTACACTTCCAATAGCGCAGTACTCCTTCAGGATTGCACTTCCAACAGCACAGTTCTCCTTCACGAAGACACTTCTATGAGTGCAGAACTCCTTCAGGGCTACACTTCCACCAACGCAGTACTCCCTCAGGGTTACACTTCCAACAGCGCAGTACTCCTTCAGAGCTACACTTCCAACAGCGCAATACACCTTCAGGGCTACACGTCCAACAAGGCAGTACTCCTTCTGGGCTACATTTCCAACAGCGCAGTACTCCTTCAGGACTGCCCATTTTACCAGCACAGTACTCCTTCAGGATTACACTTCCAACAGCACAGTACTCCTTCCAGTCTACACTTCCAACAGCGCAGTACTCCTTCAGAACTACAGATCCAACAGCGCAGTACTACTTCCCGGCTACACTTCCAACAATGCAGTACTCCTTCTGGGCTGCACTTCCAACAGCGCAGTACTCCTTCAATGCTACACATCCAACAGCACAGTATTCCTTCAGGGCTACACTACCAACAGCGCAGTACTCCTTCAACTCTTCCAACATCGCAATACTCCTTCAGCGTTACACGTCCATTAGCGCAGTACTCTGTAAGGGCTAAACTTCCAAAGGTGCAGGTCTCCTTCAGGGCTACTCTTCCAAAAGTGCAGTACTCCTTCAGGGTTACACTTCCAACAGCGCAGTAATCCTTCAGGACTACACTTCCAACAGCGCAGTACTCCTTCAGGATTACACTTCCAACAGAGCAGTACTCCTTCAGGGCTACATTTCCAAAAGTGCAGTACTCCTTCAGGGCAACACTTCCAACAGCGCAGTACTCCCTCAGGGTTCCACTTCCAACAGCGCAGTACTCCTTCAGGACTACACATCCAACAGCGCAGTAGTCCTTCAGGAATACACTTCCAACAGCGCAGTACTCCTTCAGGGCTACACTTCCAACAGCGCAGTACTCCTTCAGGGCAACACTTCCAACAGCGCAGTACTCCTTCAGGGTTCCACTTCCAACAGCACAGTAGTCCTTCAGGGCTACACTTCCAACTGCGCAGTATTCCTTCAGGGCAACACTTCCAACAGCGCAGTATTCCTTCAGTGCTACACTTCCAACAGTGCAGTATTCCTTCAGTGCTACACTTCCAACAGCGCAGTACTCCTTCAGCGTTACACGTCCAACAGAGCAGTACACTGTAAGGGCGACACTTCCAACAGTGCAGCACTCCTACCGGACTACAACTCCAATAGTGCAGTACTCCTTCAGGGCTATACTTCCAACAGCGCAGTACACCTTCAGAGCTATTCTTCCAACAGCGCAGTATTCCTTCCGGACTACACTTCCAACAGCGCAGTATTCCTTCTGGGCTACACTTCCAACAGAGCTGTACTCCTTCAGGACTACACTTCCAACCATCACAGTACTCCTTCAGGGCTACACTTCCAACAGCGCAGTACTCCTTCAGGGCTACACTTCCAACAGCGCAGTACTGCTACCATGCTACACCTCCAATAGCACAGTACTCCTTCAGGGTTACACGTCCAACAGCGCAGTACTCCATCAGGGATACACTTCCAACAGCGCAGTACTCCTTCAGGTTTACACTTCCAACAGTGCAGTCCTACTTCAGGGCTACACTAACAGCAGCGCAGTACTCCTTCCGAGCTACGCTTCCAACAGCAAAGTACCCCTTCAAGGCTACACTTCCAAAAGTGCAGTACTCCTTCAGGGTTACTCTTCCAACAGCGCAGCACTCCTTCTGGGCTACACTTACAACAGCGCAGTATTCCTTCAGGGTTTCACTTCCAACCGCGCAATACTCCTTCAGAGCTACACTTCCAACAGGGTAGTACTCCTTCAGGTTTACACTTCCAACAGCACAGCACTCCTTCAGGGCTACACTTCCAACAGCGCTGTAGTCCTTCAGGGCTACACTTCCAAAACTGCAGTACTCCCTCAGGGCTACGCTTCCAAAAGTGCTGTTCTCCTTCAGGGTTACTCTTCCAACAGCGCAGTACTCCTTCAGGGCAACAATTCCAACAGCGCAGTACTCCTTCAAGGCTACACTTCCAAAAGTGCAGTACTCCTTCAGGGCTACACTTCCAACAGTGCAGTATTCCTTCAGGATTACACTTCCAACAGTGCAGTACTCCTTCAGGGCTACACTTCCAACAGCGCTGTACTCCTTCAGGGTTACACTTACAACAGCGCAGCACTCCTACCGGGCTACAAATCCAATAGTGCCGTACTCCTTCAGGGTTACATGTTCAACAGCGCAGTACTCCTCAGGACTACACTTCCAACAGTGCAGCACTCCTTCAAGGCTACACTTCCAACAGCGCAGTACTCCTTCAGGGCTACACTTCCATAAGTGCAGTACTCCTTCAGGGCTACACTTCCAACAGCGCAGTACTCCTTCAGGTCTACACGTCCAACAGCCCAGTACTCCTCAGGGCTACACTTCCAAAAGTGCAGTACTCCTTCAGGGCAACACTTCCAACAGCGCAGTACTCCTTCAGGGCTACACTTCCAACAGCGCATTACACCTTCTGGGCTGCAGTTCCAACAGCACAGCACTCCTTCAAGGTTACACGTCCAACAGTGCAATACTCCTTCATCGTTACACGTCCAAAAGCGCAGTACTCTGTAAGGGCTAAACTTCCAAAGGTGCAGGTCTCCTTCAGGGCTACTCTTCCAAAAGTGCAGTACTCCTTCAGGGTTACACTTCCAACAGCGCAGTAATCCTTCAGGACTACACTTCCAACAGCGCAGTACTCCTTCAGGATTACACTTCCAACAGAGCAGTACTCCTTCAGGGCTACATTTCCAAAAGTGCAGTACTCCTTCAGGGCAACACTTCCAACAGCGCAGTACTCCCTCAGGGTTCCACTTCCAACAGCGCAGTACTCCTTCAGGACTACACATCCAACAGCGCAGTAGTCCTTCAGGAATACACTTCCAACAGCGCAGTACTCCTTCAGGGCTACACTTCCAACAGCGCAGTACTCCTTCAGGGCAACACTTCCAACAGCGCAGTACTCCTTCAGGGTTCCACTTCCAACAGCACAGTAGTCCTTCAGGGCTACACTTCCAACTGCGCAGTATTCCTTCAGGGCAACACTTCCAACAGCGCAGTATTCCTTCAGTGCTACACTTCCAACAGTGCAGTATTCCTTCAGTGCTACACTTCCAACAGCGCAGTACTCCTTCAGCGTTACACGTCCAACAGAGCAGTACACTGTAAGGGCGACACTTCCAACAGTGCAGCACTCCTACCGGACTACAACTCCAATAGTGCAGTACTCCTTCAGGGCTATACTTCCAACAGCGCAGTACACCTTCAGAGCTATTCTTCCAACAGCGCAGTATTCCTTCCGGACTACACTTCCAACAGCGCAGTATTCCTTCTGGGCTACACTTCCAACAGAGCTGTACTCCTTCAGGACTACACTTCCAACCATCACAGTACTCCTTCAGGGCTACACTTCCAACAGCGCAGTACTCCTTCAGGGCTACACTTCCAACAGCGCAGTACTGCTACCATGCTACACCTCCAATAGCACAGTACTCCTTCAGGGTTACACGTCCAACAGCGCAGTACTCCATCAGGGATACACTTCCAACAGCGCAGTACTCCTTCAGGTTTACACTTCCAACAGTGCAGTCCTACTTCAGGGCTACACTAACAGCAGCGCAGTACTCCTTCCGAGCTACGCTTCCAACAGCAAAGTACCCCTTCAAGGCTACACTTCCAAAAGTGCAGTACTCCTTCAGGGTTACTCTTCCAACAGCGCAGCACTCCTTCTGGGCTACACTTACAACAGCGCAGTATTCCTTCAGGGTTTCACTTCCAACCGCGCAATACTCCTTCAGAGCTACACTTCCAACAGGGTAGTACTCCTTCAGGTTTACACTTCCAACAGCACAGCACTCCTTCAGGGCTACACTTCCAACAGCGCTGTAGTCCTTCAGGGCTACACTTCCAAAACTGCAGTACTCCCTCAGGGCTACGCTTCCAAAAGTGCTGTTCTCCTTCAGGGTTACTCTTCCAACAGCGCAGTACTCCTTCAGGGCAACAATTCCAACAGCGCAGTACTCCTTCACGGCTACACTTCCAAAAGTGCAGTACTCCTTCAGGGCTACACTTCCAACAGTGCAGTATTCCTTCAGGATTACACTTCCAACAGTGCAGTACTCCTTCAGGGCTACACTTCCAACAGCGCTGTACTCCTTCAGGGTTACACTTACAACAGCGCAGCACTCCTACCGGGCTACAAATCCAATAGTGCCGTACTCCTTCAGGGTTACATGTTCAACAGCGCAGTACTCCTCAGGACTACACTTCCAACAGTGCAGCACTCCTTCAAGGCTACACTTCCAACAGCGCAGTACTCCTTCAGGGCTACACTTCCATAAGTGCAGTACTCCTTCAGGGCTACACTTCCAACAGCGCAGTACTCCTTCAGGTCTACACGTCCAACAGCCCAGTACTCCTCAGGGCTACACTTCCAAAAGTGCAGTACTCCTTCAGGGCAACACTTCCAACAGCGCAGTACTCCTTCAGGGCTACACTTCCAACAGCGCATTACACCTTCTGGGCTGCAGTTCCAACAGCACAGCACTCCTTCAAGGTTACACGTCCAACAGTGCAATACTCCTTCATCGTTACACGTCCAAAAGCGCAGTACTCTGTAAGGGCTACACTTCCAAAAGTGCAGGACTCCTTCAGGGTTACACTTCCAATCGCGCAGTACTCCTTCAGGGCTACACATCCAACAGCGCAGTACTCCTTCAGGACTACACATCCAACAGCACAGTACACCCTCAGGGTAGCACTTTCAACAGCACAGTACTCCTTCAGGAATACACTTCTATCAGTGCAGAACTCCTTCAGGGCTACACTTCCAACAATGCAGTACTCCCTCAGGGTTACACTTCCAACAGCGCAGTACTCCCTCAGGGTTTCACTTCCAACAGCACAGTACTCCTTCAGGGCTACACTTCCAACAGCGCAGTATTCCTTCAGGGCAACTCTTCCAACAGCGCAGTATTCCATCAGGGCTACACTTGCAACAGCGCAGGACTCCTTCAGGGCTACACTTCCAATAGCGCAGTACTCTTTCAAGGCTACACTTCGAAAAGTGCAGTACTCCTTCAGGGCAACACTTCCTTCAGCGCAGTACTCCTTCAGGGTTACTCTTCCAACAGCGCAGTACTCCTTCAGGGCTACACTTCCAACAGCGCAGTACTCCTTCAGGGCTACACCTCCAACAGCGCTGTATGCCTTCAGGGTTACATATTCAACAGCGCAGTACTCCTTCAGTACTACACTTCCAACAGCGCAGTAATCCTTCAGGACTACACTTCCAACAGTGCAGTACTCCATCAGGGCTACACTTCCAACAGCGCAGTACTCCTTCAAGGCTACACTTCCAACAGTGCAGTATTCCTTCAGGATTACACTTCCAACAGAGCAGTACTCCTTCAGGGCTACACTTCCAACAGCGCAGTATTCCTTCAGGGCTACACTTCCAACAGCGCAGTATTCATTCAGGGCGACACTTCCAACAGAGCAGTACTCCTTCAGGGCTACACTTCCAAAAGTGCAGTACTCCTTCAGGGCAACACTTCCAACAGCGCAGTACTCCTTCAGGGTTACAATTGCAACAGTGCAGTACTCCTTCAGGGCAACACTTCCAACAGCACAGTACTCCTTCCGGGTTTCACTTCCAAATGCGCATTTCTCCTTCTGGGCTGCAGTTCCAACAGCGCAGAACTACTTCAGGGTTACATGTCCAACAACGCAGTCCTCCATCAGGGGTACTCTTCAAACGGCGCAATACTCCTTCAGCATTACACGTCCAACAGCGCAGTACTCTGTAAGGGCTAAACTTACAAAAGTGCAGGACTCCTTCAGGGGTATTCTTACTATAGCGCAGCACTGCTTCAGGGTTACACTTTCAACAACGCCGTACTCTTTCAAGGCTACACTTCCATAAGTGCAGTATTCCTTCAAAGCTACACTTCCAACAGCGCAGTCCTCCGTCAGGGTTACACTTCCAACAGTGCAGTACTCCATCAGGGCTACACTTCCAATAGCGCAGTACTCCTTCAGGATTGCACTTCCAACAGCACAGTTCTCCTTCACGAAGACACTTCTATGAGTGCAGAACTCCTTCAGGGCTACACTTCCACCAACGCAGTACTCCCTCAGGGTTACACTTCCAACAGCGCAGTACTCCTTCAGAGCTACACTTCCAACAGCGCAATACACCTTCAGGGCTACACGTCCAACAAGGCAGTACTCCTTCTGGGCTACATTTCCAACAGCGCAGTACTCCTTCAGGACTGCCCATTTTACCAGCACAGTACTCCTTCAGGATTACACTTCCAACAGCACAGTACTCCTTCCAGTCTACACTTCCAACAGCGCAGTACTCCTTCAGAACTACAGATCCAACAGCGCAGTACTACTTCCCGGCTACACTTCCAACAATGCAGTACTCCTTCTGGGCTGCACTTCCAACAGCGCAGTACTCCTTCAATGCTACACATCCAACAGCACAGTATTCCTTCAGGGCTACACTACCAACAGCGCAGTACTCCTTCAACTCTTCCAACATCGCAATACTCCTTCAGCGTTACACGTCCATTAGCGCAGTACTCTGTAAGGGCTAAACTTCCAAAGGTGCAGGTCTCCTTCAGGGCTACTCTTCCAAAAGTGCAGTACTCCTTCAGGGTTACACTTCCAACAGCGCAGTAATCCTTCAGGACTACACTTCCAACAGCGCAGTACTCCTTCAGGATTACACTTCCAACAGAGCAGTACTCCTTCAGGGCTACATTTCCAAAAGTGCAGTACTCCTTCAGGGCAACACTTCCAACAGCGCAGTACTCCCTCAGGGTTCCACTTCCAACAGCGCAGTACTCCTTCAGGGCTACACATCCAACAGCGCAGTAGTCCTTCAGGAATACACTTCCAACAGCGCAGTACTCCTTCAGGGCTACACTTCCAACAGCGCAGTACTCCTTCAGGGTTCCACTTCCAACAGCACAGTAGTCCTTCAGGGCTACACTTCCAACTGCGCAGTATTCCTTCAGGGCAACACTTCCAACAGCGCAGTATTCCTTCAGTGCTACACTTCCAACAGTGCAGTATTCCTTCAGTGCTACACTTCCAACAGCGCAGTACTCCTTCAGCGTTACACGTCCAACAGAGCAGTACACTGTAAGGGCGACACTTCCAACAGTGCAGCACTCCTACCGGACTACAACTCCAATAGTGCAGTACTCCTTCAGGGCTATACTTCCAACAGCGCAGTACACCTTCAGAGCTATTCTTCCAACAGCGCAGTATTCCTTCCGGACTACACTTCCAACAGCGCAGTATTCCTTCTGGGCTACACTTCCAACAGAGCTGTACTCCTTCAGGACTACACTTCCAACCATCACAGTACTCCTTCAGGGCTACACTTCCAACAGCGCAGTACTCCTTCAGGGCTACACCTCCAACAGCGCAGTATGCCTTCAGGGTTACACTTCCAACAGCGCAGTACTCCTTCAGGGTTACAGTTCCAACAGCGCAGTACTGCTACCATGCTACACCTCCAATAGCACAGTACTCCTTCAGGGCTACACATACAACAGCGCAGTCCTCCTTCAAGTCTACACTTCCAAAAGTGCAGTACTCCTTCAGGGCAACACTTTCAACAGCGCAGTACTCCTTCAGGGCTACACCTCCAATAGCGCTGTACTCCTTCAGGGTTACACTTCTATCAGAGCAGAACTCCTTCAGCGCTACACCTCCAACAATGCCGTACTCTTTCAGGGCTCACTTCCAACAGCGCAGTATGCCTTCAGGGTTACACTTCCAACAGCGCAGTACCCCCTCAAGGTTACACTTCCAACAGTGCAGTACATCTTCAGGGCTATACTTCCAACAGCGCATTCCTCCTTCCAGTCTACACTTCCAACAGCGCAGTACTCCGTCAGAGCTACAGATCCAACAGCGCAGTACTCCTTCTGGGCTACACTTCCCACAGCGCAGTACTCCTTCATGTCTACACTTCCACCAGAGTTGTACTCCTTCAGGGCTAGACTTCCAACAGTGTAGTACTCCTTCTGGGCTACACTTCCAACAGCACAGTACACCTTCAGGGCTACACTTCCAACAACGCAGTACTCCTGGGCTACATTTCCAACAGCGCAGTACTCCTTCAGGACTACACTTCCAACCAGCGCAGTACTCCTTCAGGGTTACACTTCCAACAGCGCTGTACTCCTTCAGGGTTACACTTCCAACAGCGCAGTAACCCATCAGGGCTACACTTCCAACAGCGCAGTACACCTTCAGGGCTATCCTTCCAACAGCGCAGTACTCTTTCCGGCTACACTTCCAACAGCACAGTATTCCTTCCGGACAACACATCCAACAGCGCTGTACTCCTTCAGGACTACACTTCCAACCAGCGCAGTACTCCTTCAGGGTTACACTTCCAACAGAGCAGTCCCCTCTCAGGGTTACACTTCCAACAGCGCTGTACTCCTTCTGGGCTACACTTCCAACAGAGTTGTACTCCTTCCGGGCTACACTTCCAACAGCGCAGTACACCTTCAGGGCTATCCTTCCAACAGCACAGTATTCTTTCCGGCTACACTTCCAACAGCACAGTATTCCTTCCGGACAACACATCCAACAGCGCTGTACTCATTCAGGACTACACTTCCAACCAGCGCAGTACTCCTTCAGGGTTACACTTCCAACAGAGCAGTCCCCTCTCAGGGTTACACTTCCAACAGCGCAGTATTCCTTCCGGACAACACATCCAACAGCGCTGTACTCCTTCAGGACTACACTTCCAACCAGCGCAGTACTCCATCAAGGCTACACTTCCAACAGCGCAGTGTTCCTTCAGGGCTATAGTTCCAAAAGTGCAGTACTCCTTCCAGTCTCCACTTCCAACAGCGCAGTACACCTTCTGGGCTACACTTCCAACAGCGCAGTGCTTCTTCATGTTTACACTTCCACCAGAGTTGTACTCCTTCCGGGCTATACTTCCAACAGCGCATTCCTCCTTCCAGTCTACACTTCCAACAGCGCAGTACTCCGTCAGAGGTACAGATCCAACAGTGCAGTACTCCTTCAGGGCTACACTTCCAACAGCGCAGTACTCCTTCATGTCTACACTTCCACCAGAGTTGTACTCCTTCAGGGCTAGACTTCCAACAGCGTAGTATACCTTCAGGGCTATACTTCCAACAACGCAGCACTCCTTCTGGGCTACACTTCCAACAGTGCAGTACTCCTTCAGGGCTACACTTCCATAAATGCAGTACTCCTTCACGGCTACACTTCCAACAGCCCAGTACTCCTTCAGGTCTACACGTCCAACAGCCCAGTACTCCTCAGGGCTACACTTCCAAAAGTGCAGTACTCCTTCAGGGCAACACTTCCAACAGCGCAGTACTCCTTCAGGGCTACACTTCCAACAGCGCAGTACTCCTTCAAGGTTACACGTCCAACAGTGCAATACTCCTTCATCGTTACACGTCCAAAAGCGCAGTACTCTGTAAGGGCTACACTTCCACACTGCAGTACTCCTTCAGTGCTATATTTCCAACAGCACAGTATTCCTTCAGGGTTACACTTCCAACAGCGCAGTACTTCTTCAAGGTTACACGTCCAACAGTGCAATACTCCTTCATCGTTACACGTCCAAAAGCGCAGTACTCTGTAAGGGCTACACTTCCACACTGCAGTACTCCTTCAGTGCTATATTTCCAACAGCACAGTATTCCTTCAGGGTTACACTTCCAACAGCGCAGCATCCCTTCAGGTTGCACTTCCAACAGTGCAGTACTTCTTCAGGTCTACACTTGCAACAGTGCAGTTTACCTTCCGGGCTGCAGTTCCAACAGCGCAGTACTCCTTCAGGGCTACAAATCCTATACTGCAGCACTCCTTCAGAGCTGCACCTCCAACAGCGCAGCACTCCTTCAGAGCTATACTTGCAACGCGCATTACTCCATCAGGGCTACATGTGCAAAGCCCAATACTCCTACCCGACTGCACTTCCAACAGCACAGTCCTCCTTCAGGGCTACTCCTCCAACCATGCAGTACTCCTTCAGGGTTACGTTTCCAACAGCGCAGTATTCCTTCTGGTTTACCATTCCAACAGTGCTGTACTTCTTCAGGGCTAGACTTCCAACAGCGCAGTACTCCTTCAGGGTTACACTTCTAACAGCGCAGTACTTCTTCAGGTTACACTTCCAACAGTGCAGCACTCCCACAGGGTTACACTTCCAACAGCGCAGTACTCGTTCAGGGTTACACATCCAACAGTGCAGCACTCCTTCAGAACTGCATTGTAATAAAACGTCAAACGCTTACTCAATTCTTACCGGATATGAGTGCCTCTGCTGTTACAATGTGCATAACTGTATCATCACTGACTGGCCAGTTGTCCTCTGTTAATGTAATGCTTTCCAATCCACCTAGAACTTTCAGTTCTTCTAGAATCATCACACCTGAAGGGCAGTTCTCCCACATGGAGTTCCTGTAGCCCAGAGCATCTCCAACTCCCCCCAGCACCATGGCAGCCCTGTAATGTTCCATTGCAAGTGGATGTGTGCTGAGACCTGCCTTGGCCACTGCTTTAGCCAGTACAGCCAGTCCCTCAGGAACAGCTCTGTTCCTGCTTAGCTGATTATATACAGTGACTCAATCAAAGGCAATGATAACCTTATGTGGATTAGCTGTTGTTATCTCTGGATGTTGCAGGCTGCTGGTGTATTTTTGGAAATGTCAGCTCAGGAGATAATAATTAGTTTGTACAAACTTTCTATTCCTTAACAACTGGGAAACCAAACGTGGCATGGTACTACAGTAGTGCATTAAGCCATGAATCAAGATTACTGTTATTTATCATTTCATTTTTATTTAGTGTTCCTTGTCCATTTGAGCCAGACCATTAGGAACAATACCAAGTACAGACACATCACTTCACTCAGCATCACATAATATCCTGAATATGTCCCAATGACTGGTCACATGCCATCAGAACTTGTAAAGGAATAGATTCACTGTGAGCACATGGAATAAAGCATTTCAGCATCAGTTCACAATTCTACCATTCACACCTCCTCTGGACACATCTTGAATTCCGTTACTGATCATTTCCACCCTCTTTGCCCCAGCAAATCTCGCTTCCACTCTATCAGCAAGTCTGGCAGCTTTTCTCACACTTCCCCCCGCACTTCCGCTGACTATTATATTGCTCAGTTTTCTCAGTGCTTGTTAAAGATCACTGACCTAAATTGTTAACGCTGCTGCCCTCTTCACTGATGTTCCCTGGCCTGCTGAATATTTTCAGCATTTTCTGTCTTTATTTCAGATTTGCAATACCTAAAGTATCTTACTTTTCTATCTTAAAATTATCCTGCTCCAGTTTCATTCCATTTCGATCTGAATAATTATCCAATGCCCTCTTCAATGCCTCTATTGAACATACCTCCACTAAACTTCCAAACAGTGCATTCCAGACCCATAGCTACTCACTGGGTGAAATATTTTTCTCACATCATACTTGCTTCTGTTGAAAATCTCTTTAAACCCATGCCTTTCCATTCTTGGTCTTTTTACAAAGCAGCAACAGCTCCTATGCTATTAAGCCCCTCACTGGATCTTCCTTTCTCTTCACCTTCCTCCAACCCTACTTTATATTTTATACCCCATGACCCTATTCACAATATCCTTTGACCTTCCCCTTTCTGACCGGGAAGAATTTATACTGACCAATGGCTTTCTGCCGTTACTTCACCACCTTCATGAATTTCTTATTCCGGTGTGGCATTCAGCTCTTCCTCCATTGCCTTTTCCTCTGCACTCACTTCTTTGTCCTGGAATCTTCACCCTGATCAATAGACTCTTTCCTCCATGTCCAATAACCTCCCTCCACCTGGAACTCTCCCCATGGCCTCACCTCCTCTCCTCATCTTGTTATTGAGAATGCCGATGTGAGAACTTCTTTGCCCCCATCAGTCGTTCAAAACCTCTGACCTGGCAGCACTCCATTCTCTTTTTCCTTCCGAATTCTTTGATGGAATGTTGGGCATTAAATGTCCAGCATTTATCGCCCATCTCTACCTGTCCTTTGATATGGTGGTGCTGAGCAACCCTCTTGAACTGACTACAGTCCATGTGCTGGAGGCAGATCCACAGTGCTGACCAGGAGGGATTTGACCGATTGACACTGAAGGAATGGTGATGTATTTCCGAATCAGGGTGTCGTGTGGCTTGGAGAGTATCTTACAACTGGTTCTGGAGATCAAAGTGGAGAATGGTTTGGGAAAGGGATGTGAAATGGTAAAGGGAAGAAGTCATTTGTGGGCGGCACAGTGGCACAGTGGTTAGCACTGCTGCCTCACACTGTGCCAGAGACCCGGGTTCAATTCCCGCCTCAGGTGAGTGACTGCGTGGAGTTTGCACGTTCTCCCCGTTTCTGTGTGGGTTTCCTCTGGGTGCTCCGGTTTCCTCCCACAGTCCAAAGATGTGTGGGTCAGGTGAATTGGCCATGCTAAATTGCCTGTAATGTTAGATAAGGGGTAAATGTAGGGATATGGGTGGGTTGCACTTCGGAGGGTCGGTGTGGACTTGTTGGGCCGAAGGGCCTGTTTCCACTCTGTAAGTAATCTAATCTAATCATTTGTGGAAGTAGTTTATTGGTTCCGAATGGTAATCATGAGGGGTATCTGGAAAAAATAATGTGAAAGATACAACAAAAATCCTTAGTGATTTCAATCTACATATAGGCTCAATGAACCATTTGGCAACATAGCCCGATTATATGCCCAGCCTGTCCACCTTCCCTCATGAGATATTCACCCGTTCCAGATAATAGTCTAGCAAAATGTCTCTGAGCTGTTGCTAATGCACTGATATCTTTGAATATTACTGAAAAAAAACAGTTTGTCAAAACTCATTATCTTGACTTCATCAGGAAAATTCAGAAGAAATATCAATGTAAAGAGTGACAACATTTTTTTTACATTTTATGAGAAAAGAATGCTGATTGGTTGGCAAGTGGAGTCTGATTGGTAGAGGCGTTGTCATGGAGAATGCACTATTTGGAGGATAACAGCCAGTTAACTGCCAGGCTTTGTTTAAAGCTTAAACCAGGCAAGTTTATTCTGATTGGCCAAAACTGAGGAATGTACTAGGAAATGGTTGTCACCTGTTTTGTCCGATTCAAACATGCGCAGTATATATATATATTTATATAAAATATATCTATTCTTAATGTCTGCAAAGAAGAGGGCCATGTAACAACAGATGTAGCTTCCAGTGTCCATGGGTGTGAAATATTGCAAGCCTGACTGACAATCCTACATTGGTTATCTGCGCAATTCTTACCGAGGTTAGGATTATTTGCCAAATGTTGCCTTATTGCAGCATCACATCTAATGGTGGATACTGTTTTGAGTTTTTCACGCAAAAGTGTTCAGGTTTGGTCAGTACTATTTGTTATGATCAACCAGTCTTTGAGTATGTGTCATCACACCAGCAGTGAAACTCATATCCACTATTGGTCAGTACTGAGGCAGGCAGAATGCCTTCTTGACTTGACAGCAGCGTCCTATTAGTGGTGAACACTACTTCTGTTGTGTTATAAGACAGAGATGGGCAGCAAAGACAAATCAGACTCCTTGTCTCTATATTCACAACACAGGAGAATTAAAACCTTCAAAGAACCTAAAATGGAACCAAATGGTTCCCAATCATACATTTGAATAAGCAGTCCCAGACTTTATGAATAAGTGATTCTGGACACCATGTTTATAGCTTAAACCAATGTGCATGAATGGAATGAGCTGTTAGAGCTCATAGAGCTGTTAGGTGGTGGAGGCTGATATAATTATAACATTTAAAAGCTATCTGAATGAGTATATGATTAGATTAGATTCCCAACAGTGTGGAAACAGGCCTTCGGCCTAACCAGTCCACACCATCCCTCTGAGGAGTAACTCACCCAGACCCATTTCCCTCTGACTAATGCCCCTAACACTATGGTCGATTCAGCATGGCCGATTCACCTGACCGGCACATCTTTGGACTATGGGAAGAAACCAGAGCACCCAGAGGAAACCCATGCAGACACAGGAGAATGTCCACACAGACAGTCGCATGAGGCTGGAATCAAACCTGGGACTCTAGCACTGTGAGGCAGCAATGCTGACCACTGTGCCACACTTTGGATATGAATAGGATGGGTTTACAGTCGTGGGATATGGGTCAAATGCTGGCAAATGGGATTACATTAATTTAGGATATCTGGTCAGCATGCACTGGTCAACAGGACCAAAGGGTCTGTTTCTGTGCTGTACAATTCTATGACTCAATTATTAATATAGTATCTTAAACAGAGCAAAGCTAAGCAACCATGTAATCTAATTGATGCCTATGATTTAAACGCAATAACCTTTGTTTTCAGGCCCATTCACACCTAAAGACACACAGGGATTTTGTTTTAAAAATGAAAACAACAAAACTGGGCAGAATTCTTCAGCAGGTTCTGTGATGTGCTGATTCACAGGTCCACAGGACTGTCCCTTGATTGATTTTCAATATCGTCGATCAATGGCACCTTTTACAATTCGTTCTGGAGAACTTGCAACAGCTAATAATGGGAGGTTAGACAGGGAGCCTCCAACCCTCCTGCTGTAGCACCATCAGCCAGAATCCTCTTCTAAGAAAACCCTAGTTGAAAGCATTTCAAAAATCTCCAGTACCTCCCTCTGTTCAAACCATCGTGTTCCCTCTCAGACTTGCTGGAACCAATTCCCAGTGCTGATCTTGTTAATGTACAAACATCTGCTTTCTGGTTAAGCACGCTGCCACTCCAGGGCTAAAGAGTCTGTGAGGTTGGGGGATGGCAAAGAAATGGTCTAAATAGAATACGTGCTTCATGTTATAATGGGTCAGTCTGACCTATGTGCAACTCCAGACCTACAGCAATGTAGTTAAATCCTAGCTGCACCCTGAAGTTTCCCAGCAAGCCATACAATTTAAGGCCAACTATGGGTGAGTAACAAATGGTGGCTCTGACAGCGACACCCACATTCCATGATACAATAAAACAAAAAAAACCATTGCAGTATCAGTCCCCTTGTATCAGTATCTGATTACTTAACCTGTTTCCTTCCATTCTTACTATCTTTGCACTTGGTGCCAAATTCACCTCACCAAGTAGATTGAGAATCTGTCAAGGTCTCATATTCTGACTGTAAATATCATAATATCCTTCAGTAGCATCAATGCTGCAAGTCAGACTGCCTGATTCCATTTTCCACTCAATCTTCTGTACTGCTGCTCCTGTCTTTGGGTCAGTTCACTGGATTTGACTGCAACACTTTCTTCAAGATATTCTGCAATATGAAATGATGAATTGAAAGATTATGTCATCTAGCCTGCTCATTGCCTGTTGTTCGTGTCAATGAAAGTGCAATTTAATTGTCTGACTCCAGATTTCCATTGGGAATGTTTCATATATCACTGGGTGACTCAAATTAGTCACAGAAAGTCAAACCATGTCCTGGATTATTCCACTCGAGCTTCAGATGATGTGGCTGATTTACGATTTCCAAAGCATTTATGACCCATTCCTCATTTCCTGATCAGTCATTACCAAGTAATTGAAAATATGTGCAACAAATGTGACAATGCTGGAGAAACTCAGCAGGTTTGGCATCAGCTGTGGAAAAAAGAATAGAGGAAACCTGTTGCGTGCAATATGACTCTTCTTCAGATTCTTCAGTTCTTCATGTTAATTCTGTCTCACTCTCCACACGTGCAGCCAGACCTGCTGAGTTTCTCTGGCATTCCCTGTGTTTCTTTCAGATATCCAGCATTCACAGATTTTGCTTTTATTTAATTAAATATGTGGATTATGTTTCACTGCATATCATGTCCTTGTAATGGTTATTAATAGTATTTGGAGTGATCCTTTTGTTCTGCAGTGCACTGGCAATGCATTGCCCCAACAATTTGATCACTTCTACATTCACTGTCTGTAGTTTAATAGACGGTATATAGTTTTGAATGGGATTTTCCATCAATGGACTTTAATGGACTTGTTAATATCAGAATTCCATGCCAAAAAATGTTAAGGGAAAATTTCCTTCATAGGATCTGCAATTTGGAAATGATCATTGCCTGGCACTTGCGTAATGTGAAAGATATTTGCCACTTTAAAGCCAAGCTTGGATATTTTCCAGATCTTGCTGTATGTGAAAGTGGACTGTTTCAGTGAGTGATGTGCTGTGAATGTTGCTGGACATTTTGAAAAGTAAGAGTGTTGTGATGAATGTAATTCACTGAAGGGCAGCATTACGATGAGAATGAAAGAGGTCAGCATGGGGGCTCAGTGATTAGCACTGTTACCTCACAGTACTAGGGACCTGGGTTCAATCCCCCCCTCAGGTGACAGAGTGTGTGTATTTTTACTGTGTCTGTGTGGGTTTCCTCCGGATGCTCCAGTTTCCTCCCACAATCCAAAGATGCGCAGGTTAGGTGAATTGGCCATGCTAAATTGCCCATAGTTTTCAGGGATGTGTAGATTAGGTGGATGAGTATATATAGAGTAATAGGGTAGGGAAATGGGTCTGGGTGGGTTACTCTCTGGAGAGTCAGTGTGGACTTGTTGGGCCAAAGGGCTGTTTCCACACTGTAGGGATTCTATGATTACAATCTATGAAAGTTTATGGTTGGGTGACACCAGTGATAAGTATTAAGGGAAGCAGAAGATGGAGCAAAAGGAAAAATCTCTGATAGAATGCAGGGCAATATAGCCTCTTGGAGCAGAGGATCCATTACAAGCACTAACTATCTGAAACTGTGAAAGGGATGGTTATATTATGAAGTTGTTGAAAGCAGTGTTACATTAAGCACAGCTTTGAAAATTGCAGCACACTTCAAACGTCATCAGGGAAAAGAGATCAGAGTGAGAATAGAGTGGAGAATTTAAATGCTGGGCAACTGGCCATTCAAGGTCACATTTGAAGTTGTGCTGTGGAGGGATCACTGAAGATATATTTGCTCTTGTCAAAATTTCACAACCAGTGGGTAAAGGTAAATATAAGTATCATTAATGTTAATAATAGAGTCAGACCACAATGTCAAAGATTGGAATTCCAAGGCATTACCACTCACTACTACTACTAATAATAATAATAACAATAATAATACTTGGGGATTTAGATTCTATAACGGAGGAAAAGTGGATTTTATGTTTAGGTCTATGAAGGTCTGACATGCTCTTTGTAAAGACTGGAAAGATATTTTGAGCAGTGAGTTAAAAATGTAATTCCAAGAAATCATGTAGTTTGACATAATTGACCAGTAAGTCATAATGCAGTTAGAAAGATCTTAAACACTAACATCAAAACATAGTTTCAACCTGGATCCATCACTATCCATTACACAATATAGTGAGGAGAAATATTGCCATCAATCTCCATTTATTAGTCTTTACTGAACTGGTACTTCCCAGTCTTTTTTCTTGGACTCTGAAGATAATTCTAAGATTCCTTTCCAAGTTCACTTGCATAAACATTCTCAGTTTTATCAACTGAAAGACTTCTATCTAAACTGTCCTGGATTGGCTGCTCCACAGATTAGAAACCACTTCAGTCAAGGTGATTGGTTCCCCAGAGTTGAACCAGAAAAGCTTGGTTTACTTGCCAGTAAAAAAAACTGTTCTCATCTGAACTAAATTCTGAGTCATAGAGTCATAGAGATGTACAGCATGGAAACAGACCCTTCGGTCCAACCCGTCCATGCCGACCAGATTTCCCAACCCAATCTAGTCCCACCTGCCAGCACCCAGCCCATATCCCTCCAAACCCTTCCTATGCATATACCCATCCAAATGCCTCTTAAATGTTGTAATTGTACCAGCCTCCACCACACCCTCTGGCAGCTCATTCCATGTAAACTAAAACTTTGAACCTTCTGATGTCAAAGTTAAATTGCCAACAAATGTTTACTCTTCTTGCCAAAAACTTTTATCAACATTTTATCCAATGAAGTCCCAGGCACTCTACTACAATCAATCGCATTCTTGTAAGTGATCTATTTGGATCGCTGCCAAAGTGGCTTTCTGACCTCGTTTTAAAAAGGAAATCATAGAATTAACTAAAAATACATTGAATTGAATTAAATTTATTGTCATGTGTACTGAGGCTCAGTGAAAAGCTGTGTCTTGCGAACAATACAGGCAGATCACAGAGTTAGGTAGCATAGATGGTAAATAACAGGTAAACAGCGTCAAAAACCAAACACATTCATATGTGAATGTTAAGCGTTTGTGAGTCCATTCAGTATTCTAACAGTAGGGTAGAAACTGTTTTGAAACCGGCTGGTGACTGTGTTCAGGCTTCTGTACTTTCTCCCTGATGGTAGAGGTTGTAGAAAAACATTGTCATGGTGGGATGAATCTTTGAGAATGCTGGCGGCCTTTCCTGGACAGCGGGGCCTGGTAGATGGATTCTATAGATGGGAGGTGGACTTGTGTGATTGTCCGGGCCAAGTTCACCACTCTCTGTAACCATCTCTGATCTTGAATGATACAGTTGCCATACCAGGTAGTGATACATCCAGACAGAATGCTATCGATGGCACACCGATAAATGTTGACAAGGGTATTCACCGTCACGCCAAATTTCCTCAGCTGACTGAGGAAGAAGAGACGTTGTTGGGCCTTTGTAACCAGTGCGTCCACATGAAGAGTCCAAGGAAGCTTGTTGTGGGTGACCATTCCCAGGAGTTTGACACTCTCCATTCGTTCCACCTCTGTGCTGTTAATGTGTAGGGGGCATGAGTAACATCTCACCAAAAGTCAATAATGATTTCCATGGTTTTGCCACCTCCATCAATTGAAAACCAGAGAGGCATGAGAACATATTAGCAGTTCAACATTTCTTCACAATTAAACAACACTAGATGCATGGGACAGACATGCATCAGCAATATCTTCTTCTCTGCTGTTAACAGACTTTTGAACGCTTTCTCAAATTTAATGTCAATCTTGCTCTCTCTGCGGTTATAATACTGTATTAGATTAGATTACGTACAGTGCGGAAACAGGCCCTTCAACTCAACAAGTCCACACTGACCTTCTGAACAGAAACCCACCCAGACCCACTCCCCTTCACCTAACACTACGGGCAGGGGATCCAAGATGGCGGCGACCCAGCAAGACTGAGTCCACAGTGCTCTACCCAAAACTTGGGAAAAGTGGGCTATCCACCCCCACCACATTCACTAAACCATTTATAATAGTTGTTAACCTTAAATAGTTACCTATTAGTACATTTAAATAGTATAATACTAGCTGGAAAATGAGTAAAGGGAAGGGAACAGGCAGCTCTAAGAAAGCAGGGACCCCTCCCCCACCCTCTCCCTCTTCATCTGCAACAAAGGTGTCTTCAGCTACTTCAGGAGATTTACCAATGAAGATGAGCTTTGAGGAGATGTTTGCCAGATGGGAGGCGAAGATTGATGCTTTTATCGATGAGTCTCGGCAGAGCAGAGAAGCACTATCAGCCGAGCTGCAGAAGCAGGGCAGAGACATTCAGGAATTGGAGTGCCGAGTCAGAGAGGTGGAGTCGAAGGCCGCAGCCTCAGAGACTGGGATAAAATCAACAGCCGACCACATCCGTTTTCTTGAGAATCGAGTCCAGAACCTAGAAAACCACATTGATGACCTCGAAAATCGATGTCGTAGAAAAAATATTCGGTTGTTGGGCCTGCCCGAGCAGGAAGAGGGAGGTCAGCTGACAGCATTCTTAGAGCATTGGCTGCCACAACTTTTAAATCTGCATAATGGATCAGACCGGGTAAGGGTAGAATGGGCCTACCGGGTCACAGTACGTGGGCCCGGCTCAACCCAGCGCCCACGCCCGGTCCTGTTCCAGCTGCAGAGCTATAGGGAGAGGCAGATGCTCCTGGAAGCCTCAAGAAATCTGGGAAAAGATCCCCAAGCTATGACCCACAAAGGATCCAGGATCATGCTGTTCCAGGACTTCTCCCCAGCTTTGGTCCGAAAGAGGAAGGCATTCGATGAGGCGAAGAAGCGTTTAAGGGACTTAAATATCCAGTACTCCTTACGATATCCAGCGACGCTACGCCTTAGCCACGAAGGATCCATATATAACTTCGGATCACCGGAGAAGGCTAAGGAATTCTTGGACTCTCTTAAATAAACTGTAAGAGATTGTGGACGCTGGTCTGCCTTTCCCATTATTTTGGTTTACATCCCTTCATCTTTCCTTATCTTTCCCCCTATGTGTGTATGTATATATATATATATATGTTGGGGCGTTTGGTTAATGTTGATGGGGAGAGGTGGTTACCTTATTCTATTTTACTTCTGTTTTTAGGAGCGGGGTTGTTTTTCTTTCCCCTGTTATTTTGTGGTATTATATTTAAGTATTACATGTTGAGATTGTAATCTTATAGTTATATATGGTATTAATATTCCCAAATATATTTAGATGTGGGTGTGGGTGGGGGTGGGGTGTTCACTGTTAACTCTAGCTTTATATTATATTTGAATTCTCCTCATTTTATTGAGGAACACCTGGGTCAAGGGTGGGGCACTGGTTGGAAGAGGGTAAGATGGACTGTGGGAGAGGAAGTGACGCTCCCTGGGAACAAGGGAGAAAATCTTCAATTCGGAATGTTTTATATTTTTTATACTTAGAAAGAGTTTTTTGTTATATTGTTTTGAGTGTATCAGAGAGTCTTTACTTTTGTAAATCTTGTATGCTCCATGCTCGGGATGTTCTAGATAGGGTTTCCCCTCCCGAGGGGTCTCGGATCTGTCCAGATGATTATGGCTGAACAGTCGGTTAAGTGGTGCACCTGGAATGTCAGGGGGAGTAATTCGCCAGTTAAAAGGAAGAAAATATTATCAAATCTTAAGAAGGAGAGAGTTGATATAGCTCTCCTACAGGAGACACACTTGTCGGATAAAGAACACTTAAAATTACGACAGGGTGGATTTGATCAGGCCTTTTTTTCCTCTTTTAATTCAAAAAGCAGGGGAGTCGTTATCCTTGTCCGGAAGAACTTCCCTTTGAAAATTCTAAATCAGATAAAAGACGAATCTGGACGATATATTTTGATTAAAGCCCTCATAAATGGAGAGGAATATGGGATCTTAAATGTGTACTGCCCCCCGGCACACCCCTTTAAATTCATAACGGAAGCTTTTTCAAAACTGATGGCCTTTGGTGCCCGTCATACAATTATAGGGGGAGACTTTAATTGTATTATGGATCCGGAAATAGACAGGATTCCCAAGAGTGCCGCTGGAGTATCTCCCAGATCTAGACAACTGGCGGACCTGAATAAAGAATTAGGATTGGTAGATGTATGGAGATGTCTCCATCCACAGGGTAGAGATTTTTCTTTCTACTCTAATCCACATAAATGTCACACAAGAATTGATATGTTTTTTGCCCCATCGATTTTTCTAAACTCTATAGCAACCTGTAAAATAGGTACTATAGCAATCTCTGACCATGCCGCTGTGTTCATGGAAACTAAGGTAAAGAACAATGGGACATCTGCTCGGCATTGGCGTATGGACCCCTTCCTAATAAAAGATAGCAAATTTTTAAAGTACTTCTCCCAAGAACTTAAAACTTTTTTAGAAATTAATACTGGTACGGCTAGCAATCCGTCAATGATGTGGGAGACCATCAAAGCTTATGCACGAGGTTTGATCATCTCCTATTCAGCGACCCAGAGGAAAATGAAGGGAGAGCAACAGCGTCTGCTCGAAGCTCGCCTAAAAGCAGCCGAAACAGCATACGCTGATAGACCTTCTATCACAAAATTGCAGAGGATTACAGCTCTTAGGACAGCTTTAAACACCGCGCTTACTCAAACGGCTAAAAGGGAAATATTATTTGCGAAACAAAGATTATATGAATATGGCGACAAACCAGGTAGATACTTAGCATTTCTTGCAAAGAAAAAGAAAGCCCCTCAAACTATTCCGACCATCAAGGAAAGTACAGGTACCCTGACTCATGATCATAAAAAGATCAATGCGACCTTTAAAGAATTTTATTCTGAACTATATAGATCGCAGGATTGTGAAGATAGGATTAGGAGGATGCAGTCATTTTTTAAAAATTTGACCTTCCCGGGCCTGACTCCGGAACAGGTGTCGGCCCTAAATACCCCTTTAACAGTCCAAGAAATACTTGAGGCAATTAGGCAACTTCAGAGCGGAAAAGCACCGGGCCCGGATGGTTTTCAAGTTGAATTCTATAAAGAATTTACAGGAATATTGGTTGACCCACTTATGGATATGTATAATTTTGCGCATAGTCAGGTCTGTCTCCCGCCCACGCTGAAAGAAGCAAATATTTCTCTTATCCTCAAAAAAGGAAAAGACCCAGAAGATTGTGCATCTTACAGACCAATATCCTTACTAAATGTAGACTTTAAAATTCTCTCAAAAATGTTAGCACTAAGACTAGAAAGGGTACTGCCATATATTATAAAGGAGGACCAGACGGGATTTATTAAGGGCCGCAGATCATCCAATAATATCAGAAGGGTCTTGAATATGATCCAAGCCTGTCATCAGGGAAAGATACCAGGAGTAGTAATTTCATTGGATGCGGAAAAGGCATTTGATAGGGTTGAATGGTCATATTTATTTTACACTTTGGAAAGGTTTGGCGTTGGACAGGTGTTTACCAAATGGGTTTCAACATTGTATAATGACCCCAAAGCAGCTGTTATTACTAATGGGTTAAGATCGGATGGCTTCAGTGTGGGTAGGGGCTGCCGTCAAGGATGTCCTCTCTCACCATTGTTGTTTACACTGATAATCGAACCATTAGCAGAAGCCATCCGGACTGATCCTAATATAACGGCCCCGAGGATTGGTACAGGTAAACACAAAATTACCCTCTATGCAGATGACGTTCTCTTATTCCTCAGTAATCCTTTAATGTCAGTGCCTCGTCTAATTCAAGTTATTAATACATTTAGTGCATTCTCAGGCTATAAAATTAATTTTTCAAAATCGGAAGCCTTGCCAATGGGTGGTCTGGCTATGATACCCCACTTAATGGACGGATCCCCTTTTCCCTTCCGTTGGTCCCTGGAGGGCTTCTTATATTTAGGTATTTTTATCACGCCAGTATTTGATCAGCTGTATAGGGCTAATTTTGTACAATTAATGGAAAGGATAAGGCAGGACCTCCAGCGATGGAGAGACCTTCCGATTTCCTGGCTAGGGAGAATAGCATTAATTAAAATGAATGTTCTGCCCCGTCTCTTATATCCTATGAGAATGCTCCCGCTGATGCTGCCAAGGCTAGCCCTACATAAATTATATGGCTGGTTGGGCTCCTTTATTTGGAACCATAGACGGCCCCTTATTAAGCTGAAGAAGCTACAGCTTCCACAGGCAAGGGGAGGACTGGACTTCCCAGACTTTAGGAAATATCAGTTAAGCTCCCTACTAAGTTACATAGCTGATTGGGTTTCATCTGATCCACAATCAATTTGGCTGGATATCGAAGCCTCCCAAGTAAAATACCCACTTATTAACCTTTTATTTTCAGATAAGAGGAAAATCATTACAGACCACTGTAAAAATCCCATAATATTAAACACAATTAAGGCCTGGAATATAATGCGGCAAAATGAGGGTAATTCACATAAAACATCCCCCCATGCACCAATAGTAGGCGCATGGGGATTCCAACCGGGGATTACAGATGCTACCTTTAAACTCTGGAGATCCAGGGGCATCTCATGCTTAGGGGACCTATTTAAAGATGGGATCCTGATGTCCTTTGAGCAGCTGCGTCTGAAATTCGGAATACCTAATGGGGATCTCTTTCGATACTTCCAAGTTCGAGATTATATACAGAGGAAGACTACATTAATAGATAGTCTTTATAAATCAGACAGAGAACGTAATGTCTTACGACCAGCGGGGGCATCCTCCGTTAGTACTATATACCATTTGCTACATGATGGAGTCTCAGGAGACATGGATGACCTGCTTAAAACATGGGAGCAGGACTTGGGGCTAGAAATCTCTGAGGATATGTGGAATGACATTTGGGAAAATGCTAGCAGAATTGCTATCTGTAACAGAACTCAGGCTATCCAACTAAAGATACTTCATAGGGCCCATATAGCTCCGGCTCGACTGGCAAAATTTAAGGCAGGAGCATCTCCAATGTGTCCTAAATGCAAAATAGAGGTGGGTACTCTTGTACATTGTCTGTGGACTTGTCAGAAAATCCGCAGATACTGGACTAAAGTGGCAAATACCCTGACAGAAATTTTAGGAACGGAAATTAGGGTGGACCCTGTATCTCTCCTTTTGGGCTTTTCGAACCTCTCATCTCTGGATATGCACGGGAAGAGACTATTTTCTATTCTCTCTTTCTGTGCAAGGAAAAATATTTTGGTGAACTGGGTGGCTGAGGGCCCCCCTGGACTTTCAAATTGGCACAGATTAATTATGGAATATATCCCCCTTGACTTCCTCCCAAATATGGTGCACCGAAAGACTGAATTATTTTATAAAATATGGCAGCCCTTTTTGAATTATATAAATGCAGATATTTCGGCGATCCTAACAAGGGCTTTTATTTAGTGAAGATTTCAGACCGGGCTGCTCCAGGGCCCCTTGGGAGAGGAATCCTGCGTGAATACGGGTTTTATTATATTTGATGTTTATACATTCCGAGCATGTAAGAGACTTAGGTATACACTCTGGTTAGTTATAGGTTAGATTAGTAGAAAGTTGAGGTTTTTTTTCTTTCTTTTGTCGTTTCTTTTTTTTTCTTTTTTTGTTTTCTTTCTTTCTCTTTTCTTTGTTAAATTATGACTATTGGATATATGATTTAATTGTACATCAATGTTTATATTTGAGAGGTTTGTTTATTTTTGTAAATTTGCAAAATGTTAAATTTCAATAAAAATATCTACAAAAAATAACACTACGGGCAATTTAGCATGGCCAATTCACCTAACCTGCACATCTTTGGACTGTGGGAGGAAACCAGAGCACCTGGAGAAACCCACAGAGACACTGAGAGAATGTGCAAACTCCACTCCGACAATTGCCCAAGGCAGGAATTGAACCCAGGTCCCTGCCGATGTGAGGCAGCTTTGCTAACCACTGTGCCACCGTGCCAGCCTAATTCATCACTCTGTTTTACTACCCTGATGCACTTTGTATGATATGATCTGCCTGTATAGCATGCAAAACAATGTTTTTCACTGTATCTCAGTACATAGAGTCATACAGCACAGAAGCAGACCCTCTGGTCCAACCTGACCATGCCGAACGTAATCCCAAACTAAACTAGTCCCACCTGCCTGCTCCTGGCTCATATCCCTCCAAACAGTTCCTATTCATGTATCTAACCAAATGTCTTTTAAATGCTGTAATTATACCCACATCCACTACTTTCTCAGTCGGGTTTTCCACGTGCAAACCACCCTCTGTATAAAAAAAATTGCCTCATGTCTTTTTCAAATCTTTCTCCTCTCATCTTAAAAATATGCCCCAGTCTTGAAATCCCCCATCCTAGAGAAAAGACAACTCCCACTAACTCTTATAACGCTCATTATTTTATAAACCTCTATTTGATCGTTTCTCGACCTCCTCCACTCCAGTGAATAAAGCCCCAGCCGACCCAGCCTTTCTTTTCCATACCCGGCACATTTGGATAAATCTCTTCTTGAACCCCCTCCAGCTTGATAATATCCTTCCTATAACAGGGTGACCAGAACTGGACACAATATTCCAGCAGAGACCTCACCAATGTCCTGTACAACCTCAACATGATGTCCCCAACTCCTGCACTGAAAGGACTGAGCAATGAAGGCAAGCATGCCAAACACTTTTTTAACTATCCTGTCTATATTTGACGTAAACATCAAAGAATTATGTACCTGCAACCCTAGATCCATCTGTTCTACAACACTGCCCAAGGTCCTATCATTAACTGTATAAGTCCTACCTTTACTGGTTGTACCAAAATGCAATATCTCACATTTATCCAGAATGAACTCCATCTGCCATTCTTCAGCCCATTGTCCCCTTTGATTAAGATTCCTTTGTCACCTTAGAAAGCCTTCTACAATACCACCAATTTTGGTGTCATCCACAAACTTACTGACCATCCCTTCTAAATTCTCAAAGTTAAAAATCACACAACACCAGGTTAGAGTCTAACAGGTTTAATTGGAAGCACTCTAGCTTTCGGAGCAACGCTCCTTCATCAGGTGATAGTGGAGGGCTCGATCGTAACACAGAATTTATAGCAAAAATTTACAGTGTGATGTAACTGAAATTATACATTGAAAAGCTGATTGTCTGTGAAGCCTTTCACCTGTTAGAATACAGTGATAGTTTCACTTCATTAGAATCACAAATTCTAAATTCTCATCCAAATCATTTATAAATGACAAACAGAAGAGGGCACAGAACTGATCCCCATTGAACACTGCTGGCCACAGACCTCCAGTCTGAAAAGCATCCCACTGCCATTACTCTCTGGCTCCTGCTGTTAAGCCAATTATGTACCCAGTTGGTAAGCTCACCATGTTAGTACATTAAACTCAAAGGACCAAGTGTACATTCTGTACCAAGAAAACAGAATCCCGGGCGCTAAAGCAGGTGTATCAAAATGTTCACCATCAGCAAGCCATCAAGATCCATTAACAGTATTAAAACCAATTAACTCAAAGCCCCTGATCGGTCAAGCCCTTGAAAAATTCAAGAAAGTAGCCAGGGAGATATCAGAACCTGACCCTCGCAGGACTTGACCTGACCTCAGGGTCCAGCCGACTCAAAAGCACGCCAGTGAGCAGAGCAGCTCACCCTGTGACCAGGGACAGAGACAGAGACAGGGACAGGGACAGAAACAGAGACAGGGACAGAGACAGAGACAGGGACAGAGACAGGGACAGAGACAGGGACAGGGACAGAGTCAGAGACAGGGACAGAGACAGGGACAGGGACAGAGACAGAGACAGAGACAGGGACAGAGACAGAGACAGGGACAGGGACAGAGACAGGGACAGGGACAGGGACAGAGACAGAGACAGAGACAGGGACAGAGACAGAGACAGAGTCAGAGACAGGGACAGAGACAGAGACAGAGACAGAGACAGGGACAGAGACAGGGACAGGGACAGAGTCAGAGACAGGGACAGGGACAGAGACAGAGACAGAGACAGAGACAGGGACACAATCTGTAAAGAGAGAGAAACAGACCAAAGAATTTGATGAACTGGCAAAAGTTACAATTATCTGAGATGTTTCTATAGAATGGGATTATTAGAAGTACTGTTGTTAAGACTGTAAACTTTAATTCTTCGAATAAAGTCACTTAGTGCTGGCTGCTGTGTAGTCCTTTGCCTGATACACACGAAGGTAAATGAATGTGTATACTGGTCCAGAGATCTGCAGGGTCCTAGAGACACCCTGTCTTGGCCAGCATCTGGTGTCTTTGTTACGAGGCTTTGGTTTGAAGTGACCCGTAAGGTCCTCCGAACCAGCAATGCCACCCTTTCCTGGTGTCTTGTAGGTTTAGCCTGAGCTGGCTGTTATTACAGCAGTTGCCCCATGCAAAGGTCAGGGTATAAATTGAACATATGAGACACTGGCACTAAACACTATTGAGCCATAAAACGGGTGACAAGCTGGGAAAGTACACAAAAAGGATGTTTTTTTTTAATTAAAGGGAACTAGATAAGAAGCAAAACCATTTAAAACGAGGAAATGATTGTGGTCCCAAACTTGTCAGGGCACCCTAAGTGACTACCTGTTTTAAAACTGGCCCAAATAGGCAGAGGTTTTCAGTAAGTCAGCCTGGCCTTGGGGCAGACGTTCCCGGCACAGGAGCAGTGGTGAGAAGCCCATACCCAAGAAGAGCTGGAGGAGAAAGCTGGAAAGCTCACCCCAGTGATTACTACTCCATTAGACTGGAAGACTCCCAGGGTAAGGCACTCGTGCCAGGGCAAAGTATGACTGACAAAAATGCAAGGCTAGATCACTTACAGTAGAGGACAGAAAGCTGCAGGAAAGCTTAATCCGTAAGGAACAGTTCCAGGAACAATTTAGGAGAGCCAGTTCCCGTGAGAGGTAGAGCCGCTGGGAAACTGGAAGCAGCCTTAGCCTACCTTGACAAACTGGAACAACAGGGTAGGGTCTTCGAAGCGGTTGCATTGGTCTCCGTGCCTACAACACGGAGAAATCCACATCAGGAGGCAGTATGGAGCACTCAAAGTGCCAGGAACAATTACAATCCCTGGAGAACCAGGCCTCCGTCCAGAATGGGATAATGGGCCTTTGGGGTCCTACCTCTCAGTGGAGGTAATGAGCAGCCTCAGACTGGCACATCTATACCCCAATCCACCTCTGCCCCACAAACGGGGACCCTCCGCTGCCTTTCTCCCAGCTGACGGTGCCTTCAACTCCCCCACCCCCCACCCCCTACCCACAGCCAAAACCAGAGCCCATGAATACTGTGGTCGGCCAGTATCGAACAGCTGATGACCACACTACATTTACAACCCCCATTCCTGGAACCCAGCTGGCAGAACATTGTCAGAAAGGTGACGCTATTTGAGTCCACTTCAGACCCATATACAGTCTGTCGTCTCCAGGCCTAGATGCCACCAAGCAACTCAAAGTAATTACCCTGTGCCAGAGACCAGTAGCCCCACCTGAGGGCCAACTAGGGAGGAGGGAGTTGTCTCTTGAGTTGAAGGTGGTGATCCTCACCGCCGTAGGGAAGGATGAGGCAGACTCTACAAAGGCACTACACAAGTACGGACAGTAACAAGGGAGACACCCCACCAGCTTCACCCAGAGATTCGGGGTTCGAATCCTTCCCTCCCATGCCTCGGAAAGTGGGAGGGAGGTACACTTGCGGGATTTGACCACTCTGATGCCTGCTCTAATGAGGCTTGGGTCTTCGCAAATTAATCACTACATGGGAAAGGGACTTAAGAGTACAGTCGTCCTGCAAATCAGCGCAGTCCAGACTTCTTCCTAGCTCTCTTCCAATTCGAAGGAGCAAAGGAAGGGCAGAAATTACACCAAGGAGCCCTAGACAAACTCCCCCTCCACTGAGTCAGAGAGTGTGGTGCTGGAAAAGCACAGGCGCTCAGGCAGCATCTGAGGAGCTGGAGAATTGACATTTCGGGCATAAGCCCTTCATCAGGAATCCTGACCCCTGACCCCATAAGAAGAGAATCCCCACAAACGAACCCCCAACCCAACACGTGCTGAACCTGTAGCTGAACGAGCCATTTCATTTGGGACTCCTGGGCACCTAATATTCCAATCTAGCAACGGGAAGTCTGGAAAAAGGGTCCAACACCCCGAGTACCATCTTGGTAGCGACAGCTGGAGCGAAAACAGACTGTGGTTTATACACTGAGGATGACAGGGTCAATGCCATAATGAAAATAACTTTAAAATTTCCCAGATACGTGGGTGCGCAAATTGCCACATGGTGGTAATCAGGAACAGCTCCCACCGCCACAAACTACCCATTTACACATTGGATGACAGCCCGCCCTTCCACACTGCATCCAGTATAGAACATAGAACATAGAACAATATAGCACAGTACAGGCCCTTCGGCCCACGATGTTGTGCCGAGCATTTATCATAATCAAAGATCATCCTCACCTACACACCCCTCAACTTACTGTTGTCCATTTGTTTGTCAGGCTGTCGCTTAAATGTCCCCAATGTCTCTGACCCTACTCCCACTGTGGGCAGTGCATTCCACACACCCACCTACCTCTGACATCTCCCTATACCTTCCTCCAATCATTTTAAAATTATGAATCCTCGTGATGGCCATTTCTGTCCTGGGGAAAAGTCTCTGGTATCTACTCTATCTATGCCTCTCATTACCTTGTACACCTCTAACAAGTCACCTCTCTCCCTCCTTCTCTCCAGTGTGAAAAGCTCACTCAAGCTCTCTTCATAAGACAAGCCCTTGGGTCCAGGCAGCATCCTCTGCACCCTCTCGAAAGCACCTACATCCTTCCTATAATGAGGCAACCAGAACTGGACCCAATATTCCAAGTGTGATCGAACCAGGGTTATATAGAGCTGCCGAAAAACCTCACGGTTCTTAAACTCAATCCCCCTGTTAATGAAAGCCAGTTTACCATATGCTTTCTTCACAGTCCTATCAACATGGGTGGCAGCTTTGAGGGAGCTATGTATGCATACCCCAAGATCCCTCTGTTCCTCCACACTGCCAAGAATCCTGTCTTTAACTCTATATTCAGCATTCAAATTTGACCTTCCAAAATGAATCACTTCTCATTTATCCAGGTTCTACTCCATCTGCTACCTCTCAGCCCAGCTTTGCATCTGCCAATGTCTTGTTGTAGCCTGCAACAGCACTTGACAATATCTACAACACCATTGACCTTTGAGTCCTAGCAGACTTAGTAACCCACCCTTCAACTTCTCCATCACTTATAATACTACAAAGAGCAGAGGCCCAAGAACAGATCCCTGCGGGACACCACCAGTCACCGATTACCAGGCAGAATACTTTCCGCCCACCACCACTCGCTGTCTTCTTTCAGCCAGCCAATTCTGTATGCGGACAGCTGCATTTCCCTGTATCCCGTATCTCCTCACTTTCTGAATAAGCCTACCGTGGGGAACCTTATCAAATGCCTTACTGAAATCCATATCCACATATGGGTCACATTTATTCTCTTCCATTTTTTTCTCTTTTCTTTAAGAAAGGAGGGCCAGAGATGGGTGGCGATTGGACAATTTGACAACATTTTAATGTCATGTTGAATTCGGTGTCAGATATTAGATCAAAGTATTAGCAGGAATTACTCTTGTGCTCTTTTTAGGGAGTGGTTACTCCAAGGTTTATTGTGTATTACTGCGTACTCAGCCCCTCACTATATGCCCTATACACTCCTGATTGTGTAGCTATATTCCATCCTAACTCCATCTGTAAGTTCACTGGTGACACCACCATTGTAGGCTGGTCTCAAACAATGATGAGACAGCACACAGGAAAGAGATTGAGTGCTTGGTCACATGGTGTAAAGATAACGCTCTCTCCCTCAACACCAGCAAAACGAAAAAGCTAGTCATTCACTTCAGGAAGCAAGATTGAGGACACGCCCCTATCTACATCAATGATGCTAAGGTTGAGAGTGACCTGTTCCTAGGAGTGATGACCACCATCAATCAGTCCTGGTCTACCCACATTGCTGCTATGGTCAAGAAAGCAACTTGTCTACTTCCTCTGAAGGCTAAGGAAATTTGGCATGTCTATAAGGACTCTTATCAATTTTTATAAATGCACCACAGAAAGCATTCCATCTGGATACATCATGGCTTGGTATGGAAACTGCTTTGCCTAGGACAGTAAGAAACAGAGAGTTATGAACACAGCCCAGTCCATCACACAAGCCAACCTTCCAATCATTGACTCCATCTTTACTTCTCACTGCCTCAGGAAGGCAGCCAACATCATCAAAGACCACTTCCATCAGACAGAAGATACAAAAGCTGAAACACATTAGATTAGATTACTTACAGTGTGGAAACAGGCCCTTCGGCCCAACAAGTCCACACCGACCCACCGAAGTGCAACCCACCCACTCCCCTACATTCACCCTTTTACCTAACACGAGGGACAATTTACCATGGCCAATTCACCGGACCCGCACATCTTTGGAGTGGGGGAGGAAACCAGAGCACCCGGAGGAAACCCACACAGACACAGGGAGAATGTGCAAACTCCACACAGTCAGTTGCCTGAGTCGGGAATTGAACCCGGGTCTCTGGCGCTGTGAGGCAGCAGTGCTAACCACCGTGCCACCGCGCCACCCACTTGTTCCAGCAGATTCAAGAACAGCTTCTTCCTGACTATTATTAGATTTCTGAATGGATTTGTCAAATTTTAAATTTAATACTGATCTTGCTGTTTGTGCGCCTTCTCTGCAGCTATAATATTGTATTCTTCACTCTGCTCTAATACCCTAATGCAGCTTGTAATGGTATGACCTGCCTGTACAGCACAGAAAACAACATTTTTCAGTGACACGTGACAATAATCAATCAAATTTTTAAAAACTTATGTAGAAGCATTATAATGACTGTATGTAAAAATGTAGCAGATGCCATGATGTGTGGCAATGGGATCCTCTGGGTTCACCCTGCGAATTTAGTGATATTTGGATGTTACAATCAACTCATGGTGTACAGGAAATCCAATGGGGGTTCCACATTGTGTTATATGAGTGGGGGATCACAGATGATTAGTGGGCTTTCTCAGTGGGAAGGTTCATGATAGCGGGAAGCCGAGCACATAGCCCGGACAAGGAGTCAGGGTTGGCATGGCGATGTCCAGGAAGCCTCACCAGGAAAAATTTCTAAAGTATGAATTAAAAATGGGCTACGGCCAGCAGTGAAGGCTCCTCCCCCAGCATGTCACACACACACACACACACACACACACACACACCCTCTTGATGGATTCATTAAGCACACAGGTAAAATCTTGCTTGATAAGTCAGGAATATGGTTACTGGAGTGATGTCCAACCCCATTAAAACAACTATATCCCCACCTATCTTTTGAAATAATGGAACAAGGGATAGGGAAATGTGAGAGAAAATTCATACTGGCAGTAACACATGAAAGAGAAGGGAGCTCTTTTATGTTCTAGCTACAGCATAAGAGGCAGTAATGTCAATGGTCAATATCCTTGATTTAGCTAATTTTGACAATAAATTCAGGACCTTGACCCAGCAAGTCAAACGGGCCTGGAAGGACTGAATGCAGACAATTGAGAGACATGGGACAACTAGCTGAGAATCAGGCCGCCACTTAGTGACCATCCTAGAGGGTCACGCCAAGACAATTAACCAGATCATCCAGGGCCAAATCAGGGATGATGGTGAGGAGCTAAACTACACCCTATGCAGTATCCATGGTAACTGGATGATTGAACCTCAGGCAGGCTAGACAAGAGAAAGTCCTGTCCTGGATCAGTGACAAACAGCTTGAACATGTGTTCCAGGAGAAGACCCACACTGACATATACTCTTGGTGAGGCACTGGGCTTGGTGCTAGGGATTCCGGTTATTCCCACTGACAAAGTTGGGTTGAGGACCTTTGAAGTCAAAAACATTGGGATTATAAAACAGGGCATTTGCATGGGTTACCGTAGTACCCACCATATGCTGTGGAGAGACGGCGACGCTGATAGGCACCACCCCTTGCAAATGTAAACAGACAGACCATCCCATTGATTGCCCCTCCCTGTACATTCTAATGAACACGCTCTCTGGTGGATTTATACTAAGCAGTGATTTAAACTGCACTCTGGAAGCTAGGAACATGAGGACTGAAGTCACCCGGGTCACATACAGGGGGGGAAGGGAGAATGAAGTGTAACAACCTCACTCGACTGCCGTCAGTATGGGGATTCCACTTGCAATATCATAAACACCATCTTTTGTTTCAAGCCTCCCATTCCTGCGCAGACAGGCTTAATAGAGTTAGTTGACATAAATCCTGGACCAGTGACATTCATCAATCCGACTGATCAGCCGTGAGATTCTCTCTGGAAGTTCTTAGAGTTGTGTGAGGTGGGGATAAAACTCCTGCTGGGCAAACTAAACAAGGCCCAAACACAACTGACAAGTGCACACCAAACTTCCATTACCACGTAACAGCACACCAAATAACTACAGAATAAAACAGATTAAATGGGATGACATTTGGAACTGGGTCACAAATATTCAGACCCATCTACAAACCCGACTGCTCTCCTATCTGGTTGTCATTATAATTGTATTTACTCCAGTGTATGTTGTAGTTATAACAATTAAGATCACTAGTTAGGAAAAAAACCAGATATCCCAACACTTAACACAATCACCAAAGGAAATGTATTGCCTGAGGACCACAGGATTCAAGAAACTCTGATTATTGTCTGTTTTATTTTATGTATACATCTATAACATATTGTATGTCTTACTGTATTATGTTTTTTTAAATGCTAGATTATGTATTCCATCGAGTGACGTTCCTTATGAATACTGTTATGATAATATGCAGCATCACAACAATTTACTGCTCCGTGTAACCATGTAAACTTAGTGTATTTGAAAGATGTCACACTTTACCAGCTTAACCTGCACGCTCATTTAAGTACCTTATCTATATCCACGGTCGCTTATGCTCTCGACCACCTTTACAGCAAGTCTATCTCACAAGCGCATCTACCCCATCCACATGAGCTTTGTATCTTTATAGTGGACCATACTCAAAGGGCTTATGCTCGAAATGTCGAATTCCCTATTCCTGAGATGCTGCCTGGCCTGCTGTGCTTTGACCAGCAACACATTTTCAGCCATACTCACTAACACTCTTTTTGTTCAGGAAAAGGGCTATAGCAGCTTGTGACTGCTCAAGTAAACTAAACGTCATTGAAAAAAAGAAAACCAGAAATACAAGTATAGCAACTGAACCAATTGTGGGCGGCACGGTGGCACAGTGGTGAGCACTACTGCCTCACAGCGCCAGAGACCCGGGTTCAATTCCCGCCTCAGGCGACTGACTGTGTGGAGTTTGCACATTCTCCCCGTGTCTGCGTGGGTTTCCTTCAGATGCTCCGGTTTCCTACCACAGTCCAAAGATGTGCAGGTCAGGTGAATTGGCCATGCTAAATTGCCAGTAGTGTTAGGTAGGGGGTAAATGTAGGGGTATGGGTGGGTTGCGCTTCGGCGGGTCGGTGTGGACTTGTTGGGCCGAAGGGCCTGTTTCCACACTGTAAGTAATCTAATCTAGAAATAAACAGGGCACAGAAAATGGCCAAAGGTTCTTTTTCGGAATAGCAGCCGGTGACGAGCGGTGTCCCGCAGGGTTCAGTGTTGGGGCCGCAGCTGTTCACATTATATATTAATGATCTGGATGAAGGGACTGGGGGCATTCTAGCGAAGTTTGCTGATGATACGAAGTTAGGTGGACAGACAGGTAGTACTGAGGAAGTGGGGAAGCTGCAGTAGGATCTAGACAGTTTGGGAGAGTGGTCCAGGAAATGGCTGATCGAATTCAATGTGAGTAAATCCAAGGTCTTGCGCTTTGGAAAAAAAGAATAAAAGTGTAGACTACTTTCTAAACGATGAGAAAATTCGTAAAGCCAAAGTACAAAGGGATCTGGGAGTGATAGTTGAGGATTCTCTAAAGGTAAACATGCAGGTTGAGTCCGTGATTAAAAAAGCGAATGCAATTTTGTCATTTATCTCAAGAGGGTTGGAATATAAAAGCACCGTTGTGCTACTGAGACTTTATAAAGCTCTGGTTAGGCCCCATTTGGAGTACTGTGTCCAGTTTTGGTCCCCACACCTCAGGAGGGACATACTGGCACTGGAACGTGTCCAGCGGAGATTCACACGGATGATCCCTGGAATGGTAGGTCTAACATACGAGGAACGGCTGAGGATCCTGGGATTATATTCATTGGAGTTTAAAAGATTAAGAGGAGATCTAATAGAAACTTACAAGATAATACATGGCTTGGAAAGGGTGGACGCTAGGAAATTGTTTCTGTTAGGTGAGGAGACTAGGACCGTGGGCACAGCCTTAGGATTAGAGGGGGTCAATTCAGAACAGAAATGCGGAGACGTTTCTTCAGCCAGAGAGTGGTGGGCCTGTGGAATTCATTGCCGCAGAGTGCAGTGGAGGCCGGGACTCTAAATGTCTTCAAGGCAGAGATTGATAGATTCTTGATGTCACAAGGAATTAAGGGCTATGGGGAGAATGCTGGTAAGTGGAGTTGAAATGCCCATCAGCCATGATTGAATGGCGGAGTGGACTCGATGGGCCGAATGGCCCTACTTCCACTCCTATGTCTTACGGTCTTAAAACAGCAAGGCATGCTAGGAATATCTTGGCCAAGACAAACAGACACGCAGGGAGCAGTCTGCCTGGAGAGGGGTCCTTGCAACATTCAATCCCAGTCAATTGAAAACCAGAACACATTAGTGCTCGTGTGAAAGGGCAGTTCCAACATTTCCCTGATAAACAAACAAACACGAGACGCATGGCACAGACATATTGCAGTAAGATAAAAGCCCAGGTGTATATTCTGGGCTAACAAAGAGACTTCCAGGCTGTAAAGCAGGCACATCAAAGTGTGCATTGTTAGCAAACCATTGAGAGCCATTTAAAGATGATAAAACCAATTAACTCAATGCCTCTGATTGGTCAAGCCCTTGGAAAATTTAAGAAGATAGCCAGGAACCTGGCCTGGCTTGAGCTGATCCCACTCTCCAGAGAGCTAGAGGCAATGCAGAGATCAGAGCAACTCGCCCTGTGACGAGACAGAGACAGAGACAGAGACAGAGACAGAGACAGAGACAGAGACAGAGACAGAGACAGAGACAGAGACATTGCCCATTATGAAAATAGCCTCTTCCTTGAGCTAACTTTTCGAGATTGAGTCTGTAAGGATTTCGTTATAGAGTTTTAGAGTCATAGAGATGTACAGCATGGAAACAGACCCTTCGGTCCAACCATGCCAACCAGATATCCCAACCCAATCTAGTCCCTCCTGCCAGCACCTGGCCCATGTCCCTCCAAACTCTTCCTATTTATATACCCATCCAAATGCCTCTTAAATGTTGCAATTGTACCAGCCTCCACCACATCCTCTGGCAGCTCGTTCCATACACGTACTACCCTCTGCGTGAAAAAGTTGCCCCATAGTTCTCTTTTCTATCTTTCCCCTCTCACCCTAAACCTATGCCTTCTAGTTCTGGACTCCCCCACCCCAGGGAAAAGATTTTGCCTATTTATCCTATCCATGCCCCTCATAATTTTGTAAACCTCTATAAGGTCACCCCTCAGCCTCCGACGCTCCAGGGACACCCCAGCCTGTTCAGCCTCTCCCTGTAGCTCAGATCCTCCAACCCTGGCAACATCCTTGTAAATCTTTTCTGAATCCTTTCAAATTTCACAACATCTTTCTGATAGGAAGGAGACCAAAATTCACGCAATATTCCAACAGTGGCCTACCAATATCCTGTACAGCCGCAACGTGACCTCCCAACTCCTCTACTCAATACTCTGACCAATAAAGGAAAGCATACCAAACACCTTCTTCACTATCCTATCTACCTCCGACTCCACTTTCAAGGAGCTATGAACCTGCACTCCAAGACCTCTTTGTTCAGCAACACTCCCTCGGACCTTACCATTAAGTGTATAAATCCTGCTAAGATTTGCTTTCCCAAAATTCACACCTCGCATTTATCTGAATTAAACTCCATCTGCCTCTTCTCAGCCCATTGGCCCATCTGGTCCAGATCCTGTTGTAATCTGAGGTAACCCTCTTTGCTGTCCACTACACCTCCAATTTTGGTGCCATCTACAAACTTACGAACTATACCTCTTATGCTCGCATCCAAATCATTTATGTAAATAACAAAAAGTAGAGGGCCCAGCACCGATCCTTGTGGCACTCCACTGGTCACAGGCCTCCAGTCTGAAAAACAACCCTCCACCACCACCCTCTGTTTTCTACCTTCGAGCCAGTTCTGTATCCAAATGGCTAGTTCTCCCTTTATTCCATGAGATCTAACCTTGCTAATCAGTCTCCCATGGGGAACCTTGTCGAACGCCTTACTGAAGTCCATATAGATCACATCCAATGCTCTGCCCTCATCAATCTTCTTTGTTAATTCTTCAAATAACTCAATCAAGTTTGGGAGACATGATTTCCCACACACAAAGCCAAGTTGACTATCCCGAATCAGTCCTTGCCTTTCCAAATACATGTACATCCTGTCTCTCAAGATTCCCTCCAACACCTTGCCCATTACTGAGGTCAGGCCCATCGGTCTATAGTTCCCTGGCTTGTCTTTACCACCCTTCTTAAACAGTGGCACCACATTTGCCAACCTCCAGTCTTCCGGCACCTCACCTGTGAGTATCGATGATACAAATATCTCAGCAAGAGACCCAGCAATCACTTCTCTAGCTTCCCACAGAGGTCTCGGGTACACCTGATCTGGTCCTGGGGATTTATCCACCTTTAACCGTTTCAAGACATCCAGCACTTCCTCCTCTGTTATCTGGACATTTTGCAAGATGTCACCATCCATTTCCCTACAGTATATATCTTCCATATCCTTTTCCACAGGAAATACTGATGCAAAATATTCATTTAGTATCTCCCCCATTTTCTGTGGCTCCACATAAATGCCGCCTTGCTTCTTGGTAACGCTCCCCCTACATTTACATACTATGAAAAATGTCATTCATAGTATACACAAACAAACCTCTTTGAGTCTCTAATAACTTGTGTAAATTATTTAATTGTCATTTGGAAATCTAAGTATACTATTCCATCTAAACGCTAAAGCACCTCAATATTATCCAATCTGATGAGATGGAAGGTGAATTTTTGAATTTTCAATTTCTGATTCATTCTTCAATTGTTCTGATATTCACATCTTTTTCTTTCACTGCTGTAAACATACTTTCTACCTGACGATCTTCTCTTAATAACATGTCTTTAACATGACATGACATTGTGGCCAATATTTCCGACTGTTTGAGTTACACACTCCATAATCTACACCATTGAGGTTCTTTTTGATTTGATAATGTTCAGTGAACTTTACTTTAAATAGTTCCTCAGAGAGAGATCAATAAAGTCTCCAGCAACTAAACGTTAGCTTTTTTCCTTTTTGCCTGCTCTACATTTTCATTGCTTATGGAGCACTTTCCAAATGTTTTTTGGCCAAGTCACATTTTGGTTAGTTTCTCTCTATGATTTGAAGCATAAGCTGAAAGTTTACTTCTGAGCTTTTAGAAATTTCTCTTCCATCAATTTAAGGAGTTCTCTCATTTTACATCATGTATCAGTTCAAAAGGTCTGATGAGTCATGAATCCTGTGGATTCATGAACAGCATCCCTAATGGGAAACAGTAACAAGGAAATTTCTTCATCCCAATCATTAGGACGTTTCTGAGAATAACTTCTAGTCATTATACTCAAAGTTTGATGCCATCTTTCTAATGCCCTTTGAGATTGTGCATGACAAGCTAAAAGCAAAATTAGTTTTATCCACAAATTATTCATTATTTCTTTGTTAGTTATTGTTAAAAGATATTGATTCCACTCCTAGTTTTAGTTAGGCATACCACGCAATCTATCAAGTTCCTACTAAATGTCTTTTTATGAAAACTGGCATTGGAATTAAAAACACAGGCTCAATTGTGATGGTTGGGGTGTCCCCACTACCTGACATGCCTGGTATGGATGGTAAAACTTGACCACATCTTTATGTAATCCTCATATGCTGATGGAACTACCACATTAGAGACTACTGCCAATGATGGAACAACAGTTATTTGAGGTGATCTCCATTTCCCCTTTGATAATAACACTCAGATATAAGTTCTGATTCAGTTTTTGAGTAGGATATTTGGTATAATTCTCTCAATTAAGGACCTGTTGTGTTTTAATTAAATAGTGTTTTGGTCGATCTCTTTGATTTCAAGAATAAGGAATGACTTCTTCTTTGAAATAAAATGTTCATAAACTCCAGTATTCAAGTTCTTCTTATCAATAGTTGAAGAAGAAATTTCTATACAGTACTGTCCTGAGTCATCTTTCTCTCTCTCTCTCTCTCTCTCACTCAAATAGATTCTCAAGAAACATTTCCTCTTTGTACTACAGCCACCATTTTGATATTGATGTTCTTTCCCAATACACCCTTTCCTGAGGATTTCTTAGACATTTCTGTGACAGTAATGTGTCTCCCATTTAACTTCCGGCAACCAGTCTAATTACAATGAACGTAAATTTGATACAATACTTTTCGCCTTTAAATCTTTCTCCTTTATTGATTGGCAGCCTTTCGTTCGATCCCCAAAATTAATCTCCTCCAACCACAGATTTCCCATTCCTTCAATCTCCTTTGAGTTTCCATATAACTAACTCCATGCATGTGATGGTCTGTGTGAGATATGTCAGATATCCTCCAGGACTGCTGTTCCTCAGATCTTTGATACCTGATGCTCGTTGTAAAGTTTATTGAACTGCACAATTTCTAAATTCTTCCAACATCATGATTTTCCATAGGTTCCTAAATTGTGCCTCTAACTTCATCAGTGAAACCACTGACCTCACAGTATTTCTTTCTCTCTTGCAAGTTGTACAAATGCTTGATTATGTGTCTTTCTTATAGTCCTAAACATAATTGGTCATTTTCAGAGATCTGCTTTTAAGCATAATATTGTCTCAATAGTCTGCATAACTGTTCTTCTGACAAACTGGCAAAAAAAAATTTGTAGCTGGATGTGTCAAAGCAATCTGTAACGTTATTGTCCAATCATCCTTTGTCACTTCATCTTTCCACCGACCTTTTCAAATGAGATATGTTCGACACTATCTTCTGTAAATTTAGGTGCTAATTGAAAATTTCTAGTTAGATCATATCCCTCAATGGAATCAGAACCATGCTCTGAGCCACCACTTCCTTCATCCTTCACTCTGAGTTTTTCTCTGGCCAAGTTTGAGCTTTTGAAATTACAGTTCTCTGTCTTTTTCTTTCAACCCTATTCCATTGTCCTTCATTGTCTCTTCCTTGCCTTTCTAATTCAAGATTTTTAAAAGACTTCCAATTCACTTTTCCTTTCTCTCTCTCTCCGTTTTATTTGTTACTTTTCCCCCTCATTTTTCTCCGAAATCAGGGGGGGCTTTTTGTTGATGTTTGTCTCGGAAAATCAAGTTTGTTTTTCACTTCCATCTCAATCATTGCGAATGAAACATCAATCTTTGTGTATCCTCCTTTTAAATGTTGTGTAATTAAGCATTTCGTTCTTCTGATGTTGTACTTTCCCTTCAGTAAATGGTTCTTTTCCTACAAAATCCACGCCAGAGTCCCTGTGTCTGATTCTCATTGCCTTTTGGCACAAGTTCGAGCTCAGGCCCATGTGCTTTCATGTGTAAAGCTGCATAAATATGTTTCAATGTATATCAATTTGTCACATGGTGTCATTTTTTTTTAACAAAACATCTTCAAACATTTTATTAATGAAGAACCGCCTTTGATTTGAAATGTGATCTGTCCATGGTTTACCAAGACAAGAGGGACACTGTTCCACCGCGCAGTCAGCTTCTCTCTGACTGGCTTATCTAGAGATTGAAACTCTTGCTGCTGTTCATTAATAAGGGGAATTTACAATCTTCAGCCACAAATAACCCTGCTTCGGACCAGGCCAAGGCTACTGTCCTTTAGTGAGGCAAGGGAATCGGGATCATTCTGTGGTCTCTGGCTATTTGTGTGACCTACACAAAAGTGCGGACTGCAGATGCTGGAAACCAGAGTTTAGATCAGAGTGGTGCTGGAAAAACAGAGCAGGTCAGGCAACATCCGAGGAGCAGGAAAATCGACGTTTCAGGCAAAAGCCCTTCATCAGGAATAGGGTGACCTGACTCGATCTCCTCCAGTATCGAGATAGTTAGTATTTTCCATTAAAAATATAACTGAGATAATCCAATCGTCTCTGGATAAATTTCAGTTTGGTGTCAGATCCATAAAAAAGTAAACAGCAGAAAGCAGCAGCTGCGCCCTCCGTTAATGCAATGAATGTACTCAATTGTAAAGATTACAGCATCTAATTATGTCCCCAGAGGCTGAAATCACCTTTAAATGTTGCAATTTATCAGTGGATTGAAGAAAGGGCTCAGAGTCTCTGACAGAAATGCATGAGATACCAAAGGGTCTGGTCTTTGCCGTCTACTACCCGGTCCTTGCAGTTATCGGAGTTCCAGGTGAAGTATTGCGGTTTGTTAGTGGCTGTGTGAATCATTGGTTACAGAACATCCTCTCTTCAAGTTTATGGGATATTATTTTCTCTTCCAGGGATATGATAGGTTTTGCTTAACCATTTTTTTCAAATTTTGCATTTAATTTTTCCATATTACCTTCATCAATTTGTCTTTTTAGCGATATGGCCCCTTCACTTAGTGGCATAGTTTGCGGTATTAACTGCGATAACATCTTATCTTAAACAATGTGAGTTAACTCTTTCACTAGCACAGTTACATCATATTCCAAAATGTATCACATTTAAACATTTACAGATTTCAATAATTTAATCAGACAAATTCTCGTTGTGATATTGTGTTCTTGACAATGTTCCTGAGAGTGAATTCTCACACTTATCCTGAAATGTACATAGATCCTATTCTAGCATCGATTGCTACTGTGGGCAAATGATCAAACAATTATTACTTAAATATAGTTCGACTGTGTTATTGTCAGGGTTCCTGTGGGTGAGTTCTCACACTGATATCACAGTGTAAATGAGGTTTTGAGATTTTTGGAGAAGATTGGAGATGAGATTCTAATGTGTTATTGTCAGTGTTTGTGGGTAACTTTCTGCACTGTTATATTTCTATTCATTCACGGGATGAGAGCTTTGCTGGCTAGTTCAGCATTTATTGTACATCCCTAATTGCTCAGATCAATCATATTGCCCTGAGTCTGGAATGACATGTCGGCCAGACCAGGTAAGGATGGCAGTTTTTTTTCCCCAAAAGGACATTAGTGAACCAGATGGTTTTTTTCCGACAATCAGTAATGGATTCATGGTCATCAGTAGACTCTTAATTCCAGACTTGGTTTCAATAAATTCAAATTCTACCATCTGCCATGGCGAGATTCAAACCTGTGTCCCCGGAACATTATCTGGCTGTCTGGATTAACAATCCAGTGATGATACTGCGAGGCCATCATCTCCCTCATAACAGTGTAAGTGAAGTTCTATTGCAATCTTCCTACTGTTCCTGCGATGAATTGTCAATGTTGTGACAGTGTAGGTGAAGTTCTATTTGATTAGATAGCTATCTAATAAATTAAGGGAATTAAAATAGTTCCCAATTGAATCTTCTGAACTATTTAATTGGGACATTAAAGAACATTAATAAACACCCAGATTTTGGCAGTTGTACAAACAATGCTAAAGTTTCCCTACAATGGAGAGTGACATGGTGGCTCACTGGTTAGCACTGTTACCTCACAGCATCTGGGACCTGGATTCTATTCTAACCCTTGGGTGACTGTGTGGAGTTTGCACATTCCCCCTGTATCTTCATGGGTTCCCACTGGGTGCTACAGTTTCCTGCCACATTCCAGTGACATGCAGGCTACATGAGCTGAGCATGCTAAATTGCCCAGAGTGTTCTGGGATTTTTAAGTTAGGTGCATTAGTCAGGGGAAATGTAGAGCAATAGGGTAGAGGAATGGGTGTGTGTGCATTACTCTTCAGAGGCTCAGTATGCACTTGTTGAGTCAAATGGCCTGTTTCCCCACTGCAATGATTCTATGATAATCTATGGAGATTGTCCCTAATTAGAAAGCTCAGTGTTTTTAGATTAGATTACTTACAGTGTGGAAACAGGCCTTCGGCCCAACAAGTCCACACCGACCCGCTGAAGCGCAACCCACCTTACCTAACACTACGGGCAATTTAGCATGGCCAATTCACCTGACCCGCACATCTTTGTGATGTGGGAGGACACTGGAGCACCCGGAGGAAACCCACGCAGACACAGGGAGAACGTGCAAACTCCACACAGTCGATCGCCTGAGTCGGGAATTGAACCCAGGTCTCAGGCACGGTGAGGCAGCAGTGCTAACCACTATGCCACCGTGCCGCCCATCAGTGTTTTTGTTCTCAGTCTCTAACACTCACTGTTTCAGGCGCGCTCTCCTCTCCAATTGGCTGCTGCTGCTGTTGCCGTTTCTAAAATGTAGAATGCTGAGTGGGGGATTTCCTCCTGTTCCCAGCACCCAACAATGTATCAAACTGATCCCAAATTCACTAATACCTCCAAACTGAGAGATGACCCATAACCTGTGATATCTTTTGTATCTAAACGTAGAAGGTTCTTATTTTAAAAGTCAAATGTAGAATAAAATTCATCATTTACCTGAACAGTGCAATGCAACAGGGAGAATTTGGTGTGTGCCATCTCTCTAAAAGTTCCTTCATAATTTGTGAGTTAACGTGTAGATCGACAGCGAATGTTTCAGGGAATTACCAGGTGAAGAGTTCAGATTGACTACTTCATGCTACCCAGAAGCCAGTCTGGAAAGTCAGAGGTATGATCATTATCTACTCACCTCCATTTGTTCGGTGATACTTCAAGCAGGTTGATCCAACTGTCAATAACTTCACATTAGTTCATTGAAAATTAATCAGCGTGAATTGTCAGTCAGGTATAATTGGTAACTTTCACTGTTATTGTTGGGTCCTTTCTGACCTGCTTCAATATGTTCTATGTTTTTTTTGCAGATGTTAAATCCTTTTGCATATCTTATGGATGTGACAAGGGGCAATATAAAAGGTTATTGCATGAAATAGATTCACATGGTAACATACTAACATGAATAGAGATTAACTGGCTGGCAGAAGGCATATGATGGAATGCATCCTAGGATACTAAAAGAGATAATGGGAGAAATAGCAAATGCACTTAGGGTGATTCTCCAAAATTCTCTGGACTCTGGGGCAGTCCCAGCAGATTGGAAAGCAGCAAATACAATGGCACTGTTTAAAAAAGGAGGTAGACAAAAGGTAGGTGATTGTAGACCAGTTAGCTTAACTTCGGTAGTGGGGAAAATGCTTGAATCTATTATCAAGGAAGAAATAGCAAGACATCTCGATAGAAATTGTCCCATTGGACAGATGCAGCATGAGTTCATGAAAGACAGGTCATCCTCAACCAATTCACAGGAATTCTATGAAGACATTACAAGCACGGTGGACAATGGAGACCTGTCAGATGTGGTATATCTTCATTTCCGAAAGGCATTTGACAAGGTGCCACACAAAAGGCTGCTGCATAAGATAAAGATTCATGGCGTTTGGGCAATGTATTCGAATGGATAGAGGATTGGTTAACCAACAGGAAGCAAAGAATGGGGATAAATGAGTGCTATTCTGGGTGGCGATCAATGACGAGTAGCGTGCCTCAGAGATCAATGTTGAAATTGCAATTATTCACAATTTACTTTGATGATTTCGAGTTGGGAATCATATGTAGTGTGTTAAAGTTTATGGATGATACTGAGATCAGTGATAGAGCAAAATGTGCAGAGGACTGTGAAAGATAGCAGAGGGACATAAGATAGTTGAAGTGATGGGCAAAGGTTTGGTAGATGGCGTACAATGCTATAAATGTGAAGTCTTCCATTTTGGTCAGAACAATAGCACAAAGGACTATTATTTGAATGGTAAAAGATTGCAGCATGCTGAATGCAGAGGGACTTGGGTGTCCTGGCTGCGTGAAGCACAGATGGTTGGTTTGCAGGTGCAGCAGGTAATTGAAAAGGCAAATGGAATTTAGTCCTTCATTGCTAAAGGGGTTGGGTTTAAAAGGAGGGAGGTTGTGCTGCAGCTGTACAAGGTACTGGTGAGGCTACACCTGGAGTAATGTGTGCAGTTTTGGTCTCCTTACTTGAGAAAGGATGTACTAGCACCAGAGAGGGGTGCAGAGGATGTTCACCAGGTTGGTTCCAGAGTTGAGCGAGTTTCCTTATGAGGAGAGACTGAATAGGATGGGATTATATTCATAGCAACTAAGATGTATGAGGAGGGATCTTAAAGATACATATAAAATTATGAAGGAAGTAGATAGGATTGACTTAAAGAACAAAGGACATTACAGCACAGGAACAGGCCCATAGGCCCTCCAAGCCTGCACCAATCCAGATCCTCCATCTAAACCTGTCATCTATTTTCTAAGGATCTGTATCCCTCTGCTCCCTGCCCATTCATCTATCCGTTTGGATACATCTTAAATGATTCTATCATGCCTGCCTCTACCACCTCCAGTGGCAACGCGATCCAGGCACCCATTCTTTACCTCCGCATAAAGAACTTCCCAAGCATATCTCCCTTAAACATTTCCCCTCTCACCTTTAACTCATGACTCCAAGTAATTGAGTCCCCCACTCGAGGGAAAAAGCTGCTTGCTATCCACCTTGTCTGTAACTCTCATAAATTTGTAAGCCTTATTCAGGTCAGCTCTGAACCTCCATCTTTTAATGAAATTAATCATATTCTACTTAACCTCTCTTCATAGCTAGTGCCCTCCATACCAGGTAACATCCTGGGGTGAACCTCCTCTGCACCTTCTCCAAAGCATCCACATCCTTTTGGTAATGTGGTGACCAGAACTGTACGCAGTATTCCAAATGTGGCCGAACCAGAGTCTTATATACCTGTAACATGACCTGTCCATTCTTCTACTCAATACTCCGTCCAATGAAGGAAAGCATACCATCTGCCTTCTTGACCACTGATCACTCTGCGTTGCCACCTTCAAGGTACAATGGACCCGAACACCCAGATCTCTTTTTAGATCAATTTTCCCCAGGGCTTTTCCATTTACTGTACAGTTTGCTCTTGAATCAGATCTTCCAAAATACATCACCTCGCATTTACTCGATTGAACTCCATCTGCCATTTCTCCGCCCATCTCTCCAATCTATCTATATTCCGCTGCATTCTCTGACTGTCCCCTTTATTATCTGCTACTCCACCAATCTTAGTGTCATCTGTAAACTTGCTAATCAGACCACCTATACCTTCCTCCAAATCATTTCTGTATATCACAAACAGCAGGGGTCCCAGCACGGATCCCTGTGAGACACCACTGGGCACAGGTCTCCATTTTAAGAAACTCCCTTCCACTATTCCTCTCTGTCTCCTGATGCCCAGCCAGTTCTCTACCCATCTAGCTCGTACACCCCGGACCCCATGTGACTTAACCTTCTTCATCAGCCTCCCATGGAGAACCTTATCAAACACCTTACTGAAGTCCATGTATATGACATCTACAGCCCTCCTTCATCAATCAACATTGTCACTTCCTCAAAGAATTCTATTAAGTTGGTAAGATATGACCTTTCCTACACAAAGCCATGTTGACTGTCTCTGATAAGCCCATTTTCCTCCAAATGTGAATAGATCCTATCCTTCAGTATTTTCTCCAGCAGCTTCCCTACCACTGCCATCAGGTTCACCAGTCTGTAATTACTGGATTATCCCTGCTACCATTCTTAAACAAGGGGATAACATTAGCAATTCTCCAGTCCTTCAGGACCTCACCCGTGTTCAAGGATGTTGCAAAGATATTTGTTAAGCCTTAGCTATTTCCTCTCTCACTTCCCTCAGCAACCTGGGATAGACCCCATCCAGACCTGGGTACCTGTCTACCTTAATGCCTTTTAGAATACACAACACTTCCTTCCTCATTATGCCAGCATGTCCTAGAGTCATCAAACATCTATCCCTAACCCCAACTTCTGCCATGTCCTTCTCGTTGGTGGATACTGATGTAAAGTACTCATTAAGAATCTCACCCATTTTCCCTGATGCCACGCATAACTTTCCTCTTTTGTCTATGAATGGCCATACCTTTCTCTAATTACCCTCTTGCTCCTTATATATGAATAAAAGGCTTTGGGGATTATTCTTAACCCGTTTTGCTCAAGCTATTTCATGATCCTGTTTAACCCTCTTAATTCCTTGTTTCAGATTGGTCCCAACATTGTTACCGCACCCTTCCTATTTCTGAGCTCTGCCCATGCTGCCTCACTGTTCGAGTCCCCCATAGTGCCCTCCTTCAGCACAGCTGTGATATCCTCCCTGACCAGTAATGCAACTCCTCCTTCCCTCTCTATCTCACATAAAGCATCGATATCCTGGGATATTTAGTTACCAATCATGTCTTTCCCTCAACCAAGTTTCAGTAATAACAATGACATCATACTCCCAGGTATAATCCAAGCCCTAAATTCATCTGCCTTACCTAAGACACTTCTTATATTAAAACAAATGCACCTCACACCACCAGTCCCTCAGCATTCACCCTCTGCCTCCTGCCTACTCTTCCCCTTAGTCACACTGACTTCATTATCTTGTTACTTACCGGCTTTAGTTACTCACTCCTTACTGCCCACTAACCTCTTCATTTGGTTCCCATCTCCCTGCCACATTAGCTTAAACTCTCCCCAAGGACATCGGTTACAGTCCAGCCCAGGTGGAGACCATCCAATTTGTAATAGTCCTATGTCCCAGAACCGGTCCCAATGTCCCAAAAATCTGAACCCCCTCCCTCCTGCACCATCTCTCATGCCACACATTCATTCTGCCTATTCTTTCATTCCTACTCGGACTAGCATGTGGCACTGGTAGCAATCCTGAGATCACTACCTCTGAGGTCCTACTTTTTAACTTAGCTCCTAACTCCCTAAATTCTGCCTGTAGGACCATATCCCATTTTTTGCATATATCAATGGAGGGGGGAGGGGATGGGGAGCAGCCCCAAGTCATGGTCCACATAGATACTAATGGCATAGGTAGGAAGAGACCTGGGGATTTAAGGCAGAACATCAGGGAGTGAGGGTGGAAACTTAGTGCTAGAACAAACAGAGTTGTTGTCTCTGGTTTTTTTGCCCGTGCCATGTGCTAGCGAGGTGAGGAGTAAAGAGAGAGAGGAATTGAACTCATGTCTACAAGGATGGTTAAGGAGGGAGGGTTTGGATTCCTGGATAATTGGGGCCCTTTCTGGGGTAGGGGGGACCTCTACATACAGGATGGTCTTCACCTGAACCAGAGGGGTACCAAAATCGTGGCAGGGGGCGAAATTTGTTAATGCTCTTCGGGAGGGTTTCAATTAATTCAGCAGGAGGATGGGACCCTAAATTGTCGTTCCAGTGTCCAGGAGGTTGAGAATAATGAGGTCAGAATTAAGCTTTTAGGATGGCACCGACAAGCAAGAATTTGGTTTGAAGTGTGTCTATTTCAACGTCAGATGCGTCTGGAATAAGGTGGGTGAACTGGCAGCATGGGTTGGTACCTGGGACTTCGATGTTGTGGCCATTTCAGAGACATGCGTAGAGCAGGGACAGGAATGGTTGATGCAGGTGCCAGGATTTAGATGATGGTAAAAGGGACAGGGGTGGAATGGCACCATTAACCAAGGACAGTATTACCGTGGCAGAAAGGCCATTTGAGGACTCATCTATTAATGTAATATGGGCTGAGATTAGAAACAGGAAAGGAGAGGCCACCCTGTTTGGGGTTTTCCATAGGCCACTGATAAGTTCCAGAGATGTAGAGGAAAGGATAGCAAAGATGGAAAGGAGTGAGAGGAACAGGGCAGTTGTTATGTGGAGAAAATGAGGACTGCAGATGCTGGAGATCAGAGTCGAGAGTGTGGTGCTGAAAAAACACAGACAGTCAGGCAGCATCCAAGGAGCAGGAGAATCAATGTTTCGGGCATAAGCCCTTCATCAGAATGTGGCTTGAGGGCCAAGGACTGAGAGATATATGGGAGGGGGTAGGCCTGGGGGGAAGGTAGCTGGTGGATAAAGATGAGGGTGAAGATGATCGGTCAGAGAGGAGGATGGAGCAGACAGATGGGAAAGGTAATGGACAGGTCAGGAGGATGGTGCCGAGTTAGAGACTGGGGACTGGGATAATGTGGGGGGAGAGGAAATGAGGAACTGGTGAAATTCACATTGATCCTGTGTGGTTGCAGGGTCCAAGGTGGAAGATGAGGAGTTCTCCCTCCAGGCATCGAGTGGTAAGCGTTTGGTGATGGAGGAGGCCCAGAACTTGCATGTCCTTGGTGTAGTTGAAGGAGGAGTTGAAGTGTTCAGCCACAGGGCGGTGGGGTTGATTGGTGTGGGTATCCCAGAAATGTTCTTTGAAATGATCTGCAAGTTGGCATCCAGTCTCCCCAATATAGAGAAGACCACATCGGGTGCAATAATATAGTAGATGACATTGGTGGAGATACAGGTAAATTTCTGTCAGATGTGGAAGGATCCTTTGGGACCTTGGACGGAGGTGAGGAATGAGGTGTGGGCACAGGGTTTGCATTTCCTGCAGTGGCAGGAGAAGGTGCTGGGAGTGGGGAGGGGTGGGCTGGTGGGGGTGTGGAGTCATGGAGGTCTCTCTGAAGTGCAGATCGAGGTGCGGAGGGAAATAAATCTCTAGTGATGGGGTCTGTTTGCAGGTGGCAGAAGGTGAGGACTAGGGGGCTCTGTCCTTTTTGCGTTGGGAGGGGTGGGGTTCAAGCGCGCGGGTGCGAGAATTGGAGGAGATGTGCTGTTGAACATCGATCACGTGGGAGGGGAAATTGCGATCCTTGAAAAAGGAGGCCATCTGGGATTTTGTACATTGGAATGCGTCGTCCTGGGAACAGATGCAATGGAGGCAGAGGAATTGGGAATAAGGAATGGCGTTTTTACAGGAGGTGGGGTGGGAGTCTAGGTAGCGTGGGAGTTAGTGGATTTATAGTATATGTCCGTGGTCAGTCAGTCACTGGAGATGGAGGTGGAGAGGTCCAGGAAGGGGAAGTAGATGTGCAAGTGAATTTGAGATCAGGGTGAAAGGTGTTAGTGAAGTTGATGAACTGTTCAACCTCCTTGTGGGAGCACAAGGTAGAGGTGATACAGTCATCGATGCAGCAGAGGAAAAAGTCGGGGCGTAGTGCCAGTGTAGCTGCGGCAGATGGACTGTTCCATGTACCTCTCTAGTTGTTATGGGGCCTTTAACTTTCCAAATATTGACTGGGAATACTATTGTTCGAGTACTTGAGATGGGTCAGTTTTTGTCCAATGTGTGCAGGACGGTTTCCTGACACAGTATGTAGACAGGCCAACAAGGGGCAGGACCACAATGGATTTGGTATTGGGTAATGAAACCGGCCAGGTGTTAGATTTGGTGGTAGGTAAGGGCTTTGGTAATAGTCAGTTATGTTTAGTTTAGTGATGGAAAAGGACAGGTATATATAGCTGTGGGAAAGGCGATTAGGCAAGAATTAGGTTTCATAGGATGGAAGGAAACTGCAGGGGATGGGCACAATTCAAATGCCGAGCTTATTCAAGGAACAGCTACTCCGTGTCCTTGATAAGTATGTACCTGTCAGGCAGGGAGGAAGTGGTCGAGTGAGGGAGTCATGGTTTCCTAAAGAAGTTGAATCTCTTGTCAAGAGGAAGAAGCGGCTTATGTTAGGATGAGATATGAAGGCTCAATTAGGGCACTTGAGAGTTACACGTTAGCCAGGAAAGTCCTAAAGAGAGGGCTAAGAACAGCCAGTAGGGGACATGAGAAATCGTTGGTGGATAGGATCAAGGAAAACCCAAATGCTTTCTTTCGGGATATCAGGAATAAAAGAATGGCGAGAGGAAGGTTAGGACCAATCGAGGACAGGAGTGGGACGGTGTGTGTAGAGTCAGAGGAGTAGGGGAAGTCCTAAATGAATATTTTTCATCAGTATTCACACATGGAAAAAGACAATGTTGTTGAGGAGAAAACTGAGATACAGGCTACTAGACTAAACAGGACTGAGGTTCACAAGGAGGAGATGTTCTGGAAAGTGTGAAAATAGATAAGCCCCCTGGGCTGAGTGGGATTTATCCTAGGATTCTGTGGGAATCCAGAGAGAAGATTGCAGAGCCTTTGGCTTTGATCTTTATGTCATCATTGTCTACAGGAATAGTGCCAGAAGACTGGAGGATAGCATTTGTTCAATAAGGGGAGTAGAAATAACCCTGGTAATTATAGACCAGTGAGCCTTACTTCAGTTGTGGGTAAAGTGTTGATAAAGATTATAAGATACTGAATTTATAATCATCTAGAGAGGAATAAGTTGATTAGGGATAGTCAACATGGTCCTGTGAAGGGCAGATGGTGCCTCACAAACCTTTTTGGGTTCTTTGAGATGGGGACCAAACAGGTAGATGAGGGTAAAGTGGTTGATGTGGTGTATATGGATTTCATAAGGTGTTTGATAAGGTTCCCCATGGTAGGCTATTGTACAAAATACAGAAGCATGGGATTGAGGGTGAGTTAGCGGTTTGATCAGAAATTGGTTCACTGAAAAGACAGAGGGTGGTGGTTGATGGGCAATGTTTATCCTGGAGTTCAGTTACTAGTGGGATACCACAAGGACCCCTGCTGTTTGTCATTTTTATAAACGTCCTAGATGATGGTGTAGAAGGATGTGTTAGTAAATTTGCGAATGACGCTAAGGTTAGTGGAGTTGTGGATAGTGTGGAAGGATGTTGTGGGTTACAGAGGTACATGGGTATGATGCAGAGCTGGGCTGTGTGGTAGTAAATGAAGTTTAATGCAGAAAAGTGTGAGATAATTCACTTTGGAAGGAGTAACAGGAATGCAGCGTATTGGGCTAATAGTAAGGTTCTTGGTATTGTAGATAAGCAGAGAGATCTTGGTGTCCATGTACTCGATCCCTGAAAGTTGCCACCCAGGTTAATAGGATTGTTAAGAAGGCATATGGTGTGTTAGCTTTTATTCGTGGGGGAAGTGTTTTGGAACCACACTATCCACAACTCCACAACCTTAGCGTCATTCACAAATTTACTAACACATCCTTCTACACCACCATCTAGGACGTTTATAAAAATGACAAACAGCAGTGGTCCTTGGGTACCCCACTAGTAACTGAACTCCAGGATAAACATTAACCACCGCCCTCTGTCTTTTCAGTGAACCAATTTCTGATCAAACTGCTAACTCACCCTCAATCCCATGCTTCTGTATTTTGTACAATAGCCTACCATGGGGAACCTTATCAAACACCTTACTGAAATCCATATACACCACCCTCCAACACCACCCTCTGTCTTCTACCTTTGAGCCAGTTCTGTATAAATATGGTTAGTTCTCCCTGTATTCCATGAGATCTAATCTTGCTAATCAGTCTCCCATGGGGAACCTTGTCGAATGCCTTACTGAAGTCCAGATAGATCATGTCTACTGCTCTGCCCTCATCAATCTTCTTTGTTACTTCTACAAAAAACTCAATTCTTGTGAAAGCATAAGAGCTGCAACAATTCCCCCTTCACCATTTCCCTTGTTCCAGGATCCCAGACATATCTCCCAGCTGAAACGGTAATTCGTTTGAGTTTATTTCAACTTGGTATTTGCTACTCATGATGCAGTCTCTTCTACATTAGGAAACCTTACATACGCCTCAGAAAAGGAGTGGGCATTTGCCTGTTCAGTGCTGCCCTCTCTCCACAATACATTCTATATTTAACTCTCAAACAAGAATAACTGCCAGATTAGAAGAGCCAAGCTTTATCATTGGGACTAAAATCTTATCAACTAACTGCCTTCCTGGCTTGTTGATACTGGCAGCTGTACAAAACTCTGGTGCAGCCGCACTTGGAGTATAGCTTGCAGTTCTGGTCACTGCATTATAGGAAGAAAGTGGAAGCTTTGGAAAGGGTTCAGAGGAGATTTATGAGGATGTTGCCTGGTATGGAGGGAAGGTCTTACAAGGAAATGCTGAGGGACTTGCAACTGTTTTTGTTTGAGAGAAGAAAGTTGAGAGGTGACTTTATTGAGACATACAAGATAATCAGGAGGTTAGATAGAATAGACAGTGAGAGCCTTTTTCCTCGGATCGTGATGGTTAGCACAACAGGATATTGCTTTAAATTGAGGGGTGATAGATATAGGACAGATGTCAGAGGTAGTTTCTTTACTCAGGGGTATTGAAAAGCCTGCCTGCAGCAGTAGTAGACTCGCCAACTTTAAGGACATTTAAAAGGTCATTGGGTTGACATCTGGATCATAATGGAATAGTGTAGGTTAGATGGGCTTCAGGCTGGTTTCACAGGTCGGTGCAATATCAAAAGGCCTGTACTGTTCTATGTTCTATATGCACCACGACAGCTGGCTGTTCACCCTCCCCCCTTTCAGAATGTTCTGCAGCCGATCTGAGACATCCCTGACACGTGCACCTGGGAGGCAACAGACCATTCGGAAGTCTCATTTACGACCACAGAAATGCCTATCTACTCCCTTTACAATTGAATCCCCTATGACTGTAGCCCTTCCACTCTTTTTCCTGCCCTTCTGTACAGCATGGTGCCATGAACCTGGCTACTGCTGCCTTCCCCTGGCGAGCCATCTCACCCAACAGTATCCAAAACGGTAGATCTGTTTTGGAGGGAGATGATCACAGGGACGTCCTGCACTACCTTTCTGTTCTTTTCTGCCTTTTGGTCACCCATTCCCTTTCTCCCTCATCAATCTCAATCTGTGGTGTGACCAATTCACTAACCGTGCTATTCACAACCCCCTCAGCATCGTGTATTCTCCAAAGTGAGTCCATCAGCAGCTCCAGAGCTATCATGCGGTCTAACAAGAGCTGCAGCTAGACACACTTCCTGCATGTGAAGGAGTCAGGGATACCAGCTGTGTCCCTGAGCTCCCACATTGAGCAAGATGAGCTTAATATGGGGCTGGGATCTCCTGCCATTTTTAATCTTAAGCTTAACTTAGTATAACTATAATATCATTAGCCTGGGCCTGGAATAAACTTGTGTAATGCCTTTACCACTATATCTAGGATAATCTTTCTCCAGCATTATGATCATTTCAAAATTTCTTAAAACTTCAAATTTCAAAAATTATACTATGAAATTAGTGGTTTTGTTCAAGCAAGACCCAGTAAAGTTCCTTTTCTCCCTCTGACATCTCTCTCTTACAGGTAATCTGGCAGTGATTGTGATCCTGTCTCGGTGGAGATGTGGTCTGTCCAAATGTATCACTTCTTATCTGGTGTCAATGGCAGTGACAGATCTTCTGGTCATGGTTACAGCTGTAATATTAAACCGGATTGTTGGGATTTATTTTCCATTCAGTTTCCTCTCTATCACACCAGTATGCAGTTTTCGTGCTGCCTTAAACATTGCAGCCATTGACAGTTCTGCCTGGTTAACAGTTGCTTTCACCTTTGATCGATTTATGGCCATTGCTTGCCATGAGCTGAAAATAAAATATTGCACTGAGAAGGTGGCAGTGTGTGTTATAATAATTGTGTGTGCACTGTGTTGCATAAAAAATATCTTCATATATTTTGGATTTGAACCTATGTACATAATAAACAATATACCTTGGTTCTGCAGCATAAAAGATATATATTATACATCACCTGCATGGACTGCCTATGACTGGATTCGATCCATTTTGACTCCTTGTCTCCCATTTATCCTGATTTTACTGCTCAATGCTCTGACCGTCAGACACATTCTAGCAGCAAATATAGCTCGCAGTAGACTCCGGACTCAGAACAACGGAGAGAAACAGAGTGATCCAGAGGTTGAGAAGCGCAAAAAATCCATTGTTTTACTCTTTGCCATCTCAGGCAGTTTCATCCTTTCATATCTGCTATTTTTTGTAAATGTTCTCTATGTTCAAATTGTGGGTGTTCCTTATTCCATTGGTTCTGATGTTAGTAATTCCACGTTTATTCTCCAACAAAGCGTATATATGCTTCAGCTACTGAGTTCCTGCATCAATCCTTTTATTTATGCTGGGACCCAGAGTAAGATCAGAGACAAGCTAAAGAAGGGAATGACATATGTGCAACATGCATTTGTTAAAATATTTAGAGTTTAAAAAAGTATAATTTCACACAAACTGTAAGTTATGTCCCAAACTATGGGCACAAGCTTTTAACTCATTATACATTCTGTAAATTCAAGGAACATTGTATCACTGCAAAAGTCAGTCAATTAAATTGTTCTCAGTGAGTGTCAATTAGATTTGATTTATTGTTGTCACATCCACCTCAGTCCAGTCAAAAGCTTTGCTTTGTGAGTGATGCAGCAGATCACAGCAAACAGGGACATGCAGATCATAGGGTGCTGAGACAGAGCAAGTCATACACGGTCACAGCTGTGCAGGAAGTGCACACAGGGAAGATTAACATTAGCAGGAAGTGTAAATGGAGGCCATGGATGGGAGGATGCCTTCCATGATGGCCTGGGCTGTACACACAACTTTCTGTAGTTTTGTACGGTCCTGGACAGAGCAGTTGCCATACCAGGCTATTATGCACCCGGACAGTCTGCTTTCTATGGTGCATCTGTAAAGGTTTGTGAGGGGCCTTATGGACATGCCGAATTTCCTCAGCTGCCAGAGGGAGAATAGGCGTTGTTGTAGCTTCTTGACCATTGCATCTATGTGGGAGGTCCAGGACAGATTGTCGAGCTTATGAATTGAACAATAATGTCCCTGTTAGATTTGGTTTTGTGTGCACAGGATATACCTGAGCAAGTTTTTACTTGTTTCTGCTTAGATGCCAGGGCTGTAGCTGTAGTGAAACAGCTTTGCTGGAGCACAGTTAGTTCAGAAGCACATTTTTTCAGTATTTTAATTGGAATGTTGTCAGGGTCCATAGCTTTGCATTACACAGTGCCTTCTGCAATATCCTGATATTGCACAGAGTGAAGTGAAGTGGCGGATGAATGACATTTGTGTTGCTGGGGATATCACAGAAGTCATGGATGGAGCATCCTCTCAGCGACTCTGGCTGAAGATGATTGTAAATACTTCAGTCTTGTCATTTGCACTGAGGTACTGAGCTCCCCCATCTTTGAAGATGGGGATATTTTTGGAACGTTTTCTTTGTGTTAGTTGTTTAATTGTGCACCACTATCATGCCGAGATGTGGCCAGCCCACAGAGTTCAGACATGCTCCTTGGTTGTGGGATTAGGGTCATAGAGTCAAAGAGATGTACAACATAGAAACAGACCCTTCGGTCCAAATCGTCCATGCCGACCAGATATCCTAACCTAATCCAGTCCCATTTGCCAGCACTTGGTCCATATTCCTCTAAACCCTTCCTATTCACATACCCATCCAGGTGCCTTTTAAATGCTGTAATTGTACTTGGGTTCAGCATTTCCTCTGGAGGCTCATTCCACACATGCACCACCCTCTGTGTGAAAAAGTTGCCTCTTAGGTCCCTTATATATCTTTCCTCTCTTACCCTGAACCTATGCCCTTTAGTTCTGGACTCTCCCACCCAGGGAAAAGACCTTGTCTATTTACCCTATCCATGCTGTTCATAATTTTGTAAACCTATATAAGGTCAGCCCTCAGCCTCCAGTGCTCCATGGAAAACAGCCCCAGCCTATTCAGCCTATCCCTACAGCTCAAATCCTCCAACTCTGGCAACATCCTTGTAAATCTTTCTGAGCCCTTTCAATTCTTGGAGTCCAGAATTGCACGCAATATTCCAAAAGTGGCGTAAGTAGTGTCCTGTACAGCCACAACATGACATCCCAATACTATACTCAATCCATTGACCAATAAAGGAAAACAAATTGATGTACAGAGATCTGGGTGTTCAGGTTCATTGTAGCCTGAAGTTGGCAACAAAGGTCAATAGAGTGGTCAAGAAGGGGTGGCACAGTGGTTAGCACTGCTGCCTCATAATGCCAGGGCCCAGGGTTCAATTCCAGCCTTGGCAACTCTCTGTATGCAGTTTGCACATTCTCGCCATGTCTCTGGATGCTCCAGTCTCCTTCCACCATCACAAATATGTGCGGGTTGGGTGAATTGGCTGTGCTAAGTTGTGTTCAATAGGTTAGGTGCATTAAGGATAAATGTCAAGTAATGCGGAATGATTGGGTGGGGTACTCTTTGGAGGGTTGGTGAGGACTTCTTGGGCTGAAGGGCCTGTTTCCCTATTGTAGGGTTTCCATTCTATAAAAAGGTATATGGCATGCTTTCCTTCACTGGACGGGGTATTGAGTACACGAATTGGCAGGTCATGTTACAGTTGTATCGGACTTTAGTTCGGCCACTTTTGGAATACTGCCTACAGTTCTGGTTGCCACATCACCAAAAGGATGTGGATGCTTTGGAGAGGGTATAGAGGGGATTTATTGGAATGTTGCCTGGTATAGAGAGATGATCTTTTGAGGAAAGGCTGAGGGACTTGAGGCTGTTTACATTAGAGACAAGAAGGTTGAGAGCTGACTTTATTGTAACATATAAAATTATCAGAGTGTTAGATAGGGTGGACAGTAAGAGCCTTTTTCCTCAGATGATGATGGCCAGCATGAGAGGACATAGTTTTAAATTGATGGGTGATAGATATAGGACAGATGTCAGAGGTAGGACTTTTACTCAGACAGTAGTAGACTCGCCAACTTTAAGGGCATTTAAATGGTCATTGGGTAACTGTATGGATGAAAATGGAATAGCGTAAATTAGTTGGACTTCAGATTGGTTCCACAGGTCAGCACAATATTGAGGGCCGAAGGGCCTGTACTATGCTGTTATATTCTATGTTCTATGATCATATTGGCATTCAGCGTGATCATGAGGACCTCTGCACATGGCATGTAACCATGCCTAACTGGGCCTGCACACAATGAATACAAATAGAACTGGTTTCAGAGGGATTTGCCACCATTTTGTACATGATCAATGATCCATTATGATCATGTTAAAGAGCAATAACTTGGTTCGATTTCCTTTGAGGGACACTATGACCCTGGTCATTTGTACCTTCTACAGACCCTTCATGTCAGCACACAAGGAATTAACACTGACTTCCACCTTTGGAACTGACTGCCACCACAACATTCATTGCTAATATGAGGCATAAGGCCTGCTCAAGAGCACATGCACTATTAGGATGATACAAACAATGCCATGGTTGATGCAAGCGATGGTCTTCGAGTAAAAATTCCTGATGAAGGGCTTTAGCCCGAAATGTCGAATTTCCTGTTCCTTGGATGCTGCCTGACCTGCTGCGCTTTAACCAGCAACACATTTTCAGCAAGCGATGGTCTTCCCTGGATTTCTCTCTGTACGTGAACGTGATTTGAATTTAAACTGCAATTTGGAAAAGAAATGCCAATGTTTAAAATCTTGGCAATGTATGTTTAAAATCGAAAAGCAAAACAAGTCAGGCAGCATCTGGGGTTTCAAACCCCTTTCCCCTCCACATTCCTGATGAAAGGCTTATGCCTAAAACATCAATTCTCAAACCCCTTGGAGGCTGCCTGACCTGCTGTGTTTTTCCAGCAGCACATTATTCGACTCTGGCTCTCCAGTATCTGCAGTCCTCACTTTTCCCAATGTATGTTAAAAGCATGTTACAAACTCGATTGAAGACTAGTCTATTTTTATATCTATTTTTAAAAATATCCCATAAAATAAATAAAATAACACATTCACTGGAATCTATGTTCATTGACTTGTGTTCAAGAGATGTAGCTCAATTAGCCAATTGATTGAGACAGGAATATACTCAAATGAGGATAAGGATGATCATTTGAAGAAAATCACGAAGCAAATTCTTAATACAAACTATCCAGACACAGCCCTGGATTCCTGATGAAGGGCTCTGGCCCAAAACATCGAATTTCCTGTTCCTTGGATGTTGCCTAACCTGCTGTGCTTTAACCAGCAACACATTTTCAGCACAGCCCTGGTTTGCTTTGGGGTTTTGAGGTTGTATAGAAGATTTGTTTTTAAAAAATGATGAATTTCTCCTCAACTTGGAAGTGGTAGGAACTGAACCTACCAAGGGAATGTCGTCCAAACTTTCCAAGAAAGCGAATAGACTCATGTTAAGACCACTTTAAAAGTTCCTTTATTGAAAAAAAATCATTTACAGTGCATGTCACACAGAGATCTGGGGTTTTTCCCACTAAATCCGTGGGCGGCACGGTGGCACAGTGGTTAGCACTGCTGCCTCACAGCGCCTGAGACCCGGGTTCAATTCCCGACTCAGGCGACTGACTGTGTGGAGTTTGCACGTTCTCCCCGTGTCTGTGTGGGTTTCCTCCGGGTGCTCTGGTTTCCTCCCACAATCCAAAGATGTGCGGGTCAGGTGAATCGGCTATGCTAAATTGCCTGTAGTGTTAGGTAAGGGGTAAATGTAGGGGTATGGGTGGGGTGCGCTTCGGCGGGTCGGTGTGGACTTGTTGGGCCGAAGGGCCTGTTTCCACACTGTAAGACTAATCTAATCTAATCCACACCTGAGTCCCTATGCCTGCTCCTCATTGTCTGGTGGTGCAGATTGGAGTTCAGGCTTGCATGATTTCATGCGCAAAATTACATAAATTCCCGCCTCAGGCGACTGACTGTGTGGAGTTTGTACATTCTCCCTGTGCCTACATAGGTTTCCTCCGGGTGCTCCGGTTACCTCCCACAGTCCAAAGATGTGCAAGTCAGGTGAACTGGCCGTGCTAAATTGCCCGTAGTGTTAGGTGAAGGGGTAAGTGTAGGGGTATGGGTGGGTTGTGCTTCGGTGGGTCAGTGTGGACTTGTTGGGCCGAAGGGCCTGTTTCCACACTGTAAGTAATCTAATCTCATGTAAATATTTTCCAATGTATATTAACTTGTTCCACCATGTCACTTATTAAAAAAAAACAAATGTTTTATTAACAAGTTGCTGTCGTTGAGTTGAAGTGTGACACGTCAATGATTCATCGAGACACAAGAGACACAGCTCCAGCACACAGTCAGCCCCTCTCTGATGCCCTAATGTAGCGAGTGAATTTTTTGTAATTGCAGACCACAGTTACTGTTGTCTAATGAGGCAGGTTAACATAGAATTAGAGAGCTGTCCAGCACAGAAACAGACACTTCAGTTCAACTCGTCCATACCAACCAGATATCCTAAATTAATCTAGACCCATTTGCCACCACTTGGCCTACATCCCTCTTATTCATGTACCCATGCAGATGCTTTTTAAATGTTGTGATTGTACCAGCCTCCACCATTTCCTCTGGCAGTTCATTCCATACATGCACAACCCAATGTGAAAACATTGCCCCTTAGGTCACTTTTAAATTTTTCCCCTCTCACCCTAAACCTACGCCCTCTAATTCTGAACTCCCCCTCCCCAGGGAAAAGACATATCTATTTACCCTATCAATGTCCCTCATGATTTTATAAACCTCTATAAGGTCATTCCTCAGCCTCCAATGCTCCAGGAGAAAATAAAACCCAGCCTCTTCAGCCTTTCCCTATGGCTCATATTCCAACTCTGAAAACGTCTTGTAAATCTTTTCTAAACCGTTTCAAGTTTCTCAACATCATTCCTCTTGGAGGGAGACCTGAATTGCACACAATATTCCAATAGTGGTCGAACCGATGACCTGTGCAGCCACAACATGACATCCCAACTCCGATATTCAATGCTCTGAACAATAAAGGAAAGCATGCCAAAACCCTTTTTCACTATTTACCTGTGATTCCATGTTCAAGGAACTATGAACCTGCACTCCAAGGTCTCTTTGTTTAGGACTTTACCGTTAGATGTATAAGTCCTGCCCTGACTTGCCTTTCCTCACATTTATCTAAGTTAGACCCCATCTGCCCATTGGCCCATCTGATCAAGATCCCTTTGTACTCTGGGGTAACCTTCTTCGTTGTCCACTACACCTCCAATTTTGGTATCATCTGCAAACTTACTCACTAAAAATCACACAACACCAGGTTATAGTCCAGCAGGTTTAATTGGAAGCACTAGCTTTCGGGAGCACTGCCCTTTCATCAGGAGCGGCGCTCTGAATGCTAGTGCTTCCAATTAAAACCATTGGACTATAACCTGATGTTGTGTGATTTTTAACTTTGTACACCCCAGTTCAACACCAGCATCTCCGAATCGTAACTAAAACTCCTATGTTCACATCCAAATCAGTGGAAAAGCAGTGGACCCAGCACCGCAGAGATCGTTCTATTGGCCCTGGCTATTTGTGTGCCCTGACTCACTTTCCCCCAGGATCTTGAAAGTTGTTTTTGTTTCAAAACCAAATGCGACTGAAACCATTCTATTCTCTCTGAATATATTTCACTTTGATGTCCAATGCCATAATAAACATCCAATCGCAGAAAAAAGTAAACAGCAGAAAGCAGCAGCTCCGCCCTCTGTTTAATGCAATGAATGTACTCAATTGTAAAGATTACAGCATCTCCCCAGAGGCTGAAATCACCTTTAAATGTTGCAATTTATCAGTGAGTTGAAGAAAGGGCTCAGAGTCTCTGACAGAAATGCATGAGATCCCAAAAGGTCTGGTCTTTGCCGTCTACTACCCAGTCCTTGCAGTTATCGGAGTTCCAGGTGAAGTATTGCGGTTTGTTAGTGACTGCATGAATCATTGGTTACAGAACATCCTCTCTTCAAGTTTATGGGATATTATTATCCTTTTCTGTGTTACTTTAGGTTTCATTTAAACTGGTCTATTGTTTCTTGTTTTACATTTAATTTTCCAATTTTAACTTTGTCAATTTGTCTTGTTCGCAATATGGTCCCTTCCACTTAGTGACATAGCTTGTTGTATTACTGCTATAAAATCGTATCTTTAAAAAGGTGAGTTCATTCTTTTTCCAACATAGTTCCTTCTAAGATTTGTTGCATTTAAACGTAGACGGATTTCTTGGAAATTCAATAATTTAATTACACAACTTCTTGTTGTGATATTGTGTTCTTGGCAATGTTCCTGTGAGTGAATTCAAACATCTATTATGATATATGTGTAATTCCTATTCTAGCATTGATTGCTAATGAGGGTAAATTATCAAACAAGTTTTACTTACAAATACTTCTATTGTGTGATTGAAAGGGTTCCTGTGAATTTCAGATTGTTATCACAGTGTAAATGAGGTACAATTCTGTCATTGTCAGGGTTTGTGGATAAATTCTCACTTTTTTATTCATTCACAGGACAAGAGTTTCGCTGGCTAGGTCACTATTTATTACCCATCCTTAATTGCCCAGAGGGTCGTTAAGAGTCAGCCACATTGCTGTGGGTCTGGTGGTACATGCAGGCCAGACCTGAGAAGGATGGCATTTCCCTTCCCTGAAGGACATGAGTGAACCGGATGGGTATTTCTGACAATCAGCAATCATGATCATCGTGAGTCTCTTAATTCCATATTGTTTGTATTAAATTCAAATTCCACCATCTGCCATGATGAGATTCAAGCCTCAACCCCTCGAACATTATCTGGCTGTCTGGATTAGCAATACCACTAGGCCATCGCCTCCCTCAAAACAGCGTAAATGAAGTGCCATTTCATTATTGCCAGTGTTCCTGTGGTTGACTCTCACTGTTGTCACAGTGTAAGTGAAGTTTGGTTGTGTTCTTGCCTCTGACAGCAATCTAATAAATTAAGAGAATTAAAACATTAAATGATTCCTATTGAATTTACTGAACAATTTTTATCAGGATATTAAAGGACTTTAATCAGCACCTAGATGTTGGCAGATGTACAAGTAATGGGAACGTTTTTTTTTACAGTGGAGGATTAATATTGTCCCTAATTCAGAGAGCACAGTCTTTTCGTTCACAGTCTCTCTCACACTCACTCTTTCAGGCAGGCTCTCCTCTCCATACTCACTGTAGCTATTGATTCTAAATTGAAGATTGCTGAATGGGAGATTTCCTCCGCTCCCAGCACCCAGCAATTTTTAAACTGTTCCCATCTTCACTGATCTCTCCACACTGAGGGAAGAGACACGGCATGTAACATCACTTGTATCTAAATATATAAGGTTCCTATTTCCAAAATCAAATAGAGAATAAAATTGATCATTTATCCAAAACGTGCAATGTGACAGGGAGGGTTTGGTGCATTGCAAAGTCTATCTCGCTGAAAGTGACCTCATCATTTGTCAGTTGGCATATGTAGGTCCACACTGAACATTCCAAGAGATTAACAGGTGAAGAGATCGGATTTAATACTTCATGACACCAGAAGGTAATCTGTAAAGTCAGAGATATGATAATGGTCTGTTCACCTTCCTCTGTTTGATGACAGTTTGAGCAAATTGATTCAACAGTCAATAATTTCACAATAATTCATTGAAAATTAGTGGGTGTGATTTGTCAGTCAGATATAATTGCTAATTTCTGCTATTATTGCTGGATGCTTTCTGTTGGGTTTCAATGTGTTATATTTTTTTTTAACTGATGTCAAAAGGTTTTGCATATCTTATGCATGTGGCCACGTAAAATGTTGTTTCAAGAAAGAGAAACATATGACATAGGGGTAATATACCAATATGAACAGAAGTTTGGTTAGCTGGTAGAAAGAAAATTATCCACGAATGGGCTTTTTTGTCTTACTTCCAGGATGTAACGTCCTGTACATTTCTTTGCTAGAGCCTCGATTTTGAACTGACATAAAGTGACTGAAATGGGGTTGGAGGAGGGGTCATGGAACTGGAAGCAAAGGCATAATAGCTAAATCTGCAGATTCTAGTAAAATGGTTAGAAAAATGAGTTTTGGAAAGGATATAAGGAGACTGCAGACCAATATAGATAGATTGAATGAGTGCAAACGAATCTGGAAGATCAAGTATAATATGGGAAAATGTAAAGTTGTTCAGTTTTCGCCGTAAGAATGGAAAAGCAGAGAATTACCTGAACAGAGAACAGCTGGAATTCTGAGTTGCTGAAGGATCTAGATATTCTGGGGGATGTGTTGCAGGTACAAGTAATCAAGAAGGCTAATAGAGGGACTCTGCCAAACTGTTTTCTCTCTCTTTGGGTTCCACCACAACAAATCAACCCATGAGCCCTCCCCACCCCAACCCCTCTCTGTCTTCAGCATATTTACCACTTTACCTAGCTCCTATCAGTTTTGAAGAAGGATTACTGGACTCAAAATCATTAACTCTGCTTTCCTTTCACATAAATGACCAGACCTGTTGAGTTTTTTTCAGAAATTTTTGTTTTTGATATTAAGTATGCAAGGGTGTACTTTCCTCAGAGGTTTATACTGCTTTTGATCTCTGCCTCACAGTAAGGTCAATGAATATTTTAAGGTAGGTGCAAATAGGTATTTGTATGGGAGAGGAATCACAGCCTATTGGAGTCAATGGGAATGTGGAATTCAAAACGCAAATAAATCAAGCATGACAGAGTAAGATTGATGGCCTGAATGGCTTAATTCTGTTCCTTGTTCATATGGTTGTATGAACTCATCTCATTTCAATGTGTTTTAATTTCTTCCTGTCTTCCAGATGATCTTCTATATTTCTAAACTGCTGTGAGGGATTTGAACCCATCTTCTTTAGAACATTAGCTTGGGTCTGGGGTTTACCTGTCCAATGACTTTACCACTATATCGAGTATCACCAACACAAGGATGATTTTTCTCCAGCACTAGGATAATTTCAAAATTAGAATCATTTCTTAAAATTTTAAATTAATGAATGTTTTTTTTCAGACTAGAACCAGCAAAGTTCCTATTCTACCTCTGACTTATCTCTCATTTACAGCTAACTTGGCAGTGATTGTGATCCTGTTTCGGATGAGATGCGGTCTCTCAAAATGTATCACTTCCTACCTGGTTTCCAGCTTCCTGTCTATCACACCAGTATGCAGTTCTTGTGTAGCTGTCAATTTTACAGCCATTGACAGTTCTGCCTGGTTAACCGTTGCTTTCACCTTTGATCGATTTATAGCCATTGCTTGCCATGAGCTGAAAATAAAATATTGCACTGAGAAGGTGGCAGTGCATGTTATAGTAATTGTGTGTGCACTGTGTTGCATAAATAATATCTTCATATATTTTGAATTTGAACCTATGTACATACCAAACAATAGACCTTGATTCTGCAGCATAAAAGATATATATTATACATCACCTGCATGGACTGCCTATGACTGGATTCGATCCATTTTGACTCCTTGTCTCCCATTTATCCTGATTTTACTGCTCAATGCTCTGACCGTCAGACACATTCTAGCAGCAAATATAGCTCGCAGTAGACTCCGGACTCAGAACAATGGAGAGAAACAGAGTGATCCAGAGGTTGAGAAGCACAAAAGATCCATTGTTTTACTCTTTGCCATCTCAGGCAGTTTCATCCTTTCATATCTGCTATTTTTTGTAAATGTTCTCTATGTTCAAATTGTGGGTGTTCCTTATTCCATTGGTTCTGATGTTAGTAATTCCACGTTTATTCTCCAACAAAGCGTATACATGCTTCAGCTACTGAGTTCCTGCATCAATCCTTTTATTTATGCTGGGACCCAGAGTAAGATCAGAGACGAGTTAAAAAGTGGAAGAAATATCCACTCCGTGTTTTTGTTAAAATATTTCGAGTTTAGAAAAGTATAATGTAACACAAACTGTACTTTATGTTATGTCCTCTTTCTTATCTATGTCACAAACAATGGGCACAAGCTTTTAAACCTTTATACAATTTGTAAATTCAAGGAACATTGTATCACTGTAAAAGTCAGTCATGGAAATTGTTTTCAGTGAGTGTCAATTGGATTTGATTTAATGCTGTCACATCCACCTACGTCCAGTGAAGAGCTTTGTTTTGTGAGTGGTACAGCAGGTCACATCAAACAGGGACATGCAGATCATAGGGTGCTGAGACAGAGCAAGTCATACACGGTCACAGCTGCACAAAGTAAGATTAACATTAGCAAGATCATAGTATTTGAAGTTAGAGAGGTCCATTGAGCAGTTGAATAATGGGAGGGAAAAAGCTGTCCTTGAACCTGTTAGTGTGTGTGTGTGTGTGTGTGTGTGTGTATGTGTGTGTTCAAGCTTCTGTAAGCTCAGCCTGATGGAAGAGGTTGGAGGAGAGCAGTGCCTGGGTGGGATGGTCATTGATGATGTTGGCAGCCTTTCAAAGCAATGGGAAGTGTCAATGGAGACCATGGATGGGAGGCTGCTTTCTGTGATGGTTTGAGCAACGTACACAACTTTCTGGTAGATTTGGGGAACTATTAGGCCATGAGAGTGTTCATTGTGGTTAAGTACAATTCTGCTGTAGCTGATGACCCAGTAAAGCAATTATTGAGTTGTTAGATTGGCTTGAAATCAATTTATTTAGGTAGTGGCAGAGCCGACAACAGAATGGTGGGCCTATCCAAAGTGAAGGCAGGAATCTGTCTTCACAATGACCATGCAGTAATCATTCTTACCAAGAATGCCATGGATAGAAGCGTCTGCAACATGTCTACAGGTGAGGATGAGGTGTAATTGGTTTTTTTCCTCTTATTAGTTCTGACACCACCTGCAGACCCAATCTAGCATTTATGTTCTTTCAGATTTGGCCAACTTGATCAGCAATGGTGCTACTGATCTACTCATTGTGACGGACATTGAAGTCTCCCACTCAGAGTCCATTCTATGCCAACGTCACACTCCGTACATTCTGAATCAGATCCATCTCAACAATATGCCCAAGAGACATTGACATCCTGCATGCTTATTACCATGCTCAATTCTCACTGAAACACTACTTACCCTTTCCAGCTATATCATTTCTGTCAATGTGGAAAGAGCAGCTTATCACTGACTTTCCACCCCACAACCATCTTTTCCCTATCAAATCACCTCTCAATATAGATCCTTGTACCTCTGGTACAACTGAACCACTGTGGTGACATGGCATTGATTGCACTTCCTGAGTGAAGCTTCACTGTCATCAGTATTCAGAGCTGAATATTTTTGGAAGATTGGGATGCACTGATGGGACTTTTACATTATGTACCATTTCCTTTTTCACTGTCTGGTACAATGATTCCCTCTTTCACTTTAGTGTGGCATCGCCACCTTTAAAAATGTGCTATCTACATTGCTTTCAGCAGCAAATGTGCAACACAGTGAAATCAACAGCTGCTCAAGTTCTGAAATCCAAGCGGATGACACTTCCTGAAAACTGATTATCCAGGACATGAAAAGCTTCCTGGAATACCCAGAAAACAGAGGAAGTATGCCGTGGATATTGCAGTGCCCCTGCTATTCTTCTATGTGTTAATAAATAGCTTGTTTTATTGCTAATAAACCTTACCTGTTGTAATAGCACTGTATAAATATTAATAAACCTCCCTATTATTAACACGAGAACTGGGAACAGGAGGAGGCGATTCAACCTCTCGATCCCACTCCACCATTTGATACAATCGTGGCTGATCTCAGTCTCAACTCCACTTTCCTGTCCACTGTCCATAATCCTTCAACCCATTACTCATTGCAACTCTATCTCCTCCTTAAATTTACTCAATCTCCCAGCACTCACCACAGTCACAATATTTTCAGAGATATAATTTCGACTCAACTTTATTTTAAATCTGCTACCTCTTACCTTTAACTGTTGACCTAATGTAATATATGTTAATATGCAATGTATAATCATTCCAGATTGCTCCACAGGAGGAAACATTCTTTCTATGAATACTTTGTCAATCCCCTTTCACGCCATATATACCTCAAGTAGATTTCCTCCTGTTGTTGTAAAATCTTCACAGTATAAGGCAAAAAGTGCTCAATATCTTCATAAAACAACCTCCTCATCTCTGGAATCAATCTAGTGAAGCTCCTCTGAACTTCCTCCAACTCATCTGCATTCCTCCTCAAATAAGGGGACCAAAATTGTAGACAATACTCCAGGTACGGTCTTACTGATGCCTTGTACAGTTGAAGCAACACTTCCCTACTGTTCTACTCTATTCTTTTAGCAATAAATGAAAAATTCAATTTGCCCTCCTTATTACCTGCTGTACCTGCACACTAGTTTCCTGTGATTCATGCATGAAGATACCCAGATCCCTCTTCACTGAAGTACTCTGAAGTTTCTCTCCATTTAGGTAACAAGTTGCCTTCCTCCTCCTCTGACCAAAATGGGTCACCTCACACTTATCTATGTTAAACCTCCTTTGCCAAATTTTGACCCATTCACCTGTACATTGCATTTGTAAATTTCTTATTTCTTCATTGTACTTACGTTCTCCCTACTCTCCTGTCAACAGCAAGTTTGGCTGCATTTCCTTCTATCCTTGCATCAAAGCCATTAATACAGATTTTAAAAAGTTTGGGCCCAAAGAGTGAACCCTGTGGCATCCTGCTGGTTACATCTTGCCAACCAGAAAATCATCATAGAATCATGGAATTCCTGCAGTGTGGAAACAAACCCTTTGGCCCAACAAGTCCACACTGACCCTCCGAAAAGATACCCACTCAGACCCATTCTCCTAACCTATTGCTTTACGTTTACCCCTCACTAACACACATACACACTATAGTCACTACAGTCGCTATAGTCAGTTTAGCATGGCCAATTTACCTAACCTGCATGCCTTTGAATTATGGGAGGAAATCAGAGCACCCGAGAAAAACCCACACAGACACAGGGAGAATGAGCAAACCCCATAAAGACCCATTAATCCCAATTCACTGTTTTCTGTTGGTTAGCCAATCCTTTACCCAAGGTAATAAATTGTGATCTTGTTTATTAACATTTTGTATGGCACCTTAACAAATGTCTTCTGGAGAATCAGATATACAACATCCCCATTATCCATATTACTTTTTATGTCTTCAAAGGACTCTAACAAATTAGTCAAACATGACTTACCTTTCATGAAACTGTGCTGACTCTGATGAATTGAATTTTGACTTTCCAAATGTCCTGTTATTACTTAAATGTAATTTCCTAATTATTGATATTAAACTAACCGGTCTGTAATTTCTTACTTTCTGGCTCCCTGTCTTTTTCAATAAGGATGCAATGTCAGTTTTTTTTTCCAATCCACTGGAATCTTTCCTCCATCCATGGAATATTGCCATCTTATAACCAATGAATCCACTATCTCTGCTGCCACTTCCTGTAAGATATTAGGATGTAGGCTGTCAGGTGCTAAGGACTTGTCTACCTTCAATCTCAATCATTGCTCAGTACTTGTTCCTTAGTGATGATGATTGTTCTATGTTCCTTCCTTTCCCCAACCTCTACATTACCTGTTACCATTGGGATGGCATCTACCACCATGAAAACTGAAGAAACATATTGATTTACTTACCCTGCCATTTCTGTGTTCCCCATTATTTACTCCTCCAAGAGACTAGCATTCACTTTAGCAACTCTCTTGCCTTTTATGTGCATATGAATGAATTCATTCTAGATACCCACTTTTATATTTTGCACGAGTTCTCATTAACAATTCTTCTTTGCAATTTTTATGACTGCTTTAGTTACTCTTTGTTGACCATTAAAAGTTTCACAATCCTCTAACCTGCCACTCGCCTTTGCAATTTGCTGTGCCTTAGTTCTTGTTTTCAGTTCAGCTTTAACTTCCATGTTTAGCCATGGATAATTTTCCCCCTCTTACAATCTTCCTTCCCTTCTGGAATATATTTTACTTGGAAGCAATTGAGTATTTCCTTGGACATTATCAACTTTTCTACCTGTTAGTCATTCCACCCAGTTTATGGTTATTTCCAGAATGCCGGTGGGGGACCTACGTTTTTTTTCCATTCAACTAAATATGAACTTGCAGCATTCTGTGATTATTCTGGCCGAGAGGATCTTTCACTGTGAGGTCATTAATTAATTCATTACAAAATCCCAATCCAGAATAGCCTCCCCCTGGGTTGGTTGACCAGTACATTATTCCAAGAAACAATTTCTAATACATTCAATGAGCTCTTCCTCGAGACTACCCTCACCAGCCTGATTAATCCAGCCTATGTGCACATAATAATGGCAGTAACTTCTGACAAGATCCCAGTATTTCCTGGTTTCTACTGTGCCTCATTGTGGGACTCCTGTTTGGGAATTTATCAATTGCTCCAACCAGGGACTTTATTCCCTTGTTCTTTCTGACTTCCATTCGGAGTGATTTTATGGGGTGATCAGTGCTGATATCATTTTTCACGACAGCACTGATCTGTTATTTTACTAACAAAGCTAGCCCACTTCCTTACCCCTCCTGCCTATCCTACGGAAATACTGAGAACCCTTGCATATTCAATTCCCAAACATGGTCTCCCTGCATTGTCTCAGTAATGACCATCAAATCAAACCCGTATGCCCGCACTTGTACTGTTAACTCATTAATTTTAATTCAAATCTTCATGCACTCAGACACAGAACCTTTCAGTTTGTTCTATTATTACATTTCTCTACTCTTATACAGTTTCCTGGTGTGATACAATGTACATTGTATCCCTTCCTTTTTTTTCAGGTAACAATCAGACGCATTCCTAACTTGCGTTCCCAACTTCTCCTTTAACTTTGATGTTCTAATCGTCCATGCAAATGAACTCTTCTCACCCACCGTTTAATGTCAAGCCCTACCAACCCTGTTAAGCCTACAACCATTCAGTAATCCTCATTAGTGGTCATGATTTTAACTAAAAACACATTCTGTCTTCAATGTATGTTTATAAAATGAGCTGACGAGGAAATACTGCCCAGCCAAATTGAGACGACACACGCACAACACACACACACACACAGATACAGGCACACGCTCTCGCACCCACACACACACAGACTCAGACACAAACACACACACATACACAACACACACAGACATAGACACACACATACACAATACACACAGAAACAGACACACACACACGAACACACACACACACTGCTGTCAGTTTAACAAGGTTATTTTGTCCTTGGGTTTTTTTTAAGAGAGGTTGATAAGGCTGAGATGCCCTTCAAGGGTAGGAGGAAGATGGATCAGTTTTTGTCCAATGTGTACAGGAGGGTCTCCTGACACAGTGTATTGAAGGGACCACAAGAGGTGAGGCCACACTGGATCTGGTACTTGGTAATGAACCAGGCCAGGTGTTTGATTTAGTGATAGGTGAGCACTTTGGAAAGAATGACCATAATTCGGTTATATTTAGTTTAGCGATGGAAAGTGAGAGGTACAGCACAGGGCAAGTGTTACAAATGGGGGAAGAGCAACTATAATGTGATTAGGTAAGAATTAGGAGGCATAGAATGGGGTAGCAAAATGCAGAGGACAGGGGCAATTGAAATGTGGAGCTGGTTTAAGGAACAGATATTGCGTGTCCTTGATAGGTATGTCCCTGTCAGGCAGGGAGGAAGTGATAAGGTAAGGGAACCATGGTTTACTACAGAAACTGCATCTTTTGTTAAGCAGAAGAAGGAGGCTTATGTGTTGATGAGGCAAGATAGTTCAGATGAGGCAATGGAGAGTTAAAGGTCAGCTAGGAAGGAACAGTGGTTAGCACTGCTGCCTCACAGCGCCTGTAGACCCGGGTTCAATTTCCGACTCAGGCGACTGACTGTGTGGAGTTTGCACGTTCTCCCCGTGTCTGCGTGGGTTTCCTCCGGGTGCTCCGGTTTCCTCCCACAGTCACAAAGATGTGTGGGTCAGGTGAATTGGCCATGCTAAATTGCCCGTAGTGGTAGGTAAGGGGTAAATGTAGGGGTATGGGTGGGTTGCGCTTCGGCGGGTCGGTGTGGACTTGTTGGGCCGAAGGGCCTGTTTCCACACTGTAAGTCTAGTCTAATCTAATCTAAAAAAAAATCTAAAGATACAGTTAAGAAGGGCAAAAAGAGGACACGAGCAGTCTTTAGCAAATAGAATAATGAAGAACCCTAAAGCTTCCTATAAGTATGTGAGGAATATAAGGATGACTTGGGTAGGAATAGGGCCTGCCAAAGACAGAAGTGAGAAGTTGTGTGTGGACCCTGCGGAGGTCGGAGATATTTCTCATTGGTTTTCACTCAGGAAAAGGAGCATATTGTAGAGGAGAAGAATGAGATACGAGGTGTTAGACTACAAAGGATTGAGGTTAGTTACAAACAGGTGTTATCCACTCTAGAAGGAGTTAAAGTCGACAAGTCCCCTGGGCCAGATGGGACTTATCGGAGGATTCTCTGGGAAGCTAGGGAGGAGATGGCAGAGCCTTTGGCTTTGATCTTTGAGTCATTATTGTCTACAGGTTTAGTACCAAAAGAGTGGAGGATTGCAAATGTTGTGCCCTTGTTCAAGAAGGACAGTAGAGATGACCCAGGTTATTATAGACCAGTGAGCCTTACTTCTGTTGTAGGAAAGGTTTTGGAAAGGATTATAAGAGATGGGATTTATAATCATCTAGCAAGCAACAACTTGATTGGAGATAGTCAACATGGTTTCGTCAAGGGCAGGTTGTATCTCACAAATGAGTTTTTTTGAGAAGATGACCAAGCACGTGGATGAGGATAGGGCAGTTGACATGGTGTATATGGACTTCAGAAAAAACCTTTGATAAGGTTCCACATGGTAGGCTGTTGGAGAAAATGCGGAGGCGTGGGATTGAGGGTGAGTTAGCAGTTTGGATTAGAAACTGGCCTTCTGTAAGAATGTAGTGAGTGGTGGTTGTTGGAAAATATTCAGCCTGGAGTCCGGTTACTAGTTGTGTGCCACAAGGATCTGTTTTAGGACAATTTATATAAATGACTTGGACACAGGCATAGGTGGAAGGGTTAATAAGTTTACAGATGACACTAAAGTCGGTGGAGTGGTGGACAACTTGGAAGAATATTGTAGGTTGCAGGGAGACTTAGATAAACTGCAGAATTGGGCAGAGAGGTGGCAAATGGAGTTCAATGCAGAAAAATGTGAGGTGATTCACTTTGGGAAGAATAACAGGAAGGCAGAGTACTGGGTCAATGGAAAAATTCTTGATAATGTGGATGTGCAGAGTGATATTGGTGTCCATGTACATAGATCCCTGAAAGTTGCCACCCAGGTTGATAGTGCTGTTAAGAAGGCATACAGTGGTGTTAGGTTTTATTGGTAGAGGGATTGAGTTCCGGAGCCATGATGTCATGCTGCAACTGTACAAAATGCTGGTGGGGCCACACTTGGAATATTGTGTACAGTTCTCGTAGCCCCATTACAGGAAGGATATGGAAGCATTGGAAAAGGTGCAGAGGAGATTTACCAGGTTGTTGCCTGGTCTGGAGGGAAGGTCTTACGAGGAAAGGGTGAGAGACTTGGGTCTGTTCTCATTGGACAGAAGAAGGCTAAGAAGGGATTTGATAGAGACATACAAGATGATCAGAGGATTAGATAGAGTGGACAGTGAGAGTCTTTTTCCTAGGATGATGATGTCGGTTTGTATGAGGGGACATAACTACAAATTGAGGAGTGATAGATTTAAGACAGATGTCAGAGGCAGGTTCTTTACTCAGTGAATGGTAAGGGCATGGAATGCCCTGCCCTCCAATGTAGTTAACTCTGCCACATTAGGGAGATTTAAACAATCCTTGTATAGGCATATAGATGATGATGGAATAGGGTATGGGGATGGGATTAGATTAGTTCACAGGTCGGCACAACATTGAGGGCTGAAGGGCCTGTTCTGTGCTGTGTTGTTCTATGTTCTAAGAGCCATGTTTAACAATGGCAGGGTAGCAGCCAGTTTCTTTTAGATTAGATTCTCCACAGTGTGGCAACAGGCCCATCAGCCCAACAAGTCCATGCTGACCCCTCCCCCCACCTCCCTGAAGAATAACCCACACAGTATAATTTCCCTACATTTACTCCTGAATAATTCAGGTAACACTACGTGCAATGTAGCATGGCCAATTCACCCGACTTGCACATCTTTTTTGGAACATGGGAGGAAACCGGAGCACCCGAAGGAAACCCAAACAGACAGGGGGAGAATGCACAAACTCCACACAGACAGTCGCCTGAGGCGGGAATCGAACATGGATCCCCAGTGCTATGAGACAGCAGTGCTAACCACTGAGCTACCCGCTCTCCCAGTTCAGGCATTTTCTAGTTTGGCTTAGCAGCAGTCACAAGTTCCTGGAGTCCAGGAATGTCAGGGAAATGGTTCCTGACTGATGTTCTCTCTGAAATCTCTTTGGATGTTGTTCCCTCCTGCCTGTAAGAATCTGTATTTCAATGTACCTTTCCATCAAGGAGGTGTGTTTAAGGGATGTTACTGGACTGAAAGAGTTCCCTAGTTAAATTACTGTTTTCAAATATTTAAATTATCCTAAATTCCATTTTCTTTTGCTTGTTGATATTAATATGAATTCAAATGGTTGAATCAAGGAGTTATAGTGTTTCCTGAAGTTAGAGATGTTGTAGCAATGTGAACAGAGAACCAGTTTACATCTAATACGAATCCACTATTGTTTCCACAATCAGATATCAAAGAGGGTACTCAGCTGTTGGAGTCTGTTACTGTCTTGGTTGGTGGAGCCGGATTAGTATGGATGTTAAAAGCAGATTGACTCAGAGGTTCCAAAATTGTACAATTAAAACTTTTCAAAACGCAGAGGAATTCATCTGTGACAATGCCAAAAGATGAACTACATCGATTAACAAGAGATTTGTTTTCATCGTTATTTATCTCTGAAAGTCAAGGTTTGTTTCATTTCTAGCTGTTTTTTTGTACCAGCAGAATATAAGCCTATTTCAGAAATGCAAGAAGAGACAAGCAAAGTATATGTCAGTTGTGAGAAATATCATAATACAAAGGTTCAACCCGTTTCTTTACATTGTCCAACATAGATCCGCAATTCCCAAGAACTGTCATTATTTCACCAGCTTTTAAATCTTTCTTTAAATGAAGCTTTTGTTTAGAATCAAAGAGTCATAGGGATGTACAGCATGGAAGCAAGGGGCCGAGCAGGGAAGGCAGATGAACTCAGGGCATAGTTAGGAACATGGGACTGGGATATCATAGCAATTACAGAAACATGGCTCAGGGATGGGCAGGACTAGCAGCTTAATGATCCAGCTACAAATGCTACAGGAAGGACAGAAAGGGAGGCAAGAGAGGAGGGGGTGTGGTGTTTTCAATAAGAGATAGCATTACAGCGCCACTGATTGGAGGATATTCCTGGAAATACATCCTGAAGTCAAAACTAAACCAATTGCTTAAATGTGTTTCTTCTTCCTGTCATAAACTCAACAGCATATGTATTTGATCCATTAACATCACAGGGGTTCTCAGCATCCTTCCAGTTTGGGGACTGGGGTCAGAGATTACTCTCAAATCTGCTGGGGAGCCTCGGTCAGAGGTCTCGCCTGTGCTGTGTTGGGCTGTCCTTACAAGGTCAGTCTGAGGGATAGATCATGATCAGTCCTATGGGCTTGAACAGTTATCATCAAGGGAGGTTCTCAGGGGAAAGTCTGTTCTGTGTTGGGGAAAGTGGGAAACTGTAATGTGGCAATGGGATGACCTGGTCAAACCATCTTGGAATAATCTGTTCCCAGTGAAATCCATCTTTCATACGACACATTTAAGTCAGAATGCATTTGTTATCACTGAATGCAACAGACTCAGTGTAGCTATGGTGAGTTGAATAGCACTTGTCAAAACTGAATGTGAAGTTACTAAAATGTCCACTACAGTTAGAACCAGGCTGACCTGGACAGCTTCTCACCAACTTCAACAAATCTGGTCACATGCAAATAAATCATTCTGAATATTGTCCCCTTGAATGGGACCTGGATCTGGATATACTGACTATGCCATTCTGTATTGGACTGGACAATATTGGATTGAAACATTAAACTGAATGAATGTCTTCTGGAAATTATGAAACCCATAGTGAGTGTGACAGTTTTACCCTGCACCTGTACACTCTGAGTAGTCAATCCATCTCAAATGTAACCAAACTAAAAATACCACATTTGCGCCCAGCATGTTGATGAGGACCCTTGCCTGTGGTCTGTAACCATCCCTAATTTGACCTGCACATAATGAATACAAACAGAATTGGTTACATTTCAGCGAGGTTTGGACTATTTTGCACATGACCAATGATCCATTATGATAATGTTGAAGAGCGATAACTTGGCTCCATTTCCTTTGAGGGCCATTCCACCCCTGGTCAGCTGTACCTTGTGATGACCCCACATGTCAGTACACACGGAATTAACACTGACGTCTACCTTTGAAACAAACTGCCAGCACGACACTTATTGCTAATATGAGGCGTAAGGCCTGCGCAAGAGCACATGCACGGTTAGGATGGCAATAACAATGCCCCAATTAGATTAGATTAGATTACTTACAGTGTGGAAACAGGCCCTTCGTCCCAACAAATCCACACCGACCCTCTGAAGAGCAACCCACCCAGACCCATTCCCCTACATTTACCCCTTCACCTAACACTACAGGCAATTTAGCATGGTCAATTCACCTAACCTGCACATCTTTGGACTGTGTGGGAGGAAAGCAGAGCCACCAAAGGAAACCTCCGGGGTGAATGAGCAAACTCCACACAGCCAGTTGCCTGAGGCGGGAATTCAACCCAAGTCCCTGGTGCTGTGAGGCAGCAGTGCTAACCACTCAGCCACCGTGCCACCATTGCTAATGCAAATGATCGATTATCCTGGATTTCTCTCTGTACCTGAATGTGATTTCAATTTAAACTGCAATTTGGAATAAAAACGCCAATGTTTAAAACTTTAGCGAAGTATGATTTCATAAATTGTATGATTGGGTGGCACGTGGCACAGTGGTTAGCACTGCTGCCTCACAGCGCCTGAGACCCAGGTTCAATTCCCGCCTCAGGCGACTGACTGTGTGGAGTTTGCACGTTCTCCCCGTGTCTGCGTGGGTTTCCTCCGGATGCACCGGTTTCCTCCCACAGTCCAAAGATGTGCGGGTCAGGTGAATTGGCCATGCTAAATTGTCCGTAGTGTTAGGTAAGGGGTAAATGTAGGGGAATGGGTGGGTTGCGCTTCGGCGGGTCGATGTGGACTTTTTGGGCCGAAGGGCCTGTTTCCACACTGTAAGTAATCTAATCTAATGATTGCATGTTGCAAACTCAATTGAAGAATACTCCATTTTTGTTCTCGTTTTCAAAAACATCCCAGAAAATAAACAATATAACACATTCACTGGAATCCATGTCCACTGAGTTTTGTTCAGGCGATGTAGCTGAGTTAGCCAGTTGATTGCAACAGGAATACATTCAAACAAGGATAAGGATGATAAATTGAATAAAATCATTAAGAAAGTTCTTAGCACAAATGACCCAGGGACAGCCCAGGTCTGCTCTGGGGATTCAAAGTCATACTGAAGATTTGCTTTTTTTTTAAAAAATGATGCTTTTCTCCTCAACTTGGAAGTGGCAGGAGCTGGGCCTACCAAGGGAATTGCATTCAAACTTTCCAAGATGTTGAATGCTGAATTTTGTTAAGACAACTGAAAATGTTCCCATTTTGAAAAAAAACATTTGCAGTGAATGTCACATAGATGTCTACACCAGAGTCGCTAGGTCTAATACTCATTGTTGGCACAGATTGAAGTTCAGGCTAATCTGATTTCATGTGCAAAATTACATAAAGATTTTCCAATGTATATCAATTTGTTCCAAGGAGTAATTTTTTTTAAAAAAACCTCCATATGTTTTATTAACGTGTAGCTGCCTTTGAGTTGAAGTGTGATCTGTCCTCGATTTACCAAGACACAAGCGACATGGTTCCACCACGCAGTCAGCTCCTCTGATGCCCTAACGCAGAGGTTGGCATTGTTACTGCTGCCAATGAATACGAGAAAATCACACTCTTTCGCCACGAATAGCTCAGCTTCTGATACGTAATTTCAGCCCAAGGTTACTATCCTCTCATGAGGCAGGTTAACTGAGATCATTTTGTTGTCTCTGGCTAATTGTGTGTCCTGACTCACTCTCCCCCTGTATCTAGATAGTTTGTTTTTGTGTCAAGAAATGCAACTGAAATCATTCTATTCTCGATGGATATATTTCACTTTGGTGTCGGATCCCATATTAAACATCCAATTCCATAAAAACATTAATAGCAGAAATCAGGAGCTGTGCCCTCTATTTAATGCAATGAATGAACTAAATTGTAAAAATCATACCATCTAATTAGCTCCCCGGAGCCTGAAATCACCTTTAAATGTTGCAATTTATCAGTGGATTGAAGAAAGGGCTCAGAGTTTCTGACAGAAATGCACGAGATACCAAAGGGTCTGGTCTTTGCCGTCTACTACCCAGTCCTTGCAGTTATTGGAGTTCCAGGTGAAGTATTGCGGTTTGTTAGTAGCTGCGTGAATCATTGGTTACAGAACATCCTCTCTTCAAGTTTATGGAGATTGTAATCCCTTTCAGCGATCCAACAGGTTTTGTTCAACCGGTCTATTTCTTTAATTTTACATTTAATTTTCTCATTTTAACTTGATCAATTTTTCTTTTTAGTAACGTGGTCCATTCCACTTAGTGACATTGTGTGCTGTATTACTGTTATAAAATCTTACATCTGAAAATGCGAGTTCATTATTTTTCCAGCACAGTTTCGTCATATAACTTTGTAAAATTTATCGCATTTAAATGTATACATATTGGGTCCAACTTCAATAATTCAATCAGACAAATTCTCATTGTGGTGTTGTGCTCTCGGCAATGTCCCTGAGAGTGAATCCCCATACCTATCATGATATATATATAATTCCTATTGTGGCATTGATTGTTACTTTAGATAAATTATCAAATAATTATTACTTAAAAATAGTAATGTTGCGTCATTGACAGAGTTCCTGTGTGTGAATTTCAGATTAGTATCACAGTGTAAATGAGGTATGATTCTGTTATTGTCAGCGTTTATTGGTAAATTCCATCTTTTTTTATTCATTCACGGATTAATATACTCTGTAAACTGGATAGCATGAAGGAGTAAATCTGAGCCCTTCATCTGGTAATTCCCTGAAATGTTCGATGTGCATCTACACATGTTAAAACTAACAAATTATGAGGTCACTTTCACAGAGAGAGCATGTACCAAACCCTCCCTGTTGCATTTTTAAATTTTATTCCATACTTGATTTTTAAAATAAGAACCTTCTACATTTAGATACAAGAGATGTCACAGGTTGTAGGTGGTCTCTCAGTTTTAGGTCTGAGTGAATTTGGGAACAGTTTGATACATTGTTGGGGGTTGGGAGCAGGAGGAAATCCCCCACTCAGCAATCTGCAATTTAGAATTGGCAGCAGCAGCAGCCAATGTGGAGAGGACAATGCGCCTGAAACATAGAACATAGAACATAGTAAAATACAGCGCAGTACAGGCCCTTTGGCCCTCGATGTTCCGCTGACCCAAGCCCACCTAACCTACACTAGCCCACTATCCTTCATAAGCCTATCCAATGCCCCAAACAGTGAGTGTTAGAAACTGAGAACAAAAACACTGAGCTCTCTGAATTAGGGACAATATCAATCCTCCATTGTAGGGAAACGTTACATTGTCTGTACATATTAGATAAATGTGAGGTGCTGCATTTTGGGAAAGCAAATCAGAGCAGAACTTATATACTTAATGGTAAGGTCCTAGGGAGTGTTGCTGAACAAAGAGACCTTGGAGTGCAGGTTCATAGCTCCTTGAAAGTGGAGTCGCAGGTAGATAGGATAGTGAAGAAGGTGTTTGGTATGCTTTCCTTTATTAGTCAGAGTATAGAGTACAGGAGTTAGGAGGTCATGTTGCGGCTGTACAGGCCATTGGTTAGGCCACTGTTGGAATAATGAGTGCAGTTCTGGTCTCCCTCCTATTGGAAGGATGTTGTAAAGTTGGAAAGGGTTCAGTAAAGATCTACAAGGATGTTGCCAGGGTTGGAGGGTTTGAGCTTTAGGAAGAGGCTGAACAGACTGAGGCTGTTTTCCCTGGAGTGTCAGAGGCTGAGGGGTGACCTTATGGAACTTTATAAAATTATGAGGGGCATGGATAGGATAAATAGACAAGGTCTTTTCTCTGGGGTGGTGGAGTCCAGAACAAGGGGGCATAGGTTTAGAGTGAGAGGGGAAAGATTTAGAAACGACCTAAGGGGCAATTTTTTCACACAGAGGGTAGTGCATGTATGGAATGAGCTGCCAGAGGAAGTGGTGGAGGCTGGTACAATTACAGCATAAAGAAGACATCTAGATGGATATATGAATAGGAAGGGTTTAGAAGGGTTTACTGGACAAGTGCTGGCAGGTGGGACAAGACTAGGTTGGGATATGTGGTCAGCATGGATGGGTTGGACTGAAGGGTTTGTTTCTGTGCTGTACATCTCTATGACTATGACTCTGTATGATAATTGTCTATTCACTTCCCTTTGTTTGGTGATATGATTTGGAGATGCCGGTGTTGGACTGGGGTGGACAAAGTTAAAAACCACACAACACCAGGTTATAGTCCAACAGGTTTAATTGGAAGCACACTAGCTTTTGTGTGACAATCACCTGATGAAGGAGCGTCGCTCCAAAAGCTAGTGTGCTTCCAATTAAACCTGTTGGACTATAATCTGGTGTTGTGTGGTTTTTAACTTTGTTTGGTGATAGTTTGAGCAAGTTGATTCAACAGTTAATAACTTCACAATAATTCAGTCAAAATTAATCAGCGTGAATCGTCAATCAGATATAATTGTTAACTTCCACTGTTATTGTTGGGTCCTTTCTGACGTGGTTCAATATGTTCTATTCTTTTTGCTGATATTAAAAGGTTTTGCATATCTTATGGATGTGACAAGGGGCCACATAAAAGGTTATTGTATGAAATGGAAACACATGGTAGTGGGGTAGCATACTAACATGAAGAGAAGATTGGTTGCCTTGTAGAAAACATAGTGTCCATAAATGGGCTTGTCTTTTCTAACTTACATTTGAAACAAGTGCTGTATGTTCCTTTACCTGACTCAGATGGGGTTGTGTGGTGGTGGAACTGGAAGCAACGGCATAATAGCTAAATCTGCAGATTGTAGTAAAATGGTTAGAAACATGTGTTTTGGAAAGGATATAAGGAGATTGCAGACCAATATAGATAGATTAAATGTGAGCACACCAATCTGAAAGGTTAGATTAGAATCCCTACTGTGTGAAAACAGGACATTTGGACCAACAAATCCACACCGACCCTCCGAAGAGTAATGCACCCAGACCCTTTCTCTACATTTACCTCTGACTAATGCACCTAACACTAGGGGCAATTTAGCACGGCCACTTCACCTAACCTGCACATATTTGGACTGTGGAAGGAAACCAGAGCATCCACAGGAAACCCACGCAGACGCGGTTAGAACATTAAAACTCCACATAGTCACTTACGGTTGAAATCAAACCCGGGTCCCTGGTGCTGTGAGGCAGCAGTGCTAAATAGGGATAGTCAACGTGGCTTTGTGCGTGGGAAATCATGTCTCACAAACTTGATTGAGTTTTTTGAAAAAGTAGAAAAGAGGATTTTTGAGGGCAGAGTGGTGGGTGTGATCTATATGGACTTCAGTAAGGTGTTCAACACGATTCCCCATGGGAGACTGATTAGCAAGGTTAGATCTCATGGAATACAGGGAGAACTAGCCATTTGGATACAGAACTGGCTCGAAGGTAAAAGACAGAGGGTGGTGGTGGAGGGTTCTTTTTCAGAGTGGAGGCCTGTGACCAGAGGAGTGCCACAAGGGTTGGTGCTGGTTCCGCTACTTTTTGTAAGTTATATAAATGATTTGGATGTGAACACAGGAGGTATAATTAGTAAGTTTGCAGATGACACCAAAATTGGAGGTGTAGTAGACAGTGAAGAAGGTTCCCTCAGATTACAACAGGATCTTGACCAGATAGGCCAGTGGGCTGAGGAGTGGCAGATGGAGTTTAATTTAGACAAATGCAAGGTGCTGCATTTTGGGAAAGCAAATCTTAGCAGGACGTATACACTTAATGGTAAGGTCCTGGTGAGTGTTGCTGAACAAAGAGACCTTGGAGTGCAGGTTCATAGCTCCTTGAAAGTGGAGTTGCAGGTAGATAAGACAGTGAAGAAAACATTTGGTATGCTTTCTTTCATTGGTCAGAGTATTGAGTACAGGAGTTGGGAGGTCATGTTGCAGCTGGACAGGACATTGGTTAGGCCACTGTTGGAATATGGCTGCAAATGTGTTGCTGGTCAAAGCACAGCAGGCCAGGCAGCATCTCAGGAATAGAGAATTCGACGTTTCGAGCATAAGGAATAAGAGAGAGAGCCAAGCAGGCTAAGATAAAAGGTAGGGAGGAGGGACTAGGGGGAGGGGCGATGGAGGTGGGATAGGTGGAAGGAGGTCAAGGTGAGGGTGATAGGCCGGAGTGGGGTGGGGGCGGAGAGGTCAGGAAGAGGATTGCAGGTTAGGAGGGCGGTGCTGAGTTGAGGGAACCGACTGAGACAAGGTGGGGGAAGGGGAAATGAGGAAACTGGAGAAATCTGAATTCATACCTTGTGGTTGGAGGGTTCCCAGGCGGAAGATGAGGCGCTCCTCCTCCAGCCGTCGTGTTGTTGTGTTCTGCCGGTGGAGGAGTCCAAGGACCTGCATGTCCTCGGTGGAGTGGGAGGGAGAGTTAAAGTGTTGAGCCACGGGGTGATTGGGTTGGTTGGTTCGGGCGGCCCGGAGGTGTTCTCTGAAGCGTTCCGCAAGTAAGCGGCCTGTCTCACCAATATAGAGGAGGCCACATCGGGTGCAGCGGATGCAATAGATGATGTGTGTGGAGGTACAGGTGAACTTGTGGCGGACATGGAAGGATCCCTTGGGGCCTTGGAGGGAAGTGAGTGTGGAGGTGTGGGCACAAGTTTTACATTTCCTGCGGTTGCAGGGGAAGGTACCGGGGGTGGAGGTTGGGTTGGTGGGGGGTGTGGATCTGACGAGGGAGTCACGAAGGGAGTGGTCCTTGCGGAACGCTGATAGGGGAGGGGAGGGAAATATATCCTTGGTGGTGGGGTCCGTTTGGAGGTGGCGGAAATGGCGGCGGATGATACGTTGTATACGGAGGTTGGTGGGGTGGTAGGTGAGAACCAGTGGGGTTCTGTCTTGGTGGCGGTTGGAGGAGCGGGGCTCAAGGGCGGAGGAGCGGGAAGTGGAGGAGATGCGGTGGAGGGCATCGTCGATCACATCTGGGGGGAATCTGCGGTCCTTGAAGAAGGAGGCCATCTGGGCTGTGCGGTGTTGGAATTGGTCCTCCTGAGAGCAGATGCGGCGGAGACGAAGGAATTGGGAATATGGGATGGCGTTTTTACAGGGGGCAGGGTGGGAGGAGGTGTAGTCCAGGTAGCTGTGGGAGTCAGTCGGTTTATAATAGATGTCTGTGTTGAGTCGGTCGCCCGAGATAGAAATGGAAAGGTCTAGGAAGGGGAGGGAGGAGTCTGAGACAGTCCAGGTGAATTTCAGGTCGGGATGGAAGGTGTTAGTAAAGTTGATGAACTGTTCAAACTCCTCGTGGGAGCACGAGGCAGCGCCGATACAGTCATCGATGTAGCGGAGGAAAAGGCTCCGCTACATCGATGCCACCCCCCACCTTTGCCTCCGCTACATCGATGCCACCCCCACCTTTTCCTCCGCTACATCGATGCCACCCCCCACCTTTTCCTCCGCTACATCGATGCATCTTCCGCAACTACACTGGCACCACCCCCCACCTTTTCCTCCGCTACATCGATGACTGTATCGGCGCTGCCTCGTGCTCCCACGAGGAGGTTGAACAGTTCATCAACTTTACTAACACCTTCCATCCCGACCTGAAATTCACCTGGACTGTCTCATACTCCTCCCTCCCCTTCCTAGACCTTTCCATTTCTATCTCGGGCGACCGACTCAACACAGACATCTATTATAAACCGACTGACTCCCACAGCTACCTGGACTACACCTCCTCCCACCCTGCCCCCTGTAAAAACGCCATCCCATATTCCCAATTCCTTCGTCTCCGCCGCATCTGCTCCCAGGAGGACCAGTTCCAACACCGCACAGCCCAGATGGCCTCCTTCTTCAAGGACCGCAGATTCCCCACAGACATGATCGACGATGCCCTCACCGCATCTCCTCCACTTCTCGCTCCTCCGCCCTTGAGCCCCGCTCCTCCAACCGCCACCAAGACAGAACCCCACTGGTTCTCACCTACCACCCCACCAACCTCCGCATACAACGTATCATCCGCCGTCATTTCCGCCACCTCCAAACGGACCCCACCACCAAGGATATATTTCCCTCCCCTCCCCTATCAGCGTTCCGCAAGGACCACTCCCTTCGTGACTCCCTCGTCAGATCCACACCCCCCACCAACCCAACCTCCACCCCCGGTACCTTCCCCTGCAACCGCAGGAAATGTAAAACTTGTGCCCACACCTCCACACTCACTTCCCTCCAAGGCCCCAAGGGATCCTTCCATATCCGCCACAAGTTCACCTGTACCTCCACACACATCATCTATTGCATCCGCTGCACCCGATGTGGCCTCCTCTATATTGGTGAGACAGGCCGCTTACTTGCGGAACGCTTCAGAGAACACCTCCGGGCCGCCCGAACCAACCAACCCAATCACCCCGTGGCTCAACACTTTAACTCTCCCTCCCACTCCACCGAGGACATGCAGGTCCTTGGACTCCTCCACCGGCAGAACACAACAACACGACGGCTGGAGGAGGAGCGCCTCATCTTCCGCCTGGGAACCCTCCAACCACAAGGTATGAATTCAGATTTCTCCAGTTTCCTCATTTCCCCTCCCCCCACCTTGTCTCAGTCGGTTCCCTCAACTCAGCACCGCCCTCCTAACCTGCAATCCTCTTCCTGACCTCTCCGCCCCCACCCCACTCCGGCCTATCACCCTCACCTTGACCTCCTTCCACCTATCCCACCTCCATCGCCCCTCCCCCTAGTCCCTCCTCCCTACCTTTTATCTTAGCCTGCTTGGCTCTCTCTCTTATTCCTGATGAAGGGCTTATGCTTGAAACTTCGAATTCTCTATTCCTGAGATGCTGCCTGGCCTGCTGTGCTTTGACCAGCAACACATTTGCAGCTGTGATCTCCAGCATCTGCAGACCTCATTTTTTACACTGTTGGAATATTGCGTGCAGTTCTGGTCTCTTTCCTATCAGAAAGATATTTTGTGAAACTTGAAGGGGTTCGGAAAAGATTTACAAGCAAGTTGCCAGGGTTGGAGGATTTGAGCTACAGGGAGAGGCTGAACAGGCTGGGGCTGTTTTCCCTGGAGCGTCGGAGGCTGAGGGGTGACCTGATAGAGGTTTGTAAAATCATGATAGGATAAATAGACAAAGTATTTTCCCTGGGGTGGGCGAGTCCAGATCTAGAGGGCATAAGTTTAGGGTAAGGGGGGAAAGATATATAAGGAATCTAAGGTGCAACCTTTTCACGCAGAGAGTGGCACGTATATGGAATGAGTTGCCAGAGGAAGTGGTGGAGGCTGGTACAATTGTAACATTTAAAAGGCATCTGAATGGATATATAAATAGGAAGGCTTTCGAGGGATACAAGTCAATATGGAAAATGGGACGAGATTGGGTTGGGAAATCTGGTCGGCATGGACAAGTTGGACCGAAGGGTCTGTTTTCCTGCTGAACACCTCTATGACTCTATGACTCAATGCTAACCACTGCGTCACTGTGCTGCCCCTGAGCCTCACAGGCCTTGTCTATTTTTAAGGCCCACACCCACCTATCAAATTGACTATGGTTGGTTGTTTCAAACTCAAGATAAGTCTGACCTGGTTCCTCCTTTATGTTTCTGAACTGGTGTCTATATGCTTCTGGTACCAATTCATAAGCACGCAAAATGGCCTGTTTAATCTTTTCATAATCTCTTGACCCCTCATCTGACAGCACAGCAAATACCTCACTAGCACTGCCTACCAGCTTCGCCTGAACTGGTGTTACCCATAAATCCTTGGACCACCCCATCTGCCCAGTCAATTTTCAAATGAAATAAAGAAGGCTTCAATATCTTTCTCCTCAAAATGTGGCAGAGTTTTGACATATTTGTATTTATCACTATGTTCTCTTTTAATCTCCATCCTGTTAACTTAACTTTGCTGACTGAGCCACAGCTTCTCAAGTTCAAATTCTCTCTCTTTTTGTTCAGCTAAGAACCTTCTCTCTCTTTCTCTCTTCCTTTCTTCTCTCTCTCTCTGCTCAACTAAGTAACTTCTCTCCCTCTTTTTTTGAGTCTCTCCTTTTGTTTATCTTCTAACTCCATTTTCCTCAATTATAAGAGTTTTTCTAACCCTACTGCACTTGTGTGTGTGTTTGGGTAATTTCCTTATAATTTCCACATTACTTTTGTCCTTGGTTAAACCCAATTCTAACCTCTTTGCTAATTCTAGGTGTATGGTCTTTTCATTTCTTTCTTCACAAATTTAGGAATCATCTTCAAACCCCAGAACCTCTTTAACAATTTTAAGAGCTATTTCTCTCTCTTTTAGTTGAACTAACCACCAAAACTAAACCAATTGTTTCACCTACAGCTTATTTAAGATCTCAGACACTAACCGGCAAGCGTTTAAATCTGCTGGGCTTTTTTATGTCCCCCAAATCTATTCAAATCTGCCCAAATCTCTGACTGGATCTGTGTAAAACTGTTCAAATCATGAATGAAAGCCCCCAAGCTGTTATGACACAAAGTAACCCCTCTGCTGATTTGGACCCGACGCACAGAGAAGCTCACCTCGCGCCGTAATCTGTTCCATTTCAAGAGACAAAGAACTACCCCAGATTTCACAGTTTAATGTACAAATTAACAATTTTATTCTTTAAGTCCAACAGAGAACATTAGAACCACTAATTGCAAATCCTTTCTCTTAAACCTATCTTTTACTTCCCACTCTACAATACTGGTCCAATAAAAAAGCCCCGAAAAAGAAATCGCGTTTCAAAACTCGTCAGCTTTGACGATTTCCCTCTGCAGGTTTTCCTAGGCTGTGTCTCCTTCGGTCTTCTGCTGCACAACTTTTCTTATGGACAGGTATCTTTCAGAGAGCTATACTTTATTCCCAAACTACTTGAATAGTTTGGGTGTGAAGTTTGATCCATGATCTGACTGGATCTGTATTGGCAGCCCATATCTAGTAAAAAAAAGTAAGCAATTCTTCTACAACACTTTTTGCTGTGGTGTTGCGTAATGGGATTGTCTCTGGAAATCTAGTCAACACATCCATTATTGTTAATAAATACGTATTCCCACTTTTTTGTTTGAGGTAGGGGACTGATGCAATCAATCAAGACTCTTGTGAAAGGTTCTTTAAATGCTGGAACAAGTATTAAAGGTGCATGTTTTATTACTGCCTGTGGTTTTCCATTAGCTGACATGTATGATATATCTTGCAAAATTCAACTACATCCTTGTGTAGTCCAAACCAATAAAAAATCTCTGTATTTTAGCCTGTGTTTTCCTCAACACTAAATGGCCTCCAAGTGAAAGCTCATGCGCCACTCACAGCACTGCCTTTCTATACCCTACTGGCAAAACAATTTGATGCATCTCTGCCCATTTCTGATTTACTTTAATGTGTGATGGTCTCCATTTCCTCATTAAGACATCATTTGTCAAGAATAACCCACAGGGATGCATTCACGCTCCTTCTCTGTATATGCCCTTTGATATAACTGTTTTAAGTTCTCATCTTTCTGCTGTAATTCAATCAGCTTTGCAGAGCTAAAGATACTGCATGTTTACCTATTTGCTCCTTCTCTGTTCCACTTACCTGATCAAACAAACATCGCGGATATGCTATGTCAGCTTCCTTATCTGTGCCTTTTGATCCCTTCTGCCTCTTGCTTGTGCCTCTGTGATCTTGTGAGCACATAATCAGAGAAAATTCCTGGATAAACATTCTCCAAGCCTGTGTCTCCGCTGGCTTTTCAACTAGAGTATGCTGCACGCCTACCGGTGAATCACTATATCATTTGCAATGACAAATTGTATTCCTGGAGCTGTGAGTTTGTTCAGTACTCTGACCACAAATTCTCCACTCTTCTCTGGACTCTCTAGCCTCACGTTACACAATTGAGCACTTCTTATCTCACCATGAATCCCTGTTACCAGTACCTTCTCTGGCAATAGTCCCTCAGGAGTACATATCACCTCATCCTTCAGCATTACAGACTGAGAGGGTCCTGTGTCCCTTAATATTGTAACCTCCTTACCTACTACTCCTGGCCTATGTGAATAAACTTTACCCTTGCACATATATTTTTTAAGCAGATCTGGCATTTCCTCCTTAATCAACCTCTGATCATCTTGTACACTCTGAAGCAGTGGTCTAACTTCCCTTGTGCTTGTTGGTGCTAGTCTAACACAACTCCCAGGCTTGTCTGGTTTTCCTACATCTGGCTTTCTCCCAGGCCACCAACACTGTGGTTTCGTGTGGCCCACTTTATTACAATGAAACACTGGAGCTTTTTAACGTCTTTGGCCCCCTCAAGGGTTTCTTTTTTACCCTGTGGTGAGTTATCCTTCACTGAGATCTACCTTTCCCTTTCCACGTGAGGATTTCCCTTTGCCCCAATTTCTATCCCTCATGGACTGAAATTGATTCTGGAAGCCAAACCGAGTTTTATGGACCTGCTCATAACCATCAGCCCCTTCAGCTGCTAACCTTGCTGCTGTAACTCTCTGCCCTTCCACATGAGTTCACACTACTTCCTCACTGAGGTTACCTTCAGCCTTTATTTCCAGCCTTTTAAGCTGACTTTATTTTTTAAATGTCAGTTTTTGAAGTTCAAAAGCACTTTTTTTTTCTTTCTATTCTGCTGCTCCCTCTTTTTCCCTCTCTTCTGCTTTTAATCGTAATTCAAACTGGTTCAGTTCTACTGCCCTTTCCTTATCTCTCACCTCTAACTCATGATTTGGAGATGCCAGTGTGGACTGGGGTGTACAAAGTTAAAAATCACACAACACCAGGTTATAGTCCAACAGGTTTAATTGGAAGCACTAGCTTTCGGAACGTCGCTCCTTCATGAGGTGGTAGTCACCTGATGAAGGAGCGTCACTCCGAAAGCTAGTGCTTCCAATTAAACCTGTTGGACTATAACCTGGTGTTGTGTGATTATTAACCTCTAGCTCAAGCTGCTTTATTTACAATCAAATTCCTGCCATCTGTATCGATTCTGATGGTTTCTCCAGCAAGTTTAAGTGCTGAGCAACTGCTGTAATTATCACTCCTTTCCTCACAGAAGCAGACAGCTCCCATTCCAGCTTATCTGCTAATTCCTGCAGCTTGGTCTTATTCACTTTTTACAAAACTTCCAAAGTCACCGCATCCACTTCCAGAAAACTTTTGGTGACTTAAAAAGCCATTGGTATCCCGAGCTTTGTCTACTCAACCAAACCAACACTGAAATAAAGACATTAGCACCTACCACTCACTGTTTAACATCCTGCAAAGAGCCCCCAATCTGTTATGGACTAGGCCAGACCACTCAAAACATTCTTAAGCAGGCAGCCCAGACCATAACTTTGCAAGTTTGTTTTGGTAAGTGTACAGTGACAATTACCCAGTTAGCAAGGTAGACTACTAGGTTTAAAACAGACAAACATTTATTTACAAAATTACAAAATGAAAATGGAATTAAAAACCCCCTACAGATCTCAGTCTATCCAAACTAGACTTAATTGTGCTGTTCCAAATATACACAACAGTCCCAATAAGCAAACCCCTTTAAAACACGGCACAAAAAGGATCAGATGCTCACAGGTTGAAATTCGAAGGGAGAGAAGAGAGAGTTTCCACACAGCTTACTGTTGAACTCCCAACCAGTTCTGGACTGAACAAAACTGTTCAGCTAGAGATATGACCACTCCCCTTTCTTTATACAGGTCACTTCTAAAACATGACCACTTTGGCCTGAAGTCTCATCTGTTTACATTTAGACTAAAGACCTCTCAAGATCTTTTTCATCTCAGTACCAAAGCAGTCTCATCAGAGCCCGGCCTGGTTTGTTGCCCCTCTGAAAAAATTCAAGGACAGAGTCTCCTTGAGCCAAGGAACAGCTTTTAGGAAAAAAAGGACTAGCTTTGTAACAACAGTCTATCGAGATTCAATAAACGTGGCTCCATCAGGCAGTCAGCATCTTTCTGATGCCCTCATGCAGACATTGAAATTGTTATTGCTGCCAATGAATAAGGGAAATTTACATTCCTTAGTTGTGAATACCCCTGTTTCTGTCCGGACATGTAAATCCAGGCCAAGGTAACTATCCTTTAATGAGGCAAGGTAATTGGGATCATTCTGTTGTCTCTGGCTATTTGTGTGCCCTGACTCGCTCTCCGCCAGTATCTAATAGTTATTAGTTTCAGAAAGAGATGTAACTGAGACCATTGGATTGTTTCTGGATATATTTCACTTTGGTGTCAGATCCCATAATAAACATTTGTTCCTGTTTAAAAAAAAGCAGCAGCTGCACTGTCTGTTTATTGCAATGAATGTGCTAAATTGAAAAGGTCGCGCATCTAATTATCTCCCCAGAGTCTGAAATCACCTTTAAATGTTGCAATTTATCAGTGGATTGAAGGGCTCAGAGTCTCTGACAGAAATGCACGACATACCAAAAGGTCTGGTCTTTGCCGTCTACTACCCAGTCCTTGCAGTTATTGGAGTTCCAGGTGAAGTATTGCAGTTTGTTAGTGTCTGCGTGAATCATTGGTTACAGGACATCCTCTCTTCAAGTTTATGGGATATTATTTTCCCTTTCAGCGATACAGTCAGTTTCATTTAACCAATGTATTTTTTTCTTACTTTACATTTAATTTTATCTTTTCAAATTTATCAATTTGTCTTTTCATGTTTTCTTCCATTTAAGCGACATGGTTTGCGGTAGCACGGTTATAACATCTTGACTTTAACAATGTGAGTTCACTCTTTTTCCAGCACAGTTTCATCATGCTAGTTCCAAAAAAAAACGCTTTTAAATGTATGCAGACTTCCCATGACAGGTCCCACTTCAGTAATTTAATTACACAAATTCTTGTTATGGTATTGTCTTGTTGGCAACCTTCCTGCAAGTGAATTTCCACATCTATCCTGGTAAATGCATAGTTTGTATTATGGCATTGATTGCTACTGTGAGTAAATGATCAAACAACTCTTAGTTAAATATAGTTCTGTTGTTTTATTGTCAGCATTTGTATGAGTGCATTCTCACATTGTTATCACTGCGTAAACAAGGTTGTTGTCAGGGTTTGTGGGTAAACTCTCAAACTTCTTAAAAATCCATTCACAGGATGAAAGCTTTGCTGGCTAGGCCCGCAATTATTCCTCATCCCTAATTGCCCAGACAGCAGTGCAGTGTCAACCACATTGCTCTGAGTTTGGAATCACATGTAGGCCAGACCAGGTAAGGATGGCAGTCTCCTTCCATAAAGGATATTAGTGAACCAGATGGTTTTTTTCTGACAATTCGCTTGGGCATCATTAGACTCTTCATTCCAATTTTGTTTTATTGAGTTCAAATTCCACAATTGCCATCCTCATAACAATATAAATGAAGTCCCATTTTGTCGTTTCTACTGTTCTTTTGGATGAATTCTCAATGATGTCACTGTGTCAGTGAAATTCTATTGGGTTCTTGACTTTGAAAGAAATTAAGAGAATTAAAACATTAAAAAGTTCCAGATTGAATTTGGTGAACCATTTTATTGGGACATTAAAGGACATTGATAAACACTGAGATGTTGGCAGATGGACAAGCAATGGTAAAGTTTCCCTCCAGTGGAGGATTGATAATTTCTTAATTCAGAGAGCACAGTGTTTTTATCCGCAGTCTCTCTAACACTCAGTATTCCAGGCAGACTCTCCTCTCCATACTGGCTGTAGCCACTGATCATAAATTGAAGATTGTGGGATTCCTTCCTGTTCCCTGCACCCAACAATCTTTCAAACTGTTCCAAAATTCACTAATGTCTCCACACTGAGGGAAGACCCATAACCTGTGACATCTCTTGTATCTAAATATATAGCATTCTTATTTCAAAAACCAAATATTAAATAAAATTGATCATTTTTCCAAATGGTGCAAAGTAACAGGGCGGGTTTGGTGCTTTGTAAAGGCTATCTCTCTGAAAGTTACTTCATAATTTGTTAATTATCATATGTAGATCCACATCAAACATTCCAGGGAATTATCACATGAAGAGCCCACATTCACTCCTTTCATGTTACCTAGAAGACACTCAGAGTTATGATAATTGTCTATCGCCTCCCTCTGTTTGGTGATAATTTGAACAGGTGGATTCAACAGTCAATAATATCACCATCATTCATTGAAAATTAGTCAGGGTGAATCGCAGTCAGATATAGAACACAACCGCCAGTACAGGCCCTTCAGCCCTCAGTGTTGCACCCACCTGTGAAACCAATCTGAAGCCCATCTATCCAACACTATTCCATTTTCATCCACATATGTTAATTTCCACTGTTATTGTTGGGTACTTTCTTACCAGCTTCAATATGTTCCATATTTTTTGCTGATGTTAAAAAATTTTGCATATCTTATGCATATAAGAAGGGACCACATGAAAGGTCATTGCATGAAATAGAAACACATGGTATGGGGGTAACATATTAACATGAAGAGAAGATTGGTTACCTGTTAGAAAATATAGTATCCAAAAATGGGTCTTTATTTTCCCAACTTACATGATGTAATGAGTCATAAAATCCCTAGAGTATGGAAACAGGCCATTTGGCCCAACCAGTACACAGCAACGTTTTGAAGACTATCCCACCCCAACTCACCACACCCCCCGCCCCACCCCCACCCCAACCCTAGCCCTGTAACCCTGCATTTCCCATGGCTAATCCACCTAGCCCAACATCCTTGGATACTATGGGCAATTGAGCATAGCCAATCCACCTAACCTGCATATCTTTGAACTGTGGGAGGAAACTCATGCAATCATGGGGAAAATGTGTAAACTTCAAACAGACAGTCACCCAAGGCTGGAATTGAACCCAGGCACTGTGAGGCACCAGTGTTAACCATTGAGCTACCATGCTACCCTTTTACATAATAAGGGGTTTCACTCCCAACTTGGATCTTGCTAAATCATTCCCAAGAACAAACTGGATTCTTGGAACTGACTCTCTGTCAATCACTCCCACTGTCACTTCCCCAGTCTTGAGTTGACACTCCAAACTGAGCTTACATACGGGTACGCTAAAGTTTTATCCATCTATCCCAGAAATGACCACACTTTTGGGTAACAGATCAGAAAGAGAGTGAAAACTCACTCATTTCTTAGTATTAGAAGCTAGTTAGATTCTGTATCTCTCAAAATTATAACTTCTTATCCTTCTCCCCCTGTTCTTTCTGACTAAACTTTACCCACAGAGGTGAATTCTCTACAAAGATCAGGCACTAACTTCACACCCAGCCCCTGCCTCAGCTGTGCTCCCTCCTGCAGCTCCTTGGCAGTATTTGGGGTTTCCTTTACTACTCTCACTGATGCCACTGACTAAGTTTCTTTTACCACATAATTTCCCACAGTGCCTTTCTTTAACCACCAGCATTGTGACGTTATGTGTCCCACTTTACCTTCCCACCTTCTTGGGCTTCTTGTTAACCTGTGGTAAACACTTACCAGTGTTTCATAGTGGTGACTCTCCCCTTCTCCCAACTTCTATCCCTCACAGGACAAAGTTGTGGCTGGAAGCTTGTCTTATGTACCAAAATGTATTCATCTGCTAATTCTGCTGCTCTTCTCACTTCCTGAACATTCTGTTCCTTCATGTGAATTCTTATCATCTCTGGAAGTGAGCTTTAAAACTCCTCCAGCAGAATAATCTCTCTTAGAGAATTTTATTAGAATTAGAATCTCTAGCATGTGGAAACAGACCATTCAGCCCAACAGGTCCACACTGACCCTCTAAGGAGTAACTCACCCAGACCCATACCCCTATCACTCTGCTTTTCCCCTGACTAATGTACCTAGCCTACACATCCTTGACACTAGGGGCAATTTAGCATGGCCAATTCACCTAATCTGCACATCTTGGAAACCAGAGCACCCAGAGGAAACACACGCAGACACGGGGAGAATGTGCAAACTCCACACAGTCACCTGAGGCTGGAATCACCCCGGGTACCTGGTGCTGTGAGGCAGCAGTGCTAATTAGGGATAGTCAACATGGCTTTGTGCGTGGGAAATCACGTCTCACAAACTTGATTGCGTTCTTTGAAAAAGTAACGAAGAGAATTGATGAAGGTAGAGCAGTGGGCGTGATCTACATGGACTTCAGTAAGGTGTTCAACAAGGTTCCCCATGGGAGGATGGTTATCAAGGTTAGATCTCATTGAACGTAGAGAGAACTAGGCATTTGGATACAGAACTGGATCGAAGGTAGAAGACAGAGGGTGGTGGTGGAGGGTTGTTTTTCAGACTGGAGGCCTGTGACCATTGGAGTGCCACAAGGATCGGTGCTGGGCCCACTACTTTTCATCATTTATATAAATGATTTGGATGTGAGATTAAGAGGTACAGTTAGTACATTTGCAGATGACACCAAAATTGGAGGTGTAGTGGACAGTGAAGAAGGTTACCTCAGAATACAACGTAATCTTGATCAGATGGGCCAATGTGCTGAGGAGTGGCAGATGGAGTTTAATTTAGATTTAAATGCGAGATGCTGCATTTTTGGGAAAGCAAATCTTAGCAGGATTTATACACATAATAGTAAAGTCCTAGGAAGTGTTGCTGAACAAAGACCTTGGAGTGTAGGTTCATAGCTCCTTGAAAGTGGAGTCGCAGGTAGATAGGATAGTGAAGCAGGCACTTGATATGCTTTCCTTTATTGGTCAGAGTATTGAGTACAGGAGTTGGTAGGTCATGTTGCAGCCATACAGGACATTGGTTAGACTACTTTTGGAATATTGTGAACAATTCTGGTCTCCTTCCTCTTGGAAAGATGTTGTGAAACTTGAAAAGATTCAGAAAAGATTTACAAGGATGTTGCCAGGGTTGGAGGATTTGACCTATAGGGAGAGGCTGAATAGATTGGGTCTGTTTCCCTGGAATGTCAAAGTTTGAGGGGAGACCTGATAGAGGTTTAGAAAATGATGTTAGGATAAATATACAAAGTCTTTTCCCTGTGGTGGAGGAATCAAGAACTAGAGGGTATAGGTGGTGAAAGTGATGGAGGGTGATGCATTCTATGTGGAGGTTGGTGGGGTGGAAGGTGAGGACCAGGGGCATTCTGTCCTTGTTGCGTTGGGAGGGGTGAGGCTCGAGGGTGGTGGATCATGAAGTGGAGGAGATGTGCTGGAGGGCATTGTCAACCACGTGGGAAGGGAAGTTGCAATCATGGAAGAAGGAGGCCATCTGGGATTTTCTGAGGTGGAATTGGTCAGCCTGGGAACAGATGCGGCAGAGGCAGAGGATTGGGAATAAGGGATGGCATTTTTACAGGAGGTAGGGTGGGAGGAGGTGTATTGTAGGTAGCTGTGTGAGTCAGTGGGCTTGTAGTAAATGTCCATGGTTAGTCGGTCACCAGAGACGGTGATGGAGAGGTCCAGGAAGGGGAGGGAGGTTTCCGAGATGGTCCAGGTGAATTTGAGGTCTGGGTGGAAGGTGTTGATAAAGTTGATGAATTGTTCAACCTCCTCATGGGAACACAAGGCGGCGCCGATACAATCATTGATGTAGCAGAGGAACAGGTGGGGGTGTTGCCCCGACCCAGAAGCTTCATTCCTGATTAGATTAGATTAGATTAGATTAGATTACTTACAGTGTGGAAACAGGCCCTTCGGCCCAACAAGTCCACACCGACCCGCCGAAGCGCAACCCACCCATACCCCTACATTTACCCCTTACCTAACACTACGGGCAATTTAGCATGGCCAATTCACCTGACCCGCACATCCTTGGACTGTGGGAGGAAACCGGAGCACCCGGAGGAAACCCACGCAGACACGGGGAGAACGTGCAAACTCCACCCAGTCGCCTGAGTCGGGAATTGAACCCGGGTCTCAGGCGCTGTGAGACAGCAGTGCTAGCCACTGTGCCACCGTGCCGCCCTGATGAAGGGCTTATGCCTGACACCTCAATTCTCCTGCTCCTCGGATGCTGTCTGACCTGATATGTCTTTCCAGCACCACACTCACACTTCAAAACCAATCAGCTTTGTCAATTTCCCTCCGTAGATTTCCCTCTGGGTTTTCCTGGGTCGTGTCTTCTTTGGGCTTCTGTTGCACAACTTTTCGTATGGACAGGTACCTTTCAGAGAGCTATTTGTCTAGTGGTCTATACTTGCTGGTGGCTTGGCAGTTCTCACAGCATCCAAGGAGCAGGAGAATCGACGTTTCGGGCATGAGCCCTTCTTCAGGAATGGCTGCCTGACCCGCTGAGCTTTTCTAGCAACACGTTTTCAGCTCTGATCTCCAGTATCTGCAGTCCTCACTTACTCCTTGGCAGTTCTCCCCCAACTGTTCAAAATGTCCAGTTTTATACCCCAAAATATTGGATCAATTCATTGGTTTAATATCATCAAAACAGATTTTGCTATCTGGGGCTTAATTTAAACTAATTGGCCGAATTTGAATTTGTTTTTGTTCAATGGCAACTCAACTCCAGCTATTTGTTTCAACCAAGTGTTACATTTTTGCCTTGTTCAGCACTCTCTGTGCTTATAGTCAGTCTTTGCTAGCTCCCTCTCTCTTAAAGGTACAGTACACACCTACACCTTCATTACATTATCAAATGGCTTAGATCGAGGGGGAGTTCCTGGGGGCAAAAGCATAATAGGTAAATCTTCAGCTTATAGTCAGGTAGTGAGGAAAGTATGATTTGGAGAGAATATAAGGAAACTGAAGACCAATATAGATTGGTTGGGTGAGTGTGCACAAATTTGGAAAATGGACTATAGAGTGGGAAAATGTGAAGCTGTTCAGTTTAGCAATAAGAATGAAAAAGCAAAGAATTACCTTCAGAGAGAACAACTAGATTTCAGAGGTGATGAGGGGTCCAGATATTCTGTGGCATGAATTACAAAAAATTAGTATGCAGGTGTAAATAGTTAAGAATATTAGTGGAATACAAGCCTTCGTTCTGAGGGGAACTAAACATATTGACCATGCGTCCCTTTTTCTGACTAACTATTGTTTGCTCTTTCTCTAGGTTCCATCTCATCATACCTGCCCATTCCCCTCCCCTCCTCCACCCCCACCCCACTCCCTCCCCACGACATATATATCATTTTACCTACCTAATATCAATGTTGAATAAGGATCCCTAGACACAAAACATTAACTCTGCTTTCCCTCCACAGAAATGACCAGGTTGCTGAGTTTCTTCAGAAAATTCTGTTTTTGATGTTATACATGTAAGTGTGTAATGCTTTCGTTATACCTATCTTTGATGCAATATTTATTTTTGGCCTTCTTACTTAAAGTAGGATGTAAGTGCATTAGGTGTGCATCGGCAGACTTATTAGATAGATACCGTAAATGAATAGGTCATCTTATAAGAAAACATTGGTCAGACCGAGCTTGTTTAGAAGAGTGAAGAATGACTTGAGTGAATTGTAGAAAATCCTGAACTGCGTGACAACGTGAATGTTGAATTGATGCTACTTCTTATGAGTGATCCAGAGACAGGGGACTTTGCTTTAAAGAGATGCCCTTTTAGGACAGAAATAGCGAATTTGTTTTCCTGTCAGAGGTTTGTACTACTTCAGATCTCTGCCTCAGCACAAAGTCAATAAAAATTCCAATGCAAATGTGAATACATAAGGCAGAGAAATCAAAGCTTATTGGATTAATTGGGAATGTGGAATTCAAAACACCAACAAATCAAGACTGATGGCCTGAATGGCCTAGATTGGTTCTTAGTTCATATGGTTGCATAGGCTTATCTCATCCTTGATGTGTTTTAATGTCTTCTTGTCCTCCAGTGGATCACATTATTAATTATGGCATTGATCTTCCATATTTCTAAGCTGGTGTGAGGGATTTGAAACCATGTTCTTTAGAACATTAGCTTGGCCTGGGGTTTATTTGTACAACTCCTGCACCAACTCCCGCAAGTATCACCAACATGATGATATTTTGGCTGCCGTATTAGGATAATTTCAAAATTAGGACCACAAAATTTTAAAAATAACCTTATAAAGTGAGTGGTTTCCTTCCAGGCCAGAACCAGTAAAGTTGCTTTTCTCCCTCTGACTTCTCTCTTTCTATTAAAGCTAATGTGGCAGTGATTGTGATCCTGTCTGGAAGGCGATGTGGTCTCTCCAAATGTATCACTTCCTATCTGGTGTCAATGGCAGTGACAGATCTTCTGGTCATGGTTACAGCTGTAATATTAAACCGGATTGTTGGGATTTATTATCCGTCCAGTTTCCTCTCTATCACACCAGTATGCAGTTTTCGTGCTGCCTTAAACATTGCAGCCATTGATAGTTCTGCCTGGTTAACAGTTGCTTTCACCTTTGATCGATTTATGGCCATTGCTTGCCATGAGCTGAAAATAAAATATTGCACTGAGAAGGTGGCAGTGCGTGTTATATTAATTGTGTGTGCACTGTGTTGCGTAAAAAATATCTCCATGTATTTTGTATTTGAACCTATGTACATAACAAACAATATGCCTTGGCTCTGCAGCATAAAAGATATATATTATACATCACCTGCATGGACTGCCTATGACTGGATTCGATCCATTTTGACTCCTTGTCTCCCATTTATCCTGATTTTACTGCTCAATGCTCTGACCGTCAGACACATTCTAGCAGCAAATATAGCTCGCAGTAGACTCCGGACTCAGAGGAATGGGGAGACTCGAAGGGATCCAGAGGTTGAGAAGCGCAAAAAATCCATTGTTTTACTCTTTGCCATCTCAGGCAGTTTCATCCTTTCATATCTGCCATTTTTTGTAAATATTGTCTATGTTCGAATTGCGAGTATAACTTATTCCATGGGTTCTGATTTTAGTAATTCCATGTTTGTTCTCCAACAAAGCGGATATATGCTTCAGCTACTGAGTTCCTGCATCAATCCTTTTATTTATGCTGGGACCCAGAGTAAGGTCAGAGATGAGTTACAGAAGGGGATGAAATATCCACTATGTGTATTTGTTAAAATATTTCGAGTTTAAAAAAGGATAATGTAACACAAACTGTACATAATGTTATGTCCTCTTTCTTATCTATGTCACAAATAATGGGCACAAGCTTTTAAGGAACATTGTATCACTGCAATCGTCAGTCATGTAAATTGTTTTCTGGCACCTATTGACTGGACAATAACGGACCATGTAGGATTTGTTCTGCTTATTGTGTGCAGGAGATGCCTGAGCAAGTTTGTACTTATCTCTGCTTAGATGTCAGGGTTGTACCTGTATTGAAACAGCCTTGATAGCACACAGCTAGTTCTGAAATGCATGTTTTCAGTACTCTCATTGGAAGGTTGTCAACACCCATAGCTTCGCGTTGCACAGTACCTCCTGATATTACATAGAGTGAATTGAAGTGGCTCAAGACTAGCACCTATGATGCGAGGGATATCACGGAAGTCTGAGATGGATCATCAACTCAGGAATTCTGGCTAAAGATGATTGTAAAGACTTCAGCCTTGTCATTTGCACTGACATACCACGCTCCCGCATCAGTGAAGATGGGAATATTTGTGGAATCTTTTCTTTGTATTAGTTGTTAATTGGTCCCCACCATTGTGCCTTGATGTAGCAGGTCCACAGAACTTTGTTCTGTTCTTTGTTTGTGTGATTACCTGGTCATGTCTATTGCATGGTACTTACGTTGCTTGGTATGCAGACAGTTATGTTTTGTAGCTTTACTCAGTTGACATCTCATTTTTAGGTATATCTGGTATACCTTGGCAAGGCCTCTTGGATTCATAATTAAATGAGTGTTTGATGATAAGGATACAGTGTGGATCTTCTATGCCAAGATCTGCTGTAGCCTACGGCCTAATAAAACACATGACAAATGCCCAGTTTTGAGTTGCTAGATTTTCTTGAAATCAATTGTTTACCATGGTGGTAGTGGCAGAGACAGAATGGAGGGTCTGTCCAAAGTGAAGACAGGAATTTGTTTTCACAATGACAGTGCACTAGTTATTCTCACTGAGAATGTCAAAAAGATGCATGTGCAGCAGGTAGATAGATAAAGACGAGGTCTCATTGATTTTTTTCTCTCTTATTAGTTCCCTCACCAGCTGCAGACCCTGTCTATGACCTACATCCTTCAAGACTTGGCCAACTTGATTAGCAATGGTGCTACTGATCCATATTTGTAATGGCCATTGAAGGCTCCCATACAGGCAACATTGTATACCCTCAATACATTCTGAATTAGATCCATCCCAGCGATATCCTGTATGCCCAACACATTGACATCCTCCCTGCTGGATTCTGACTGAAACAGCACTCATTCTTTCCAGCTATGTCATTTCTAACAATGTGGAAATGGCAGCTGATTGTTGACCCTCCACCCCACATCCATCTTTCCCTCTGCCAAATCACCTATCAACATACTTCCTCCAGCCTTCCTTGTGACTCCAGTACAATTCAACTGTGATGACATGGGATTGTCTGCACTTCGCTGGTGAACCTTCACTGTCATCAATACTCAAAACGGAATATTGTTTGAAGAGTTGAATGCACTCATGGGTCTCTGACATCATGTGCTTTACCTCTTATACTGTCTGGTAAACCAATTCCCTCTCTTCCTGCAATAAGCCCTAGTTCTGGTATCACAACCTTTCAAAATGTGCTATCTTACATAGTTCTGAAATCCAAGCTCAGACTGTTGCAATTGTTGACACTTCCTGAAGAAATGGCTACCCGTGACATCGAATGTTTCTTCAATTCCCGCATAGCACAGAAAATGTACTCTGAATGTTGCAGCACTGCTACCATTCTTCTATGTGCTAATAAATAGTTTTGTTTCTGCTAATAAATCTTATCAGTAGTAATAAAGCTTTACAAATATGAATAATCCTTCCTATTATTAACCCAAGAACTAGGATCATGAGTAGGCAGATCAACCTATTAAGCCCGCTGTACCATTTGATACAATCATGACTGCTCTCATCTCACCCTCATCTCCACTTCCCTGTCCTCTCTCCATAACCCTGCAACCTATTACACATCTATCTCCTCCCTAAATTAACTTAATGTCCCAGCAACTAGTATACTCTAGGATCATGAATTCCAGACTGACAATCTTTTGAGAACCAATAATTTCTCCTCATACTTGTTTTCAATCTGCTACTCCTTATCCTAATAATGTGACCCAATACAATATAATTTACTATCGAATATATAATCATTCCAGATTGCTCCATATTAGGAAACATTCTTTCTGTGTCTACTTTGTCAACCCCTGTTAGCATTTATAAATCTCAATTACATTTCCTCTCATTGTTCTAAACTCCTGAGAGTTTGGGAAAAACTGATCAATGTCTTCATAAAACAACCCTCTCACCTCTGGAATGAATCTAGTGAACCACCTTTGAACAACCTCCAACTCCACTACATCCCAAATTTGTGTGTAAAACTCCAGACGCAGTCTCACTGATGCCTTCTACTACTGATGCAACAGTTCCCTACTTTCATACTCTATTCTTTCAGCAATACATGACTAAATTCTATTTGCTTTCTTTATTATTTGCTGTACCTACAGATGAGCTTTCTGTGATTCATGCATAAAGACATCCAGATTCTTCTTCACTGAAACACTCTGAAGTTCCAATTGCAACATTTAAAAGGCATTTGGATGGGTATATGAATAGGAAGGGTTTGAAGGGATATGGGCTGGGTGCTGGTAGGTGGGACGAGATTGGGTTGGGATATCTGGTCGGCATGGACGGGTTGGACCGAAGGGTCTGTTTCCGTGCTGTACATCTCTATGACTCTATGACTCTCTTTAAATAATGAGTTGCCTTTCTCCTTCTCTGACCAAAATAACCTCATACTTATCCAAGTTAACCCTCATCTGCTGAACTTTGGCCCATTTACCTAACTTATGCATATTCATTTGAACATTTCTTATTTCTTCATTGTAAATTAATTTCCCATCCATTTTAATGTCTCAAGCAAATTTGGCCAAACTACTCTCTATCCCTGCATCCAAGTTATTTATACCGATCGTAAGTAATTGGTGCTCAAGGACTGAACCCTGTTGTATCCCACTAGTTCCATCTTGCCTAACAAAAAAAGACCCATTTACCCTGATTCCCTGATTTTTGTTGGTTATCCAATCCTCCTCCAAGCTAATAAATAACACCAACCCCTTGGATATTCACCTTTTGTGCAGCACCTTAACAAATGTCTTCTGGAAGACCAAGTGTACAACACCTACAACATCCCCATAATCCCTATTACTTGTTAGATCTTAAAGTTCTCTCATAAATTGGTCATTCAAGACTGCCATTCACAAAACCCTGCTGACTCGGATGGATTGGATTTTGACTTTCCAAATGTCCTGTTTTTACTTAAATGCATCTTAACAATTTTGCAATTACATATGTTAAACAACTGGTCTGTAATGCCCTATTTTCTGTCTCCCTCCCTTTTTGAACAAGAGTGTTCTAATAGCATTTTTAAAATCGTTTACAACCTTTCCTCCAGCTATGGAATTTTGGAGTATCATGACCAATGGATCCATTATCCCAGCAGCCACTTCTTTTACAATGCTGGGATGTAAACCATAAGACCCTTGGGCCTTGTCTACCTTCCATCTCAATAGTTGCTTGGTAGTTTTTCCTTATTGACGATGATTTTACGTTCCCCCCTTACCATAATCTCTAAATTACCTGTTACCATTGGCATGGTGTTCACTACCATTTGGTCTTATCAGGAAAGGTTGAGGGACTTAAGGCTGTTTCCATTAGAGAGAAGAAGGTTGAGAGGTGACTTAATTAAGACATTTAAGATAATCAGAAGATTAGATAGGGTGGATAGTGAGAACCTTTTTCCTCAGATGGTGATGGCTAGCACGAGGGGACATAGCTTTAAATTGAGGGGTGGTAGACATAAGACAGATGTCAGAGGTAGTTTCTTTACTCAGAGAGTAGTAGGGGTGTGGAATGCACTACCTGCAACAGTAGTTGTCTTGCCAACTGTAAGGGCATTTAAATGGTCATTGGATAAACATTTGGATGAAAATGGAACAGTGTAGGATAGATAGGCTTCAGCTTGGTTCTACAGGTCGGTGCAATATCAAAGGCCTGCCCTGTAATGTTCTATATTCTGCATTAAAACCAAAGCATAATATTAATTTAGTTACCCTGCCATTTCTGTGTTCCCCATTACTTACACCCCAGTCTCATTCTCAAAGGAACCAACATTCACTTTTGCCACTCTCTTTCCATTTACATATTTACAAAATAATCAAGTTTTGCGAGGTGAAAATGAAGATTGCAGATGCTGGTGATCAGAGTCGAGAGTGTGGTGCTGGTAAAGTACAGCAGGTCAGGCAGCATCAAGGAGCAGGAGAATAGACGTTTCGGGCAAAAGCCCTTAATTAATTTTTGCCGTCCATTTTCATATTTCCCATTAGTTTCGGTTCATAATTCATCTTTGTGCATTTTATGACTTTTTTAGTAACCCATTGTTGACCTTGAATAGTTTCCCAATCACCTTTGCAATTATGCCTTAATTTTTGTTTTTATTTTATCTTCAACTTGCACGCACAGCCACTGATGCTTTCCCCCCTCTTACAATCTTTTTTCCTTTCTGGAATATATTTTACTTGGCAGCAATTTCATATCGCCTTAAACATCATCGACTTTCCTACATATTAGTCATTCCACCCAGTTCACTAGGGCCAGATCTATCCTCATGCCTAGATAGTTTGCTTTAACTCCCAGAACACTAGTGTGGAATTTCAGTTTCTTGCCCTCTAACTGAATTTGAAATTCTAGCATGCTATGATCATTCTATTCAAGAGGATCATTCACAATGATATCGTTAATTAATCCCGCTTCATCACATAATACCAATTCCAGAACACCCTCCTCATCCTACTCATATCCTAAAGTTGGTCCCCCTGCAATGACTGAGTAATCACCATCAAATCAAATACAGTTTACTCTATTTGTACTATTAACTTATTAATTTTATTCCAAATCTTCATGCAAACAGATACAATACCTTTATGTTTGCTCTATTATTACATTTGTGACAATGCTGTCTCTTTAAAACGGTTGTCCTAGTTTCTTTTTTCAAGAGAGTTTGTAAAGGCAGAGGTACCTAACTGTCTAGTTGAACAATGGCAGAGGCGTGGTCAAGTCTCCCAGTTCAGGTCTCTTCTAGTTTGGTTTAGCTGTGGCAGTCACAAGATGCTGCAAGACTGCAAGCTTCAGTGAAGATTCCCAACTAACTTTCTTTCTGAAATCTCTTTGGAGGTTCTTCCTTCCTGCCAGTAAGAATCTGATTTTCAATTTACCTTTCTTCCAAGGGCTGTGTTCAGGGGATGCTATTGGATTGAAACAGCTTCTTCGTTAATTTATTGTATCGGGTTGGCTATGCTTTCCAATAGTTAAATTACTCTGAATTCTGTTTTCTTTTGTTTGTGTTTCAACTGAAGTGTTTAAATAAATTCTGTTTTGCGTAAAGCCGAGTAGTTGACCAGCTGCATTATGCCTGGAATATCCACTTCACATCTTCCTTGAAAATAAGGAAGAGTTGGGGTCTAAGCTACCTTCTGAAAATATTTTGTTGGGGGGCGGGGTTGGGGTCTGGCCTGGTCCATAATACATTTCCCTCCTCTTAAACAGTTTCTTGATGTGATATAATATTCACACATTCTGTCCTTTACTTTTCATTAGGAACAATAGACTCGTAACTAACTTGCATTCCTGACTTCTCCTTTAATTTTAATGTTCTAATTTTCCATGCAAATGAAGCCCCCTCCCTACTATCCAGTTAAAGCCCTACCAATAGGGACTAGCCTACAGGCATTCAGTAAACTGCAATTGTGGTAATAATCTTAAACAAGAGTGCAAGGTTGGATTCCCCAGCTACACATTATGTGTTCAAGGTATATGTATTAGATAAGATGAATAGGATATACACCCCAGTTATGTTAGTTCAGATGGTTGAATACAGGAGTTATAGTGTTTCCCTGAAGTTAGGGATGATGCAGCAACATAAACAGGGAACTAGTTTACTTCTCAAATAAATACAAGAATCTTTCCAGAATCAGATTTGAAAGAGGAGATTCAGCTGTTGGAGTCTGTTGCTGCTGGAACTAGCTGGGTATGGGTGTTAAAAGCAAATTGTTTCAAAGCTTCCAAAACTGCATAATTGAAGGCTTTCGAAATACAGAGGAATTCATCATGTGACAATGCGTATAGGTGAGTCTTTTGGATTAACAAGAGACCGTGTTCATTATTACTTATCTCTGAAAGTCAAGGTTTATTTCATTTCTAGCTATTTTTGTAACAGCAGAATATAAGACTATTTCAGAAACACAAAGAAAATACAAACAAAGCTGTATCTCAGCTGTAAGAAACAGCTTAACACAAAAAATATCAAAACAAAGATTCAACCTGTTTCCTGACATTGTCCATCACACAGACTCAATTCCAGAGAAATGTCATTATTTTATCAGCTTTTAAATCTTGATTCAAATGAAGATTTCCAGTTTATTTTTCTTGTACACTGGAGATAATTTTAGGAGTTCTTTCATGATGGAGGTGATAAACCTCACAAAGCATTGATTGCCCCATCATCCTGAGTTTTAACTTAAATATTCCAGTTCCAAGCTCTCTTGATTTTGATGCTCAAGAAACTAGAAACCACTTCTACTGAGGTGACTGGTTACCCTGAACTGAACTGGAAAGACTTGGGAGAAGTATTACTCTTCTGAATTAAACTATTTGATCTTCTAAACTAAAACTTTGAAATTTCTGTTCTGAAGTCAAAACTAAATCAATTGCTTAAATGCGTTTCCTCTTCCTGTCATAAACCCAACAGTATGTTTATTTGCTGAAAATGTGTTGCTGTATCTTAAGTGCTCTGTGATCTGATAGGGGAAAAGGTGGATGTGGGGTAGAGGGTCCACAATAAGCCACATTGGCAGAAATAACACAGCTAGGAAAGGAAAGTGGTTTTTCAGTCAGAATCTAGAATGGAAATTAGTATGTAGGGTGTCAATGTCTCTTGGGCATAGATGCTGGGATGGATCTGATTCAGAATGTTCTAAGAGTGACAAAGGTATAGAATGAACTTTGAGTGAGGGACTTTATTGTTCATCACCAACAGTAGGTCAGTTGCACCATTGCTAATCAAGTTGGCCGAGTCTTAAAGGACATAGGTGCTGCAGTGAGGGAACGAGTAAGAAGGAAAAAATCAATTAGATCTCATTCTAACCTGTCAATCTGTTGCAGGTCCATCTGTCCATGACATTATTGTAAAGAATGATCTCTGCAAATTCCTGTTTTCACTTTGGAGAGACCCTCCATTCTGTTGCCTCCCACTACCACTGTGCTGAATGGATTGAAGACAAGCAGATCTAGCAACTCCAAACAGGGCAGTCGTGAGATGCTTTACTGAGCTATCAGTTACAGCAGAATTGTACTTAACTACAATTCACACCCTCATGGTATAGTAAATCCCCATTCTATCACTGTCATCAAGCCTTAAATAAGGAGATCAAAAGTACATATTGCATCAAAGATAGGTAGTTACAACACGCTTTACACGCTTACATTTATAATATCAAAAACAAAAATTTCTGAAGAAACTCAGCAAGTCTGGTAATTTCTGCGCAGTGAAAGCAGAGCCAATGTTTCGAGTCCAGGTACTCTTCTTCAAAACTGATAGCTAGCTAGATAAAGTGGTACATATGCTGAAGACAGAGAGAGGGTGGAAAAGAGGAGGGAAGTGGGCAGATATGATGAGATGGAGCTCAGAGAAAGAGAAAGCAACAGGCAGAAAAAGGGATGCATGTTCAATATGTTCAGTTTCTCTTATAATAAAGGATTGCATTCCATTAACCTTCTTAATTACTTATACCCACATACTAACTTAAAAATCACACAACACCAAGACATAGTCCAACAGGTTTATTTGGAAGTAGTATTTTTCAGAGCGCTGCTCCTTCACCAGGTAGCTGTGGAGCAGGATCATAAGACTCAGAAATTATAGCAAATGATCACAGTGCCATGCAACTGTGATTTATGTGGCCCCTTGTCACATGTCTGCACGGGTTTCCTCCGGGTGTTCTGGTTTCCTCCCACAGTTCAAAGATGTGCAGGTTAGGTGGATTGGCTATGCTAAATTGCCCATAGTATCCAGGAATGTGTAGGCTAGGTGGATTAGGCATGGGAAATGAAGGGTTACAGGGATAGGGGTGAGTCTGGGTGAGATACCCTCAAAACGTTGCTGTGTACTTGTTGGACCAAATGGCCTGTTTCCATACACTAGGGATTCTATTAGTCATTACATGCAGTAAGTTAGAAAACAAAGCCCATTTATGCATACTATATTTTCTACCAGGCAACCAATCTTCTCTTCATGTTACTATGTTACCCCCATATCATGTGTTGTATTTCATGCAATAACCTTTCATGTGGCCCTTTGTCACATGCATAAGATATGCAAAACCTTTTAACATCATCAAAAAATATAGAACATATTGAAGCAGGTAAGAAAGTACAAACAATAACAGTGGAAATTAACAAATATATCTGACTGGCAATTCACACTGGCTAATTTTCGATGAAGTTTGTGAAATTTTGACTGTTGGTCAACTTGTTCAAACTATCACCAAACAGAGGGAGGTAAATATATAATTATCATATCTCTGACTTTACAGAGTATCTTCTGGATAGCATGAAGTAGTCAATCTGAGTTCTTCACATGATAATCCCCTGGAATGGTCAATGTGGATCTATGCATGATTAACAAATTTTGAAGTCATTTTCAGAGGTGTAGCCTTCACACTGTACCAAGCCTTCCCCGTCACATTGCATTGTTTGGATAAATGATTAATTTTATTCTATTTTGATTTTTGAAATAAGAATCTTACACATTTAGATACAAGAGATTTCACAGGTTAGGGGTCTTCTCTCAGTGTGGAGAAATCAGTGAAGATGGAAACAGTTTGATTGAGTGTTGGGAGCAGGAGAAAATCCCACACTCAACAATCTTCAATTTAGAATTAGCAACAGCTGTTAGCGTGGAGAGGAGAGCCCCCCCTGAAACAGTGAGTGTCAGAGACTGATAATACAAACACTGTGTTCTATGAATTAGGCACAATATTGATTCTCCACTGGACAGAAACTTTCCCATTGTTTGTATATCTGCCAACATACGGGCGGCACGGTGGCACAGTGGTTAGCACTGCTGCCTCACAGCGCCTGTAGACCCGGGTTCAATTCCCGACTCAGGCGACTGACTGTGTGGAGTTTGCACGTTCTCCCCGTGTCTGCGTGGGTTTCCTCCGGGTGCTCCGGTTTCCTCCCACAGTCCAAAGATGTGCGGGTCAGGTGAATTGGCCAAGCTAAATTGCCCGTAGTGTTAAGTAAGGGGTAAAATGTAAGGGTATGGGTGGGTTGCGCTTCGGCGGGTCGGTGTGGACTTGTTGGGCCGAAGGGCCTGTTTCCACACTGTAAGTCTAAAAAAAAACAACATTTGGGTGCTTCTTAAAGTCCTTTAATGTCCCATAAAATGGTTCAGTAAATTCAGTAAAGACTTATTTAATGCTTTAATTCTCTTTTTTTATTGGATTGCTGTCAAAGTCAAGAACATAATAGAACTTTACTTACACTGTGACAACACTGAGAATTCACCCACAGGAACAGGGGCTATAACAAAATGGGACTTAATTTATACTGTTATGAGGGTGGTGATAGCAGAATTTGAATTCAATAAAAAAATCTGCAATTAAGAATCTAATGATGACCAATCCAGGTGTGTTTCTTGTAATAAGGCAACATCCACCTTCTCCCTTTTAAGACTGTAAAGTACTTTCTTCCTCTTGACTGACGAATGACTCCCCTTAATATTCCAGGTGCACCATTTAAACTCGTCCTTTGCCATAACGATCTGTAGCACCATTTAGACTCCAGAGAGGAAGAACCTAAGTTATAGATCGCTGGGTTTTAATGCAAAAAAATCCACAAAACCCAAAAACTACATAGACTAAAATAGCTACAGTGAACAAATCTACAAAACTTACAAAAACTATATACAGCAAAATCAGAAAAAACAAAAAATCGCCAAAGGCACTGATTGGAGAAATTTACCCCCCTATTCAAAGGGGGCACCTACACACCCTACACCCCTACTAACCATCCTAACCACTCTCTCAACTCCTACCAGCTAGGGTCGCGCCACATATTCCGGCAACCTGGTAGGTAAAAACCAAACCACAAAGAGCAAGATCAGTAGTATAGACAAGAAAATTAAAAAATAAATATGCATGTCACCCTTGCCTTCGCCTAACTTAAAGATGAAAGATAAATACTCTATCCATCCCAGATATCATTTAACACAACTTATTATCAGAAGGGAGACTCCATCATGTTCTTTTTAAAGAAGAGCAAACACAAACAGCTACACCCTCTACGTCTATTTGGCTGTTCCACTTAAGTCAATGTATCCACAAAGTTCTTTGCTTTCTCTGGTGAGTTGAACAAATGTATGCATCCATTATGATTGATCTGAAGCACTGCTGGATATCTTAAAGAATACTGGATCCCAAGCTCTCTCAATTTCCTCTTGACACCATCGTAGAACTTCCTTTTCTGGACTACTGCCACCAAGAAGCATTGAAAGAACATGACCCTGGAGCCACCACACACCAACGCCCTTGGATCCCTTCCCTGGGCTCTAGAGGCTTCCTTGACCCTCTGCTTGTCTTTATAATGATGGAACCTTGTCAGGACAGGGTGTGGGCGCTGATCCATACTTGGCTTTCATATCACGATCTGGTGGGCTGTATCAATTGTTATCCTTCCCTTCTCAGCCTCCAAACTAAGGAATTCTGGGAACCACTTCTCAAAGAATTCCACCAGTCTCTCACCTTCCGTCCTCTCCAGTATGCCAACAATGCGCAGTTTCTGTTTTCTGCCCCTGTTTTTGAGATCATCTACCAGATCTGACAGACCACTGACCTGTATTTCCAGGGCTTCAATCCATCTCTTGAAGGAGTCAGTCTACGCCTGCAGCTCGGCACTCGAGTTCATTGGTCCTTTTTCCCAGGTCCAGAAGCATGGCAGATACAGGAGCCAGATTCTCTTTGATATTTTCTTCGATCTTCTTCCCCAGGACCTCACAAGATTTGGCCAGCTCCTCAGCCAGGGGTCTGGTGAGTAAACAAGCCCTCTGCTTAAGGGAGCTTGGCCGTAGCCCCAGTCCTGGGCAAGCTTCTACCTTTTGTTTGGCATTCTCCAGCTGCAAGAACAAAGGCAAGTCACTTTTATCAAGTTTCTAGCTCCTTTACTGTGTTTTTACTCACAGTAAAGTGACTGGGACGGATTCTAGCCCTGTCGGGTCAGTGTTGTGGAGCCCATCAAATGCAATCCTGACAGGATGCTGCCATCTTGGATTCCCACAAACAACTGTCTAACTGAGCTACAAATCCTGAACACAAGTCTGTGAACATGGAATCCAGTGAACCTCTTACTTTATTTACTTTATAGGAGGTATTTACATATAAGAACAAAAATTGAATATTCTTCAATCTAGTTTGCAGCATGCTCTTAATATAAATTGTCATGATTTTAGACATTGGCATTTTTATTCCAAATTGCAGTTAAAATTGAAATCAAGTTCATGTCCAGAAATCCAGTAAAGAGAATCACTTGCATCAACCATGGCATTGTTAGTGCCATTGGAAAAATGCATGCCCTCTTGAGCAGGCCCTAGGCCTCATATTAATAATGAATGCCATGCTGGCAGTCAGTTGCAAGGGCAGAAGTGAATGTTAATTTCGTGTGTGCTGATCTGAGTGGTTTCTGTACAAGGTATAATTGACCAGGGCTATATGGTCCTCATAGGAAATGAAGCCAAGTTCATGCTCATAATCATGATCATGGGTAAAATAGTGCCAAATGTCTTTGAAACGGTCACCAAATCTATTTGTAGTCATTTTCTGCAGGTCCATTTAGGAATGGCTACACACCACATGCAGTGGGCATTATGATCATGCTGGGTACAAATGTGGTCCTTTCAAGTTGGATACATTTGAGACAGACTGGTTCAATTTGCATGAATGCGTTCGTTACTGCACAACTGCAATCAATGTGAACACACAATGTTTGGCATTTGGTGTCCCCTTTCCCTCACTAGTGTGTGTGACTTCAGTGTAAACTAGTCAACTTTGACATAAATCCACTCAGAGAGTACAGGTCCAAAGCTGACCTGTTATGCTGACTGTGGGCTTCAAATGTATGATTAAATTCAACATTGTCCAGTCCAATACAGTATGGCATATTCAGTCTAACCCGATCCAGATCCCATTCAGTGTGACAATATTCATAATGATTAATTTCCATGTGACCAGATTTTCTTTATGTCGGTGTGAAGTTGCCCAGGACTGCCTGATTGTAACTATAGTGGAAAGTTCAGTAACTTCATATTCAGTTTTGACAAGTGCTGTTCAACTCATCATAGTTACACTGAGTGTGAAATAGCTTGATTCATCATGATTTGGAGATGCCAGTGTTAGACTGGGGTGTACAAAGTTAAAAATCACACAACACCAGGTTATAGTCCAACAGGTTTAATTGGAAGCACACTAGCTTTCGGAGCGACGCTCCTTCATCAGGTGATAGTGTCACTCCGAAAGCTAGTGTGCTTCCAATTAAACCTGTTGGACAATAACCTGGTGTTGTGTGATTTTTAACTTGATTCATCATGGTTGAAGTGTGGCTACATTCAGTGCACAGAACCTCACTTTCACATACCTACATTCTGACTTAATAGTGTCCTGTCACGGATGGATTTGAATAGCAACAGGTTATTCCAAGAGAGCTTGACCAGTTCATCCCATTCCTACACTAGAGTTTCCCACTTTCCCAACAAAGCACAGACGTTCCCCTGATACGGCACACACCCTGTGGCCTGATCATGATCTATTCCTGGGATTAACCTTGTGAGGGCAGGCCAACTAATCACAGCTCAAGCCTCTGAATGATGCTCTCAACAGCTTTAGCAGTAATCTCTGAACTGGTTTAAAATGACCACAGGACTGACCACTGCCCAGTCCCAAAATTGGAATGACACTGAGAAACCCTACAATGTTAGTGGGTCAAATACACATACTGTTGGGTTTATGACAGGAAGAGGAAACGCATTTAAGCAATTGATTTAGGTTTGACCTCAGAACAGAAGTTTTGTTTAGAAGATCAAAAAGTTTAATTCAGAAGAGTAATACTTCTCCCAAGATGAGAACCAAGTCTTTCCAGTTCAGTTCAGGGTAATCAGTCACCTCAGTAAAAGTGGTTTCTAATTTCTTGAGCATCAAAATCAAGAGAGCTTGGAACTGGAATATTTAAGTTAAAACTCAGAATGATGGGGCAATCAATGCTTTGTGAGGTTTATCACCTCCAACATGAAAGAACTCCTAAAATTATCTCCAGTCTACAAGAAAAATAAACTGGAAATCTTCATTTGAATAAAGATTTAAAAACTGATAAAATAATGACATTTCTCTGGAATTGAGTCTGTGTGATGGACAATGTCAGGAAACAGGTTGAATCTTTGTTTTGATTTTTTTTGTGTTAAGGTGTTTCTTACAGCTGCGATACAGCTTAGTTTGTATTTTCTTTGTGTTTCTGAAATAGTCTTATATTCTGCTGTTACAAAAACAGCTAGAAATGAAATAAACCTTGACTTTCAGAGATAAGTAACAATGAACAAAGTCTCTTGTTAATCCAAAAGACTCACCTATACGCATTGTCACATGATGAATTCCTCTGCATTTCGAAAACCTTCAATTATGCAGTTTTGGAAGCTTTGAAACAATCTGCTTTGAACACCCATACCCAGCTAGTTCCAGCAGCAACAGACTCCAACAGCTGAATCTCCTCTTTCAAATCTGATTCTGGAAAGATTCTTGTATTTATTTGAGAAGTAAACTAGTTCCCTGTTTATGTTGCTGCATCATCCCTAACTTCAGGGAAACACTATAACTCCTGTATTCAACCATCTGAACTAACATAACTGGGGTGTATATCCTATTCACCTTATCTAATAAATATACCTTGAACACATAATGTGTAGCTGGGGAATCCAACCTTGTACGCTTATTTAAGATTATTACCACAATTGCAGTTGACTGAATGCCTGTAGGCTAGTCCCTATTGGTAGGGCTTTAACTGAATAGTAGGGAGGGGTCTTCATTTGCATGGAAAATTAGAACATTAAAATTAAAGGAGAAGTCAGGAATGCAAGTTAGTTACGAGTCTATTGTTCCTAATGAAAAGTAAAGGACAGAATGTGTGAATATTATATCACATCAAGAAACTGTTTAAGAGGAGGGAAATGTATTATGGACCGGGCCAGACCCCAACCCTGTCCCCAACAAAATATTTTCAGAAGGTAGCTTAGACCCCAACTCTTCCTTATTTTCAAGGCAGATGTGAAGTGGATATTCCAAGTATAATGCAGCTGGTCAACTACTCGGCTTTACGCAAAACAGAACTTAAACACTTCAGTTGAAACATGAACAAAAGAAAACAGAATTCAGAGTAATTTAACTATTGGAAAGCGTAGCCAACCCGATACAATAAATTAACGAAGAAGCTGTTTCAATCCAATAGCATCCCCTGAACACAGCCCTTGGAAGAAAGGTAAATTGAAAATCAGATTCTTACTGGCAGGAAGGAAGAACCTCCAAAGAGATTTCGGAGAGAGAGTTAGTCAGGAATCTTCACTGAAGCTTGCAGTCTTCCAGCATCTTGTGACTGGCACAGCTAAACCAAACTAGAAGAGACCTGAACTGGGAGACCTGACCACGCCTCTGCCAATGTTCAACTAGACAGTTTAGTGCCTCTGCCTTTACAAACTCTCTTGAAAAAAGAAACTAGGGCAACCGTTTTAAAGAGACAGCATTGTCACAAATGTAATAATAGAACAAACATAAAGGTATTGTTTCTGTTTGCATGAAGATTTGGAATAAAATTAAGAAGTTAATAGTACAAATACAGTAAACTGTATTTGATTTGATGGTAATTACTAAGTCATTGCAGGGAGACCAACTTTAGGATCTGAGTAGGATGAGGAGGGTGTTCTGGAATTGGTATTATGTGATGAAGCGGGATTAATTAATGATATTCATTGTGAATGATCCTCTTGAATAGAAGGATCATAGCATGCTAGAATTTCAAATTCAGTTGGAGGGCAAGAAACTGAAATTCCACACTAGTGTTCTGGGAGTTAAAGCAAACTATCTAGGCATGAGGATAGATCTGGCCCTAGTGAACTGGGTGGAATGACTAATATGTAGGAAAGTCGATGATGTTTAAGGCGATATGAAATTGCTGCCAAGTAAAATATATTCCAGAAAGGAAAAAAATTGTAAGGCGGGCGGGGTGGGGGGGTGGAGATGGGATGTGGGGAAGCATCAGTGGCTGTGCGTGCAAGTTGAAGATAACATAAAAACAAAAATTAAGGCATACTAAATTGCAAAGGTGAGTGGCAGCCGAGCAGATTGGGAAACTATTCAAGGTCAACAATGCGTTACTAAAAAAGTCATAAAATGCACAAAGATAAATTATGAACAGAAACTAGTGGGAAATATGAAAATCGACAGCAAAAATTAATTAAGGGCTTTTGCCCGAAACGTCTATTCTCCTGCTCCTTGATGCTGCCTGACCTGCTGTACTTTTCCAGCACCACACTCTTGACTCTGATCTCCAGCATCTGCAATCTTCATTTTCACCTAGCAAAACTTGATTATTTTGTAAATATGGAAAAGGAAAGAGAGTGGCAAAAGTGAATGTTGGTTCCTTTGAGAATGAGACTGGGGTGTAAATAATGGGGAACACAGAAATGGCAGGGTAACTAAATTAATATTGTGCTTTGGTTTTAACACAGAATTTCGAACATTACAGGGCAGGCCTTTGATATTGCGCCGACCTGTAGAACCAAGCTGAAGCCTATCTATCCTACACTGTTCCATTTTCATCCAAATGTTTATCCAATGACCATTTAAATGCCCTTACAGTTGGCAAGACAACTACTGTTGCAGGTAGTGCATTCCACACCCCTACTACTCTCTGAGTAAAGAAACTACCTCTGACATCTGTCTTATGTCTACCACCCCTCAATTTAAAGCTATGTCCCCTCGTGCTAGCCATCACCATCTGAGGAAAAGGGTTCTCACTATCCACCCTATCTAATCTTCTGATTATCTTAAATTAAATTAAGTCACCTCTCAACCTTCTTCTCTCTAATGGAAACAGCCTTAAGTCCCTCAGCCTTTCCTGATAAGACCAAATGGCAGTGGACACCATGCCAATGGTAACAGGTAATTTAGAGATTATGGTAAAGGGGGAACGTAAAATCATCCTCAATAAGGAAAAACTACCAAGCAACTATTGAGATGGAAGGTAGACAAGGCCCAAGGGTCTTATGGTTTACATCCCAGCATTGTAAAAGAAGTGGCTGCTGAGATAATGGATCCATTGGTCACGATACTCCAAAATTCCATAGATGGAGGAAAGGTTGTAAACTATTTTAAAAATGCTATTAGAACACTCTTGTTCAAAAAGGGAGGGAGACAGAAAATAGGGCATTACAGGCCAGTTGTTTAACATATTTAATTACAAAATTGTTAAGATGCATTTAAGTAAGAACAGGACATTTGGAAAGTCAAAATCGATTCCATCAGAGACAGCATGGTTTTGTGAATGGCAGTCTTGAATAACCAATTTATGAGAGAACTTGAAGATCTAACAAGTAATAGGGATTATGGGGATGTTGTAGGTGTTGTAAACTTGGTCTTCCAGAAGACATTTGTTAAGGTGCTGCACAAAAGGTGAATATCCAAGGGGTTGGTGTTATTTATTAGCTTGGAGGAGGATTGGATAACCAACAAAAATCAGGGAATCAGGGTAAATGGGTCTTTTTTTGTTAGGCAAGATGGAACTAGTGGGATACAACAGGGTTCAGTCCTTGAGCACAAATTACTTACGATCTGTATAAATAACTTGGATGCTGGGATAGAGAGTACTTTGGCCAAATTTGCTTGAGACATTAAAATGGATGGGAAATTAATTTACAATGAAGAAATAAGAAATGTTCAAATGACTATGCATAAGTTAGGTAAATGGGCCAAAGTTCAGCAGATGAGGGTTAACTTGGATAAGTATGAGGTTATTTTGGTCAGAGAAGGAGAAAGGCAACTCATTATTTAAAGAGAGTCATAGAGTCATAGAGATGTACAGCATGGAAACAGACCCTTCGGTCCAACCCGTCCATGCCGACCAGATATCCCAACCCAATCTAGTCCCACCTACCAGCACCCAGCCCATATCCCTCCAAACCCTTCCTATTCATATACCCATCTAAATGCCTCTTAAATGTTGTAATTGCAACTTCAGAGTGTTTCAGTGAAGAAGAATCTGGATGTCTTTATGCATGAATCACAGAAAGTTAGTCTGTAGGTACAGCAAGTAATAAAGAAAGCAAATAGAATTTAGTCATGTATTGCTGAAAGATTAGAGTATGAAAGTAGGGAACTGTTGCTTCAGTGAGACTGCGTCTGGAGTTTTACACACAAATTTGGGATGTAGTGGAGTTGGAGGTTGTTCAGAGGAGGTTCACTAGATTCATTCCAGAGGTGAGAGGGTTGTTTTATGAAGACATTGATCAGTTTTTCCCAAACTCTCAGGAGTTTAGAACAATGAGAGGAAATCTAATTGAGATTTATAAATGCTAACAGGGGTTGACAAAGTAGACACAGAAAGAATGTTTCCTAATATGGAGCAATCTGGAATGATTATATATTCGATAGTAAATTATATTGTATTGGGTCACATTATTAGGATAAGGAGTAGCAGATTGAAAACAAGTATTAGGAGAAATTATTGGTCTCAAAAGATTGTCAGTCTGGAATTCATGATCCTAGAGGATACTAGTTGCTGGGACATTAAGTTAATTTAGGGAGGAGATAGATGTGTAATAGGTTGCAGGGTTATGGAGAGAGGACAGGGAAGTGGAGATGAGGCTGAGATGAGGGCAGTCATGATTGTATCAAATGGTAGAGAGGGCTTAAGAGGTTGATCTGCCTACTCATGATCCTAGTTCTTGGGTTAATGATAGGAAGGATTATTCATATTTGTAAAGCTTTATTACTACTGATAAGATTTATTAGCAGAAACAAAACTATTTATTAGCACATAGAAGAATGGTAGCAGTGCTGCAACATTCAGAGTACATTTTCTGTGCTATGCGGGAATTGAAGAAACATTCGATGTCACGGGTAGCCATTTCTTCAGGAAGTGTCAACAATTGCAACAGTCTGAGCTTGGATTTCAGAACAATGTAAGATAGCACATTTTGAAAGGTTGTGATACCAGAACTAGGGCTTATTGCAGGAAGAGAGGGATTTGGTTTACCAGACAGTATAAAAGGTAAAGCACATGATGTCAGAGACCCATGAGTGCATTCAATTCTTCAAACAATATTCAGTTTTGAATATTGATGACAGTGAAGGTTCACCAGCGAAGTGCAGCCAATCCCATGTCATCACAGTTGAATTGTACTGGAGTCACAAGGAAGGCTGGAGGAATTATGTTGATAGGTGATTTGGCAGAGGGAAAGATGGATGTGGGGTGGAGGGTCAACAATCAGCTGCCATTTCCACATTGTTAGAAATGACATAGCTGGAAAGAATGAGTGCTGTTTCAGTCAGAATCCAGCAGGGAGGATGTCAATGTGTTGGGCATACAGGATATCGCTGGGATGGATCTAATTCAGAATGTATTGAGGGTATACAATGTTGCCTGTATGGGAGCCTTCAATGGCCATTACAAATATGGATCAGTAGCACCATTGCTAATCAAGTTGGCCAAGTCTTGAAGGATGTAGGTCATAGACAGGGTCTGCAGCTGGTGAGGGAACTAATAAGAGAGAAAGAAATCAATGAGACCTCATCTTTATCTACCTGCTGCACATGCATCTTTTTGACATTCTCAGTGAGAATAACTCATGCACTGTCATTGTGAAAACAAATTCCTGTCTTCACTTTGGACAGACCCTCCATTCTGTCTCTGCCACTACCACCATGGTAAACAATTGATTTCAAGAAAATCTAGCAACTCAAATCTGGGCATTTGCCATGTGTTTTATTAGGCCGTAGGCTACAGCAGATCATGGCCCAGAAGATCCACACTGTATCCTTATCATCAAACACTCATTTAATTATGAATCCAAGAGGCCTTGCCAAGGAATACCAGATATACCTAAAAATGAGATGTCAACTGAGTAAAGCTACAAAACATGACTGTCTGCATACCAAGCAACGTAAGTACCATGCAATAGACATGGCTAGGTAATCACACAAACAAAGAACAGAACAAAGTTCTGTGGACCTGCTACATCAAGGCACAATGGTGGGGAACAATTAACAACTAATACAAAGAAATGATTCCACAAATATCCCCATCTTCACTGATGCGGGAGCGTGGTATATCAGTGCAAATGACAAGGCTGAAGTCTTTACAATCATCTTTAGACAGAATTCCTGAGTTGATGATCCATCTCAGACTTCCGTGATATCCCTCGCATCATAGGTGCTAGTCTTGAGCCACTTCAATTCACTCTATGTAATATCAGGAGGTACTGTGCAACGCGAAGCTATGGGTGTTGACAACCTTCCAATGAGAGTACTGAAAACATGCATTTCAGAACTAGCTGTGTGCTAGCAAGGCTGTTTCAATACAGGTACAACCCTGACATCTAAGCAGAGATAAGTACAAACTTGCTCAGGCATCTCCTGCACACAATAAGCAGAACAAATCCTACATGGTCCGTTATTGTCCAGTCAATATGCGCCAGAAAACAATTTACATGACTGACGATTGCAGTGATACAATGTTCCTTAAAAGCTTGTGCCCATTGTTTGTGACATAGATAAGAAAGAGGACATAACATAAAGTACAGTTTGTGTTACATTATCCTTTTTTAAACTCGAAATATTTTAACAAATACACATAGTGGATATTTCATCCCCTTCTTTAACTCGTCTCTGATCTTACTCTGGGTCCCAGCATAAATAAAAGGATTGATGCAGGAACTCAGTAGCTGAAGCATATATCCGCTTTGTTGGAGAACAAACGTGGAATTACTAAAATCAGAACCCGTGGAATAAGTTATACTCGCAATTCGAACATAGACGATATTTACAAAAAATAGCAGATATGAAAGGATGAAACTGCCTGAGATGGCAAAGAGTAAAACAATGGATTTTTTGCGCTTCTCAACCTCTGGATCCCTTCGAGTCTCCCCATTCCTCTGAGTCCGGAGTCTACTGCGAGCTATATTTGCTGCTAGAATGTGTCTGACGGTCAGAGCATTGAGCAGTAAAATCAGGATAAATGGGAGACAAGGAGTCAAAATGGATCGAATCCAGTCATAGGCAGTCCATGCAGGTGATGTATAATATATATCTTTTATGCTGCAGAGCCAAGGTATATTGTTTGTTATGTACATAGGGTCAAATGCAAAATACATGAAGATATTTTTTATGCAACACAGTGCACACACAATTACTATAACACGCACTGCCACCTTCTCAGTGCAATACTTTATTTTCAGGTTGTGGAAAGCAATGGCCATAAATCGATCAAAGGTGAAAGCAACTGTTAACCAGGCAGAACTGTCAATGGCTGTAAAATTGACAGCTACACGAAAACTGCATACTGGTGTGATAGAGAGGAAACTGAATGGATAATAAATCCCAACAATCCGGTTTAATATTACAGCCGTAACCATGACCAGAAGATCTGTCACTGCCATTGACACCAGATAAGAAGTGATACACTTTGAGAGGCCACATCTCCTTTGAGACAGGATCACAATCACTGCCACATTAGCTGTAATAGAGAGAGAGAGATCATGTTTGAACAAAACCATTCATTTCATAGGATTATTTTTGAAATTTAAAGTTTTAAGAGGTGATTCTAACTTTGAATTTATCCTAATGCTGGACACAAATTATCCTAATGTTGGCGATACCAGATATTGTGCAAAAGACATTGGACAAGTAAACTCCAGGCTCAAGCTAGTGTTCTTAAGAAAATGGATTCCAATCCCTCACAGCAGGCTAGAAAAATGGAAGATCAATACCAAAATTAATAATGTGAACCATTGGAGGATATGAAGAGATTAAAACACATCAAAAATGAGAAGAGCTCATACAATCAAATGAAGTAGGAACAGACTGAGGCCATTCAGACCATCAGTCTTCCTCTGTCATCCTTGATTTATTTGTGTTTTGAATTTCCATTTGATCCAATCAGCTTTGATTCCTCTGCCGTACAAATATGTATTCGTATTTACCTCAAAATATTTACTGACTTGCTATGAGGCAGAGATCCAAAGCAGTACAACCCTTTGAGGAAAAAAAAATCCCTATATCTGTCCTAAAAAGACAACTCCTAACTTTAAAACAGAGCACCTTAGTTCTGGGTCACTCACAAGAAGAAGCATCAATTCAAGACAGTTCAGGATCTTTTACACTTCACTCAAGTCATTTCTCACTCCTCTAAATAAGCCTGATCTGTCCAACCTTTCCTCACCTGGACCATCTCGGAACCCTCCCTCCCCTTCCTGGACCTCTCCATCACCGTCTCTGGTGACCGACTAACCATGGACATCTACTACAAGCCCACTGACTCACACAGCTACCTACACTACACCTCCTCCCACCCTACCTCCTGTAAAAATGCCATCCCTTATTCCCAATTCCTCTGCCTCTGCCGCATCTGTTCCCAGGATGACCAATTGCACCTCAGAAAATCCCAGATGGCCTCCTTCTTCCATGATTGCAACTTCCCTTCCCACGTGGTTGACAATGCCCTCCAGCACATCTCCTCCACTTCATGATCCACCACCCTCGAACCTCACCCCTCCCAACGCAACAAGGACAGAATGCCCCTGGTCCTCACCTTCCACCCCACCAACCTCCACATAGAATGCATCACCCTCCGTCACTTTCACCACCTATGCCCTCTAGTTCTTGATTCCCCCACCACAGGGAAAAGACTTTGTATATTTATCCTAACATCATTTTCTAAACCTCTATCAGGTCTCCCCTCAAACTTTGACATTCCAGGGAAACAGACCCAATCTATTCAGCCTCTCCCTATAGGTCAAATTCTCCAACCCTGGCAACATCCTTGTAAATCTTTTCTGAATCTTTTCAAGTTTCACAACATCTTTCCAAGAGGAAGGAGACCAGAATTGTTCACAATATTCCAAAAGTAGTCTAACCAATGTCCTGTATGGCTGCAACATGACCTACCAACTCCTGTACTCAATACTCTGACCAAAATAGGAAAGCATATCAAGTGCCTGCTTCGCTATCCTATCTACCTGCGACTCCACTTTCAAGGAGCTATGAACCTGCACTCCAAGGTCTTTGTTCAGCAACACTTCCTAGGACTTTACAATTATGTGTATAAGTCCTGCTAAGATTTGCTTTTCCAAAATGCAGCATCTCGCATTTAAATCTAAATTAAACTCCAATGGCCACTCCTCAGCACATTGGCCCATCTGATCAAGATTACGTTGTATTCTGAGGTAACCTTCTTCACTGTCCACTACACCTCCAACTTTGGTGTCATCTGCAAATGTACTAACTGTACCTCTTAATCTCACATTCAAATCATTTATATAAATGATGAAAAGTAGTGGGCCCAGCACCGATCCTTGTGGCACTCCACTGGTCACAGGCCTCCAGTCTGAAAAACAACCCTCCACCATCACCCTCTGTCTTCTACCTTCGATCCATTTCTGTATCCAAATGCCTAGTTCTCTCTACGTTCAATGAGATCTAACCTTGATAACCATCCTCCCATGGGGAACCTTGTTGAACACCTTACTGAAGTCCATGTAGATCACGCCCACTGCTCTACCTTCATCAATTCTCTTCGTTACTTTTTCAAAGAACTCAATCAAGTTTGTGAGACGTAATTTCCCACGCACAAAGCCATGTTGACTATCCCTAATTAGCACTGCTGCCTCACAGCACCAGGAACCCGGGGTGATTCCAGCCTCAGGTGACTGTGTGGAGTTTGCACATTCTCCCCGTGTCTGCGTGTGTTTCCTCTGGGTGCTCTGGTTTCCAAAGATGTGCAGGTTAGGTGAATTGGCCATGCTAAATTGCCCCTAGTGTTAAGGATGTGTAGGCTAGGTACATTAGTCAGGGGAAAAGCAGAGTGATAGGGTATGGGTCTGGGTGAGTTACTCCTTAGAGGGTCAGTGTGGACCTGTTGGGCTGAATGGTCTGTTTCCACACGCTAGAGATTCTAATTCTAATAAAATTCTCTAAGAGAGATTATTCTGCTGGAGGAGTTTTAAAGCTCACTTCCAGAGATGATAAGAATTCACATGAAGGAACAGAATGTTCAGGAAGTGAGAAGAGCAGCAGAATTAGCAGATGGATACATTTTGGTGCATAAGACAAGCTTCCAGCCAGAATCTTGTCCTGTGAGGGATAGAAGTTGGGAGAAGGGGAGAATCACCACTATGAAACACTGCTAAGTGTTTACCACAGGTTAACAAGAAGCCCAAGAAGGTGGGAAGGTAAAGTGGGACACATAACGTCACAATGTTGGTGGTTAAAGAAAGGCACTGTGGGAAATTATGTGGTAAAAGAAACTTAGTCAGTGGCATCAGTGAGAGTAGTAAAGGAAACCCCAAATACTGCCAAGGAGCTGCAGGAGGGAGCACAGCTGAGGCAGGGGCTGGGTGTGAAGTTAGTGCCTGATCTTTGTAGAGAATTCACCTCTGTGGGTAAAGTTTAGTCAGAAAGAACAGGGAGAGAAGGACAAGAAGTTATAATTTAGAGAGATACAGAATCTAACTAGCTTCTAATACTAAGAAATGAGTGAGTTTTCACTCTCTTTCTGATCTGTTACCCAAAAGTGTGGTCATTTCTGGGATAGATGGATAAAACTTTAGCATACCCCTACGTAAGCTCAGTTTGGAGTGTCAACTCAAGACTGGGGAGGTGACAGTGGGCGTGATTGACAGAGAGTCAGTTCCAAGAATCCAGTTTGTTCTTGGGAATGATTTAGCAAGATCCAAGTTGGGAGTGAAACCCCTTTTTTTTTAGATTAGATTAGACTTACAGTGTGGAAACAGGCCCTTCGGCCCAACAAGTCCACACCGACCCGCCGAAGCGCAACCCACCCATACCCCTACATTTACCCCTTACCTAACACTACGGGCAATTTAGCTTGGCCAATTCACCTGACCCGCACATCTTTGGACTGTGGGAGGAAACCGGAGCACCCGGAGGAAACCCACGCAGACACGGGGAGAACGTGCAAACTCCACACAGTCAGTCGCCTGAGTCGGGAATTGAACCCGGGTCTACAGGCGCTGTGAGGCAGCAGTGCTAACCACTGTGCCACCGTGCCGCCCTTGTTATGTAAAAGGGTAGCATGGTAGCTCAATGGTTAACACTGGTGCCTCACAGTGCCTGGGTTCAATTCCAGTCTTGGGTGACTGTCTGTGTGAAGTTTACACATTTTCCCCATGTTTGCATGATTTTCCTCCCACAGTTCAAAGATATGCAGGTTAGGTGGATTGGCTATGCTCAATTGCCCATAGTATCCAAGGATGTTGGGCTAGGTGGATTAGCCACGGGAAATGCAGGGTTACAGGGCTAGGGTTGGGGTGGGGGGTGAGTTGGGGTGGGACAGTCTTCAAAACGTTGCTGTGTACTTGTTGTGCCAAATGGCCTGTTTCCATACTCTAGGGATTTTATGACTCATTACATCATAAAAGTTGGGAAAATAAAGACCCATTTTTGGATACTATATTTTCTAACAGGTAACCAATCTTCTCTTCATGTTAATATGTTACCCCCATACCATGTGCTTCTATTTCATGCAATGACCTTTCATGTGGTCCCTTCTTATATGCATAAGATATGCAAATTTTTTTAACATCAGCAAAAAATATGGAACATATTGAAGCTGGTAAGAAAGTACCCAACAATAACAGTGGAAATTAACATATGTGGATGAAAATGGAATAGTGTTGGATAGATGGGCTTCAGATCGGTTTCACAGGTCGGTGCAACATTGAGGGCCGAAGGGCCTATACTGGCGGTTGTGTTCTATATCTGACTGCGATTCACCCTGACTAATTTTCAATGAATGATGGTGATATTATTGACTGTTGAATCCACCTGTTCAAATTATCACCAAACAGAGGGAGGCGATAGATAATTATCATAACTCTGAGTGTCTTCTAGGTAACATGAAAGTAGTGAATGTGGGCTCTTCATGTGATAATTCCCTGGAATGTTTGATGTGGATCTACACATGATAATTAACAAATTATGAAGTAACTTTCAGAGAGATAGCCTTTACAAAGCACCAAACCCGCCCTGCTACTTTGCACCGTTTGGAAAAATGATCAATTTTATTTAATATTTGGTTTTTGAAATAAGAATGTTATATATTTAGATACAAGAGATGTCACAGGTTATGGGTCTTCCCTCAGTGTGGAGATATTAGTGAATTTTGGAACAGTTTGAAAGATTGTTGGGTGCTGGGAACAGGAACGAATCCCACAATCTTCAATTTATGATCAGTGGCTACAGCCAGTATGGAGAGGAGAGTCCGCCTGGAATACTGAGTGTTAGAGAGACTGCGGACAAAAACACTGTGCTCTCTGAATTAAGAAATTATCAATCCTCCACTGGAGGGAAACTTTACCATTGCTTGTCGATCTGCCAACATCTCAGTGTTTATCAATGTCCTTTAATGTCCCAATAAAATGGTTCACCAAATTCAATCTGGAACTTTTTAATGTTTTAATTCTCTTAATTTCTTTCAAAGTCAAGAACCCAATAGAATTTCACTGACACAGTGACATCATTGAGAATTCATCCAAAAGAACAGTAGAAATGACAAAATGGGACTTCATTTATATTGTTATGAGGATGGCAATTGTGGAATTTGAACTCAATAAAACAAAATTGGAATGAAGAGTCTAATGATGACCAAGCCAATTGTCAGAAAAAACCCATCTGGTTCACTAATATCCTTTATGGAAGGAGACTGCCATCCTTACCTGGTCTGGCCTACATGTGATTCCAAACTCAGAGCAATGTGGTTGACACTGCACTGCTGTCTGGGCAATTAGGGATGAGGAATAATTGCTGGCCTAGCCAGCAAAGCTTTCATCCCGTGAATGGATTTTTAAGAAGTTTGAGAGTTTACCCACAAACCCTGACAACAACACAATAAAACCTTGTTTACGCAGTGATAACAATGTGAGAATGCACTCATACAAATGCTGACAATAAAACAACAGAACTATATTTAACTAAGAGTTGTTTGATCATTTACCCACAGTAGCAATCAATGCCACAATACAAACTATGCATTTACCAGGATAGATGTGGAAATTCATTTGCAGGAAGGTTGCCAACAAGACAATACCATAACAAGAATTTGTGTAATTAAATTACTGAAGTGGGACCTGTCATGGGAAGTCTGCATACATTTAAATGCGATTTTTTTTAGAACTAGTATGATGAAACTGTGCTGGAAAAAGAGTGAACTCACATTGTTAAAGTCAAGATGTTATAACAGTGCTACCGCAAACCATGTCGCTTAAATGGAAGAAAACATGAAAAGACAAATTGATAAATTTGAAAACATAAAATTAAATGTAAAGTAAGAAAAAAATACATTGGTTAAATGAAACTGACTGTATCGCTGAAAGGGAAAATAATATCCCATAAACTTGAAGAGACGATGTCCTGTAACCAATGATTCACGCAGACACTAACAAACCACAATATTTGACCTGGAACTCCAATACCTGCAAGGACCGGGTAGTAGACGACAAAGACCAGACCTTTTGGTATGTCGTGCATTTCTGTCAGAGACTCTGAGCCCTTTCTTCAATCCACTGATAAATTGCAACATTTAAAGGTGATTTCAGACTCTGGGGAGATAATTAGATGCGCGACCTTTACAATTTAGCACATTCATTGCAATAAACAGACAGTGCAGCTGCTGCTTTTTTTTAAACAGGAACAAATGTTTATTATGGGATCTGACACCAAAGTGAAATATATCCAGAGACAATCCAATGGTCTCAGTTACATCTCTTTCTGAAACTAATAACTATTAGATACTGGCGGAGACCGAGTCAGGGCACTCAAATAGCCAGAGACAACAGAATGATCCCAATTACCTTGCCTCATTAAAGGATAGTTACCTTGGCCTGGATTTACATGTCCGGACAGAAACAGGGGTATTCACAACTAAGGAATGTGAATTTCCCTTATTCATTGGCAGCAATAACAATGTCAATGTCTGCATGAGGGCATCAGAAAGATGCTGACTGCCCGATGGAGCCACGTTTATTGAATCTCGATAGACTGTTGTTACAAAGCTAGTCCTTTTTTCCTGAAAGCTGTTCCTTGGCTCAAGGAGACTCTGTCCTTGGTTTTTTTCAGAGGGGCAACAAACCAGGCCGGGCTCCGATGAGCCTGCTTTGGTACTGAGATGAAAAAGATCTTGAGAGGTCTTTACTTTAAATGTAAACAGATGAGATTTCAGGCCAAAGTGGTCATGTTTTAGAAGTGACCTGTATAAAGAAAGGGGAGTGGTCATATCTCTAGCTGAACAGTTTTGTTCAGTCCAGAACTGGTTGGGAGTTCAACAGTAAGCTGTGTGGAAACTCTCTCTTCTCTCCCTTCGAATTTCAACCTGTAAGCATCTGATCCTTTTAGTGCCGTGTTTTAAAGGGGTTTGCTCATTGGGACTGTTGTGTATATTTGGAACAGCACAATTAAGTCTAGTTTGGATCGACTGAGATCTGTAGGGGTTTTTAATTCCATTCTTGGTGTTTCATTGTGTAATTTTGTAAATAAATTTTTGTCTATTTTAAACCTACTAGTCTACCTTGCTAACTGGGTAATTGTCGCTGTACACTTACCAAAACAAACTTGCAAAGTTATGGTCTGGGCTGCCTGCTTAAGAATGTTTTGAGTGGTCTGGCCTAGTCCATAACAGATTGGGGGCTCTTTGCAGGATGTTAAACAGTGAGGGGTAGGTGCTAATGTCTTTATTTCAGTGTTGGTTTGGTTGAGTAGACAAAGCTAGGGATACCAATGGCTTTTTAAGTCACCAAAAGTTTTCTGGAAGTGGATGCGGTGACTTTGGAAGTTTTGTAAAAAGTGAATAAGACCAAGCTGCAGGAATTAGCAGATAAGCTGGAATGGGAGCTGCCTGCTTCTGTGAGGAAAGGAGTGATAATTACAGCAGTTGCTCAGCACATAAACTTGCTGGAGAAACCATCAGAATCTATACAGATGGCAGGAGTTTGATTGTAAATAAAGCAGCTTGAGCTAGAGGTTAATAATCACACACCAGGTTATAGTCCAACAGGTTTAATTGGAAGCACTAGCTTTCGGAGCGAAGCTCCTTTATCAGGTGACTACCACCTCATGAAGGAGCGACATTCCGAAAGCTAGTGCTTCCAATTAAACCTGTTGGACTATAACCTGGTGTTGTGTGATTTTTAACTTTGTACACCCCAGTCCACACTGGCATCTCCAAATCATGAGTTAGAGGTGAGAGATAAGGAAAGGGCAGTAGAACTGAACCAGTTTGAATTACGATTAAAAGCAGAAGAGAGGGAAAAAGAGGGAGCAGCAGAATAGAAAGAAAAAAAAAGTGCTTTTGAACTTCAAAAACTGACATTTAAAAAATAAAGTCAGCTTAAAAGGCTGGAAATAAAGGCTGAAGGTAACCTCAGTGAGGAAGTAGTGTGAACTCATGTGGAAGGGCAGAGAGTTACAGCAGCAAGGTTAGCAGCTGAAGGGGCTGATGGTTATGAGCAGGTCCATAAAACTCGGTTTGGCTTCCAGAATCAATTTCAGTCCATGAGGGATAGAAATTGGGGCAAAGGGAAATCCTCACGTGGAAAGGGAAAGGTAGATCTCAGTGAAGGATAACTCACCACAGGGTAAAAAAGAAACCCTTGAGGGGGCCGAAGAGGTTAAAAAGCTCCAGTGTTTCATTGTAATAAAGTGGGCCACACGAAACCACAGTGTTGGTGGGCTGGGAGAAAGCCAGATGTAGGAAAACCAGACAAGCCTGGGAGTTGTGTTAGACTAGTACCAACAAGCACAAGGGAAGTTAGATCACTGCTTCAGAGTGTACAAGATGATCAGAGGTTGATTAAGGCGGAAATGCCAGATCTGCTTAAAAATTATGTGTGCAAGGGTAAAGTTTATTCACATAGGCCAGGAGTAGTAGGTAAGGAGGTTACAATATTAAGGGACATAGAACCCTCTCAGTCTGTAATGCTGAAGGATGAGGTGATGTGTACTCCTGAGGGACTATTGCCAGAGAAGGTACTGGTAACAGGAATTCATGGTGAGACAAGAAGTGCTCAATTGTGTAACGTGAGGCTAGAGAGTCCAGAGAAGAGTGGAGAATTTGTGGTCAGAGTACTGGACAAACTCACAGCTCCAGGAATACAATTTGTCATTGCAAATGATATAGTGATTCACCGGTAGGCGTGCAGCACACTCTAGTTGAAAAGCCAGCGGAGACACAGGCAACTGAAGACCTGGAGAATGTTTATCCAGGAATTTTCTCTGATTATGTGCTCACAAGATCACATGGGCACAAGCAAGAGACAGAAGGGATCAAAAGGCACAAATAAGGAAGCTGACATAGCATATCCGCGACGTTTGTTTGATCAAGTAAGTAGAACAGAGAAGGAGCAAATACGTAAACATGCAGTATCTTTAGCTCTGCAAAGCTGATTGAATTACAGCAGAAAGATGAGAACTTAAAACAGTTATATCAAAGGGCACATACAGAGAAGGAGAGTGAATGCATCCCTGTGGGTTACTCTTGACAAATGATGTCTGAATGAGGAAATGGAGACCATCACACATTAAAGTAAATGAGAAATGGGCAGAGATGCATCAAATCGTTTTGCCAGTAGGGTATAGTGGCGCTGTGAGTGGCGCATGAGCTTTCACTTGGAGGCCATTTAGTGGTGAGGAAAACACAGGCTAAAATACAGAGATATTTTTATTGGTTTGGACTACACAAGGATGTAGTTGAATTTTGCAAGATATATCATACATGTCAGCTAATGGAAAACCACAGGCATTAATAAAACATGCACCTTTAATACCTGTTCCAGCATTTAAGGAACCTTTCACAAGAGTCTTGATTGATTGCATCGGTCCCCTACCTCAAACAAAAAAGTGGGAATACGTATTTATTAAAAATAATGGATGTGTTGACTAGATTTCCAGAGACAATCCCATTATGCAACACCACAGCAAAAAGTGTGGAAGAAGAATTGCTTACTTTTTTTTAAACTAGATATGGACTGCCAATACAGATCCAGTCAGATCATGGATCAAACTTCACACCCAAACTATTCAAGTAGTTTGGGAATAAAGTATAGCTCTCTGAAAGATACCTGTCCATAAGAAAAGTTGTGCAGCAGAAGACCGAAGGAGACACAGCCTAGGAAAACCTGCAGAGGGAAATCGTCAAAGCTGACGAGTTTTGAAACGCGATTTCTTTTTCGGGGTTTTTTTATTGGACCAGTATTGTAGAGTGGGAAGTAAAAGATAGGTTTAAGAGAAAGGATTTGCAATTAGTGGTTCTAATGTTCTCTGTTGGACTTAAAGAATAAAATTGTTAATTTGTACTTTAAGTAGTGAAATCTGGGGTAGTTCTTTGTCTCTTGAAAGGGAACAGATTACGGCGCGAGGTGAGCTTCTCTGTGTGTCGGGTCAAAATCAGCAGAGGGGTTACCTTGTGTTATAACAGCTTGGGGGCTTTCATTCATGATTTGAACAGTTTTACACAGATCCAGTCAGAGATTTGCACAGATTTGAATAGATTTGGGGGACATAAAAAAGCCCAGCAGATTTAAACGCTTGCCGGTTAGTGTCTGAGATCATAAATAAGCTGTAGGTGAAACAATTGGTTTAGTTTTGGTGGTTGGTTCAACTAAAAGAGAAAAATTTAACTTAAAATTGTTAAAGAGGTTCTGGGGTTTGAAGATGATTCCTAAATTTGTGAAGAAAGAAATGAAAAGACCATACACCTAGAATTAGCAAAGAGGTTAGAATTGGGTTTAACCAAGGACAAAAGTAATGTGGAAATTATAAGGAAATTACCCAAACACACACACAAGTGCAGTAGGGTTAGAAAAACTCTTACAATTGAGGAAAATGGAGTTAGAAGATAAATAAAAGGAGAGACTCAAAAAAAGAGGGAGAGAAGTTACTTAGTTGAGCAGAGAGAGAGAGAAGAAAGGAAGAGAGAAAGAGAGAGAAGGTTCTTAGCTGAACAAAAAGAGAGAGAATTTGAACTTGAGAAGCTGTGGCTCAGTCAGCAAAGTTAAGTTAACAGGATGGAGATTAAAAGAGAACATAGTGATAAATACAAATATGTCAAAACTCTGCCACATTTTGAGGAGAAAGATATTGAAGCCTTCTTTATTTCATTTGAAAATTGACTGGGCAGATGGGGTGGTCCAAGGATTTATGGGTAACACCAGTTCAGGCGAAGCTGGTAGGCAGTGCTAGTGAGGTATTTGCTGCGCTGTCAGATGAGGGGTCAAGAGATTATGAAAAGATTAAACAGGCCATTTTGCGTGCTTATGAATTGGTACCAGAAGCATATAGACAGCAGTTCAGAAACATAAAGGAGGAACCAGGTCAGACTTACCTTGAGTTTGAAACAATCAACCATAGTCAATTTGATAGGTGGGTGTGGGCCTTAAAAATAGACAAGGCCTGTGAGGCTCAGGGGCGGCACAGTGGCGCAGTGGTTAGCATTGAGTCATAGAGTCATAGAGGTGTTCAGCAGGAAAACAGACCCTTCGGTCCAACTTGTCCATGCCGACCAGATATACCAACCCAATCTCGTCCCATTTTCCATATTGACCTGTATCCCTCGAAAGCCTTCCTATTTATATATCCATTCAGATGCCTTTTAAATGTTACAATTGTACTAGCCTCCACCACTTCCTCTGGCAACTCATTCCATATACGTACCACTGTCTGCGTGAAAAGGTTGCCCCTTAGATCCCTTATATATCTTTCCCCTCTAGCCCACCCCAGGGAAAAGACTTTGTCTATTTATCCTATCATGATTTTACAAACCTCTATCAGGTCACCCCTCAGCTTTCGACGCTCCAGGGAAAACAGCCCCAGCCTGTTCAGCCTCTCCCTATAGCTCAAATCCTCCAACCCTGGCAACTTGCTTGTAAATCTTTTCTGAACCCTTTCAAGTTTCACAATATCTTTCCGATAGGAAAGAGACCAGAATTGCATGCAATATTCCAACAGTGGCCTAACCAATGTCTTGTACAGCTGCAACATGACCTCCCAACTCCTGTACTCAATACTCTGACCAATAAAAGAAAGCATACCAAATGTCTTCTTCACTATCTCATCTACCTGCGACTCCACTTTCAAGGAGCTATGAACCTGCACTCCAAGGTCTCTTTGTTCAGCAACACTCCCTAGGACCTTACCATTAAGTGTATAAGTCCTGCTAAGATTTGCTTTCCCAAAATGCAGCACCTTGCATTTGTCTAAGTTAAACTCCATCTGCCACTCCTCAGCCCACTGGCCCATCTGATCAAGATCCTGTTGTAAACTGAGGTAACCTTCTTCACTGTCCAGTACACCTCCAATTTTGGTATCATCTTCAAACTTACTAATTATACCTCCTGTGCTCACATCCAAATCATTTATATAAATGAAGAAAAGTAGAGGGTCCAGCACCGACCCTTGTGGCACTCCTCTGGTCGTAGGCCTCCAGTCTGAAAAACAGCCCTCCACCACCATCCTCTGTCTTCTACCTTTGAGCCAGTTCTGTATCCAAATGGCTAGTTCTCCTGTATTCCATGAGATCTAACCTTGCTAATCAGTCTACCATGAGGAACCTTGTCGAATGTCTTACTGAAGTCCATATAGATCACACCCACTGCTCTGCCCTCAAAAATCCTCTTTGATACTTTTTCAAAAAACTCACTCAATTTCGTGAGACATGATTTCCCACGCACAAAGCCACGTTGACTATCCCTATTTAGCACTGCTGCCTCACAGCACCAGGGACCTGGGTTTGACTTCAACCTTAAGTGACCGTCTGTGTGGAGTTTTAATGTCCTAACCATGTCTGCGTGGGTTTCCTGTGGGTGCTCCGGTTTCCTCCCACAGGCCAAATATGTGCAGGTTAGGTGAAGTGGCCGTGCTAAATTGCCCCTAGTGTTAGGTGCATTAGTCAGAGGTAAATGTAGAGAAAGGGTCTGGGTGCATTACTCTTCGGAGGGTCAGTGTGGATTTGTTGGTCCAAATGTCCTGTTTCCACACAGTAGGGATTCTAATCTAACCTTTCAAATTTGTGTGCACACATTCAACCTATCTATACTGGTCTGTAATCTCGTTACCTCCTTTCCAAAACACATGTTTCTAACCATTTTACTACAATCTGCAGATTTAGCTATTATGCTGTTGCTTCCAGTTCCACCACCACACAACCCCATCTGAGTCAGGTAAAGGAACATACAGCACTTGTTTCAAATGTAAGTTAGAAAAGAAAAGCCCATTTATGGACACTATGTTTTCTACAAGGCAACCAATCTTCTCTTCATGTTAGTATGCTACCCCACTACCATGTGTTTCCATTTCATGCAATAGCCTTTTATGTGGCCCCTTGTCACATCCATAAGATATGCAAAACCTTTTAATATCAGCAAAAAGAATAGAACATGTGGAACCACGTCAGAAAGGAGCCAACAATAACAGTGGAAGTTAACAATTATATCTGACTGACGATTCACGCTGATTAATGTTGAATGAATTATTGTGAAGTTATTAACTGTTGAATCAACTTGCTCAAACTATCACCAAACAAAGTTAAAAACCACACAACACCAGATTATAGTCCAACAGGTTTAATTGGAAGCACACTAGCTTTTGGAGCGACGCTCCTTCATCAGGTGATTGTCACACAAAAGCTAGTGTGCTTCCAATTAAACCTGTTGGACTATAACCTGGTGTTGTGTGGTTTTTAACTTTGTCCACCCCAGTCCAATACCGGCATCTCCAAATCATATCACCAAACAAAGGGAAGTGAATAGACAATTATCATACAGAGTCATAGTCATAGAGATGTACAGCACAGAAACAAACCCTTCAGTCCAACCCGTCCATGCTGACCACATATCCCAACCTAGTCTACCTAGTCTAGTCCCACCTGCCAGCACTTGTCCATATCCCTCTAAACCCTTCCTATTCATATATCCATCCAGATGTCTTCTATATGCTGTAACTGTACCATGTTCCACCACTTCCTCTGGTAGTTTATTTCATACGTGCATCACCCTCTGTGTGAAAAAATTGCCCCTTAGGTCCTTTCTATGTCTTTCCCCTCTCACCCTAAACCTATGCCCTCTTGTTCTGGACTCCCCAACCCCAGGGAAAAGACCTTGTCTATTTATCCTATCCATGCCCCTCATAATTTTATAAAGTTCCATAAGATCACCCCTCAGCCTCTGACGCTCCAGGGAAAACAGCCCCAGCCTGTTCAGCCTCATCCTAAAGCTCAAATGCTCCAACCCTGGCAACATCCTTGTAGATTTTTTCTGAAACCTTTCCAACTTTACAACATCCTTCTGATAGGAGGGAGACCAGAATTGCACTCAATATTCCAACAGTGGCCTAACCAATGTCCTGTACAGCCGCAACATGACCTCCCAACTCCTGTACTCAATACTCTGACCAAAAAGGGAAAGCATACCAAACACCTTCTTCACTATTCTATCTACCTGTGACTCCACTTTCAAGGAACTGTAAACCTGCACTGCAAGGTCTCTTTGCTCAGCAACACTCCTCAGAACTTTGCCATTAAGTGTATAAGTTCTGCTCTGATTTGCTTTCCCAAAATGCAGCATCTCACATTTATCTAATATGTACAGACAATGTAAAGTTTCCCTACAATGGAGGATTGATATTGTCCCTAATTCAGATAGCTCAGTGTTTTTGTTCTCAGTCTCTAACACTCACTGTTTGGGGCATTGGATAGGCTTATGAAGGATAGTGGGCTAGTGTAGGTTAGGTGGGCTTGGATCGGCGCAACATTGAGGGCCAAAGGGCCTCTACTGCGCTGTATTTTTCTATGTTCTTTGTTCTATGTTTCAGGCGCGCTATCCTCTCCACATTGGCTGCTGCTGCTGCCAATTCTAAATTGCAGATTGCTGAGTGGGGGATTTCCTCCTGCTCCCAGCACCCAACAATATATCAAACTGTTCCCAAATTCACTCAGACCTCCAAACTGAGAGACGACCCACAACCTGTGACATCTTTTGTATCTAAATGTAGAAGGTTCTTATTTTAAAAATCAAGTATGGAATAAAATTCAAAAATGCAACGGGGAGGGTTTGGTACATGCTCTGTCTGTGAAAGTGACCTCATAATTTGTTAGTTTTAACATGTGTAGATGCACATCGAACATTTCAGGGAATTACCAGATGAAGGGCTCAGATTTACTCCTTCATGCTGTCCAGTTTACAGAGTATATTAATCCGTGAATGAATAAAAAAAGATGGAATTTACCAATAAACGCTGACAATAACAGAATCATACCTCATTTACACTGTGATACTAATCTGAAATTCGCACACAGGAACCCTGTCAATGACGCAACATTACTATTTTTAAGTAATAATTATTTGATAATTTATGCAAAGTAACAATCAATGCCACAATAGGAATTATATATATATCATGATAGGTATGGGGATTCACTCTCAGGGACATTGTCAAGAGCACAACACCACAACGAGAATTTGTCTGATTGAATTATTGAAGTTGGACCCACTATGTATACATTTAAATGCGATAAATTTTACAAAGTTATATGACGAAACTGTGTTGGAAAAAGAATGAACTCACATTTATAAGATGTAAGATTTTATAACAGTAATGCAGCACACAATGTCACTAAGTGGAATGGACCACGTTACTAAAAAGAAAAATTGATCAAGTTAAAATGAGAAAATTAAATGTAAAATTAAAGAAATAGACCGGTTGAACAAAACCTGTTGGATCGCTGAAAGGGATAACAATCTCCATAAACTTGAAGAGAGGATGTTCTGTGACCAATGATTCACCCACTTACTAACAAACCGCAATACTTCACCTGGAACTCCAATAACTGCAAGCACTGGGTAGTAGACGGCAAAGACCAGACCTTTTGGTATCTCGTGCATTTCTGTCAGAGACTCTGAGCCCTTTCTTCAATCCACTGATAAATTGCAACATTTAAAGGTGATTTCAGGCTCCTGGGAGTTAATTAGATGGTATGATTTTTACAATTTAGTTCATTCATTGCATTAAGTAGAGGGCACAGCTCCTGATTTCTGCTATTAACGTTTTTATGGAATTGGATGTTTAATATGGGATCCGACACCAAAGTGAAATATATCCATCGAGAATAGAATGGTTTCAGTTGCATTTCTTGACACAAAAACAAACTATCTAGATACAGGGGGAGAGTGAGTCAGGGCACACAAATAGCCAGAGACAACAAAATGATCTCAGTTAACCTACCTCATGAGAGGATAGTAACCTTGGGCTGAAATTACGTATCAGAAGCTGAGCTATTCGTGGCGAAAGAGTGTGATTTTCTCGTATTCATTGGCAGCAGCAACAATGCCAACCTCTGCGTTAGGGCATCAGAGGAGCTGACTGCGTGGTGGAACCATGTCGCTTGTGTCTTGGTAAATCGAGGACAGATCACACTTCACCTCAAAGGCAGCTACACGTTAATAACACATATGGAGGTCTTTTTTTTAAATTAATCCTTGGAACAAATTGATGTACATTGGAAAATCTCTATGTAATTTTGCACATGAAATCAGATAAGCCTGAACTTCAATCTGTGCCAACAATGAGTATTAGACCTAGCGACTCTGGTGTAGACATCTGTGTGACATTCACTGCAAATGTTTTTTTTCTAAATGGGAACATTTTCAGTTGTCTGAACAAAATTCAGCATTCAACATCTTGGAAAGTTTGAACACTATACCCTCGGTTGGCCCAGCTCCTACCACTTCCAAGTTGAGGAGAAAAGCATCATTTTTTTTAACAAAAGCAAAACTTCCGTATGACTTTGAACCCCCAGAGCAGACCTGGGCTGTCCCTGGGTCATTTGTGCTAAGAACTTATGTAAGATCAGAGATGAGTTAAAGAAGGGGATGAAATATCCACTATGTGTATTTGTTAAAATATTTCGAGTTTAAAAAAGGATAATGTAACACAATCTGTACTTTATGTTATGCCCTCTTTCTTATCTATGTCACAAACAATGGGCACAAGCTTTTAAGGAACATTGTATCACTGCAATCGTCAGTCATGTAAATTATTTTCTGACACATATTGACTGGGCAATAACGGGCCATGTAGGATTTGTTCCGCTTATTGTATGCAGGAGATGCCTGAGCAAGTTTGTACTTATCTCTGCTTAGATGTCAGGGTTGTACCTGTATTGAAACAGCCTTGCTAGCACACAGCTAGTTCTGAAATGCATGTTTTCAGTACTCTCATTGGAAGGTTGTCAACACCCATAGCTTCGCGTTGCACAGTACCTCCTGATATTACATAGAGTGAATTGAAGTGGCTCAAGACTAGCACCTATGATGCGAGGGATATCACGGAAGTCTGAGATGGATCATCAACTCAGGAATTCTGGCTAAAGATGATTGTAAAGACTTCAGCCTTGTCATTTGCACTGATATACCACGCTCCCGCATCAGTGAAGATGGGGATATTTGTGGAATCATTTCTTTGTATTAGTTGTTAATTGTTCACCACCATTGTGCCTTGATGTAGCAGGTCCACAGAACTTTGTTCTGTTCTTTGTTTGTGTGATTACCTAGCCATGTCTATTGCATGGTATTTACGTTGCTTGGTATGCAGACAGTAATGTTTTGTAGCTTTACTCAGTTGACATCTCATTTTTAGGTATATCTGGTATACCTTGGCAAGGCGTCTTGGATTCATAATTAAATGAGTGTTTGATGATAAGGATACAGTGTGGATCTTCTATGCCAAGATCTGCTGTAGCCTACGGCCTAATAAAACACATGGCAAATGCCCAGATTTGAGTTGCTAGATTTTCTTGAAATCAATTGTTTACCATGGTGGTAGTGGCAGAGACAGAATGGAGGGTCTGTCCAAAGTGAAGACAGGAATTTGTTTTCACAATGACAGTGCAGGAGTTATTCTCACTGAGAATGTCAAAAAGGTGCATGTGCGGCAGGTAGATAGATAAAGACGAGGTCTCATTGATTTTTTTCCCTCTTATTAGTTCCCTTGCCAGCTGCAGATCCTGTCTATGACCTACATCCTTCAAGACTTGGCCAACTTGATTAGCAATGGTGCTACTGATCCATATTTGTAATGGGCATTGAAGGCTCCCATACAGGCAACATTGTATACCCTCAATACATTCTGAATTAGATCCATCCCAGCGATATCCTGTATGCCCAACACATTGACATCCTCCCTGCTGGATTCTGACTGAAACAGCACTCATTCTTTCCAGCTATGTCATTTCTAACAATGTGGAAATGGCAGCTGATTGTTGACCCTCCACCCCACATCCATCTTTCCCCCTGCCAAATCACCTGTCAACATATTTCCTCCAGCCTTCCTTGTGACTCCAGTACAATTCAACTGTGATGACATGGGATTGGCTGCACTTTGCTGGTGAACCTTCACTGTCATCAATATTCAAAACTGAATATTGTTTGAAGAGTTGAATGCACTCATGGGTCTCTGACATCATGTGCTTTACCTTTTATACTGTCTGGTAAACCAATTCCCTCTCTTCCTGCAATAAGCCCTAGTTTTGGTATCACAACCTTTCAAAATGTGCTACCTTACTGTTGGGATGTATATCTAATAAGCCTAGGGAGGGTAGACCTGTAGTTGCTGCTTGGGAAATCGGGGGGCGCTGCGGAGCTGCTGTTTGGACTGTTTACCGAAACTGCCTGTGCAGCTGGACTACCAAGGTCAGACCAATACAATGGCAGCCTTTACTCGGAAACCTTGTTTACGAGACAGACCATCTCGTGGATACCTGCCAAGGCCGAGGCCTGTTCACAGGAGGCCTTTGTCTGTGAGAGATCACGTGTGTGAGTGATTACGTAGCGTTAGCTTAGCGAACAATATATCAAGCAGGGGTTTTTTGGAAAGATTTCAGAAGGCGCTTTCTCCAGTGAGCTGTAAACATCTCACTGTATTTTTGTGTACATCTCTCTCTCATTAAAACAGCTTATATTTTGAATCAGATCCAGTGTTTCTCTCCTTCAAACGAACACGGGGACGGTAGCCCGTCCTAACAGATTTGGTGACCCCGAACGTGTGGAGGGAGTGGAGACACGCCTGTTGGCAGGGATTGAGTGGTCGCCGAACGGCCGGCCACTTCTAATCAGGCTCGGAGGCGCCTTTTTCAAAATAGATCTCCAGTAGGGATTTGAATACGCTAAATTCTTATTTGCTCGGCGTCTCACAACTCTTTGCCAACCGAAATTGTGGGCTTGGCATCCTGAGAGAGAGTCGGACCGTTTATTTAAGAAGAAAAGTCCCCTAGGTGAAGGGTCATCCCGGCCGCGCGGTTTCTGAAAGTCCTAGGGGTGGTGAGTATTATTGTTTTGAAGAGAAAAAGTCCTCTAGGTGGGCACTGAAAGTCCTAGAGGTGGGTAGTGTTTTGTAGAGAAAAAGTCCTCTAGGTGGGCGCTGAAAGTCCTAGAGGTGGGTAGTGTGTTGAAGAAGAAAAAAAAGTGCTCTAGGTGGGCGCTGAAAGTATTGTTAGGGGTAAAACGTATAATCCCCCGCGCAAGACGATCTCGGGTAAAGCGTAGGCTTCCCCCCGCGCAAGACGATCTCGGGTAAAGCGTAGGCTTCCCCCCGCGCAAGACGATCTCGGGTAAAGCGTAGGCTTCCCCCCGCGCAAGACGATGTCGGGTAAAGCGTAGGCTTACCTCCTGCACTAATGACTGGGGAGTAAAGTATATACTTCCCCTGACCAGAGGACAGCGCTGATCGGGACAGGCTTTGTCAGGAGTCGAGGTGGTGCATTCGTGCGCCCGACACCCAGGAGTGCCATGGTGGAGAGAGAGACAAAAGACAGAGGACCGGGGACAGAGACAGGCACAGAGTTACGGACAGAGCGACTGTGTGTGTGTGTATGTGTGTGTGAGAGGGACTTTGTTTGTGAGAAAGATAGAGTCTCTGGGTGTGTAAACATCTGTATGTGTGTATAAGTATTTCTGTGTTTGTAAAAGTTTGTGAGAGAAGATGAGTTTGTGTGTGGAAGTCTGTGAGAGAAGTTTGCATTGTTGCCCTAGAGAGAGAGAGAGAGAGAGAGAGAGAGTGCATGGTGTGTGCGCCGGCAGTGTGTCTGTGTGAAAGAGAGAGACTGGCTGAAGGCATTTTCAGCTAACAAGCAGTTTAACACTTGGTGCTTTGGCTTGAATTCATCTGTTTGGTAATAGTTTTATGTTTAAAACTTGTTGTCTGTCATTTGATTCAGTGTGCTATTTTTGATTATAATTTCATGAATGCTTAACGTGATTTTCTTTCAGGATAGAATTTTAATAGATATTGAGAGAGGGAGAAAAGATTAGGTGGTATGTGATAAGGTTGATCCCCATTTTTTTTGGGAGAAATTTTTATGTTTAAATGAAAGTATTAAAAGGTGGACAGCAGGAAAATTTATTTTTGACAACAGCTTACAGTGGGAAACGACAGAGATAGTGACAAAGAAAGATAGAAACAGAAACAAGGGGGGGGCAGGCTTTTAAATCAACTATGCAAGTGAAAGAGTAATGAGGTGTTATGAAAGAAGACCCCAGAGGGCAGGAGAGGCAGAAAAGAGTTTTTGGATCTCGGCAAAGAATATTAAAAAATGTAAGGAATACTAGATTTATTGTACTCCGAGGAGTACAGGTGGGGATTGCGAGGAATCTCTCATTTCCATGACCCTAAGATTATGCATTTTTTTGAAAAAGCCTGATGAGATGCGGTTTATGCACTTTGTATGAACCTTCTTGTAAATACAGATATACATAATGTACATATTTAGAATAACAAATGATGTAAATACCAAGTAAAACTTATTACTATTTGTATTGGCAATTTTTGTGAATTTGAATATGTTCTAGTAGAAAAAGAGTTTTCCATCCAACTCTTCCAATGTTCTTATAAATATAGAAGAGACAGCAGGTAATCGTGCTCAAACTTTATCACACCAGGTAACACGTCGGAAAACAAATTAATATTCAAAAAAATATCTTGTTTAGAGTGCATCTTCCCGACTCAGGCGACTGACTGTGTGGAGTTTGCACGTTCTCCCCGTGTCAGCGTGGGTTTCCTCCGGGTGCTCCGGTTTCCTCCCACATTCCAAAGATGTGCAGGTCAGGTGAATTGACCATGCTAAATTGCCCATAGTGTTAGGTAAGGGGTAAATGTAGGGGTATGGGTGGGTTTCGCTTCGGCGGGTCGGTGTGGACTTGTTGGGCCGAAGGGCCTGTTTCCACACTGTAAGTCTAATCTAATCTATCTTTATTGGATAGGGTCCAAAAAGCTTGAAATATCTATATTGTAGGAATAAAGACAATAATGCAACTAAATTAATATGGAATTTAGTAATCTGTGATGAAATACAAACTGATTTTAATAATTAATGTTCTAAATTACTAATTGTTGATTCAATTTCAAAATAAAATATTAAAGCTGCAGTCACTGCAGGTAAGGATTATAAGCGAAGCAATTTCCAGTCCAGAGATTAGAGTATTTGTATTGTGGGATTTGGCTATAGCTCAGACACTCTATTTTGCGTGAGTAAAGTTTTTAAAACATTACAAGACAAAAAAAAACTTTGATCTTTGGTATAATTCCTGAACCTATAAAGTTCCCTTTTATGTCCTCCCTGTGTCAATTCATAGCAAGTACAACTTCCAAATAAATTGTGAATATGTTTTAATGTATAAATACTGCATGGTCTGGGCAGTCATTGACTTCCAATTTTTTTTCTCTCTGGTTTCCATTGCCACCGGGGTGGAATTGCTTGTGGTTTATAATGATTTTTTTCAAGGGATTTCTGTTTGCACAGCCGGCAGTTTGATTGCTTTTCTCAAGTGGGTGTGAATTTCTGTGATTTTTTTCCCCATAGACTGGGGCAGCCAGGTGTGTGTGTGTGTGTTTTTTCTATTGGACGAGGAACTCCCATTCAGCAATGGAGGGCTCTGATTGGCTAGGGAACTCCCATTGAGTTTAATTCACAGTTGTATAAGCGACATTGAGATATTTTTAAAATTAAAACAATATAGAGCCAAAATATGTAGTGCCCTGGACCCAGTATTATGTTGACAGTGACTTCATGGTCAAGTTGCAGACAGAGTTCTTTTTTCTTTTCACCAAAATAACAATCTCAAGTTTCAGAACAAACAGAGACAGATAAAGAAAAATGGAAGGTGAAAAGAGACAAAGGGAAGAGGAAGCAAGAGTGAAGGATAGATAGAAGGATTGCGAGAAATAAGGGTTAGGGGTAAGGAGATTCACAAAGGACTGTGCAAACAGAGAGAGAGCGCGTGTATAGCTAGCAAAACATTTAACCCTTTGTGATTTGGTTTGAATGCACATTTGTTTGTTGGTGATTGAATGAGTAAGTTTTGTTTCTAGAGCTTGAGTTCCAGGACTGCTGTTTAAAGTGATTTCGTTTTATGTTAACTTAACATGATTTAGATGCATCTGTTTGCTTGGTGATTGAATTCTTGTTTTTTGTTTCTAGAGCTTGAGTTCCGGGACTGCTGTTTAAAGTGATTTCTTTTTATGTGAGCTTAACATGATTTTTTAAGGCTAATAACTTCTGTTCTTTTATGAGTCATGACTCCCTAACTACTTTTCTTACTAACCTCTTTTATTTTTACATAAAAGCAATATATGAAGGACAGTCGAAGTTTCGTTCGACAGTGGGTAGTTGTAAAAACGAAAGTTTCCATGGTTATTATCTGTGACCTTGGATTCGACCATTGTGCATGCGTTAGAAGTCTTTAACTTGAATTGACAAATTGTTGTAAGACAGCTCTGATTATTTTTACGACCTAAAGTATTGTAATTGAGAAATGATTGGTCAGGAGTACATAAGAAAACTAATTTTGGATCTAAATTAGGGGACTAAATCTGGACGATTACAGTGGATTTCAAAATTGGGAACTGTATGCATTTTACATTTTAAATATTAAACACTGAATAAATGGACGTAAATATATAAATATGTTTACAAGTTAGGAACAGGCCTTAAAGTTAGTCAAGCATGAATTGATAAATTGGTGTTTGAGCATATGGGAAGATAGGAACATTGGAAAATTTCTTAAAAGAAAGAAACAGGGAAGAACATAACAACTTGTCCCCTTCGGGAAGTGTTGATAGGGGACAAGGAGATTGGGTTTGTGTGTGACCCCCTCACCAGTGGGGAGGTCGGAACATTTAAAGGGAAATGACGGTCCTGGTTGAGAATCCGATAGGATTGTCAGAACAAATTAATTTATTTTTGAGGCCCAGTCTGTATTTGTGGGCTGAGTTAATGTCTATTTTGAATATACTATTTACTGCGGGAGAAAGGAGACTTATATGGGGATGCTGGATAGGGAAAGATACGGAAGATAGAAGAGTGAAGTGGGATAAATCCATTAAATGAATTGTTAGGAGGGGCACAGAAAGTGTTTGTAAAGAGAGAAAGGGCGAGCGACAGGAGCAGAATGCGTAAATGATGGTAGCTGCGGTTGATGAGGTAATTAGGAGAAGAATGCAGCCAAAAGTGAGCAACCGGAGCGGCGAGTGATAGCATGTAGGGCAGAGAAGAAAGGGAGTAGGGAGAGACATGGAGGAGCACTTGATAGAGAGTTTGAGCGACAGGGGCAGAGACGAAGGTCTCCACAGGCAGGATGCCATTATTGTGGAAGGATAGGGCATTTTGGGCGGGAGTGTCCTGATCTATAAAGGGAAGAAAGAGCCATTCTGTTTATGATTTTGATAACGACAGGGAGGGGAACAACAACTGGCATCATTTCTGAGCAGTCAGGGGTTAAAAAACCCAGTCATAGATTGGCTGAATAGCACATTCGGTAGATGGGGATCTGTGCTGGGACAGCTGGCCCTTGGTTTATGCATTTCTGTTGCTATCTTTATTACCTGTGGTTGTTGTTGTATACCATGTATCAGGACGCTTGTGACACGAACGATCGACCATGCCCTGACGGGAAAGGATGACCCCCACCCGCATACCAGGCAGCGGTGCTGGAGGAGCCTGTGATGGGGGCACCCCAAGGAAAGATTACGGGATCGGTATCAGAGGGAATGGAGGAGATATGCCTGAGAGAGAAGCGCGGGACAACTTATGATTTTACTTTATAACTGTATCTCTCATTTCTAATCCTTCCCATATTAGGGCCTCAGAATGTGAGGGCTGAGGTGCAGAGACCCCCTAGTTGTGTATTTTTTTTTTCCTTTCCCGTTCAAATTGACAACAGGTAAATTTGTGCTTTTATGCTGCAGTTAGAGATTGTGAAGTGCTATATGCCTCGAGACTCAAGAGACTATTGTTCACTCAAGAGATTCCTAGCCATCATCTGGTATTCCTAAATGGCTTCGATTGGTCTCGAAAGCCACTGCTCACAGTAATAAGCCAGTTGCCACTGCCTGTGTCCGTCCTTAACGTCTGTGAAATGGATGTGGGTTTTTATTGGCCAGTGATGATGACTGGTAAGCCAGTGACGGGTAAGATTCCTCGAGCGAGGAACAACCTAAGACAGGCACAGCCGTGCATTGGCCTTCAGAATAGTGGCCTGTGGTCATGTGGTTTTAACAGATGCCTGGCTTTCGCATCCGTGTCGGGAATCTGATTAAGTTTCTGGCTTGCAAAGCAGCTTGATAGAAGGAAAATCGTGCACTCGGTAAATTGTATTCACAGTATTTTTGACAAATGATAATGCCAGTTTTGTGGCAGCTTCCAGAACCGACTTAACAACAAACCTTTGGGAAGGAGAGAAAGCTCATTGAATCCTATTACAAAAGATTTGACACGATGTCAGTAGTTTAAAATTATTTTAGGATGTCATGATATAATACGACCGATTTTAATGAGTAGTTGTACAATTAGGTGTTCTTTGGACAACAGACCTTCATTCTGCAGGCATCCTAACTCATCCACTTTGTGTTTTCCCTGGTTGTCTTCCTTTTGTTATCATGCTCAGTTTCACTTTTTTTTATCGTTTGTTAGTTTTGAGATACCTTTTTGTAGTTGTTTTCTTTAAAAGAAATAACCTATATTTGCCTACTAATTGTTAATTTTTGCTTGTTGCTTGTTTTGTAGCGGTATACTGCTTAGGGGCCCCTTCACCCTGAACTAATGCGTCCCTAGAACCGGTCGGCCTGGTTGAGATAACGTGTTCGGAGAAGCCAAAGGGACATTTGGGGGGCGTCCGCCGACACACCCGGCCCCGGTTGCCGCGCGACATTGCGTTTGTAGCGGTATGGGTTGATGTGGCCTCAGTAGAGGCCAAGGGAGGGAGTGTTGGGATGTATATCTAATAAGCCTAGGGAGGGTAGACCTGTAGTTGCTGCTTGGGAAATCGGGGGGCGCTGCGGAGCTGCTGTTTGGACTGTTTACCGAAACTGCCTGTGCAGCTGGACTACCAAGGTCAGACCAATACAATGGCAGCCTTTACTCGGAAACCTTGTTTACGAGACAGACCATCTCGTGGATACCTGCCAAGGCCGAGGCCTGTTCACAGGAGGCCTTTGTCTGTGAGAGATCACGTGTGTGAGTGATTACGTAGCGTTAGCTTAGCGAACAATATATCAAGCAGGGGTTTTTTGGAAAGATTTCAGAAGGCGCTTTCTCCAGTGAGATGTAAACATCTCACTGTATTTTTGTGTACGTCTCTCTCTCATTAAAACAGCTTATATTTTGAATCAGATCCAGTGTTTCTCTCCTTCAAACGAACACGGGGACGGTAGCCCGTCCTAACACTTACATAGTTCTGAAATCCAAGCTCAGACTGTTGCAATTGTAGACACTTCCTGAAGAAATGGCTACCCGTGACATCGAATGTTTCCTCAATTCCCGCATAGCACAGAAAATGTACTCTGAATGTTGCAGCACTGCTACCATTCTTCTATGTGCCAACAAATAGCTTTATTATTGCTTATCAGTAGTAATAAAGTTTAACAAATATGAATAATCCCTCCTATTATTAACCAAAGAAATAGGATCATGAGTAGGCAGATCAACCTCTTAAGCCCGCTCTACCATTTGATACAATCATGATTGCCCTCATCTCAGCCTCATCTCCACTTACCTGTCCTCTCTCCATAATCCTGCAACCTATTACACATCTATCTCCTCCCTAAATTAACTTAATGTCCCAGCAACTAGTATATTCTAGGATCATGAATTCCAGACAGACAATCTTTTGAGGCCAATAATTTCTCCTCATACTTGTTTTCAATCTGCTACTCCTTATCCTGATAATGTGACCTAATACAATATAATTTACTATTGAATATATAATCATTCCAGATTGCTCCATATTAGGAAACATTCTTTCTATGTCTACTTTGTCAATCCCGTTAGCATTTATAAATCTCAATTAGATTTCCTCTCATTGTTCTAAACTCCTGAGAGTTTGGGAAAAACTGATCAATGTCTTCATAAAACAACCCTCTCACCTCTGGAATGAATCTAGTGAACCTCCTCTGAACAACCTCCAACTCCACTACATCCCAAATTTGTGTGTAAAACTCCAGACGCAGTCTCACTGAAGCCTTCTACTACTGAAGCAACAGTTCCCTACTTTCATACTCTATTCTTTCAGCAATACATGACAAAATTCTATTTGCTTTCTTTATTACTTGCTGTACCTACAGACTAGCTTTCTGTGATTCATGCATAAAGACATCCAGATTCTTCTTCACTGAAACACTCTGAAGTTCCAATTACAACATTTAAAAGGCATTTGGATGGGTATATGAATAGGAAGGGTTTGGAGGGATAGGGGCTGGGTGCTGGTAGGTGGGACTAGATTGGGTTGGGATATCTGGTCGGCATGGACGGGTTGGACTGAAGGGTCTGTTTCCATGCTGTACATCTCTATGACTCTATGACTCTCTTTAAATAATGAGTTGCCTTTCTCCTTCTCTGACCAAAATAACCTCATACTTATCCAAGTTAACCCTCATCTGCTGAACTTTGGCCCATTTACCTAACTTATGCATAGTCATTTGAACATTTCTTATTTCTTCATTGTAAATTAATTTCCCATCCATTTTAATGTCTCAAGCAAATTTGGCCAAAGTACTCTCTATCCCTGCATCCAAGTTATTTATACCGATCGTAAGTAATTGGTGCTCAAAGTACTCTCTATCCCTGCATCCAAGTTATTTATACCGATCGTAAGCAATTGGTGCTGAACCCTGTTGTATCCCACTAGTTACATCTTGCCTAACTAAAAAAGACCCATTTACCCTGACTCCCTGATTTTTGTTGGTTATCCAATCCTCTTCCAAGCTAATAAATAACACCAACCCCTTGGATATTCACCTTTTGTGCAGCACCTTATCAAATGTTTTCTGGAAGACCAAGTGTACAACACCTACAACATCCCCATAATCCATATTACTTGTTAGATCTTAAAGTTCTCTCATAAATTGGTCATTCAAGACTGCCATTCACAAAACCCTGCTGACTCGGATGGATTGGATTTTGACTTTCCAAATGTCCTGTTCTTACTTAAATGCATCTGAACAATTTTGTAATTACATATGTTAAACAACTGGCCTGTAATGCCCTATTTTCTGTCTCCCTCCCTTTTTGAGCAAGAGTGTTCTAATAGCATTTTTAAAATCGTTTACAACCTTTCCTCCATCTATGGAATTTTGGAGTATCATGACCAATGGATCCATTATCTCAGCAGCCACTTCTTTTACAATGCTGAGATGTAAACCATAAGACCCTTGGGCCTTGTCTACCTTCTATCTCAATAGTTGCTTGGTAGTTTTTCCTTATTGACGATGATTTTACGTTCCCCCCTTACCATAATCTCTAAATTACCTGTTACCATTGGCATGGTCTTCACTACCATTTGGTCTTATCAGGAAAGGTTGAGGGACTTAAGGCTGTTTCCATTAGAGAGAAGAAGGTTGAGAGGTGACTTAATTAAGACATTTAAGATAATCAGAAGATTAGATAGGGTGGATAGTGAGAACCTTTTTCCTCAGATGGTGATGGCTAGCACAAGGGGACATAGCTTTAAATTGAGGGGTGGTAGACATAAGACAGATGTCAGAGGTAGTTTCTTTGCTCAGAGAGTAGTAGGGGTGTGGAATGCACTACCTGCAACAGTAGTTGTCTTGCCAACTGTAAGGGCATTTAAATGGTCATTGGATAAACATTTGGATGAAAATGGAACAGTGTAGGATAGATAGGCTTCAGCTTGGTTCTACAGGTCAGTGCAATATCAAAGGCCTGCCCTGTAATGTTCTATATTCTGCTTTAAAACCAAAGCATAATATTAACTTAGTTACCCTGCCATTTCTGTGTTCCCCATTATTTACACCCCAGTCTCATTCTCAAAGGAACCAACATTCACTTTTGCCACTCTCTTTCCCTTTACATATGTACAAAATAGTCAAGTTTTGCGAGGTGAAAATGAAGATTGCAGATGCTGGTGATCAGAGTCAAGAGTGTGGTGCTGGTAAAGTACAGCAGGTCAGGCAGCATCAAGGAGAAGGAGAATAGACGTTTCGGGCAAAAGCCCTTAATTAATTTTTGCTGTCCATTTTCATATTTCCCATTAGTTTCGGTTCATAATTCATCTTTGTGCATTTTATGACTTTTTTAGTAACCCATTGTTGACCTTGAATAGTTTCCCAATCTGCTCGGCTGCCACTCACCTTTGCAATTTAGTATGCCTTAATTTTTGTTTTTATGTTATCTTCAACTTGCACACACAGCCACTGATGCTTTCCCCCCCTCTTACAATCTTTTTTCCTTTCTGGAATATATTTTACTTGGCAGCAATTTCATATCTGCAAATGTGTTGCTGGTCAAAGCACAGCAGGCCAGGCAGCATCTCAGGAATAGAGAATTCGACGTTTCGAGCATAAGCCCTTCATCAGGAATTTCATATCGCCTTAAACATCATCGACCTTCCTACATATTAGTCATTCCACCCAGTTCACTAGGGCCAGATCTATCCTCATGCCTAGATAGTTTGCTTTAACTCCCAGAACACTAGTGTGGAATTTCAGTTTCTTGCCCTCCAACTAAATTTGAAATTCTAGCATGCTATGATCCTTCTATTCAAGAGGATCATTCACAATGATATCATTAATTAATCCCGCTTCATCACATAATACCAATTCCAGAACACCCTCCTTATCCTACTCATATCCTAAAGTTGGTCCCCCTGCAATGACTTAGTAATCACCATCAAATCAAATACAGTTTACTCTATTTGTACTATTAACTTCTTAATTTTATTCCAAATCTTCATGCAAACAGATACAATACCTTTATGTTTGCTCTATTATTACATTTGTGACAATGCTGTCTCTTTAAAAAGGTTGTCCTAGTTTCTTTTTTCAAGAGAGTTTGTAAAGGCAGAGGTACCAAACTGTCTAGTTGAACATTGGCAGAGGCGTGGTCAGGTCTCCCAGTTCAGGTCTCTTCTAGTTTGGTTTAGCTGTGGCAATCACAAGATGCTGGAAGATTGCAAGCTTCAGTGAAGATTCCTGACTAACTCTCTCTCCGAAATCTCTTTGGAGGTTCTTCCTTCCTGCCAGTAAGAATCTGATTTTCAATTTACCTTTCTTCCAAGGGCTGTGTTCAGAGGATGCTATTGGATTGAAACAGCTTCTTCGTTAATTTATTGTATCGGGTTGGCTATGCTTTCCAATGCTTAAATTACTCTGAATTCTGTTTTCTTTTGTGTTTCAACTGAAGAGTTTAAATAAATTCTGTTTTGCGTAAAGCCGAGTAGTTGACCAGCTGCATTATGCCTGGAATATCCACTTCACATCTGCCTAGAAAATAAGGAAGAGTTGGGGTCTAAACTACCTTCTGAAAATATTTTGTTGGGGAGGGGTTGGGGTCTGGCCCGGTCCATAATACATTTCCCTCCTCTTAAACAGTTTCTTGATGTGATATAATATTCACACATTCTGTCCTTTACTTTTCATTAGGAACAATAGACTCGTTACTAACTTGCATTCCTGACTTCTCCTTTAATTTTAATGTTCTAATTTTCCATGCAAATGAAGACCCCTCCCTACTATTCAGTTAAAGCCCTACCAATAGGGACTAGCCTACAGGCATTCAGTCAACTGCAATTGTGGTAATAATCTTAAATAAGCGTACAAGGTTGGATTCCCCAGCTACACATTATGTGTTCAAAGTATATGTATTAGATAAGGTGAATAGGTTATACACCCCAGTTATATTAGTTCAGATGGTTGAATACAGGAGTTATAGTGTTTCCCTGAAGTTAGGGATGATGCAGCAACATAAACAGGGAACTAGTTTACTTCTCAAATAAATACAAGAATCTTTCCAGAATCAGATTTGAAAGAGGAGATTCAGCTGTTGGAGTCTGTTGCTGCTGGAACTAGCTGGGTATGGGTGTTCAAAGCAGATTGTTTCAAAGCTTCCAAAACTGCATAATTGAAGGTTTTCGAAATGCAGAGGAATTCATCATGTGACAATGCGTATAGGTGAGTCTTTTGGATTAACAAGAGACTTTGTTCATTGTTACTTATCTCTGAAAGTCAAGGTTTATTTCATTTCTAGCTGTTTTTGTAACAGCAGAATATAAGACTATTTCAGAAACACAAAGAAAATACAAACAAAGCTGTATCTCAGCTGTAAGAAACACCTTAACACAAAAAAAATCAAAACAAAGATTCAACCTGTTTCCTGACATTGTCCATCACACAGACTCAATTCCAGAGAAATGTCATTATTTTATCATTTTTTAAATCTTGATTCAAATGAAGATTTCCAGTTTATTTTTCTTGTAGACTGGAGATAATTTTAGGAGTTCTTTCATGTTGGAGGTGATAAACCTCACAAAGCATTGATTGCCCCATCATCCTGAGTTTTAACTTAAATATTCCAGTTCCAAGCTCTCTTGATTTTGATGCTCAAGAAATTAGAAACCACTTTTACTGAGGTGACTGATTACCCTGAACTGAACTGGAAAGACTTGGTTCTCATCTTGGGAGAAGTATTACTCTTCTGAATTAAACTATTTGATCTTCTAAACAAAACTTCTGTTCTGAGGTCAAACCTAAATCAATTGCTTAAATGCGTTTCCTCTTCCTGTCATAAACCCAACAGTATGTGTATTTGACCCACTAACATTGTAGGGTTTCTCAGTGTCATTCCAATTTTGGGACTGGGCAGTGGTCAGTCCTGTGGTCATTTTAAACCAGTTCAGAGATTACTGCTAAAGCTGTTGAGAGCATCATTCAGAGGCTTGAGCTGTGATTAGTTGGCCTGCCCTCACAAGGTCAATCCCAGGAATAGATCATGATCAGGCCACAGGGTGTGTGCCGTATCAGGGGAACGTCTGTGCTTTGTTGGGAAAGTGGGAAACTCTAGTGTAGGAATGGGATGAACTGGTCAAGCTCTCTTGGAATAACCTGTTGCTATTCAAATCCATCCGTGACAGGACACTATTAAGTCAGAATGTAGGTATGTGAAAGTGAGGTTCTGTGCACTGAATGTAGCCACACTTCAACCATGATGAATCAAGTTAAAAATCACACAACACCAGGTTATTGTCCAACAGGTTTAATTGGAAGCACACTTGCTTTCGGAGTGACACTATCACCTGATGAAGGAGCGTCGCTCCGAAAGCTAGTGTGCTTCCAATTAAACCTGTTGGTCTGTAACCTGGTGTTGTGTGATTTTTAACTTTGTACACCCCAGTCTAACACTGGCATTTCCAAATCATGATGAATCAAGCTATTTCACACTCAGTGTAACTATGATGAGTTGAACAGCACTTGTCAAAACTGAATATGAAGTTACTGAACTTTCCACTATAGTTACAATCAGGCAGTCCTGGGCAACTTCACACCGACATAAAGAAAATCTGGTCACATGGAAATTAATCATTATGAATATTGTCACACTGAATGGGATCTGGATCGGGTTAGACTGAATATGCCATACTGTATTGGACTGGACAATGTTGAATTTAAACATACATTTGAAGCCCACAGTCAGCATAACAGGTCAGCTTTGGACCTGTACTCTCTGAGTGGATTTATGTCAAAGTTGACTAGTTTACACTGAAGTCACACACACTAGTGAGGGCAAGGGGACACCAAATGCCAAACATTGTGTGTTCACATTGATTGCAGTTGTGCAGTAATGAACGCATTCATGCAAATTGAACCAGTCTGTCTCAAATGTATCCAACTTGAAAGGACCACATTTGTACCCAGCATGATCACAATGCCCACTGCATGTGGTGTGTAGCCATTCCTAAATGGACCTGCAGATAATGAATACAAATAGATTTGGTTACAGTTTCAAAGAGATTTGGCACTATTTTACCCATGATCATGATTATGAGCATGAACTTGGCTTCATTTCCTATGAGGACCATATAGCCCTGGTCAATTATACCTTGTACAGAAACCACTCAGATCAGCACACACGGAATTAACATTCACTTCTGCCCTTGCAACTGACTGCCAGCATGACATTCATTACTAATATGAGGCCTAGGGCCTGCTCAAGAGGGCATGCATTTTGCCAATGGCACTAACAATGCCATGGTTGATGCAAGTGATTCTCTTTACTGGATTTCTGGACATGAACCTGATTTCAATTTTAACTGCAATTTGGAATAAAAATGCCAATGTCTAAAATCATGACAATGTATATTAAGAGCATGCTGCAAACTAGATTGAAGAATATTCAATTTTTGTTCTTATATGTAAATACCTCCTATAAAGTAAATAAAGTAAGAGGTTCACTGGATTCCATGTTCACAGACTTGTGTTCAGGATTTGTAGCTCAGTTAGACAGTTGCTTGTGGGAATCCAAGATGGCGGCATCCTGTTAGGATTGCATTTGATGGGCTCCACAACACTGACCCGACAGGGCTAGAACCCGTCCCAGTCACTTTACTGTGAGTAAAAACACAGTAAAGGAGCTAGAAACTTGATAAAAGTGACTTGCCTTTGTTCTTGCAGCTGGAGAATGCCAAACAAAAGGTAGAAGCTTGCCCAGGACTGGGGCTACAGCCAAGCTCCCTTAAGCAGAGGGCTTGTTTACTCACCAGACCCCTGGCTGAGGAGCTGGCCAAATCTTGTGAGGTCCTGGGGAAGAAGATCGAAGAAAATATCAAAGAGAATCTGGCTCCTGTATCTGCCATGCTTCTGGACCTGGGAAAAAGGACCGATGAACTCGAGTGCCGAGCTGCAGGCGTAGACTGACTCCTTCAAGAGGCGGATTGAAGCCCTGGAAATACAGGTCAGTGGTCTGTCAGATCTGGTAGATGATCTCAAAAACAGGGGCAGAAAACAGAAACTGCGCATTGTTGGCATACTGGAGAGGACGGAAGGTGAGAGACTGGTGGAATTCTTTGAGAAGTAGTTCCCAGAATTCCTTAGTTTGGAGGCTGAGAAGGGAAGGATAACAATTGATACAGCCCACCAGATCGTGATATGAAAGCCAAGTATGGAGCAGCATCCACACCCTGTCCTGACAAGGTTCCATCATTATAAAGACAAGCAGAGGGTCAAGGAAGCCTCTAGAGCCCAGGGAAGGGATCCAAGGGCGTTAGTGTGTGGTGGCTCCAGGGTCATGTTCTTTCAATGCTTCTTGGTGGCAGTAGTCCAGAAAAGGAAGTTCTACGATGGTGTCAAGAGGAAATTGAGAGAGCTTGGGATCCAGTATTCTTTAAGATATCCAGCAGTGCTTCAGATCAATCATAATGGATGCATACATTTGTTCAACTCACCAGAGAAAGCAAAGAACTTTGTGGATACATTGACTTAAGTGGAACGGCCGAATAGACATAGAGGGTGGAGCTGTTTGTGTTCGTTCTTCTTTAAAAAGAACATGATGGAGTCTCCCTTCTGGTAATAAGTTGTGCTAAATGATATCTGGAATGGATAGAGTATTTATCTTTCATCTTTAAGTTAGGCGAAGGCAAGGGTGACATGCATATTTATTTTTTAATTTTCTTGTCTATACTACTGATCTTGCTCTTTGTGGTTTGTTTTTTTCCTACCAGGTTGCCGGTATATGTGGCACGACCCTAGCTGGTAGGAATTGAGAGAGTGGTTAGGATGGTTAGTAGGGGTGTAGGGTGTGTAGGTGCCCCCTTTGAATAGGGGGGTAAATTTCTACAATCAGTGATTTTGGCGATTTTTTGTTTTTCTGATTTTGCTGTATATAGTTTTTGTAAGTTTTGTAGATTTGTTCACTGTAGCTATTTTAGTCTATGTAGTTTTGGGGTTTTGTGGATTTTTTTGCATTAAAACCCAGCGATCTATAGCTCAGGTTCTTACTCTCTGGAGTCTAAATGGTGCTACAGATCGTAATGGTAAAGGACGAGTTTAAATGGTGAACCTGGAATATTAAGGGGAGTCATTCGTCAGTCAGGAGGAAGAAAGTACTTTACAGTCTTAAAAGGGAGAAGGTGGATGTTGCCTTATTACAAGAAACACACCTGGATTGGTCATCATTCGACTCTTAATTGCAGATTTTTTTATTGAATTCAAATTCTGCTATCGCCACCCGCATAACAGTATAAATTAAGTCCCATTTTATTATAGCCCCTGTTCCTGTGGGTGAATTCTCAGTGTTGTCACAGTGTAAGTAAAGTTCTATTATGTTCTTGACTTTGACAGCAATCCAATAAAAAAAAGAGAATTAAAGCATTAAATAAGTCTTTACTGAATTTACTGAACCATTTTATGGGACATTACAGGACTTTAAGAAGCACCCAGATGTTGGCAGATATACAAACAATGGTAAAGTTTCTCTCCACTGGAGGATCAATATTGTGCCTAACTCATAGAACACAGTGTTTGTGTTATCGGTCTCTGACACTCACTGTTTCAGGGGGGGCTCTCCTCTCCACGCTAACAGCTGTTGCTAATTCTAAATTGAAGATTGTTGAGTGTGGGATTTTCTCCTGCTCCCAACACTCAATCAAACAGTTCCCATCTTCACTGATTTCTCCCCACTGAGAGAAGACTCCTAATCTGTGAAATCTCTTGTATCTAAATGTGTCAGATTCTTATTTCAAAAATCAAAATAGAATAAAATTAATCATTTATCCAAACAATGCAATGTGACGGGGAAGGCTTGGTACAGTGTGAAGGCTACATCTCTGAAAATGACTTCAAAATTTGTTAATCATGCATAGATCCACATTGACCATTCCAGGGGATTATCATGTGAAGAACTCAGATTGACTACTTCATGCTATCCAGAAGATACTCTGTAAAGTCAGAGATATGATAATTATATATTTACCTCCCTCTGTTTGGTGATAGTTTGAACAAGTTGACCAACAGTCAAAATTTCACAAACTTCATCGAAAATTAGCCAGTGTGAATTGCCAGTCAGATATATTTGTTAATTTCCACTGTTATTGTTTGTACTTTCTTACCTGCTTCAATATGTTCTATATTTTTTGATGATGTTAAAAGGTTTTGCATATCTTTTGCATGTGACAAAGGGCCACATGAAAGATTATTGCATGAAATACAACACATGATATGGGGGTAACATAGTAACATGAAGAGAACATTGGTTGCCTGGTAGAAAATATAGTATCCATAAATGGGCTTTGTTTTCTAACTTACTGGATGTAATGACTAGTAGAATCCCTAGAATATGGAAACAGGCCATTTGGTCTAACAAGTACATAACAACGTTTTGAGGGTATCTCACCCAGACTCACCCCTATCCCTGTAACCCTTCATTTCCCATGCCTAATCCACCTAGCCTGCACATCCCTGGATACTATGGGCAATTTAGCATAGCCAATCCACCTAACCTGCACATCTTTGAACTGTGGGAGGAAACCAGAACACCCGGAGGAAACCCGTGCAGACATGTGACAAGGGGCCACATAAATCACAATTGCATGACACTGTGATCATTTGCTATAAATTCTGAGTCTTATGATCCTGCTCCACAGCTACCTGGTGAAGGAGTAGCGCTCTGAAAAATACTACTTCCAAATTAACCTGTTGGACTATATCTTGGTGTTGTGTGATTTTTAAGTTATTATGTGGGTATAAGTAATTAAGAAGGTTAATGAATGCAATCCTTTATTATGAGAGGAACCGAACATGTTGAACATGCATCCCTTTTTCTGCCTGATGCTTTCTCTTTCTCTGAGCTCCATCTCATCATATCTGCCCATTTCCATCCCTTTATCCACCCCCTCTCTGTCTTCAGCATATGTACCATTTTATCTAGCTAGCTATCAGTTTTAAAGAAGAGTCCCTGGACTCGAAACATTGGCTCTGCTTTCACTGCGCAGAAATTACCAGACTTGCTGAGTTTCTTCAGAAATTTTTGTTTTTGATATTATAAATGTAAGCGTGTAATGCTTTTGTTATACAGAGCATTGTAACTACCTATCTTAGATGTAATATGTACTTTTGATCTCCTTGATGACAGTGATAGAATGGGGATTTACGATACCATGAGGGTGTGAATTGTAGTTAAGTATAATTCTGCTGTAGCTGATAGCTCAGTAAAGCACCTCACGACTGCCCCGTTTGGAGTTGCTAGATCTGCTTGTCTTCAATCCATCCAGCACAGTGGTAGTGGGAGGCAACAGAATGGAGGGTCTCTCCAAAGTGAAGACAGGAATTTGCAGAAATCATTCTTTGTAATCATGTCATGGACAGATGGATCTGCAACAGATTGACAGGTTAGAATGAGATCTAATTGATTTTTTCCTTCTTACTCGTTCCCTCACTGCAGCACCTATGTCCTTTAAGACTTGGCCAACTTGATTAGCAATGGTGCAACTGACCTACTGTTGGTGATGAACAATAAAGTCCCTCACTCAAAGTCCATTCTATACCTTTGTCACTCTTAGAACATTCTGAATCAGATCCATCCCAGCATCTATGCCCAAGAGACATTGACACCCTACATACTAATTTCCATTCTAGATTCTGACTGAAAAACCACTTTCCTTTCCTAGCTGTGTTATTTCTGCCAATGTGGCTTATTGTTGACCCTCTACCCCATATCCACCTTTTCCCCTATCAGATCACAGAGCACTTAAGAAAGATACAGGGTGAAAAAAAACCTATGCTGAAAATGTGTTGCTGGTTAAAGCACAGCAGGTTAGGCAGCATTCAAGGAACAGGAAATTCGACGTTTCGGGCCAGAGCCCTTCATCTACTACTGAAAAAAACCTATGGCTATTAAAACCAAAAGTGTAATTATCAATTCACGTGAGTGTTAGAGTACAGTGAATACCTGCAATCAGGAGTTAACATTAACATTATTTCAGATAGCTGAATACAAGAGTTGGAGTGTTTCATTGAAGTCAGAGATGATGCAGCAATTTAAATAGGAAACTAGTTTACTTCTCAAACAAATCAAAGAATCTTTCCAGAATCAGATTTCAAAGAGAGGGTTTAGCTGTTGGAGTCTGTTGCTGTCTTTGCTGGTGGAACCAGATTGATATGGATGTTAAAAGCAGATTGATTCAAAGGTTCCAAAATTGCATAATTGGAGCTTTCCAAAATGCAGATGAGTTTACACTGAAGTCACACATACTAAATAGGGCATGGGGACTCCTTAATGTTGCATGTTCACAATTAATGCAATTGTGGAGTAATGGACTCATTCACCCAGATGAGGCCAGTCTATCTCAAATGTAACCAAATTGAAAGGACCACATTTGCACCCAGCATGATCATGGTGACCCCTGCATGTGGTTTGTAACCATCCCTATTTGGACCTGCACATAATGAATATAAACAGAATTGGTTACATGTTCAGAGAGATGAGGCATCATACTACACATGATAATGATCCATTATGATCATGTTTAAGAGTGAAAAGTTAGCTTCATTTCCAATAAGGGCCATTATAACCCAGAGCTGAAAATGTGTTGCTGAAAAAGCGCAGCAGGTCAGGCAGCATCCAAGAAGCAGGAGAATCGACGTTTCGGGCATGAGCCCTTCTTCAGGAATCCAGCAACACATTTTCAACTCTGATCTCCAGCATCTGCAGTCCTCACTTTCTCCCATTATAACCCAGGTCAATTATACTGTGTACAGACCCCTCAGGTCAGCAATAATGGAATTAACACTCACTCACTTCCATCTTTGCAACTGATTGCCAGCATAACATTTGTTGCTAATATGAGGCGTAGGACTTGTTCAAGAGCTCCAGCAGAGTTAGGATGGCCCTAACAATTGACGCATGTGATGGTTTATCCTGGATTTCTTCCATTTATGAATGTGAGTTTAATTTTAACTGCAATTTGAAATAAAAGCATTTAAATACCATTATTATTTAAAACATGGCACTGTATATTAAAATTTTGCTGCAAACTAGATTGAAGAATATTCCATTTTTGTTCTTATTTTTATAAACATCCTATATGGTAAACAAAATAATGGAAATCAATGTTCACAGATTTGTCTTCAGGAGATGTAAGTCAGTTAGACAGTTGGTTGTGACAGGGAGAAAGTGAGGACTACAGATGCTGGAGATTTGAGTTGAGAGTGTGGTGCTGGAAAAGCATAGCAAGAATCGATGTTTCGGGCATAAACCCTTCATCAGGAATGAGGCTTGTGTGTCTGGGGGCTGAGAGATAAATGGGGGGGGGGGCACTGAGGTAGCTGAGAATGCAATAGGTAGACAAAGGTAGGGGAGAAGATGACAGGTCAGAGAGGAAGGTGGAGCGATAGATGGGAAAGATAAGTCAAGATAGTGGTGCTGAATTGGAGGCTTGGAACTGGGATAAGGTGGGGGAGGGAAAATGAGGAAACTGGTGAAATCCACATTAATCGGGGTCCCAAGGTGAAAGATGAGGCGTACTTCCTCCAAACATGGGGCGGTTAGGGTTTGGCAATTCTCCTCCTCCAGATGCTACTTGACCTGCTGTGCTTTTCCAGCACCACACTCTGGATACAGTTGGTTGTGACAGGAATACATTGAACTGAAAATGAGGATAATAAATTGTAGGAAATCATCCAGAGAGTTCTTAATATAAATGATCCAGGAACAGCCTGATCTGCTTCAGGAGATTGTGGTGATAAGGAAGATTGTTTTTTAAAAAAGATGCATTTCCTCTCCTCTTGGAAGTGGTAGGAGCTGGGCCAGACCAAAGGAATGCAGTCCAAGCTTTCGAAGACGGTGAATGTAGAATTATGTTTAGACCGCTTAAAACGTTCCCATTGCAAAAACAAATTGCAGTGAATGCCACATGGAGACCTAAAACTTGTCCTACACAATCCGCCCCAGAGTCACTATGCCTGATCCTGATTGCCTGTTGGCACAGATGAAAGCTCAGGCCTGAGTGATTTAATGTGAAAAAGTACATAAATATGCTTCAACGTATCTCAATTTGTCCCACGGTGTCATTTTTTTTTAAATTATAAAAATACCTCAACCATTTTATTCACGTGCGGTTGCCTTTGCCCGTGACCTGTTTGCAGTTTATTCAGAGACGAAGGACACCGCTCCAGTTAGCAGTCAGTTCCTCACTGTTGTTACTGCGAATTGTTGCCACTGCCAATGAATAAGGGAAAATGATGTCCCTTAGCCGCGAATACCCCTGTTTCTATCCGGACATGTAAATCCAGGCAAAGTTACTGTCCTTTAGTGAGGCAAGGTAATTGGGATCATTGTATTGTCTCTGGCTATTTGTGTGCCCTGACTCGCTCTCCTCCAGTATCCAGATAGTTATTATTTTTCATTAAAAACGTAACTGATGCCATTCTATCGTCTCTGGATTATATTTCAGTTTGGTATCAGATCCCTAAAACGTAAACAGCAGAAAGCAGCAGCTCCGCCCTTTGTTTAATGCAATGAATGAACTAAATTGTAAAGATCACTGCATCTAATTATGTCCCCAGAGGCTGAAATCACCTTTAAATGTTACAATTTATCAGTGGATTGAAGAAAGGGCTCAGAGTCTCTGACAGAAATGCACGACATACCAAAGGGTCTGGTCTTTGCCGTCTACTACCCGGTCCTTGCAGGTATTGGAGTTCCAGGTGAAGTATTGCGGTTTGTTAGTGGCTGCGTGAATCATTGGTTACAGAACATCCTCTCTTCACATTTATGGGATATTATTATCCCTTTCGGCGATACAATAGGTTTTTTTTCTTATTTTACATTTAATTTTCACATTTGAACTTCACCAATTTGTCATTTAGCAAAATAGTCCCTTCCACTTAGTAACACGGTTGGCGGTATTACTGCTCCAACGTCTTGCCTTTAACAATGTGAGTTCACTCTTTCCAGCAGTTTCGTCATATTGCTTCTAAAAAATTACTGCATTTAAGCGTTTACAGACTTCCTGCGACAGGTCCCACATCAATAATTTAATTGCACAACTTATCGTTGTGGTATTGTGTTCTTGGCAAAGTTCCTGTGAGTGAATTCTCAGACCGATCATGATTTCTGTGTAGTTCCTATTGTGGTATTGATTGTTACTGTGGGTCAGTGATCAAATAATTGTTAGTTAAATATTGTTTTATTGTCAGCGTTCCTGTGTATGAATTCGCACACTGTTACAACAGCGGTCCTGAGGTTCTGCTGTATTATTGCCGGGGCTTGTATGGACACCCTCATATAGTTATTGCAGCGTAAATGAGGATCCGTTTTGTGATTGCTCCTGTTCCTGCGGGTGAATTGTCAGTGTTGTCACAGCGTAAGTTCTATTGTGTTCTTGACTTTGACGGCAATCTAATAAATTAAGAGAATTAAAACATGAAATAATTACTGATTGAATTTACTGAACCATTTTATTGGGCCATTTACGTATATTAATAAGCATCTAGATGTTGGCAGATTTACAAGCAATGGTAAAGTTTCCCTACAGTGGATGACTGATATTTCCCGAATTCAGAGAGCACAGTGATTTTGTTCGCAGTCTCTGAAACGCTCAGTATTCCAGGCGGGCTGTCCTGTCCATCCTGGCAATGGCTGCTGATCATAAATTGAAGATTACTGAGTGTGGGATTTCCTCCGGCTCCCAGCTCCCAGCACTGTTTCAAACTGTTCCCATCTTCACTGATATCTTCACACTGAGGGAAGACCAAAGTCCTGTGACATCCCTTGTATGTAAATGTCTAAGTTTCTTTTCACAAAAATCAAATATGGAATACAATTGATCATTTATCCAAACAGTGCAATGCCACAGGGAGGACTTGGTGCATTGTATAAAGCTATCTATCTGAAAGTGACCTCATAATTTGTTGGTTAAGATGTAGATCCACATTGAACATTCCAGGGAATCACCAGGTGAAGAGATCAGCTTTATTACTTCATACTACCCAGAAAATACTCTTTAAAGTCAGAGGTATGATAATTATCTATTCACTTCCTTCTGTTTGGTGATAGTTTGAGCAAGGTAATCCAACAGTAAATTATTTCACAATAATTCATTGAAAATTAGTCAGTGTGAATTGTCAGTCAGATATAATTGTTAATTTCCATTGTTATTGTTGGGAATTTTCTTACTGCTTCAATATGTTCTATATTTTTTGCTGATGTTAAAAGGTTCTGTATATCTTATGCATTTGACAAGGGGCCGCGCAAAAGGCTATTGCATGAAATAGGAACACATAGTATGGGGGTAACATACTAATGTGAATAGAAGATTGGTTGCCTGGTAGAAAATATTGATGGCCTGAATGACCTAGTTCTGTTTCTTGTTCATGTTGTTATGAGCTCATCTTATTTTCGATGTATTTTAGTCTCATCTTGTCCTCTAATGCATTACATTAATGATGGTATCAATCTTCTGTATTTTTATGCTGCTATGTGGGATTTCAATCCATGTCCTTCAGAACATTAGCTTGGACCTGGTGTTTGCTTGTCCAATGCCTTTACCACTATAACTAATATCTCTAACGTAAGGATAATTTGTCTCTACCATTAAAGCAATTCCAAATTTAAAAACACTTAAAATTTTTTTAAAAACATATAAAATGGATTTCTTTCAGCCTAGAACCAATAAAGTTCCTATTCTTCCACTGATCTCTCTCTCTCTCTCTCTCTCTCCATTACAGCTAACCTGATAGTGATTGTGATCCTGTCTCAGAGGAGGTGTGGTCTGTCAAAATGTATCACTTCCTACCTGGTCTCAATGGCAGTGACAGATCTTCTGGTCATGGTTACGGCTGTAATATTAAACCGGATTGTTGGGATTTATTATCCATCCAGTTTCCTGTCTATCACACCAGTATGCAGTTTTCGTGCTGCCTTCAATTTTACAGCCATTGACAGTTCTGCCTGGTTAACAGTTGCTTTCACCTTTGATCGATTCATGGCCATTGCTTTCCACAACCTGAAAATAAAATATTGCACTGAGAAGGTGGCAGTGCGTGTTATAGTAATTGTGTGTGCACTGTGTTGTATAAAAAATATCTTCATATATTTTAAATTTGAACCTATGTACATAACAAACAATATACCTTGGTTCTGCAGCATAAAAGATATATATTATACATCACCTGCATGGTCTGCCTATGACTGGATTCGATCCATTTTGACTCCTTGTCTCCCATTTATCCTGATTTTACTGCTCAATGCTCTGACCGTCAGACACATTCTAGCAGCAAATATAGCTCGCAGTAGACTCCGGACTCAGAGGAATGGGGAGAGTCAGAGTGATCCAGAGGTTCAGAAGCGCAAAAAATCCATTGTTTTACTCTTTGCCATTTCAGGCAGTTTTATCCTTTCATATCTGTTATTTTTTGTAAACATCTTCTACGTTCGAATTGCAAGTGTTACTTATTCCACGGGTTCTGATTTTGGCAATTCCACATTTGTTCTCCAACAAAGCGGATATATGCTTCAGCTACTGAGTTCCTGCATCAATCCTTTTATTTATGCTGGGACCCAGAGTAAGATCAGAGATGAGTTAAAGAAGGGGATGAAATATCCACTACGTGCATTTGTTAAAATATTTAGAATTTAATGAAGGATAATATAACACGAACTGTACTTTATGTTGTCTTTTTTTACCGTATCACATACAATGGTCACAAGCTTTAAAATCCTTATATAATTTATGAACTTAAGCAACATTGTATCACTGAAAAAGTCAGTCTTGTAAATTGTTTTCAATGAGTGACAAGAGAATATCGAGTAGACAACAATGGGCCGTGTCGGATTTGTTCTGCTTATTGTGTGCAAAATATACCTGAGTAAGTTTGTTCTTATTTCTGCTTAGAGGCCAGGGTTGTGGCTGTACTGAAACAGCTTTGCTAGGGCACAAATATTTCAGTACTATCATTGGAATGTTGTTAGGTCCCATAGCTTTGCATTACACGGTGCCTTCTGCAATTTTCTGAAGTCACATAGAGTGAATTGAAGTGACTGAAGACTGGCAATTCTGGCTGAAGATGATTGTAAATACTTCAGCCTTATTATTTGCAGTTATATACTAGGCTCCCCCATTATTGAAGATGAGGACATTTGTGTTAGTTGTTTAATTGTCCACCACCATCATGCCTGGATGCAGCAGGTCCACAGAACTTAGTCCAGCTCTTTGGTTGTGGCATTACCTAGCCCTGTTTATTGTATGTTGCTTATATTCCTTGGCATGCAGGTAGTTCTGTTTTGTAGCTTGACCCAGTTGACTACTCATTTTTAGGCATATCTGGTATACCTTGGCATGCCAGCTTGGATTGATAATTGAACTTATGGCTTGATTGTGGAATCTACTGGGCCATGAAGGTGTTAGTTGTAGTTAAATACAATTCTGCTGTAGCCCAATAAAACACCTCATAAATACCCAGTTTTGAGCTGCTAGATCTGCTTGAAATTAGTTCATTTAGCATATTGGTAGTGGTCAATAACAGAATGGAGGGTCTATCCAAAGTGAAGACAGTAATTTGTCTTCACAATGAAAGTGCAGTAATGGTGCAGTAACCAAGAATGCCCTGAATATATGGTTCTGCCACAGGTAGATGGGTGAGGATGAGGTCGAATTGAAATTTTCCTCTTATTAGATCTCTCACTGCAGACCCAGTATAGCACCTATGTCCTTTAAGACCTGGCCAACTTGATTAGCAATGGTGCTACTGATCTATTCTTGGTGATGGACATTGAAGTCCCCCCTCAGAATCCATTATGTACCCTTGTCACTCTCAGTACGTTCTGAATTAGGTCCATCCCAGCAATGTCCTGTGTGCCCGAGACATTGACATCCCGTATGCTAATTTCCATGCTAGATTCTGACTGAAGCACCATTTGCCATTTCAGCTATGTCATTTCTGTCAATGTGGAAAGGCTGATTGTTGACCCTCTATCCCACATCCATCTTTTCCCCTGTCAAATCACCGGTCAATATAGTTCCTCCAGTCTTCCTTGCAACTTCAGTACAATTGAACCACTGTGGTGACATGGCATTGGCTGCACTCAAGATGAACCTTCACTGACATCAGCATTCAAAAATATTGTTTGAAAAGATGGGTGCACCCGTAGGTCTCTTACGTTATGTACCTCTTCTTTTTTGACTATCTGGTAAACCAATTCTCTCTCTTCTTTTAAAAATGCACTGTCTACATAGCCTTCCACACCAAAGGTGCAACACGGTGAGATCAACAGCTGCTCAAGTTCTGAAATCCAACCTCAGATTATTGCAATTGATGACACCGCCTAACAAAATGGTTACCCATGACATGGAAAGTTTCCTGGAGTACCCACAACGAAGAGGACGTTGCAGTGTCCCTGCAATTTTTCTATGCATTAATAAAAAATTTTTTCAAATTGCTAATAAACCTTAGTAATAAAGCTTTACAAATATTAATAAACCTTACCATTATTAACACAAGAACTGGGAACGGAAGTAGGCAATTCAACCTCTAGAGCCTGTTCCACCATTTGATACAATCATGGCTGATCTCATCTCAGCCTCATCTCCACTTTCCTGTCCACTCTACATAACCCTTCAATCCATTACTCACGATAAATCTATTTCTTCCTTAAATTTACTCAATGTCCCAGCATCCACCAAACTCTGGGGGTAGTGAATTCCAGATTCACGATCCTTTGAGAGAAATAACTTCTCCTCATCTTCATTTTCAATCTACTAGCCCTCATCCTAAAATGAAGACGTAATGTCATATAATTTAATATAGAATTATCCTAAATTGCTCCACCTGAGGAAACATTCTATGTCTACTTTTTCAATCCCCTTTAGTATCTTATATACCTCAATTAGAATTCCTCTCACTGTTCTAAACTCCTCAGACTACAGACATAAACTGTTCAATTTCTGTATAAAACAATCAACTACATACCTCCTCAAATAAGGGGACCAAAATATGTGCAGTACTCCAAGTTCAGTGTCAATAGTGCCTTGTACAGTTGAAGCAACACTTCCCTACTTATATCGTCTTTTAGTAGTACATGCCAAAATTCCATTTGTCTTCCTTATTACCTGATGTACCTGCACACTAATTTTCTGTGATTCATGCACGAAGACAGCCAGATCCCTCTCCACTGAAACACTCTGAAGTTTCTCTCCATTTAGACAGTAAGTTGTCTTTCTACTCCTCTGACCAAAATGGGTAACCTCACACTTATCCATGTTGAACCTCATGGGCCAAATTTTAGCCTCTTCACCTGTACATACGCATTTGTAAATTTCTTGTTTCTTCATTGTAACTTACTTTCTCACCTGTTTTAATGTCATCAGAAAATTTGGCTATAGTACTTTTTATTCCTGCACCCAAGTCATTAATTTAAATTGTAAATAGTTGTGACCCAAGGACTGAACCCCATGGCATCTCACCAGTTACCTCTTGCCAGGCAAAGACTCATTTATCCAAACTCTCTGCTTTCTCTTGTTTAGCCAATCGTCATCCAAACTAATAAATTACCCCAACCCCATGTGATCTTACCTTGTGTATTCAGCTTTTGTACGGCACCTGGGAGACCAGGTATACTACAACTACAAAATCCCCATTATCAATATTGCTTGTTATATCTTCAAAGGACTCGAACAAATTAGTCAAACATGATTGACTAGATATCCTAAATTAATCTAATCCCACTTGCCAGCATTTGGTCCATATCCGTCAGGGCCGGCATTCCTAATGAAGGGCTTTTGCCCGAAACATCAATTTTCCTGCTCCTCGGATGCTGCCTGACCTGCTGTGTTTTTCCAGCACCATTCAAATCTAGACTTTGGTCCATATCCCCCTAAACCCTTCCCATTCATATTGTAATTGTACCAGCTTCCACCACTTTCTCTGGTAGCTCATTCCATACATGAACCACCGTCTGCGTGAAAAGTCTGCCCATTAGGTCCCTTTCAAATCTTTTGCCTCTCACCTTAAACATATGCATTCTAGTTTTGAAGTCTACTACCCTGGGGTAAAGACCTTGGCTATTCATCACATCCATAACTTTCATGATGTTATAAGCCTAGCTGCCGATGCCCCCGGGAAAATAGTTCCATCTTATTCAGCCTTTCCCTACATCTCAAACACTCCAATCCTGGCAACATCCTTGTAAATCTTTTCTGAACCTTTTCACTAGAGTTACACAACAACCTTCCTCTAGCAGCAAAACCAGAATTGCATGCTATATTCCAAAAGTGACCAACCAATGTCATGTACAGCTACAACATGACCTCTCAATCCCTATACTCAATGCACTGACCAATAAAGGTGAGCATAACAAATGTCTTCTTCACTATCCTGTCAACCGGGTACTCCACTTTCAAGGAAGTGTAAACCTGCATTCCAAGGTCTCTTATTTGTGTGTAAGTCCTGCCTTGATTTGCCTTTCCAAAATGCAGCAACTCACATTTATCTAAATTAAATTAAACTCCATCTGCCACTCCTTAGCCCATTGACCCATCTGATCAAAGTCCCACTGTACTCTGAGATAACCTTGTTCACTATCCACGGCACTTCCAATTTTGGTGTCTTTTGCAAACTTACTAATTATACTTCCTATGTTCACATTCACATTATTTATGTAAATGACAAAAAGCAGGGGACCCAGCACTGATCCTTATTAATTGATTGATTGATTTATTGCCATATGTACCAAAGTACAGTGAAATGATTTGTTTATGGACAGTACATGGAGATCATAGTGAGCAAGCATGTTCCGGTTAAAAAGACTTAGACAGAGGCATACAAGTAACATTGCACAGGGCGTGTACTAGGCTAGGTCAATTTTAGCAAGATTAGCATTATTTGAGTCTAGAGAGAGGATTCATCAATGTAATAGTGGCCAGGAAGAAGCTATTCCTGGTGCAGGTGTTCAGGCCTCAGTATCTTTTGCCTGATGGACGATCATTACCAGGTTGCAATGGATCTTTGATGATGTTGGCAGCCTTTCTATGGCAGCAAGCCATGTAAAAAGAAAAATAAATCCATGGATGGAAGATTGGCTTCTGTGATGGCTTGGGCTGTGTACACCACTTTATGTAGTTTCTGAGGTATGTGAGGAATAAAAGGATGACTAGGGTAGGAATAGGGCCATTCAAAGACAGAAGTGGGAAGTTGTCTGTGGACCCTATGGACATCGGAGAGGCGCTAAACGAATATCTCTCATCTGTTTTCACTCAGGAAAAGGAGAATATTGTAGAGGAGAAGACTGAGATACAGGCTATTAGGCTAGAAACAATTGAGGTTAGTAAGGAGGAGGTGTTATCAATTCTTGAAGGAGTGAAAGTAGATAAGTCCCTTGGGCCAGATGGGATTTGTCCGAAGATTCTCTGGTAAGATAGGGAGGAGATGGCAGAGCCTTTGGCCTTGATCTTTGCGTTGTCATTGTCTACAGGTTTCGTACCAGGGGACTGAAGGATTGCAAGTGTTGTGCCCTTGTTCAAGAAAGGCAGTAGAGCTGACCCAGGTAAGTATACAAGGTAGGACTTAAAGTCATCTCGCAAACAACAATTTGATTGGAGATAGTCAACATGGTTTTGTCAAGGGTAGGTCGTGTCTCACAAACCTCTTTGAGTTTTTTGAGGTGACCAAGCATGTGGATGAGGGTAGGGCAGTTGACGTGGTGTACATGGACTTCAGTAAAGCCTTTGATAAGGTTCCATATGGTAGGTGTTTGGAGAAAATGCAGAAGCATGGGATTGAGGGTGATTTAGCAGTTTGGATTAGAAACTGGCTTTCTGAACGCAGGCAGCGAGTGATGGTTGTTGGAAAATATTCAGCCTGGAGTTGGTTACTAGTTGTGTGCCACATGGATTTGTTTTGGGACCATTGCTATTTGTTATTTTGACAAAATGACTTGGACGCAGGCATAGGTAGAAGGGATAATAAATTTGCAGATGACACGAAAGTCGGTGGAGTGGTGGACAATGTGGAACAATGTTGCAGGTTGCAGGGAGACTTGGATAAACTGCAGAATTGGGCTGAGAGGTAACAAATGGAGTTCAATGCAGATAAATGTGAGGTGATTTACTTTGTGAAGAATAACAGGAAGGCAGAATATGGATCAATGGAAAAATTCTTGATAATGTGGATGTGCAGAGTGATATTGGTGTCCATGTACATAGATCCCTGAAAGTTGCCTCCCAGGTTGGTAGTGCTGTTAAGAAGGCATACAGTTGTGTTAGGCTTTATTGGTAGAAGATTGAGTTCCGGCGCCATGATGTCATGCTGCAACTGTACAAAATGCTAGTGCGGACTCACTTGGAATATTGCATATAGTTCTGGTAGCCCCATTACAGGAAGGATGTGGAAGCATTGGAAAAGGTGCAGAGGATATTTACCAGAATGTTGCCTTGTCTGGAGAGAGGGTTTTATGAGGAAAGGGTGAGGGACATGGGTCTATTCTCATTGGAGAGAAGAAGGCTAAGAGGGGATTTAATACAGACATGCAAGATGATCAGAAGATTAGATAGGGTGGACAGTGAGAGTCTTTTTCCTGGGATGATGGCATGGCTTGTATGAGGGACATAGCTGCAAATTGAGGGGTGATTGATCTAAGACAAATGTCAAGAAGCACGTACTTTATTCAGAGAATGGTAAGGGCATGAAATGCCCTGCCTGCCAATGTAATTAACTCAGCCACATTAGGGGCATTTTAATAGTCCTTGGATAAGCATATGGATGATGATGGGATAGTGTAAAGGGATGGGCTGAGATTAGTTCACAGGTCAGTGCAACATTGAGAGCCAAAGAGCCTGTTCTGCATTGTATTGTTCTATGATCTATGTTATGGTCCTCGGTAGGTCAGTTGCCATCTTTAGAAATTGGTGAGGATCCTTATGGACATGCCAAATTTCCGGAGCCAATTGATGAAGAAGAGGCGTTATTATGTCTTTTTGATCGTCGCATCTATGTGGAAAATGTAGAATAGGTTATCGGTTATCATCACTCTGAAGAACTTGAGGCTCTCCACGCTCTCAATCTTAGTTCCGTTGACATAGATAGGGGAGGAGGGGGTGTCTCCTCCTTCTTTCTAAAGTGAAGGATCAGTTCTTTAGCTATGCTGACACTGAGAAAGTGGTTGTTCTCATTACACCACATCGCCAAACCTGATATCTCCCTTCTACATTTTGACTCGTTGTTAGCTATCCTTCCTACTTCGGTGATGTTGTCAGCAAACTTAAAGATGGCGTTGGTTCAGAATTTGGCAACACAGTTCATTGATGTACAATGAGTACAGTTGTGGGGGTCATGCTGAGGACTCATCCTTGGGGGCCTCCAGTGTTGAATGTTATAGTAGATGAGGTGCAGTTACCTATTTTTCATTGATTGCAGTCTGTTCATAGAAAGCTGATGAGGATCCAATTGCAGAGGGTAGAGCCAAGACCAAGCACATAGAGTTTTGAGATCAGTCTGAAGAGGAAAATGGTGTTGAAGGTGGAGCTGTTGTCAATCAGCAGGAGTCTGTCTACCATATGGAACCTTGTAGAACGCCTTACTGAAGTCCTACATAGATCATGTCCATGACTCTGCCCTCACCAGCACTCTGTTACTTCTTCATAAAACTCAATCAAGTTAGTGAAACAGGATTTCCCACACACAAAGCCATGTTGACTATCCCTAATCAGTCCTTGCCTTTCTAAATACATGTAAATCCTGTCCCTCAGGAATCCCTCCAACAACTTGCCCACCACTGATGTCAAGCTCACTGGTCTTTAGTTCCCTGGCTTTTCCTTACCACCTTTCGTAAACAGTGGCACTACATTAACCAATCTCCAGTCTTCCGGCACCACACCTGGGGCTATCAATGATACAAATATCTCAGCAAGGGGCCCAGCTATCCTCGCGTCCCATAGCGTTTGAGGGTACACCTGGTGAGGTCCCAGCGATTTATCTACCTTTATGCATTTAAGAAGTCCAGCACCTCCTCTTCCGTAATATGGACATTTTTCACTATTTATCTCCCTGTGTTCTCTGTCTTCCATATACTTCTCCATAGTAAATACTGATGCAAAATATTCATTTAGTATCTTCCCCACCTCCTGCGATTCCACACATACGCAGCCTTGCTGATTTTTGAGAGACCCTGTTCTCTCTGTTCATTACCCTTTTGTCCTTAAAGTATATGTAGAATCCTTTTGGAGTCTCCTTCATCCTATTTACCAAAACAGTCACCTTTTTACCCTCTTGATTTTCCCCTTAAGTGTACTCCTCCTGCCTTTATACTCTTCGAGGGATTCACTCGGTTATTGCTATCTATACCTGACATATACTTCCTTCTTTTTCTTGACCAAAGCCTCAATTTCTGTCGTAATCCAGCATTCCCTACACTTACCAGCCTCGCTCTTCACTCTAACATGTTCATACTATCTCTGGACTCTCATTATCTCATTTTTTGAAGGCTTCCCATTTTTCAGCCATTCCTTACCTGCCCTGAATCAAAAATTTACCCTTCGTAAAATCATGATGTCTCTGATGTCTTGTATTTTGACTTTCCAGGCATCCAGTTATTACCTAAATGGATGCTAACAATTTCCCCAATCACAGATGTTAAACTAACCGGTCTGTAATTTACTACTTTCTGCCTCCTTCCCTTTTTGAACAAGTTTGTATTATTAGCATTTTTTTTACAATCAACTGGAACCTATATTCCACCCATAGAATTTTGGAATGTTATAATCAATGGTTCCACTATCCCTGCTGCCACGTCTTTAAAGATGCTAGGATGTCAGCTGTCAGGCCCTCAGGACTTGTCTACCTTCAATCTCAATAATTGCTCAGTACCTTTTCCTTAGTGATGATGATTGTTCTATGTTCCTTCCTTTCCCCAACCTCTACATTACCTGTTACCATTGGGATGGTGCCCACCACCATGAAAACCAAAGCAAAATATTGATTAATCCCTCTCCTACTTCTGTGTTTCCCGTTATTTACTCCCCAATTTCATCCTCCAAAGGACCAACATTCACCGTAGCCACTCTCGTTCCTTTGATATACTTACAAAACAATCAATTTTTGCTGTCCATTTTTATATTTTAAGCTAGTTTTCTTTCATAATTTGTCTGCGTGCTTTTTATGACTTTTTCGTAACCCCTTGTTGACCTTTAAAAGTTTCCCAATCTTCTAGCCTGCCACTCACCTTTGCAACACGACACACCTCAACTTTTGTCTTTATGTTACTTTTAAATTCTACACTTAGCCACGACTTCTCCTTTAACTTCGATGTTCTTGGTTTCCATGCAAAAGAACCCCCCTCCCCCACTATTCAGTTTAAAGCCCTACAAATACTGATCAGCCGAGACATTCAGTAAATGTCAAGTGAAATAATAATTTTCATTACAAATACAACATTGGATTCCCAGCTACACATTCTGTCATCAAGGTATGTTTATAAGATGAGGTGAATAGGATACTCATGACCACAAACGCATAAACATGTGCTGCATACACACATAAACCACTTAAGACAGGGAAAATTGTTTCTATCTATGAATATTAAATCCAAAAGTGTAGTTATCGATTCATGTGAATGTCAGTGTACAGTGAGGGTGGGAACACCAGCAAGCAGGAGTTAACATTCGTAGTAGTTCTGAGTCGAGAATGTGGTGCTGGAAAAGCACAGCAGGTCAGGCATCCGAGGAGCAGGAAAATCGACATTTCGGGCAAAAGCCCTTCATTAGGAATTAATTTAGATTACTAAATACAGGAGTTATAGTGTTTTCTTGAAGTTAGAGATGATGCAGCAATTTAATTAGGAAACTAGCTTACTTTTCAAGAATCTTTCCAGAATCAGATTTAGAGTCATAGAGCCGTAGAGATGTACAGTACAGAAACAGACCCCATGCTGACCAGATATCCTAAACTAATCTAGTCCCATTTGCTAGCATTTGGTTCTCATTAGATTAGATTACTTACAGTGTGGAAACAGGCCCTTCGGCCCAACAGGTCCACGCCATCCCTCCGAAGAGCAACCCACCCAGACCCATTCCCCTACATTTACCCCCTCACCTAACACTACGGGCAATTTAGCATGGCCAATACACCTAACCTGCACATTTTTGGACTTTGGGAGGAAACCGGAGCACCCAGAGGAACGCGGAGAATGTGAAAACCCCACACAGACAATTGCCCAAGGCAGGAATTGAACCTGGGTCCCTGGTGCTGTGAGGCAGCAGTGCTAACCACTGTGCCACCATGCCATCCATATCTCTCTAAACATTTCCTATTCATGAACCCATCTAGATGCCTTTTAAATGTTGTAATTGTACCACTACTCCCTCTGGCTGCTCATTCCATACATGGACCACACTCAGTGTAATAAAGTTGCCCCTTACGTCCTTTTTAAAGCTTTCCCCTCTCACCCTAAACCGTTCCCTCTAGGTCTGGACTCCCCTACCCCGGGAAATATACCTTGTCCATTTACTCTATCCATGCCCCTCATGATTTTACAAACTTCTATTTAATAACCTGAATTATGAGATGACTATACTTTTAACAGGCACATTAGTGGTCCCAGGCTTGGCCAATGCATTTCACCTGCTGTTTCTTGCTGCTCAACAAACCAGCACAGTTCACATCCATTTGGTTAGGGTTGCCAGGCTGAGCTGTAATCTTCCAAAGCACATCATTGAACAGTGAGCCTTGAAGCAACCATTTTGTTAGACACTGACCAGCCTAGCTCGATATGGAATGAGACAGTTCCAAGTTCTTCTGCATCCCCTTTATAATTGTACTCCTTATTTTAGATTAGATTACATTCCCAACATTGTGGAAACAGGCACTTTCGCCGAACCAGTCCACACCAACCATACAGAAGAGTAACCCACCCAGACCCATTTCCCTCTGACTAATGCACCTAATACTATGGGCAATTTAGCATGGCCAATTCATCTGATCCTGCACATCTCTGGACTGTGGGAGGAAACCCAAGCACCTGGAGGAAACCCACGCAGACACGGGGAGAATGTACAAACTCCACACAGACAGTTGCCCAACGCTGGAACCGAACCTGGGACCCTGGTGCTGTGAGCCAGCAGTGCTAACCACTGAGCCACCGTGCTGCCTCTGACCCCAGGTACTTGAAACTAATCATTTTTTCAAGTCTTCAACGATAATCTTTACACTGTTATTTTGATCCTCGTTTTACGTTGTTTCTCCTCATTCCACCAATCAAAATGAATCACTTTGCACTTCTCTGCAACTTATCTTTCCATTCCATCACTCTCTCCGTGCCCTTGTGCACAGCACACCCAATTCCAGAACATTAAGATGTATCTAGAAAAGGAAAGATCTGGACAATAATCCCAGGGGAACTCCACAAGCAGCTTCCTCCAGTCTGAACACAACCACTCACTATCATCTATCCCACATCAACAACACGATTAGCAACAACCCTCGCTGTCACCTCGACAAAACACTTAAACAGATTAGCTAAAGATGATTTACTCTTAATGATTCATGTTGATTTTTCTTTAGGAATCCACATTTATTGTCTACATCTCTTAATGTTGTCCTGAATCATCATCTCTACAAATTAATGCTCATCAATTGTTAAATTTAAAACTGATTTCTGTAAACAAAATGTAGTAAGGGAATGGGCAAGAGTATGTTTATGAACTAAGGCAGCAGTTCATCCATAATTGGTCTGAATTGCTTTGGGATGGATTGAGTGTCTGCATGACCTACTCCCAGTCCTATGATGCTGTCATCTCAGACTAAAGCTTCATCATCTGCTTATGCTTGCTGAGCTCACAATCCCTTACTCCCAATTCCTCTGCCTCCACTGTATCTGCTCCCAGGAGGAGCATTTTCACTCCATGACTTCCCAGATGTTCTTGTTTCAAGGATCGCAATTTCCCCACCCACGTGATCAACAATGCCCTCCAGTGCATCTCCTCCACTTTCCATGCCTCTGCCCTTGAACTCCACCCCTACAAATGCAACAAAGATAGAACACCCCGGTCCTCACCTTCCACCACTAATCTCCGGATAGAGTGCATTATCCTCCGCTTTTTTCGCCACCTACAAACAGATCCCACCACCCAAAATTATATTTCCCTCCTGATCCCTATCTGTGTTCTGCAGAGACCATTCCCTCCGCGACTCCCTCATTAGAACCACGCCCCAACCAACACAACCTCCACCCCCAGCATATTCCCCAGCCACCGCACAAGGTATAAAACCTGTGTGCACACCTCCCATTCAAAGGGGAGATTTGTTGGAGTCTGTTGTTGTCTTGGTTGGTAGAACCAGATTGGTATGGATGTGAAAAGCAAATTGATTTAAAGGTCCCAAAATTATACAATTGAAGCTTTTCAAAATGCAGAGGAATTCACCATGTAACAATGCCTGTGGATGAGTCATTTTGATTAATACGTGATTTTGTTCATTATTTATCTCTGAATGTGAAGGTTTGATTAATTTCTAGCATTTTTTTAATAACAGCAGAATATAAGTCTATTTCAGAAACACAAAGAAGAGACAAACAGAGCTGTATCTCAGCTGTAAGGAACATCTTAAGACAAACATCAAAAGAGGTTCAACCTGTTTTCTAACATTGAATTGAATTAAATTGAATTGAATCTGTTGTCACGTGTACCAAGGCACAGTGAAAAGCTTTGTAACATTGTCCATCACAGAGACTCAATTCTACAGAAATATTATTACTTCATCAGCTTTTAAATCTCTATTTAAATGAAGCTTCCCAGTTTATTTTCCTTGGACTCTGGAGACAATTTCAGGATTCCTTTACATGTCTGATGCTGTAAACCTCGCACATATTGATTGTCTGAACTCCCTTAGTTCCAACTTAAAGATTCTAATTCCAAACTCTGCTGGTTTCGATGCTCAACAAATTAGAAATCACTTCTACTGAGGTGACTGGTTCCCCTAAACTGAACTGAAAAATTTTGGTTCTCTTGCTGGGAGAAGTATTGCTCTTCTGAACTCAACTCTTAGGTCTTCTAAACTAAAACTTTGAACCTTCTGTTCTGAAGTTAAAGCTAAACCAATTGCTTAAATGTGTTTCCTCATTCTGTCATACTCCCAACTGTATATGTGTTTGATCCATTAACATTGCCGGGGTTCCAGTTTGGGAACTGGGTAATGGTCAGTCCCATGGTCATGTCCAACCAGCTCAGAGATTACTGTCAAATCAGTTGGGGAGCATCAGTCAGAGGCTTAGGCTGTGCTCAGTTGGGCTTCCCTCTCAAGATCAGTCCGAAGGATAGATCATGTTCAGTTCTGAGGATCTCGGCAGTAAACATAGAACATAGAACAGTACAGCACACAATGTTGTGCTGAGCATTTATCTTAATCTAAAATCACCCTAACCTACACACCCCTCAATTTACTACCAACCATGTGCTTGTCCAGCAGTCGCTTAAATGTCCCTAACGTCTCTGACTCTACTACCACCTCTGGCAGTGCATTCCATGCACCCACCACTCTCTGTGTAAAGAACTTATCTCTGACACTGCCCTTGTACCTTCTTCTAGTCAAATTTAGGAGAAAGTCTATGCTATATTAGGAAAGTAGAAACTATATTGTGGGAAAGGGTGACCTGTTGAGCCTTCTTGGAACAACCTTCTCCCATTCAAATCCATCCGTGGCAGGACACTATTAAGTCAGAATGTAGGTATGTTATTCTGTGCGCTGAATGTAGCCACATTTTTCTGCACTTGTCATCACTGAATGCAACCACAATAAACCAAATCAATTCACACTTAGTGTAACCCTATAGTGAGTTGAACACTATAGTTGAACAACAATAAGCTAAATGAGAAGTTCATAGAGTCATAGAGATGTACAGAATGGAAACAGACCCTTCGGTCCAACCTGTCCATGCTAACCAGATATCCCAACCTAATCTAGTCCCACCTGCCTGCACCCGATCTATATCCCTCCAAACCCTTCCTATTGATCTACCCATCCAAATGCCTTTTAAATGTTGCAATTGTACCAACCTCCACCACATCCTCTGGCAGCTCTCCATACACGTACCACCCTCTGCGTGAAAACTTAGACCTTCAGGTCTCTTTTATATCTTTCCCCTCTCACCCTAAACCTATGCCTTTAGTTCTGGACTCCCCCACCCCAGGGAAAAGACTTTGTCTATTTATCCTATCCATTCCCCTCATAATTTTGTAAACCTCTATAAGGTCACCCCTCAGCCTCCGACGCTGCAGGGAAAACAGCCCCAGCTTGTCCAGCCTCTCCCTGTAGCTCAAATTCTCTAACCCTGGCAACATCTTTGTAAATCTTTTCTGAACCCTTTCAAGTTTCACAACATCTTTCCGATAGGAAGGAGTCCAGAATTGCATGCAATATTCCAACAATGGCCTAACCAATGTCCTGTACAGCCGCAACATGACCTGCCAACTCCTGCACTCAATACTCTGACCAATAAAGTAAAGCATACCAAACGCCTTCTTCATTATCCTATCTACCTGCGACTCCACTTTCAAGGAACTATGAACCTGCACTCCAAGGTCTCTTTGTTCAGCAACACTCCCTAGGACCTTACCATTAAGTGTATAAATCCTGCTAAGATTTGCTTTCCCAAAGTGCAGCACCTCGCATTTATCTGAATTAAACTCCATCTGCCATTTCTCAGCCCATTGGCCCATCTGATCAAGATCCTGTTGTAATCTGAGGTAATCTTCTCCAATTTTGGTGTCATCTGAAAACTTACTCACTATACCTTTTATGCTCACATCCAAATCATTTATATAAATGATGAAAAGTAGAAGACCCAGCACCGATCCTTGTGGCACTCCACTGGTCACAGGCCTCCAGTCAGAAAAACAACGCTCCACCACCAGCCTCTGCCTTCTACCTTTGATCCAGTTCTGTATCACAATGGCAAGTTCTCCCTGTATTCTGTGAGATCTAATCTTGCTAACCATTGTCCCATGGGGAACCTTGTGGAACGCCTTACTGAAGTCCATTTGATCACATCTACCATTCTGCCCTCATCAATCCACTTTATTACTACTTCAAAAAACTCAACCAAGTTTGTGAGACATGATTTCCCACACACAAAACCATGTTGACTATCCCGAATCAGTCCTTGCCTTTCCAAATACATGTACATCCTGTCCCTCAGGATTCCCTCCAACAACTTGCCCACCACCGACGTCAGGCTCACTGGTCTAAAGTTCCCTGGCTTGTCCTTACCACCCTTTGTAAACAGTGGCACATTTGCCAACCTCCAGTCTTCCGGCACCTCACCTGTGACTATTGATGATATAAATATCTCCGCAAGATGCCCAGAAATCACTTTTCTAGCTTCCCACAGAGTTTTAGGGTACATCTGATCAGGTCCTGGCGATGTATCCACTTTTATGAGTTTCAAGACATCCAGCACTTCCTCCTCTGTAAGATGGATAATTTTCAAGATGTCACCATCTATTTCCCTGCATTCTATATCTTCCATGACCTTTTCCACAGTAAATACTGATGCAAACTACTTGTTTAGTATCTCCCACATTTTCTGCGGCTTCACGCAAAGGCCACCTTGATGAGCTTTCAGGGGCCCTATTCTCTCCCTAGTCACCCTTTTGTCCTTAATGTATTTGTAAAAACCCTTTGGATTCTCCTTAATTCTATTTGCCAAAGCTATCTCGTGTCCCCCCTTTGCCCTCCTCATTTCCCTCTTAAGTATACTCCTACTACCTTTATGTTCTTCTAAGGATTCACTCGATCTATCCTGTCTATACCTTACATATGCTTCCTTCTATTCCTTAACCAAACCACAATTTCTTTAGTCATCTGGCATTCCCTATATCTACCGGCCTTTTCTTTCACCCTAACAGGAATATATTTCTCTGGATTCTCATTCTCATTTCTGAAGGCTTCCCATTTTCCAGCCATCCCTGTACCTGCTAACACCTGCCCCAAATCAGTTTTTGAAAGTTCTTGCCTAATACCATCAAAATTACTGAATTCTCCATCATAGTTATAACCAAGTTGACTTGAGCAACTTCACACCGACGTAAAGAAATCTGGTCACATGGAAATTAATCATTCTGAATACTGTCACATTGAATGGGATCTGGATCGGGTACAACTGAATATGCATTAGTGTATTGGTCTGTGCAAAATTGGTTTTAAATGTAGAACTTCTACACTGAATGGAAATTTTTTATAAACTGTGAAACCCAAAGTGAACATAACAGCTCCACTCTGGACCTGTACAGATTTTGACGACTGTCGTTACATACAGTAAACAGGGCAAAGGGACACCAAATGCTAAATGTCGCACTTTCACATTGATTGAAGTAATGAACTCATTCATGCAGATTGGGCCTGTCTGTGTCAAATGTAACAAAACTGAAAGGACCACATTTGTACCCAGTGTGATTATGTTGGCCTCTGCACGTGATATATAACGATGCCTGCTGGACTTGTACACAATGAATATAAATACTCCCCCTCCAATTCTATTTTGATTTAATCCCTGCCCTCCCCTTCACTGTTTGATCACGCAGCATTGCCCTTTGATGTTAAGGACACTGCTTGTCACTGGTCACTGAATAAAGATTTATGCCCCTTGTGTCTCTCACTGTGTCTCACACCTGCACGCACACATGGGTGCTAGGGACGAAATAAGCCGTACCGCAATTAGGCGGTAGTGTGGGGTAATACAAGACAAAAAAAACAAAAAAAAATTAAAATGAATACAAATACAATTGGTTATAGCTTCAGAGATGTATTGCACATGCCCAAGATCTATCATGATAGTTAAAAGCGTGAACTTGGCTTCATTTCCAATGAAGTAACCCCTTAGATCGGGACACACAGAATTAATATTCACTTGTCTTTGCAAGTGACCGCCAGCATAACTTTCGCTGCTAATATGAGGCATAAGGCCTGCTCAACAGCACCGGCATTGTCAGGATGGCACCAATAATGCTCTGGGTGACGCAAGTGATGGTCTATCTTGGATTTCTTTCTGTACGGACATGATTTCAATTTTAACTGCTAATTGGAATGAATGCGCCAATGTTTAAAATCTTTGCAATGTATATTTAAAACACGTTGCAAACTAGATTGCAGAATATTACATTTTTGTTCCTGTATTTAAATACAACCTATAAATAAAATAACAAGAAAACTGGAATCCACGATCACAGACTTGTGTTCCGGACATGAGCTCAGTTAGCCAGGCCAAGATAATCGGGATCATTCCATTGTCTGTGGTGATTCGTGTGCCATGAATTGCTCTTCCCCAGTATCCAGATAGTATTTTTTTTTCCCACGAAGAAATGTAACTGTGATCATTCTATCGTCCCTGGTCCCCGGTATAGGTGTTTCATTTTAGTGTCAGACCCCACGGTACACAATCAATTCCACAAAAAAGTAAACAGCAGAAAACAGCAGCTGCGCCCTCTGTTTAATGCAATGAATGAACTAAATTGTAAAGATCACCGAATCTAATTGTCTCCCCGGAGCCTGAAATCACCTTAAATGTTGCAATTTATCAGTGGATTGAAGAAAGGGCTCAGAGTCTCTGACAGAAATGCACGAGATACCAAAAGGTTTGGTCTTTGCCGTCTACTACCCGGTCCTTGCAGGTATCGGCGTTCCAGGTGAAGTATTGCAGTTTGTTTGTAGCTGTGTGAATCATCCTCTCTTCAAGTTTATGTGTATTAGCCCTTTCAGCGATACAATTTTTTTCTTATTTACATTTCTACTTTTTTCCCCATTTCAACTTTATCAATTTGTCTTTTAGCATGAGGGGTCCTTCCTCTCAATGACATATTTCATCGTATTGCTGCTATAAACGTTGCTTTTAACATTGAGAGTTCACACGTTTTCCAGCACATATTGCTTTTAAAGTTATCGCATTTAAAAGTGTACAGATTTAATACCAACTTCTCGTTGTGGTATTGTATTCTTCACAATGTTCCTGCGAATGAATTCTCACACTTATCATGACATATTTATCGTTCCTTTTTGTGGCATTGTTTGCTGTACTGTGGGTAAATTATTGTCAGAGTTGCTGTGGGTGAATTCTCACTGTTATCACAGAGTTAATGAGGTTCTATTCGTTATTGCTACTGTATTCTCAAGGTTTGTGGGTAAATTCTCATACTGTTATCACAGCGTAAATGAAGTTTCATTTCGTTTTTGCTACTGCACCTGTGGGTGAATTGTCACATAGTAAAGGAAGTTCTGTCCCGTTATTCTCACTGTTCCTATGGGTCAGTTCTCACAGTTATCACTACGTGAATGAAGTACTATATTTTTGTCAGAGTTTGTAGGTAAATTTTCGTACGGTGATTATACTGTTTCAGGGGGCTCTCCTCTCCACACTGGCTGCTGCTGCTGATTCTAAATTGAAGACTGCTGAATGCGGGATTTTCTGCTGCTCCCAACAATATTCAACTGTTCCCATCTTCACTAATGTCTCCACACTGAGGAAAGGCCCGTCACCTGTGACATCTCCTGTGGATAAATAAATTAGGTTCTTATGCGATATAGAATAAAGTTGTTCATTTATCTGAAAGCGCAATGTGACAGGATTTTGTGAATTGTACAAGGCTATATCTCTGACAGTTTCTTCATAATTTGTTAGTTAACGTTAGACTCATAACGAATATTCCAGGGGCTTATGAGGTGAACTCAGATTTACGACTTCATGCTATTAGGATGTTATCTGTAAGGTCAGAGATACGATAATTGTCTCTTCACCCACCTCAGGTTGGTGATAGTTTGAACACATTGTTCCAACAGTCAATAATTTCACAAGTATTGGGTCGTCGTCATGTTGGGTCCTTTCTTACCTGCTTGAATAGGTTTCTTTTCTTTGCTGACGTGAAAAGATTTTGCATATAGTATGCATTTGACAAGGGACCACATAATGTTATTGCATGAAATAGAAACACATGGTATAGGGGTAAGATACTAACATTAACAGAAGTTAGGCTGACCGGTAGAAAACATACCATCTACAAACGGGCTTTTCTGTTGACTTACAGGTTGTAATGAGCAGTCTTAAAGGGACTTACAATTTATATCTATGACTTAGATGGGAGGAGATTGGGGTTGGCAAAAGCGAAATATGTAGATTGGAGTAAGATGGTGAGGAGAGTATGTTTTGGAGAGGATATAAGGAGATTGCAGACCAATACAGATAGGTTGAAGGAGTGCACACAAATTGAAGATAGAGTTTAATGTGGGAAGATTTGAAGTTGCCCACTTTGGCAGTGAGAATGAACAAGCAGATAATTACCTTAAACAGATAACAACTAGAATTATAAGGTGCTGAGGGATCTAGGACATGCGTTACAAAAAAGTTAGTATGCAGGTACAAGTTACTAACAAGGTTAATGGAATGCAATCCTTCATTATGGCAGGAACGAAACATATTGAACATTCATCCCCTTTTCTGCCTGTCTTCTCTTTCTCTGGGCTCAAACCTCATCACATCTCCACCACCACCCCCCCCCCACCCCCACCCCCAACCCCAACTAAATACCACCATCTTTCTGTGTTTGGTACAACTTTACTGGCTACTATCAGTTTTGAAGGGCTAGTGGACTTAAAACATTAACTCTGTTTTCTCTCCACAGAAAATTAACAGATTTGCTGAGCTTCTCTAGAAGTTTCTGTTCTTGATATTATATACACAAGGATATGTGATTAGATTCCCTGCAGTATAGAAAGAGGCCCTTTGGTCCAACAAGTCCACACCACCCTCTGAAGAGTAACCTAGATCCAGACCCATTACCCAACCCTATATTTATCCCTGACTAATGCATCTAACACTATGGGCAATTTAGCATGGCCAATTCACCTGAACTGCACACTCTGGATTATGGGAGGAAACCACAGGGAGAATGTGCAAACTCCACATAAACAGTAATCCGAAGCAGAAACCGAGCCCTAGAACCTAGCACTGTGAGGCAGCAGTGCTAACCACTGAACCACCATGCCACCCACCATGCTTTCATTCTACAGGGCATTGTACCTATCTATCTTAGATGCAGCATATAGTTTTGGTCTCCTTATTTAAGGAAGTATGAAAGTACATTAGGAGTGGATCTCAGGAAATGTATTAGATCAATACTGGAAATGAACTGGTCACCTTATGAGGAAAGGTTGGACAGATCAGGCTTATTTAGAGGAGTGAGAAATGACTTGAGTGAAGTGTAAAAGATCCTGAACTGTCTTGAATTGATGCTTCTTCTTGTGAGTGACCCAGAACTAAGGGGCTCTGTTTTAAAGTTAGGAGTTGTCTTTTTAGGACAGATATAGGGATTTTTTTTTCTGCAAAGGGTTGTACTGCTTTGGATCTCTGCCTCAGAGCAAGTCAGTAAATATTTTGAGGTAAATACGAATACATATTTGTACGGCAGAGGAATCAAAGCTGATTGGATTAAATGGAAGTTCAAAACACAAATAAATCAAGGATGACAGAGAAAGATTGATGGTCTGAATGGCCTCGGTCTGTTCCTACTTCATTTGATTGTATGAGCTCTTCTCATTTTTGATGTGTCTTAATCTCTTCATATCCTCCAATGGTTCACATTATTAATTTTGGTATTGATCTTCCATTTTTCTAGCCTGCTGTGAGGGATTGGAATCCATTTTCTTAAGAACACTAGCTTGAGCCTGGAGTTTACTTGTCCAATGCCTTTTGCACAATATCTGGTATCTCCAACATTAGGATAATTTGTGTCCAGCATTAGGATAAATTCAAAGTTAGAATCACCTCTTAAAACTTTAAATTTCAAAAATAATCCTATGAAATGAATGGTTTTGTTCAAACATGATCTCTCTCTCTCTATTACAGCTAATGTGGCAGTGATTGTGATCCTGTCTCAAAGGAGATGTGGCCTCTCAAAGTGTATCACTTCTTATCTGGTGTCAATGGCAGTGACAGATCTTCTGGTCATGGTTACGGCTGTAATATTAAACCGGATTGTTGGGATTTATTATCCATTCAGTTTCCTCTCTATCACACCAGTATGCAGTTTTCGTGTAGCTGTCAATTTTACAGCCATTGACAGTTCTGCCTGGTTAACAGTTGCTTTCACCTTTGATCGATTTATGGCCATTGCTTTCCACAACCTGAAAATAAAATATTGCACTGAAAAGGTGGCAGTGCGTGTTATAGTAATTGTGTGTGCATTGTGTTGCATAAAAAATATCTTCATATATTTTGAATTTGAGCCTATGTACATAACAAACAATATACCTTGGTTCTGCAGCATAAAAGATATATATTATACATCACCTGCATGGACTGCCTATGACTGGATTCGATCCATTTTGACTCCTTGTCTCCCATTTATCCTGATTTTACTGCTCAATGCTCTGACCGTCAGACACATTCTAATGGCAAATATAGCCCGCAGTAGATTCCGGACTCAGAGGAATGGGGAGAATCAGAGTGATCCAGAGGTTGAGAAGCGCAAAAAATCCATTGTTTTACTCTTTGCCATCTCAGGCAGTTTCATCCTTTCATATCTGCTATTTTTTGTAAATATTCTCTATGTTCGAATTGCAAGTGTTACTTATTCCACAGGTTCTGATTTTGGCAATTCCACGTTTGTTCTCCAACAAAGCGGATATATGCTTCAGCTACTGAGTTCCTGCATCAATCCTTTTATTTATGCTGGGACCCAGAGTAAGATCAGAGATGAGTTAAAGAAGGGGATGAAATATCCACTACATGTTTTTGTTAAAATATTTAGAATTAAACGAAGGATAATATAACACGAACTGTACTTTATGTTGTCTTTTTTTTCCATATCATACACAATGGTCACAAGCTTTTAAATCTTTATATAATTTATGAACTTAAGCAACATTGTATCACTGAAAAAGTCAGTCTTGTAAATTGTTTTCAATGAGTGACAAGAGAATATTGAGTAGGCAACAATGGGGGGGTGTCAGATTTGTTCTGCTTATTGTGTGCAAAATATACCTGAGTAAGTTTGTTCTTATTTCTGCTTAGAGGCCAGGGTTGTGGCTGTACTGAAACAGCTTTGCTAGGGCACAAATATTTCAGTACTATCATTGGAATGTTGTTAGGTCCCATAGCTTTGCATTACACGGTGCCTTCTGCAATTTTCTGAAGTCACATAGAGTGAATTGAAGTGACTGAAGACTGGCAATTCTGGCTGAAGATGATTGTAAATACTTCAGCCTTATTATTTGCAGTTATATACTAGGCTCCCCCATTATTGAATATGAGGACATTTGTGTTAGTTGTTTAATTGTCCACCACCATCATGCCTGGATGCAGCAGGTCCACAGAACTTAGTCCAGCTCTTTTTGGTTGTGGTATTACCTAGCTCTGTTTACTGCATGCTGCTTATATTCCTTGGCATGCAGGTAGTTCTGTTTTGTAGCTTGACCCAGTTGACTACTCATTTTTAGGCATATCTGGTATACCTTGGCATGCCAGCTTGGATTAATAATTGAACTTATTGCTGTGCCATGAAGGTGTTAGTTGTAGTTAAATACAATTCTGCTGTAGCTCAATAGAACACCTCACAAATGTCCAGTTTTGAGCTGCTCGATCTGCTTGAAATTAGTTAGATGGATGCACCCATAGGTCTTTTACGTTATGTACCTCTTCTTTTTTGACTATCTGGTAAACCAATTCTCTCTCTTCTTTTAAAAATGCACTGTCTACATAGCCTTTGACACCAAAGGTGCAACATGGTAAAATCAACAGCTGCTCAAGTTCTGAAATCCAACCTCAGATTACTGCAATTGATGACACCGCCTAACAAAATGGTTACCCATGACATGGAAAGTTTCCTGGAGTATCCACATAGAAGAGGAAGTGTACTCTGGACGTTGCAGTGTCCCTGCAATTTTTCTAAGCAATAATAATTTTTTTTCAAATTGCTAATAAACCTTAGTAATAAAGCTTTACAAATATTAATAAACCTTACCATTATTAACACAAGAACTTGGAACAGAAGTAGGCAATTCAACCTCTAGAACCTGTTCCACCATTTGATACAATCATGGCTGATCTCATCTCAGCCTCATCTCCACTTTCCTGTCCACTCTACATAACCCTTCAATCCATTACTCACGATAAATCTATTTCTTCCTGAAATTTACTCAATGTCCCAGCATTCACCAAAATCTGGGGGTAGTGAATTCCAGATTCACGATCCTTTGAGAGAAATAACTTCTTCTCATCTTCATTTTCAATCTACTAGCCCTCATCCTAAAATGAAGACGTAATGTCATATAAATTAATATATAATTATCCGAAATTGCTCCACATGAGGAAACATTCTATGTCTACTTTGTCAATCCTCTTTAGTATCTTATATACCTCAATTAGAATTCCTCTCACTGTTCTAAACTCCTCAGACTACAGACATAAACTGTTCAATTTCTGTATAAAACAATTCAACTACATACCTCCTCAAATAAGGCGACCAAAATGTGTGCAGTACTCCAGGTTCAGTGTCAGTAGTGCCTTGTACAGTTGAAGCAACACTTCCCTACTTATATCGTCTTTTAGCAATACATGCCAAAATTCCATTTGTCTTCCTTATTACCTGATGTACCTGCACACTAGTTTTCTGTGATTCATGCATGAAGGCAGCCAGATCCCTCTCCACTGAAACACACTGAAGTTTCTCTCCATTTAGACAGTAAGTTGTCTTTCTACTCCTCTGACCAAAATGGGTAACCTCACACTTACCCATGTTAAACCTCATGTGCCAAATTTTAGCCTCTTCACCTGTACATACGCATTTGTAAATTTCTTGTTTCTTCATTGTAACTTACTTTCTCACCTGTTTTAATGTCACCAGAAAATGTGGCTATAGTACTTTTTATTCCTGCACCCAAGTCATTAATTTAAATTGTAAATAGTTGTGACCCAAGGACTGAACCCCATGGCATCTCACCAGTTACATCTTGCCAGGCAAAGACTCATTTACCCAACTCTCTGCTTTCTCTTGTTTAGCCAATCGTCATCTACATAAATTACCCCAACCCCATGTGATCTTACCTTGTGTACTCAGCTTTTGTGTGGCACCTGGGAGAGCAGGTATACTACAACTACAAAATCCCCATTATCAACATTGCTTGTTACATCTTCAAAGGACTCGAACAAATTAGTCAAACATGATTGACTAGATATCCTAAATTAATCTAATCCCATTTGCCAGCATTTGGTCCATATCCGGCAGGGCCGGCATTCCTAATGAAGGGCTTTTGCCCGAAACATCAATTTTCCTGCTCCTCGGATACTGCCTGACCTGCTGTGTTTTTCCAGCACCATTCTAATCTAGACTTTGGTCCATATCCCCCTAAACCCTTCCCATTCATATTGTAATTGTACCACTTCCACCACTTTCTCTGGCAGCTCATTCCATACATGAACCACCGTCTACGTGCAAAGTCTGCCCATTAGATCCCTTTCAAATCTTTTGCCTCTCACCTTAAACATATGCCTTCTAGTTTTGAAGTCTACTACGCTGGGGTAAAGACCTTGGCTATTCACCACATCCATATATTTCATGATGTTATAAACCTCGCCTCCGATGCCCCAGGGAAAATAGTTCCATCATATTCAGCATTTCGCTATATCTCAAATACTCCAATCCTGGCAACATCCTTGTAAATCTTTTCTGAACCTTTTCACAAGAGTTACACAACAACCTTCCTCTAGCAGCAAAACCAGACTTGCATGCAATATTCCAAAAGTGACCTAACCAATGTCATGTACAGCTACAACATGACCTCTCAATCCCTATACTCAATGCATTGACCAATAAAGGTGAGCATAACAAATGTCTTCTTCACTATCCTGTCAACTGGGTACTCCACTTTCAAGGAAGTGTAAACCTGCATTCCAAGGTCTCTTTTTGGTGTATAAGTCCTGCCTTGATTTGCCTTTCCAAAATGCAGCAACTCACATTTATCTAAATTAAATTAAACTCCATCTGCCACTCCTCAGCCATCTGATCAATGTCCCACTGTACTCTGAGATAACTTTGTTCACTATCCACAGCACTTCCAATTTTGGCGTCTTTTGCAAACTTACTGACTATACTTCCTATGTTCACATTCAAATTATTTATGTAAATGACAAATAGCAGGGGACCCAGCACTGATCCTTATTAATTGATTGATTGATTTATCGCCATATGTACCAAAGTACAGTGAAATGATTTGTTTATGAGCAGTACAGGCAAATCATAGTAAGCAAGGATGTTCAGGTTAAAAAGACTTAGACAGAGGCATACAAGTAACATTGCATGGGGCGTGTACTAGGCTAGGTCAATTTTAGCAAGATTAGCATTGTTTGAGTCTAGAGAGAGGATTCATCAATGTAATAGTGGCCAGGAAGAAGCTATTCCTGGTGCAGGTGTTCAGGCTTCTGTATCTTCTGCCTGATGGAAGATCATTACCAGGTTGCAATGAATCTTTGATAGTGTTGGCAGCCTTTCTATGGCAGCAAGCCATGTAAAAAGAAAAAAAAAATCCATGGACGGAAGATTGGCTTCTGTGATGGCATGGGCTGTGCACACCACTTTATGTAGTTTCTGAGGTATGTGAGGAATAAAAGGATGACTAGGGTAGGAATAGGACCAGTCAAAGACAGAAGTGGGAAGTTGTCTGTGGACCCTATGCACATTAGAGAGGTGCTAAACGAATATCTCTCATCTGTTTTCACTCAGGAAAAGGAGAATGTTGTAGAGGAGAAGACTGAGATACAGGCAGATCATAGTAAGCAAGGATGTTCAGGTCAAAAAGACTAGAAACGATTGAGGTTAGTAAGGAGGAGGTGTTATCAATTCTTGAAGGTGTGAAAGTAGAATAGTCCCTTGGGCCAGATGGGATTTGTCTGAGGATTCTCTGGTAAGATAGGGAGGAGATGGCAGAGCCTTTGGCCTTGATCTTTGCGTTGTCATTGTCTACAGGTTTCGAAGCAGGGGACTGAAGGATTGCACGTGTTGTACCCTTATTCAAGAAGGGCAGTAGAGCTCACCCAGGTAATTATACAAGATAGGACTTAAAGTCATCTCGCAAACAACAATTTGATTGAAGATAGTCAACATGGTTTTGTTAAGGGTATGTCGTGTCTCACAAACCTCTGAGTTTTTTGAGGTGACCAAGCATGTGGATGAGGGTAGGGCAGTTGACGCGGTGTACATGGACTTCAGTAAAACCTTTGATAAGGTTCCATATGGTAGGCGTTTGGAGAAAATGCAGAAGCATGGGATTGAGGGTGATTTAGCAGTTTGGATTAGAAACTGGCTTTCTGAAAGCAGGCAGCGAGTGATGGTTGCCTGGAGTTGGTTACTAGTTGTGTGCCACATGGATTTGTTTTGGGACCACTGCTATTTGTTATTTTTACAAAATGACTTGGATGCAGGCATAGGTGAAAGGGTTAATAAGTTTGCAGATGACACTAAAGTCAGTGGAGTGGTGGACAATGTGGAACAATGTTGCAGGTTGCAGGGAGACTTGGATAAACTGCAGAATTGGGCTGAGGGGTGGCAAATGGAGTTCAATGCAGATAAATGTGAGGTGATTTACTTTGTGAAGAATAGCATGAAGGCAGAATATGGATCAATGGAAAAATTTTTGATAATGTGGATGTGCAGAGTGATATTGGTGTCCATGTACATAGATCCCTGAAAGTTGCCTCCCAGGTTGATAGTGCTGTTAAGAAGGCATACAGTGGTGTTAGGTTTTATTGGTAGAAGGTTGAGTTCCGGCGCCATGATGACATGCTGCAACTGTACAAAATGTTAGTGTGGCCTCACTTGGAATATTGCATATAGTTCTGGTAGCCCCATTACAGGAAGGATGTGGAAGCATTGGAAAAGGTGCAGAGGATATTTACCAGAATGTTGCCTCATCTGGAGGGAAGGTTTTATGAGGAAAGGGTGAGGGACTTGGGTCCACTCTCATTGGAGAGAAGAAGGCTGAAAGGGGATTTAATACAGACATGCAAGATGATCGGAAGATTAGATAGGGTGGACAGTGAGAGTCTTTTTCCTAAGATGATGACATTAGCTTGTACGAGGGACATAGCTGCAAATTGAGGGGTGATTGATCTAAAACAGATGTCAAGAAGCAGATTCTTTATTCAGAGAATGGTAAGGGCATGAAATGCCCTGCCTGCCAATGTAATTAACTCAGCCACATGAGGGGCATTTAAACAGTCCTTGGATAAGCATATGGATGACGATGGGATAGTGTAAAGGGTTGGGCTTAGATTAGTTCACAGGTCCGTGCAACATTGAGAGCCAAAGAGCCTGTTCTGCGTTGTATTGTTCTATGATCTATGGTATGGTCCTCGGCAGATCAGTTGCCATCTTTAGAAATTGGTGAGGGTCCTTATGGACATGCCAAATTTCCTGAGCCAATTGATGAAGAAGAGGTGTTATTATGTCTTTTTGATCGTCGCATCTACGTGGAAAATCTAGAACAGGTTATCGGTTATCATCACTCTGAGGAAACTGAGGCTCTCCACCCTCTCAATCTTAGTTCCGTTGACGTAGATATGGGAGGAAGGGGTGTTCTCCTCCTTTCTTTCTAAAGTGAAGGATCAGTTCTTTAGCTATGCTGACACTGAGAAAGTGGTTGTTCTCATTACACCACATCACCAAACCTGATATCTCCTTCTATATTTTAACTCGTTGTCAGCTATCCTTCCTACTTCGGTGATGTTGTCAGCAAACTTAAAGATGGCGTTGGTTCAGAATTTGGCAACACAGTTCATTGATGTACAGTGAGTGCAGTGGTGGGGGTGATGCTGAGGACTCATCCTTGGGGGCCTCCAGTGTTGAGTGTTATAGTAGATGAGGCGCAGTTACCTATTTTTCACTGTTTGCAGTCTGTGGGTAGAAAGCTGATGAGGATCCACTTGCAGAGGGCAGAGCCGAGACCAAGCTCATAGAGTTTTGAGATCAGTCTGAAGGGGATAATGGTGTTGAAGGTGGAGTTGTTGTCTATCAGCAGGAGTCTGTCTACCATATAGAAACTTGTAGAATGCCTTACTGAAGTCCTACATAGATCATGTCCATGACTCTGCCCTCACCAGCACTCTTTGTTACTTCTTCATAAAACTCAATCAAGTTAGTGAAACAGGATTTCCCACACACAAAGCCATGTTGACTATCCCTAATCAATCCTTGCCTTTCTAAATACATGTAAATCCTGTCCCTCAGGAATCCCTCCAACAACTTGACCACCACTGATGTCAAGCTCACTGGTCTATAGTTCCCTGGCTTTTCCTTACCACTTTTCTTAAACAGTAGCACCACATTAAGCAATCTCCAGTCTTCCGGCACCTCACCTGGGGCTATCAATGTTACAAATATCTCAACAAGGGGCCCAGCTATCCTCGCGTCCCGTAGCGTTTGAGGGTACACCTGGTGAGGTCCCAGTGATTTATCTACATTTATGCATTTTAAGAAGTTCAGCACCTCCTCTTCTGTAACATGGACATTTTCAAGAGGTCACTATTTATCTCCCTGTGTTCTCTGTCTTCCATATACTTCTCCATAGTAAATACTGATGCAAAATACTCATTTAGTATCTTCCCCACCTCCTGCGATTCCACACATAGGCAGCCTTGCTGATTTTTGAGAGACCCTGTTCTCTCTGTTCATTACCATTTTGTCCTTAAAGTATATGTAGAATCCTTTTGGAGTCTCCTTAATCCTATTTACCAAAGCAGTCACCTTTTTACCCTCCTGATTTCCCTCTTAAGTGTACTCCTACTGCCTTTATACTCTTCGAGGGATTCACTCGGTTATTGCTATCTATACCTGACATATACTTCCTTCTTTTTCTTGATCAAAACCTCAATTTCTGTCGTAATCCAGCATTCTCTACACTTACCAGCCTCGCTCTTCACTCTAACATGTGCATACTATCTCTGGACTCTCATTATCTCATTTTTTGAAGGCTTCCCATTTGTCAGCCATGCCTTACCTGCCCTGAATCAACAATTTACCCTTCGTAAAATCATGATGTCTCTGATGTCTTGTACTTTGACTTTCCAGGCGTCCTGTTATTACCTAAATGGATGCTAACAATTTCCCCAATCACAGATATTAAACTAACCGGTCTGTAATTTACTACTTTCTGCCTCCTTCCCTTTTTGAACAAGGTTGTATTATTAGCATCTTTTTTACAATCAACTGGAACCTATATTCCACCCATAGAATTTTGGAATGTTATAATCAATGGATCCACTATCCCTGCTGCCACGTCTTTAAAGATGCTAGGATGTCAGCTGTCAGGCCCTCAGGACTTGTCTACCTTCAATCTCAATAATTGCTCAGTACTTTTTCCTTAGTGATGATGATTGTTCTATGTTCCTTCCTTTCCCCAACCTCTACATTACCTGTTACCATTGGGATGGTGCCCACCACCATGAAAACCAAAGCAAAATATTGATTTAATCCCTCTCCTACTTCTGTGTTTCCCATTGTTTACTCCCCAATTTCATCCTCCAAAGGACCAACATTCACCTTAGCTACTCTCTTTCCTTTGATATACTTACAAAACAATCAATTTTTGTTGTCCATTTTTATATTTTGAGCTAGTTTTCTTTCATAATTTGTCTGCGTGCTTTTTATGACTTTTTCGTAACCCCTTGTTGACCTTTAAAAGTTTCCCAATCTTCTAGCCTGCCACTCACCTTTGCAACACGACACACCTCAGCTTTTGTCTTTATGTTACTTTTAAATTCTACACTTAGCCACGACTTCTCCTTTAACTTCGATGTTCTTGGTTTTCATGCAAAAGAACCCCCCTCCCCCACTATTCAGTTTAAAGCCCTACAAATACTGATCAGCCGAGACATTCAGTAAATGTCAAGCATAATAATAATTTTCATTACAAATACAACATTGGATTCCCAGCTACACATTCTGTCATCAAGGTATGTTTATAAGATGAGGTGAATAGGATACTCATGACCACAAACGCTTAAACATGTGCTGCACACACACATAAACCACTTAAGACAGGGAAAATTGTTTCTATCTATGAATATTAAATCCAAAAGTGTAGTTATCGATTCATGTGAATGTCAGTGTACAGTGAGGGTGGGAACACCAGCAAGCAGGAGTTAACATTCGTAGTAGTTCTGAGTCGAGAATGTGGTGCTGGAAAAACACAGCAGGTCAGGCATCCGAGGAGCAGGAAAATCGACATTTCGGGCAAAAGCCCTTCATTAGGAATTAATTTAGATTACTAAATACAGGAGTTATAGTGTTTTCTTGAAGTTAGAGATGATGGAGCAATGCAATTAGGAAACTAGCGTACTTTTCAAGAATCTTTCCAGAATCAGATTTAGAGTCATAGAGCCGTAGAGATGTACAGTACATAAACAGACCCCATGCTGACCAGATATCCTAAACTAATCTAGTCCCATTTGCTAGCATTTGGGCCACATTAGATTAGATTACATTCCCAACAGTGTGGAAACAGGTCCTTCGGCCCAACAAGTCCAGACCAACCCTCCGAAGAGCAACCCACCCAGACCCATTCCCCTACATTTACCCCCTCACCTAACACTACGGGCAATTTAGCATGGCCAATTCACCTAACCTGCACATTTTTGGACTTTGGGAGGAAACCGGAGCACCCAGAGGAACGCAGAGAATGTGAAAACCCCACACAGACAATTGCCCAAGGCAGGAATTGAACCTGGGTCCCTGGCGCTGTGAGGCAGCAGTGCTAACCACTGTGCTACCGTGCCATTCATATCTCTCTAAACATTTTCTATTCATGAACCCATCTAGATGCCTTTTAAATGTTGTAATTGTACCACCACTCCCTCTGGTTGCTCATTCCATACATGGACCAAACTCAGTGTAATAAAGTTGCCCCTTACGTCTTTTTTAAAGTTTTCCCCTCTCACACTAAACCATTGCCCTCTAGGTCTGGACTCCCCTACCCCAGGAAATATACCTTGTCCATTTACTCTATCCATGCCCCTCATGATTTTACAAACCTCTATTTAATAACCTTAATTATGAGATGACTATACTTTTAACAGGCACATTAGTGGTCCCAGGCTTGGCCAATGCATTTCACCTGCTGTTTCTTGCTGCTCAACAAACCAGCACAGTTCACATCCATTTGGTTAGGGCTGTCAGGCTGAGCTGTAATCTTCCAAAGCACATCATTGAACAGTGAGCCTTGAAGCAACCATTTTTTCAGACACTGACCAGCCTAGCTCGAGATGGAATGAGACAGTTCCAAGTTCTTCTGCATCCCCTTTATAATTGTACTCCTTATTTTAGATTAGATTACATTCCCAACATTGTGGAAACAGGCACTTTGGCCCAACCAGTCCACACCAACCCTCCAAAGAGTAACCCACCCAGACCCATTTCCCTCTGACTAATGCACCTAATACTATGGGCAAGTTAGCATGGCCAATTCACCTGACCTGTTCATCTTTGGACTGTGGGAGGAAACCCACGCAGACACGGGGAGAATGTACAAACTCTACACAGACAGTTGCCCAACGCTGGAACCGAACCTGGGACCCTGGTGCTGTGAGCCAGCAGTGCTAACCACTGAGCCACCGTGCTGCCTCTGACCCCCAGGTACTTGAAACTAATCATTTCCTTCAAGTCTTCAACAATAATCTTTACACTGTCATTTTGATCCTCATTTTACGTTGTTTCTCCTCATTCCACCAATCAAAAGGAATCACTTTGCACTTCTCTGCAACTTATCTTTCCATTCCATCACTCTCTCCGTGCCCTTGTGCACAGCACACCCAATTCCAGAACATTAAGATGTATCTAGAAAAGGAAAGATCTGGACAATAATCCCAGGGGAACTCCACAAGCAGCTTCCTCCAGTCTGAACACAACCACTCACTATCATCTATCCCACATCAACAACACGATTAGCAACAACCCTCGCTGTCACCTCGACAAAACACTTAAACAGATTAGCTAAAGATGATTTACTCTTAATGATTCATGTTGATTTTTCTTTAGGAATCCACATTTATTGTCTACATCTCTTAATGTTGTCCTGAATCATCATCTCTACAAATTAATGCTCATCAATTGTTAAATTTAAAACTGATTTCTGTAAACAAAATATAGTAAGGGAATGAACTAAGGCAGCAGTTCATCCATAATTGGTCTGAATTGCTTTGGGATGGATTGAGTGTCTGCATGACCTACTCCCAGTCCTATGATGCTGTCATCTCAGAATAAAGCTTCATCATCTGCTTATGCTTGCTGAGCTCACAATCCCTTACTCCCAATTCCTCTGCCTCCACTGTATCTGCTCCCAGGAGGAGCAATTTCCCTCCATGACTTCCCAGATGTTCTTGTTTCAAGGATCGCAATTTCCCCACCCACGTGATCAACAATGCCCTCCAGTGCATCTCCTCCACTTTCCATGCCTCTGCCCTTGAACTCCACCCCTACAAATGCAACAAAGATAGAACACCCCAGTCCGCACCTTCCACCACTAATCTCTGGATAGAGTGCATTATCGTCCGCTTTTTTCGCCACCTACAAACAGATCCCACCACCCAAAATTATATTTCCCTCCTGACCCCTATCTGTGTTCTGCAGAGACCATTCCCTCCGCGACTCCCTCATTAGAACCACGCCCCAACCAACACAACCTCCACCCCCAGCATATTCCCCAGCCACCGCACAAGGTATAAAACCTGTGTGCACACCTCCCATTCAAAGGGGAGATTTGTTGGAGTCTGTTGTTGTCTTGGTTGGTAGAACCAGATTGGTATGGATGTGAAAAGCAAATTGATTTAAAGGTCCCAAAATTATACAATTGAAGCTTTTCAAAATGCAGAGGAATTCACCATGTGGATGAGTCATTTTGATTAACATGTGATTTTGTTCATTATTTATCTCTGAATGTGAAGGTTTGATTCATTTCTAGCATTTTTTTAATAACAGCAGAATATAAGTCTATTTCAGAAACACAAAGAAGAGACAAACAGAGCTGTATCTCAGCTGTAAGGAACATCTTAAGACAAACATCAAAAGAGGTTCAACCTGTTTTCTAACATTGAATTGAATTAAATTGAATTGAATTTATTGTCACATGTACCGAGGCACAGTGAAAAGCTTTGTAACATTGTCCATCACAGAGACTCAATTCTACAGAAATATTATTACTTCATCAGCTTTTAAATCTCTATTTAAATGAAGCTTCCCAGTTTATTTTCCTTGGACTCTGGAGACAATTTCAGGATTCCTTTACATGTCTGATGCTGTAAACCCCGCACTATTGATTGTCTGAACTCCCTTAGTTCCAACTTAAAGATTCTAATTCCAAACTCTGCTGGTTTCGATGCTCAACAAATTAGAAACCACTTCTACTGAGGTGACTGGTTCCCCTAAGGGCGGCACGGTGGCACAGTGGTTAGCACTGCTGCCTCACAGCGCCTGTAGACCCGGGTTCGATTCCCGACTCAGGCGACTGTGTGGAGTTTGCACGTTCTCCCCGTGTCTGCGTGGGTTTCCTCCGGGTGCTCCGGTTTCCTCCCACAGTCACAAAGATGTGCGGGTCAGGTGAATTGGCCAAGCTAAATTGCCCATAGTGTTAGGTAAGGGGTAAATGTAGGGGTATGGGTGGGTTGCGCTTCGGCGGGTCGGTATGGACTTGTTGGGCCGAAGGGCCTGTTTCCACACTGTAAGTCTAATCTAAACTGAACTGGAAAATTTTAGTTCTCTTGCTGGGAGAAGTATTGCTCTTCTGAACTCAACTCTTCGGTCTTCTAAACTAAAACGTTGAAACTTCTGTTCTGAGGTTAAAACTAAACCAATTGCTTAAATGTGTTTCCTCATTCTGTCATACTCCCAACTGTATATGTGTTTGATCCATTAACATTGCCGGGGTTCCAGTTTGGGAACTGGGTAATGGTCAGTCCCGTGGTCACGTCCAACCAGTTCAGAGATTACTGTCAAATCTATTGGGGAGCATCAGTCAGAGGCTTAGGCTGTGCTCGGTTGGGCTGCCCTCGCAAGATCAGTCCGAAGGATAGATCATGTTCAGTTCTGAGGATTTGCGCAGTAAACATAGAACATAGAACAGTACAGCACACAATGTTGTGCTGAGCATTTATCTTAATCTAAAATCACCCTAACCTACACACCCCTCAATTTACTACCAACCATGTGCTTGTCCAGCAGTCGCTTAAATGTCCCTAATGTCTCTGACACTACTACCACCTCTGGCAGTGCATTCCATGCACCCACCACTCTCTGTGTAAAGAACTTATCTCTGACATTGCCCTTATACCTTCTTCTAATCAAATTTAGGGGAAAGTCTATGCTATATTAGGAAAGTAGAAACTATGTTGTAAGAATGGGTGACCTGTTGAGCCCTCTTGGAACAACCTGCTCCCATTCATATCCATCCATGGCTATTAAGTCAGAATGTAGGTATGTTAAAGTGAGGTTCTGTGTGCTAAATGTAGCCACATTTTTCTGCACTTGTCATCACTGAATGCAACCACGATAAACCAAATCAGTTCACACTTAGTGTAACCCTATAGTGAGTTGAACAACACTATAGTTGAACAACAATAATCTAAACAAGAAGTTCATAGAGTCATAGAGATGTACAGAATGGAAACATACACTTCGGTCCAACCTGTCCATGCTGACCAAATATCCCAACCTAATCTAGTCCCACCTGCCTGCACCCGGCTGTATCCCTCCAAACCCTTCCTAGTGATCTACCCATCCAAATGCCTTTTAAATATTGCAATTGCACCAACTTCCATCACTTCCTCTGGCAACTCATTCCAAAGACGTACCACCCTCTGCGTGAAAACTTTGACCCTCAGGTCTCTTTTATATCTTTCCCCTCTCACCCTAAACCTTTTCCTTTAGTTCTGGACTCCCCCACCCCAGGGAAAAGACTTTGTCTATTTATCCTATCCATTCCCCTCATAATTTTGTAAACTTCTATAAGGTCACCCCTCAGCCTCCGATGCTCCAGGGAAAACACCCCAGCCTGTTCAGCCTCTCCCTGTGGCTCAGATCCTCCAACCCTGGCAACATCCTTGTAAATCTTTTCTGAACACTTTCAAGTTTCACAACATCTTTCCAGTAGGAAGGAGACAAGAATTGCACGCAATATTCCAACAATGGCCTAACCAATGTCCTGTACAGCCGCAACATGACCTGCCAACTCCTGTACTCTATACTATGACCAATAAAGGAAAGCATACCAAACACCTTCTTCCCTCACCTATCTACTTGTGACCCAACTTTCAAGGAACTATGAACCTGCACTCCAAGGTCTCTTTGTTCAGCAACACTCCCTAGGACCTTACCATTAAGTGTATAAATCCTGCTAAGATTTGCTTTCCCAAAATGTAGCACCTCGCATTTATCTGAACTAAATTCCATCTGCCATTTCTCTGCCCATTGGCCCATCTGATCAAGATCCTGTTGTAATCTGAGGTAAACTTCTTCAATTTTGGTGTCATCTGAAAACTTACTCACTATACCTTTTATGCTCACATCCAAATCATTTATATAAATGATGAAAATTAGAAGACCCATCACCGATCCTTGTGGCACTCCACTGGTCACAGACCTCCAGTCAGAAAAACAACGCTCCACCACCAACCTCTGTCTTTTATCTTTGATCCAGTTCTGTATCACAATGGCAAGTTCTCCCTGTATTCCGTGAGATCTAATCTTGCTAACCAATGTCCCATCGGGAACCTTGTGGAACGCCTTACTGAAGTCCATTTGATCACATCTACCATTCTGCCCTCATCAATCCACTTTGTTACTTCTTCAAAAAACTCAATCAAGTTTGTGAGACATGATTTGCCACATACAAAACCATGTTGACTATCCTTAATCAGTCCTTGCCTTTCCAAATACATGTACATCCTGTCCCTCAGGATTCCCTCCAACAACTTGCCCACCACCGATGTCAGGCTCACTGGTCTATAGTTCCCTGGCTTGTCCTTATCACCCTTTGTAAATAGTGGCATGTTTGCCAACCTCCAGTCTTCCAACACCTCAACTGTGACTATTGATGATACATATATCTCCGCAAGATGCCCAGAAATCACTTTTCTAGCTTCCCACAGAGTTTTAGGGTACATCTGATCAGGTCCTGGGGGTGTATCCACTTTTATGAGTTTCAAGACATCCAGCACTTCCTCCTCTGTAATATGGACAATTTTCAAGATGTCACCATCTATTTCCCTACATTCTATATCTTCCATGACCTTTTCCACAGTAAATACTGATGCAAACTACTTGTTTAGTATCTCCCACATTTTCTGCGGCTTCACGCAAAGGCCACCTTGATGAGCTTTCAGGGGCCCTATTCTCTCCCTAGTCATCCTTTTGTCCTTAATGTATTTGTAAAAACCCTTTGGATTCTCCTTAATTCTATTTGCCAAAGCTATCTCGTGTCCCCCCTTTGCCCTCCTGATTTCCCTCTTAAGTATACTCCTACTACCTTTATGTTCTTCTAAGGATTCACTCGATCTATCCTGTCTATACCTTACATATGCTTCCTTCTATTCCTTAACCAAACCACAATTTCTTTAGTCATCCAGCATTCCTTATATCTACCAGCCTTTTCTTTCACCCTAACAGGAATATATTTCTCTGGATTCTCATTCTCATTTCTGAAGGCTTCCCATTTTCCAGCCATCCCTGTACCTGCTAACATCTGCCCCAAATCAGTTTTTGAAAGTTCTTGCCTAATACCATCAAAGTTACTGAATTCTCCTGGGCAACCGACGTAAAGAAATCTGGTCACATAGAAATTAATCATTCTGAATATTGTCACATTGAATGGGATCTGGATCGGGTACAACTGAATATGCGTTAGTGTATTGGTCTGTGCAAAATTGGTTTTAAACGTAGAATTTCTACACTGAATGGAAATTTTTTGTAAACTGTGAAATCCAAAGTGAACATAACAGCTCCTCTCTGGACATGTACACATGAGTAGATTTATGACGACTGAAGTTACATACAGTAAACAGGGCAAAGGGACACCAAATGCTAAATGTTGCACTTTCACATTGATTGAAGTAATGAACTCATTCATGCAGATTGGGCCTGTCTGTGTCAAATGTAACAAAACTGAAAGGACCACATTTGTACCCAGTATGATTATGTTGACCTCTGCATGTGATATATAACTATGCCTACTGGACTTGCACACAAGGAATATAAATACTCCCCCTCCAATTCTATTTTGATTTAATCCCTGCCCTCCTCTTCACTGTTTGCTCACGCAGTATTGCCCTTTGATGTTAAGGACACTGCTTGTCACGGGCCACTGAATAAAGATTTATGCCCCTTGTGTCTCTCACTGTGTCTCACACCTGCACGCACACATGGATACGAGGGACAAAATAAGCCGTACCGCAATTAGGCGGTAGTGTGGGGTAATACAAGAAAAACACAAAAAAAATTAAAATGAATACAAATACAATTGGTTATAGCTTCAGAGATGTATTGCACATGCCCAAGATCTATCTTGATAATTAAAAGCGTGAACTTGGCTTTAAAATCGTTGAAACCACGAATGGGAATGTTCAATTAAAGAAAGCCACCCAGAGAGTTCTTCATACAAATGGCCCAGAGGCGACCCTGGTCTGCTTCAGGGGATCGAGGTCATCGAAAGATTTTTAAAAACTAAAATCGACGTTTGAGGCACAAGGGGAATGCGAGATAAATGGGAGGGGGTGGGGCTGGGGACAAGTTAGCTGGAATGCCATAGTACGGTGTAAGTGATAGGTCAGAGAGGAAGGTGGAGCAGATAGGTGGGAAGCTTTTCATCTGTTCCACCCTCCCTCTCCCACTTATCACTTTCACCCCCACCTTCACCTACCTATAGCATACGCAGCTATCTTCCCCCCCAGCCCCTCCCATTTATCTCTCAACCCCCTGGGCCCACATGTTCCTGCTGATAGGCTTGTGCCTGAAACGCCGCTTCTCCTGCTCCTGGGATGCTGTCTGACCTGCTGTGCTTTTCCAGCGCCACACTCTTCGACTCTAATCTCCAGCATCTGCAGTCCTCGCTTTCTCCAAGCGAATATTGGATTCCCTACAGTGCGGAAACAGGCCCTTCGGCCCAACGAGCCCACACCGACCCTCCGAAGAGTAGCCCACCCAGACCCATTCCCCTACTAATGCCTTATAACAACTTATTAGATTCCCGACAGTGCGGAATAGTTCAAACTTTAAAAGACGGTGAATGCAGAGTTATGTTAAGACCTCTTAAAATGTTCCTATTCTTTTAAAAACAATGTCGGTGAATGCCACATGGAGATCTAGGAGTTTTCTACAAAACCCACGCCAAGGTCCCTATGTCTGGTAGACATTTTCTGTTGGTATAGATCAGAGTTCAGGCCCTCCTGTCTCCGTGTGCCAAAGTACATACAAATATTTCAATGCATATTAATTTGTCCCACGGTGTCATTTTTTTATTTCAAAAACTCGTCATTTTATCAGCGTGTAGCTGCCTTTGACATGAAGTGTGACCTGTCCACGGTTTATCAAGACACTAAGGACACGGCTCCACCGGGCAGTCAGCTCCTCTCCGATGCTGCCGATGTCGCTGCTGCTAATGAATGAGGAAAATTCACATTCCTTAGCCATGAATACCCCTACTTCGTTCGGGGCACCCAGATCCAGGCCAAGATAACCGGGATCATTCCATTGTCTGTGGTGATTCGTGTGCCATGAATTGCTCTTCCCCAGTATCCAGATAGTATTTTTTTTCCCACGAAGAAATGTAACTGTGATCATTCTATCGTCCCTGGTCCCCGGTATAGGTGTTTCATTTTAGTGTCAGACCCCACGGTACACAATCAATTCCACAAAAAAGTAAACAGCAGAAAACAGCAGCTGCGCCCTCTGTTTAATGCAATGAATGAACTAAATTGTAAAGATCACCGAATCTAATTATCTCCCCGGAGCCTGAAATCACCTTAAATGTTGCAATTTATCAGTGGATTGAAGAAAGGGCTCAGTTTCTGACAGAAATGCACGAGATCCCAAAAGGTTTGGTCTTTGCCGTCTACTACCCGGTCCTTGCAGGTATCGGCGTTCCAGGTGAAGTATCGAAGTTTGTTTGTAGCTGTGCATCATCCTCTCTTCAAGTTTATGTGTATTAGCCCTTTCAGCGATACAATATTTTTTTCTTATTTACATTTCTACTTTTTCCCCCATTACAACGTATTAAATTTGTCTTTTAGCATGAGGGGTCCTTCCTCTCAATGACATATTTCATCGTATTGCTGCTATAAACGTTGCTTTTAACATTGAGAGTTCACACATTTTCCAGCACATATTGCTTTTAAAGTTATCGCATTTAAAAGTGTACAGATTTAATACCAACTTCTCGTTGTGGTATTGTATTCTTCACAATGTTCCTGCGAATGAATTCTCACACTTATCATGACATATTTATCGTTCCTTTTTGTGGCATTGTTTGCTGTACTGTGGGTAAATTATTGTCAGAGTTCCTGTGGGTGAATTCTCACTGTTATCACAGAGTTAATGAGGTTCTATTCGTTATTGCTACTGTATTCTCAAGGTTTGTGGGTAAATTCTCATACTGTTATCACAGCGTAAATGAAGTTTCATTTCGTTATTGCTCCTGCACCTGTGGGTGAATTGTCACATAGTAAAGGAAGTTCTGTCCCGTTATTCTCACTGTTCCTATGGGTCAGTTCTCACAGTTATCACTACGTGAATGAAGTACTATATTTTTGTCAGAGTTTGTGGGTAAATTTTCGTACGGTGATTATACTGTTTCAGGGGGCTCTCCTCTCCACACTGGCTGCTGCTGCTGATTCTAAATTGAAGACTGCTGAATGCGGGATTTTCTGCTGCTCCCAACAATATTCAACTGTTCCCATCTTCACTAATGTCTCCACACTGAGGAAAGGCCCGTCACCTGTGACATCTGTGGATAAATAAATTAGGCTCTTATGCGATATGGAATAAAGTTGTTCATTTATCTGAAAGCGCAATGTGACAGGATTTTGTGAATTGTACAAGGCTATATCTCTGACAGTTTCTTCATAATTTGTTAGTTAACGTTAGACTCATAACGAATATTCCAGGGGCTTATGAGGTGAACTCAGATTTGCGACTTCATGCTATTAGGAAGCTATCTGTAAGGTCAGAGATACGATAATTGTATCTTCACCCACCTCAGGTTGGTGATAGTTTGAACACATGGTTCCAACAGTCAATAATTTCACAAGTATTGGGTCGTCGTCATGTTGGGTCCTTTCTTACCTGCTTCAATAGGTTTCTTTTCTTTGCTGACGTGAAAGATTTTGCATATAGTCTGCATTTGACAAGGGACCACATAATGTTATTGCACGAAATAGAAACACATGGTATAGGGGTAAGATACTAACATGAACAGAAGTTAGGCTGACCGGTAGAAAACATACCATCTATAAACGGGCTTTTCTGTTGATTTACAGGTTGTAATGAGCAGTCTTAAAGGGACTTACAATTTATATCTATGACTTAGATGGGAGGAGATTGGGGTTGGCAAAAGCATAATAGCGAAATATGTAGATTAGAGTAAGATGGTGAGGAGAGTATGTTTTGGAGAAGATATAAGGAGATTGCAGACCAATACAGATAGGTTGAAGGAGTGCACACAAATTGAAGATGGAGTTTAATGGGGGAAGATTTGAAGTTGCTCACTTTGGCAGTGAGAATGAACAAGCAGATAATTGCCTTAAACAGATAACAACTAGAATTATAAGGTGCTGAGGGATCGAGGACATGCGTTACAAAAACGTTAGTATGCAGGTACAAGTTACTAACAAGGTTAACGGAATGCAATCCTTCATTGTGGCAGGAACGAAACATATTGCCTTTTCTGCCTGTTTTCTCTTTCTCTAGGCTCCACCTCATCACATCTCCACCACCTCCCACCCCCCACCCCCCCAACCCCAACTAAATGCCACCATCTTTCTGTGTTTGGTACAACTTTACTGGCTACTATCAGTTTTGAAGGGCTAGTGGACTTAAAACATTAACTCTGTTTTCTCTCCACATAAAATTAACAGATTTGCTGAGCTTCTCTAGAAGTTTCTGTTCTTGATATTATATACACATGGATATGTGATTAGATTCCCTACAGTATAGAAAGAGGCCCTTTGGTCCAACAAGTCCACACCACCCTCTGAAGAGTAACCTAGATCCAGACCCATTCCCCTACCCTATATTTATCCCTGACTAATGCATCTAACACTGTGGGCAATTTAGCATGGCCAATTCACCTGAACTGCACACTCTGGATTATGGGAGGAAACCACAGGGAGAATGTGCAAACTCCACATAAACAGTAATCCGAAGCAGGAACCGAACCCTAGAACCTAGCACTGTGAGGCAGCAGTGCTAACCACTGAACCACCATGCCAGCCACTATGTTTTCATTCTACAGGGCATTGTACCTATCTATCTTAGATGCAGCATATAGTTTTGGTCTCCTTATTTAAGGAAGTCTGTAAATACATTAGAATACATTAGAAGTGGATCTCAGGAAATGTATTAGATCAATACTGGAAATGAACTGGTCACCTTATGAGGAAAGGTTGGACAGATCAGGCTTATTTAGAGGAGTGAGAAATGACTTGAGTGAAGTGTAAAAGATCCTGAACTGTCTTGAATTGATGCTTCTTCTTGTGAGTGACCCAGAACTAAGGGGCTCTGTTTTAAAGTTAGGAGTTGTCTTTTTAGGACAGATATAGGGATTTTCTTTTCCTCAAAGTGTTGGACTGCTTTGGATCTCTGCCTCAGAGCAAATCAGTAAATATTTTTGAGGTAAATATGAATACATATTTGTACGGCAGAGGAATCAAAGCTGATTGGATTAAATGGAAATTCAAAACACAAATAAATCAAGGATGATAGAGGAAGATTGATGGTCTGAATGGCCTCAGTCTGTTCCTAGTTCATTTGATTGAATGAGCTCTTCTCATTTTTGATGTGTTTTAATCTCTTCATATCCTCCAATGGTTCACATTATTAAATTTGGTATTGATCTTCCATTTTCCAATCCCTGCTGTGAGGGATTGGAATCCATTTTCTTAAGAACACTAGCTTGAGCCTGGAGTTTACTTGTCCAATGCCTTTTGCACAATATCTGGTATCTCCAACATTAGGATAATTTGTGTCCAGCATTAGGATAAATTCAAAGTTAGAACCATCTCTTAAAACTTTAAATTTCAAAAATAATCCTATGAAATGAATGGTTTTGTTCAAACATGATCTCTCTCTCTCTATTACAGCTAATGTGGCAGTGATTGTGATCCTGTCTCAAAGGAGATGTGGCCTCTCAAAGTGTATCACTTCTTATCTGGTGTCAATGGCAGTGACAGATCTTCTGGTCATGGTTACGGCTGTAATATTAAACCGGATTGTTGGGATTTATTATCCATCCAGTTTCCTCTCTATCACACCAGTATGCAGTTTTCGTGCTGCCTTAAACATTGCAGCCATTGACAGTTCTGCCTGGTTAACAGTTGCTTTCACCTTTGATCGATTTATGGCCATTGCTTGCCATGAGCTGAAAATAAAATATTGCACTGAGAAGATGGCAGTGCGTGTTATAGTAATTGTGTGTGCACTGTGTTGCATAAAAAATATCTTCATATATTTTGAATTTGAGCCTATGTACATAACAAACAATATACCTTGGCTCTGCAGCATAAAAGATATATATTATACATCACCTGCATGGACTGCCTATGACTGGATTCGATCCATTTTGACTCCTTGTCTCCCATTTATCCTGATTTTACTGCTCAATGCTCTGACCGTCAGACACATTCTAGCAGCAAATATAGCTCGCAGTAGATTCCGGACTCAGAGGAATGGGGAGAATCAGAGTGATCCAGAGATTGAGAAGCGCAAAAAGTCCATTGTTTTACTCTTTGCCATCTCAGGCAGTTTCATCCTTTCATATCTGCTATTTTTTGTAAATATTCTCTATGTTCGAATTGCAAGTGTTACTTATTCCACAGGTTCTGATTTTGGCAATTCCACGTTTGTTCTCCAACAAAGCGGATATATGCTTCAGCTACTGAGTTCCTGCATCAATCCTTTTATTTATGCTGGGACCCAGAGTAAGATCAGAGACGAGTTAAAGAAGGGGATGAAGTATCCACTCAGTCTATTTGGTAAAATATTTAGAATTTAACAAAGGATAATATAACACAAACTGTACTTTATGTTTTGTCTTATTTTCTCCATGTCACATACAATGGACACAAGCTTTTATATCCTTACACAGTTTGTGAACTTAAGAAACATTGTATCACTGCAAAAGTCAATTATGTAAATTGTTTTCAGTGACTGGCAAGAGAATATAGACTAGGCAACAATGGGCCATGTTGGACTTTTTATGTACAGGATATGCCTGAGCAAGCTTATATTTATTTCTGCTTTGATGCCAGGATTGTAGTTGTACCAAAAAAACATAACTAGGGCACAATGAGTCTGCAGCACATGTTTTCAGTAGTATTGTTGGAATTTTATCAGCTTTGCATTACACTTCTGCAATTTTCTGCTCTCGCATAGAACAAATTGAAGTGGCTGAAGACTGGCATCTGTGATGCTGGGGATAAAACAGAAGACTGAGATGGATCATCCATGCTGCAATTCTTCTGAAGATGATTGTAATTTGCACTGATGTACTGACCTCCCACATCATTGAATATTTGTAGAATAAACCTTACTATTATTAACACACAAAGTAAAAGCAGGAGTAGGCCTCTTGGGCCTGCTCCATCCTTTGATACAATCAAGGCTGATCTTATCTCATCCTTAACTCCACTCCCTTCTTCACTCTCGATAATCTTTCAATCCAATATCCTTTACAAACCTATCTCCTCCATAAATTTATTATAAGTGCCACATCACCGCATTCTGGGATACTGAATTCTCGATTCAAGATCCTTTGAGAGAAATAATTTCCACTCATCTTTGCTTTCAATCTGCTACTCCATATCCTAAAACTATGATCTAATGCAATATAATTTAATTATCCACCACCATCTTGTCCGAATGTGACAGGTCTACAGCACTTTGACCTGCTCTTTGGTTGTGGGATTGTTAAGCCTTCTTTATTGCATGCTGCCTACATTGCTTGGCATGGAGGTAGTCCTGTATTGTAGCTTTACTCAGTTGGGAAATATAGATCAGTGACTTCGGTGGTGGGCAAGTTGTTGGAGGGAATCCTGAGAGACAGGATGTACATGTATTTGGAAAGGCAAGGACTGATTAGGGATAGTCAACTTGGCTTTGTGTGGGTGAAATCATGTCTCTCAAACTTGATTGAGTTTTTTGAAGAAGAAGTAACAAAGAGGATTGATGAGGGCAGAGCGGTAGATGTGATCTATATGGACTTGAGTAAGGCATTTAACAAGGTTCCCCATTGGAGACTGGCAAACAAGGTTAGATCTCATGGAATACAGGGAGAACTAGCGATTTGGATACAGAACTGGCTCAAAAGGTAGAAGACAGAGGGTGGTAGTGGACGGTTGTTTTTCAGACTGAAGGCATGTGACCAGTGGAATGCCACAAGGGTCAGTGCTGGTCCGCTACTTTTCGTCATTTATATAAATGATTTGGATGTGAGTATAAGAGGTACAGTTAGTAAGTTTGCAGATGACACCAAAATTAGAGGTGTAGTGGACAGCGAAGAATGTTACCTCAGATTATAACAGGATCTTGACCAGATGGGCCAATGGGCTGAGAAGTGGCAGATGGAACAAAGAAAGAACAAAGAAAATTTACAGCCCAGGAACAGGCCCTTCGGCCCTCCAAGCCTACGCCAATCCAAATCTACTGTCTAAACCTGTCGCCCACTTCCTAAGCGTCTGTATCCCTCTGCTCCCACCTCCTCATGCATCTGTCCAGATGCATCTTAAATGAATCTACTGTGCCTGCCTCTACCACCTCTTCTGGCAATGCGTTCCAGACACCCACCACCCTCTGTATAAAGTACTTGCCGCGTGTATCCACCTTAAACTTTCCACCTCTCACCTTGAAAGCATGACCTCTTATTATTGAATCCTTCACCCTGGGAAAAAGCTTGTCTCTTTCTACCCTGACTATACCCTTCATGGATTTGTAAACCTCAATTAGGTTCCCCCCTCAATCTCCTTTTTTCCTAATGAAAACAAGCCTAACCTACTCAACCTCTCTTCATAGCTAGAACCTTCTATACCAGGCAACGTCCTCGGAAACCTTCTCTGCACTGTCTCCAAAGCATTCACATCCTTTTGGTAATGTGGTGACCAGAAGTGTACACAGTATTCTAAATGTGGCCGAATCAATGTCTTGTACAATTTTAACATGACTTGCCAGCTCTTATACTCAATACCCAGTCCAATGAAGGCAAGCATACTATATGCTTTCTTGACCACTCTATCCACCTGTGCAGCAACCTTCAGTGTACAATGGACCTGGACTTCCAGATCTCTCTGCCCATTAACTTTTCCCAAGGCTCTTCCGTTATTGTATAATTCACTCTAGAATTAGTCTTGCCTAAATGCATTACTTCATATTTGTCTGGATTGAAATCCATCTGCCACTTTTCCGCCCAACTCTCCAGTCTATCTATATCTTCCTGTATTCTTTGACAGTCCCTTATGCTTTCTGCTACTCCACCAATTTTCGTGTCATCTGCAAACTTGCTGATCATACCAACAGTGCCCTCTTCCAGATCATTTATGTATAAAACAAACAACAGTGGCCCCAGCACTGACCCCTGTGGAACACCACTGGTCACCTTTCTCCACTTCAAGAAACTCCCTTCAACTACTACACTCTGTCTCTTGTTGCTCAACCAGTTCTTTATCCACCTAGCTAGAACACAGTGGGCGGCACGGTGGCACAGCAGTTAGCACTGCTGCCTCACAGCGCCTGAGACCCGGGTTCAATTCCCGACTCAGGCGACTGACTGTGTGGAGTTTGCACGTTCTCCTCGTGTCTGCGTGGGTTTCCTCCGGGTGCTCCGGTTTCCTCCCACAGTCCAAAGATGTGCGGGTCAGGTGAATTGGCTAAAATTGCCCATAGTGTTAGATAAGGGGTAAATGTAGGGGTATGGGTGGATTGCACTTCGGCGGGTCGGTGTGGACTTGTTGGGCCGAAGGGCCTGTTTCCACACTGTAAGTAATCTAATCTAACACTATGTGACTTCATTTTCTCCATTAGTTTACCATTGGGAACCTTATCAAACGCCTTACTAAAGTCCATGTATATGACATCAACAGCCCTTCCTTCATCTATCAACTTGGTCACTTCCTGAAAGAACTCTATTAAGTTGGTAAGGCACAATCTCCCCCACACAAAACCATGTTGCCATCACTGATCAGCCCATTCTTTTCTAAATATAAATAGATCCTATCCCTCAGTACCCTCCCCAGCAACTTTCCCACCACCTATGTCAGGCTTACTGGTCTGCAGTTACTCAGAATATCCCTAATACCCTTCTTGTACAAGGGTACAAACATGAGCAATCTTCCAGTCCTCTGGTACCTCACCTGTATTTAAGGATGTCACAAAGATATCTGTCAGGGCCCCAGATATTTCCTCTCTCGCCTCCCTCAGCAACCTGGGATAGACCCCATCCGGTCCTGGGGATTTGTCCACCTTAATAACCTCTAGCCTACCCAACACATCTCCCCTACTTATGTCAACGTGATCCAGACTAATCAAACTTCTATATCTAATCTCAAGATTCATCATGTTCCTCTCCTCAGTGAACACTGATGCAAAGTAATCATTGAGAATCTCACCCATTCTCTCAGGTTCGACACACAGCCTTCCTTCATTATCCTTTAGTGGACCAATCCTTTCTCTAGTTACCCACTTGCTTCTTATATAAGAATAAAATGTTTTGGGATTCTCCTTAATTCTGCTCACTAAAGCTATTTCATGACCCCTTTTAGCTTGCTTGATTCCTCGTTTAAGATTTGTCCTACTCCTCTGGGGCCCATTCTGTTCTTAGCTGCCTAGACCTTACGTCTGCTTCCCTTTTCTTCTTGGCTAGTCGTACAATTTCTCCTGTCATCCACAGTTCATGAATCTTGCCCTTCCTATCCTTTGCCTTCAATAGGACATGCCTGTCCTGCACTATCTTTGAAAGGTTCCCACATATCAAATGAGGGGTTCCCTTCAAATAGTTGTGTCCAATCCACATTTCCCAGCTCCTGCCTAATTTTGATATAATTGGCCTTGGCCCAGTTTAGCACTCTTCCCTTAGGACCACTCTCATCTTTGTCTACGAGTATTCTAAAACTTACACAATTGTGGTCACTGTTCCCAAAGAAATCCTCCACCGCAACATCCACCAACTGTCCTGGCTCATTCCCCAGTACCAAGTCCAATATGGCTACTTCCCTCGTCTGACTATTGACAAACTGCTCTAGAAAACTCTCCTAGATGCTTCTTACACATTCTACTCCATCCAGACCTCTGATGCTAAGTGTATCCCAGTAAATGTTGGGAAAATTAAAATCTCCCATCACCACTACCTTACTGCCTCTATATCTTTCCATGATCTGTTTACCTATTTGTTCTCCTACCTCACGCTCACTGCTGGGAGGTCTGTAATACAGCCCCAACAACGTAATTACACCCTTCTTATTTCTCAGCTCCACCCATAATGCCTCACTACCCATGAGCTCCATAGTGTCCTCCTTTAGCACAGCCGTGATATCATCCCTGACCAGCAATGCAACTCCACCTCACATTTTAATTCCCTCCCTGTCATGTCTGAAGCGTCTATAACCTGGAACATTTTAGTTGCAAATCATGTCCTTCCTTCAACCAAGTCTCTGTGAGTGTAATAATGTCATTCTCCCAGGCACCAATCCAAGCCCTAAGTTCATCTGCCTTACACACTGTACTCCTTGCATTAAAGTAGATGCATTTCAGGCCACCAGTTCTTTTGCGTTCATCTGCTCCCTGCCTACTCTTCCCTTTATTAATGCTATCTTCATGATTCTTACAGTCTCCAGTCTCCACCTCACTGCCTACTTGTTTTCTCTTCTTGTTCCTGGCCCCCTGCTACATTAGTTTAAAACTTCCCCAACAGCAGTAGCAAAAACTCCACCAAGGACATTTGTTCCAGTCTGGTTCAGATGTAGACCTTCCCTTTTGTAATACTCCCACCTTCCCCAGAACAGGTCCCAATGTCCAACAAATCTGAACCTCTCCCTTCTACATCAACCCTCAAGCCACGTGTTCATCCTGCCTATTTTTTTCATTTCTGCGCTGGGTAGCACATGGCACTGGTAGTAATCCTGAGATCACTCCCTTTGAGGTCCTCCTCTTTAACTTCTTTACTAGATCCCTCAATTCTTCTTTCAGGACCTCATCTCAGTTTTTACTTATATCGTTGGCGCCTATGTGCACCAAGACCGTTCACCCTCCCCTTTTAGAATGCTCTGCAGCCAATCGTTGGCATCCCTGACCTGAGCGACATAGGAAGCACCATACCATCCAGGAGTCCCGTGTTCAGCCACAGAATCACCTATCTACTCCTCTTACAATAGAATCCCCTATGACTATGTCCCTACGAGTCTTTTTCCCACCCTTCTGAACAGCAGTACCTGCCACGGTGCCATAGTCTTGACAACTGCTACCTCTCCTGGTGAACCATCTCCCCCAACAGTATCCAAAACAGTATACCTGTTTTTGGAGGGAAATGTCCGCAGGGGACACCTGTACTGCCTTCCTACTCTTTTTCTGCCTTTTGGTCATTCATTCACTGTCTCCCTCGACAATTCTAACCTGCCGTGTGACTAGTTCACGAAATATGCTTTCTAATGCATATTTCTCCAGGGTGGGTTCCTGGGGTTTGTGGTGATCAGATATAAATAGAAAGCAGGAGACAACAGCTTTGCTTCACTTGGAGGTCGCCACTGACGATGTTACCTAACCAGGAAATGAAACGTCTGGATATCAAACCTACAGCTCAGCGAGCAAACCTACACCCTAAATCGGACACATTCCTAAGCTCCCACATCAAGCAAGAGGCACATGCCACGGGTCTGAGGTCCTCTGCCATTGTAAGCTTAGCTTTATATGAACTAACTAAAACCATACACAGCACTTAAATAAATGAAAAAGAAAGATAAAGAAAAAAATAAAAGCCTTACCTTACAGAGTCTTTTTCTTCCGGTTAGAGGAGGGGGCAGGAGGGAGATACTACACGTGTCGTATCTTGGGTTTAGCCACTGCCCAAATATAAATTAAGCCCTTACCTTCCTGGCAGGCCTCACTTCACTCCACCTTCACTCCTCGCCACTCTGTCAAAATGGAGGCCCGACCCCCGAGGTAAGTCCCTTTTTAAGTGGGAAACTTACCCTTCCCAGCAGCCCTCACTTCACTCGACCTTCTTTCCTCGCCTCTCTGTCAAAATGGAGTTTAATGTAGATAAATGTGAAGAGCTGCATTTTGGGAAAGCAAATCTTAGCAGGACTTATACACTGTTTTTATATCATATATTTTTATTAAGAAAAAATAGATTTTTAAATATTACAGCAAATACAAAACAATGCAATTCAAAACATTACAAAAATAGTACAAAACTAAATCCAAATATTAAAAAAAATTCCCCAACCCACCCTCCTATACGAATGTATAAACATATATAGAGAAGTATAAAATTAATAAAAATACTAAACTAACTATTTAACTAACTAAACAAATACCTAACAACAAACAAATAAATAGTAATAACTCAGCCCAGCCAAACAAAACACTCATACATTCACAGTTCCTCCTCCCTGGATATTGGACTCATGAAACACAATTGTTACAGCTATATAAAAGCCCTTGTTAATTTGGCAGATAAATCTGTGTCCAGGTATTTCAAAAACGGTTGCCATGTCTTGTAAAAATTCTCAGTTTTGTGGTGTACCATATTTGTGAGAAAATCCAGGGAAATATGCTCCATAACAATCTTCCGCCAACCCGACAGGCCTGGGGGTTTTCAGATATCTAACCTAGCAAGCTATTCTTCCTTGCACAGAATGTAAGAATATTGAAAAGTTTTTCCTTATGCGAGTCTGCAGGAAATACAAAGGGTAGGCCCAAAAGGAGAGAAATAAGGTCCTTCTCCACCCCTACACCTAAAATCCTCACCATTGCACCCACCATAGCGCTCCAATATGTTTGAAGCCTGTCACAAGACCAAAGGCAATTGGTAAGAGTACCTGTACAGACCTTGCATTTGGGACATGCTGAAGATACCCCTGGTTTAAATTTTGACAAATGGAGCCAATTGGACCCTGTGGAGAATCTTCAACTGTAAAGCATGGGTCCTATTGCAAATTGATATCTTCCTTGCATTCTCCCAAATATCCTCCCGTGCCTCTGAAGAAACTTCAACACCCAGCTCTCTTTCCCACATCTTGCAGAGTCGATCAGACTCATCTGAGGTGGCACCCCCCAATTGGTGATATAGAGTACTGACAGAGAGTGTACTGTTAGCCCTTAGTACCCCTCTTTCTATGTCAGATTTATAGGGATCAGTCAAAAGTGTGGTTTTTTTTTAATAAAATCCCTAACATGAAAAAAACGAAAGAGGTCTCTGTTAGGTAACTCGTACTTCCATACTAACTGATCGAAGGACATCATTACATCTCCCTCAAATAACTCACCAATGCAAGATATACCCCTAGCTGCCCAACATTTAAATCCTGAATCTATCATACTGGGTTGAAAACTCGGCATACCCACTAAAGGTGTAAACAAAGATGTTTTGCCAATATTACCTTCTCTCTGCCGAATTGCCCTCCATGCTTTAACAGTATTGATGACTATTGGGTTATGGCAATATTCCTAACTGTCCTCATCTTGTCCAAAAACAGCAAACTGGTCAGGGGGCACCTTGCCTGGGAGACTTCGATATCTAGCCATATTGAAAGAGGGTTCCCACAAACCCAATCACTTACGTAGGTCAAGAGTGAGCTTAATTGGTAATTTTTTAATGTCCGTAAGATCTACTCCCCCCAATCTGTGAGGCAACTGCAGTTTGGCTAATTTAATGAGGGGCCGTTTACGGTGCCAGATAAAGGAGCTGAACCAACTGTTCAGTCTCCTGAGTGTTTGTTTATTGAAAATCAGGGAGAGCATCTGTATAGGGTATAGCAAATGAGGGAGAATATTCATCTTAATAAGTGCTATTCGACCCAACCATGAGACTGGAAGTGCCTCCCATCTTTGGAGATCTTGTTTAATTTTTTCAAATAATTGAATAAAATTGGCTTTGAACAGCCAATCCAGAACTGGAGTAATGAATATGTCCAAATACCCAAAACCCCCTGTGACCACCTAAATGGGAATCTATAGTCACTCTCAAGAGTTAACTCTTTCGTAAGACCACCCATAGGCATAGCCTCTGATTTAGCAAAATTAATCTTATACCCTGAAAAAGCGCCAAACATGTTGAATGCATTGTATCAGGCAAGGCACTGAGACTACTGGATTAGTCAAGAAAATTAGATCATCTGCATACAGCAAGATCTTATGTAATTTTGAGCCCACTTCTGGAGCTGATATATTGAGATCCTCACAAATGGTCTCTGCCAACGGTTCAATCACCAACGTAAAAAGTAATGGTGAAAGGGGACAGCTCTGCTGGCTGCACCTAGAAATATTAAAATTGCTTGATCGTACCCTGTTGGTAATGACCGCTGTGAGAGGTACACTGTAGAGAACCTTTACCCATCTTATGAAATCTTCGCCCAGACCAAACCAATCTAGAGTATAGAAAAGGTATGGCCACTCAACTCGGTCAAATGCCTTCTCTGCATCTAAATAAATCACCAATCCCTGTATTGACAGTTGTTGGCATGTTTGAATTACGTTAAGCAGCCTCCTTACATTATTGGAGGATATAAAGTCTGGTTGAAGATTTGTAGCTCGGGTGTCCATTGTTGTGGTTCTGTTCGCCGAGCTGGAAGTTTTTGCTGCAAACGTTTCGTTCCCTGGCTAGGGAACATCATCAGTGCGGTTGGAGCCTCCTGTGAAGCGCTGCTTTGATGTTTCTTCCGGTATTTATAGTGGTTTGTTCTTGCCGCTTCCGGGTGTCAGTTTCAGCTGTGGTAGTTTGTACGTGGGGTCCAGGTCGATGTGCCTGTTGATGGATGTTCTTGCCGCTTCCGGGTGTCAGTTTCAGCTGTAGTGGTTTGTATATGGGGTCCAGGTCCATGTGTCTGTTAATGGAGTTTGTGGATGAATGCCATGCCTCTAGGAATTCCCTGGCTGTTCTCTGTCTGGCTTGTCCTATGATGGTAGTATTTTCCCAGTCAAATTCATGTTCCTGGTTGTCTGAGTGTATGGCTACTAGGGATAGCTGGTCGTGTCGTTTTGTGGCTAGCTGATGTTCATGGATGCGGATCCATGAACATCAGCTAGCCACAAAACGACACGACCAGCTATCCCTAGTAGCCATACACTCAGACAACCAGGAACATAAATTTGACTGGGAAAACACTACCATCATAGGACAAGCCAGACAGAGAACAGCCAGGGAATTCCTAGAGGCATGGCATTCATCCACAAACTCCATTAACAGACACATGGAACTGGACCCCATATACAAACCACTACAGCTGAAACTGACACCCGGAAGCGGCAAGAACATCCATCAACAGGCACATCGACCTGGACCCCACATACAAACTACCACAGCTGAAACTGACACCCGGAAGCGGCAAGAACAAACCACTATAAATACCGGAAGAAACATCAAAGCAGCGCTTCACAGGAGGCTCCAACAGCACTGATGATGTTCCCTAGCCAGGGAACGAAACATTTGCAGCAAAAACTTCCAGCTCGGCGAACAGAACCACAACATTATTGGAGGATCTGCGACCCTTTATGAAGCCCGTCTGATCCTCTTTAACAATAGAGGGTAACACAGTCTCCAGCCTGAACGCAAGAGCCTTAGAGAGGATCTTAAAGTCCACATTTAAGAGCGAGATGGGCCTGTATGAAGCACAGTCTTCCGGATCCTTCCCTTTTTTAAGGATAAGTGAAACATTGGCCTCTCTCAGAGATGGTGGGAGACAAACATGACTGTATGAATCATTAAACATATTCAGCATCGGGCCTGACAGTATACTTATAAATTCTTTATAGAATTCACTGGGAAGTCCATCAGGACCGGGCGCCTTTCCACTCTGAAGCTGCCTCACAGCTTCCTGCACTTCTTGCTCTGGTAATGGAGCATTGAGAAAGGACTGCTGTTCGGGAGTCACACCCAGGAACTTCAGATCTCTAAAAAAGGATTCCATTTTGGCCTGCCCCTCCTCACAATTCTCAGACTGATATAACTTAAAGTAGAATCTCTGGAACGCCACATTAATCTTTTTAGAATCACATGTTAGGTTCCCAGACCCTTCCCTAACCACTATAATGGTTTGTGGGGCGCTTCTTTTTCTGGCAAGGTATGCTAAGTATATGCCTGGCGGACCTATACACTTAATAGTAAGATCTTAGGGAGTGTTGCTAAACCAAGAGACCTTGGAGTGCAGGTTCATAGCTCCTTGAAAGTGGAGTCGCAGATAGATAGGATAGTGAAGAAGGCGTTTGGTATGCATTCTTGTATTGAGTACAGGAGTTGGGAGGTCATGTTGCGGCTGTACAGGACATTGGTTAGGCCGCTGTTCGAATATTGCATGTAATTCTGGTCTCCTTTCTATCAGAAAGATGTTGTGAAACTTGAAAGGTTTCAGAAAAGATTTACAAGGATGTTACCAGGGTTGTAGGATTTGAGTTATAGGGAGAGGCTGAACAGGCTGGGGCTGTTTTCCCTGCAGCATCGGAGGCTGAGGGGTGACCTTATAGAGGTTCATAAAATCATGAGGGGCATGGATAAGATAAATAGACAAATTCATTTTCCTGGGGTCAGGGAGTCCAGAACTAGAGGACATAGGTTTAGGGTGAGAGGGGAAAGATATAAAAGAGACCTACGGGGCGACTTTTTCACGCAGAGGGTGGTTTGTGTATGGACTGACTGAGCTGCCAGAGAAAGTGGTGGAGGCTGGTACAATTGCAACATTTAAGAGGCATTTGGAAGGGTATATGAATAGGAAGGGTTTGGAGGGATATGGGCTGGGTCCTGGCAGGTGGGACTAGATTGGGTTGGATATCTGGTCGGCATGGACATGATGGACAGAAGGGTCTGTTTCCATGCTGTACATCTCTATGACTCTATGACTATGACACCTTATTTACAGGTATACCTTAGTATGCCATCGTGGATTCAAAACTGAATCAAGGTCAATCTTATGACTTGCTAACAATGGCAGAGGGAGAGGGATCTGCTGGGCCATTATGGTGTAAATTGTGCTTAAATATAATTCTGCTGTAGCTGATGGTCAATAAAGCACTTCATGAATGCACAGTTTTGAGTTGCTAAGTTTGCTCAAAATTAATCTGTTTAGCACAGTGTTGTGGCCAACAACAGAATTGTGGGTCCCGTCAAAGTGAAGATAGGAATTTGTCTCCACAATGACTGTGCAGTAGTCACTCTTACCTGTAACATCATGGACAGATGCTTCTGCAACAAGTATAGGGGAAGATGTGATCTCGTTAATTTTGCCCTCCTGTTAATTCCCTTGCCACCCATAGACCCAGTCGAGCAGTAATGTCTATTAAGACTTGCCAATTTGATTAGCAAGGTGTTACTGTTGTACTCGTGGAGATGGAATTGAAGCTCCCTCATCCTGAGTTTCACTCTGTACCCTTGTCACCATCAGTACATCCAGAACCGGATTCATCCCAGTAATGTCCTGTATGCCCAAGAGCCAACGACATCCTGCATGCTAATTTCCATGCTAGATTCTGACTGAAAACTGCCTACCCTTTCTAGCTATGTCATTTCTGTCTACATTACTGTCAATATGGAAACAGCAGCTGATTGTTGACCCTCTACCCAACATCCATCTTTCTCCCTGTCAAACTCCCTGTCAATACAGATCTTCCGGTCTGCCTTGCAACTGCAGTACACTGTGGTGTCAGAGCATTGGCTCCACATACCAGATGAACTTTCACTGTGATCCATATTCTAAACTGAATACAAGTGGTTCTCCTATAGCACATGTTTCTACAACACGAATTGGCTATAACACAATTGCCAAATTTAGACCATATTTGTAGAACACGGGTTTTCCTTACCGGTATTGACTAGAACTCAATTCTAGCCCCATTAGTTTAAATGATGTGGTATTGCACGATTTTCTTAGGAATTGAGAACTACCTAACGAATGAGATGCACCATGGGATTACATGCCTCTTCCTTTTTCACTGTCTGATAAATCAATTCTCTTCCTGCATAATCCTTAGTTGTGGAATCGCCACCTTTAGAAGTATGCTGTTGATGCAACATGCAAGTGGTTATCTATGACATGGAAAACTTTTCTGGAATTCCCACATAGCAGAGTAAGTGTACTCTGGACATTGCAGTGTCCCTGCCATTCTTCTATATGCTAATAAATAACTTTATTGGTACTAATAAAACTTACCAGCAGTAACAAATCTTTACAAATCTTCATAAACCTTACTATTATTATTATCACACAAAGTAAAAGCAGGAGTAGGCCTCTCAAGCCTGCTCCATCCTTTGATTCTATCAAGGCTGATCTCACCTCATCCTTAACTCCACTTTCCTGTTAACTCTCAATAATCCTTTACTCCATTACCCTTCCAAACCTATCTCCTCGTTAAATTTAATCAAAGTCGCATCATCCACCGCATTCTGGGATAATGAATTCTAGATTCAGGATCCTTTGAGAGAAATTATTTCGACTCATCTTTACTTTCAATCTGCCATCCCATATCCTAAAGCTATGATCTAACGCAATATAATTTAAAAGCTATTATATAATCATTCTAGGTGGCCCCACATGAGGAAACATTCTATGTCTACTCTGTCAATTCCCTTTAGCATCTTATATACCTCAATTAGATTTCCTCTCATTCTTCCAAACTCTTGAGTGTATCAGCACAAACTGCTCAATCTCTTCTTAAAACAACTCCCTCATTCCTGGAATCAATCTAGTGAACTCCTCTAAACTACCACCAACTCAACTACATCCCCTCCTCAAGGGGACCAAAACTGTATAGAATACACCAGACAGTCTCACTGAGGCCTCATAATGTTAAGGCAACACTTCCCTGCTTTCATGATCTATTCCTTTAGCAATAAATGCCAAAAATCCATTTGCCTTTCTTATTACCTGCTGTACCTGCACATTAGTTTTCTGTGATTCGTGCATGAAGACAGCCAGATCCCTCTTCACTGACAAACTCTGAAGTTTCTAAGCATTTAGAAAATAAGTTGTCTTTCTACTCCTTTGACCAAAATAGATATCCTCACACTGGATAAACTCAAAATGGATAACCATGTTAAACTTCATTTGCCATGTTTTGGCCCATTTGCCTAACCAACTCATCCACATTTGTAAATTTCTTATTTCTTCATTGTAACTTATATTCTCACCTATTTTAATGCCAACAGCAAATTTGGCTAAAGCAACTTTTTATTCCTGCATCCAAGTCATTAACATAGATTGAAAATAGTTTGGGGTCAATGACTGTGCCACCCTACTCGTTACACCTTGCCAACCAGAAAAAGACATTTATCCCAAGACCCTGCTTTCTGTTGGTTAGCCAACTGTTCGCTAATAAATTACCCCAACCCCATGTGATCTTACCTTGTGTATTAACTTTGTGTACAGAACCAACAGAACCTTATCAATTGTATTCTGGGAGACACTACATCTATAAAGTCCCTATTATCCATCTTGTTACATCTTCAAAGGACTCTAACAAATAAGTCAAACATGATTCATCATTTCAAAAACAATGATACACTATATCTACAAAGTGTATCTGGTCTTCCAGAAGACCTTTGATAAGGTGCTGCACAAAAAGTTAATACACAAGATAAGATCACGTACTCCAGATCTAGAATCCCTACAGTGTGGAAACAAGCCCTTCGGCCCAACAAGTCCACACCAATCCTTCAAAGACTAATCCACCCAGACCTATTCTCCTAGCCTATGGAACACTTCAACCCCAGGGCATCAATGTGGATTTCAACAGCTTCCTCATTTCCCCTTCCCCCACCTCATCCTAGTTTCAAACTTCCAGTTCAGCACTGTCCCCATGACTTGTCCGGACTTGTCTGACCTGCCTAGCTCCTTTTCCACCTATCCACTCCATCCTCTCCTTCCTGACCTATCACCTTCATCTCCTCCCCCACTCACCCATTGTACACTATGCTACTCGCTCCCCACCCCCACCTTCCTCTAGCTTATCTCTCCATGCTTCCAGCTCACTGCCTTTATACCTGATGAAGGGCTTTTGCCCGAAATGTCGATTTCGCTGCTCGTTGGATGCTGCCTGAACTGCTGTGCTTTTCCACACCACTGATCCAGAATCTGAATTCCAGCATCTGCAGTCATTGTTTTTACCTACATTTACCCCTGACTAATAATCTATGCTATGGGCAATTTAGCATGGCCAATTCACTTAACCTGCACATCTTTGAATTGTGGGAGGAAACCGGAGGAAATCCACGCAGACACGGGGAGAATGTGCAAACTCAACACAGACAGACAGTCGCCTGAGGTGGGAATTAAACCCAGGTCACTGGCACTGAGGCAGCAATGCTAACCACTGAGTCACTGTGCCACACATAGGATTGGGGTGGTTTATTAGTAAGAGAATTGGCTAATCTGATGGATTACATTTTGACTTTCCATATATCCTATTGTTACTTAACAATTTCCCAATTAAGATAACTGGTTTGTAACTTCCTACTTTCTGCCTCACTCCCTGTTTGAATGAGACTGTTACAATAGCATTTTCTTCAATACATTGGAACCTTTCCTCCACCTATGGAATTTTGAAATATTACAACCAATAAATCCCACTCTGCTGCCACTTCCTTTAAGATGTTAGGATGTAGGCCAACAGACCCAAGGGACCTGACTAACTTCTATCTCAATAATTTGCTCAGTGTCTTTTTCTTACTGATGTTGATTGTTCTACATTCCTCTCTTTCAATATGCTCTATATTAACTGTTTCCATTGGGATGGCATTCATCACTATAAAAACTAAAGAAAAATATTGACTTAGTCAAGCTATTAGTTACTCCCCAGTGTCATCCTCCAAATGACCAACATTCAATTTAGCTACTCTCTTCCCTTTCATATACTTATAAAATAATGAATTTTTGCCATCCTTTTACATATTTTACACTAGTTTGCTATAATAATTTACCTTTGCACTTTTTATTACTTTTTTTAGTAACTCTTTGTTGACTTTTAAACATGTTTCCCATCTTTCTAGCCTGCCACTCACATTTGCAATATGGTATGCCTTAAGTTTTGTTGTTATATTATCTTTAACTTCTACACTTAGCCACAGATGCCCTTACAACCTTTCTTCCTTTCTGGAATACATTTTACTCGAAACATTTGAGCATTTCCTTAAACATCATCAACTTTCCTACACGTTAGCCATTCCACCCAGATCACTAGTGCAAATTCTATCCTCATGGCCTATGTAATTAACTTTAACTCCAGAATGCTAGTATGGGACTCCAGTTTCTTGCTGTCCAATCAACTGAATTTGAAATTCTAGCATGCTATGATCACTGCCCAAAATGGTGTTTTACTATGAGATTATTAATTAATTCTAATTCAGTGCACAATACCAAATTCAGAGTAGCCTCCTCTCTGGCTGGTTCCCCAACATATTGCTCCAAGAAACAATCTCTAATACATTCAGTAAGGTGTTGAAAGGTTTCTCATGGTAGGCTGATGGAGAAAATGAAGTTGTATGGAGTTCAAGGTGTACTAGCTAGATGGATAGAGAATTGGCTGGCCAACAGGTTTCAGAGTAGTAGTGGAAGGGGGTTTCTGGAGAACTGTGACCAGTGGTGTTCCACAGGGATCCGTGCTGGAACCACGGTTGTTGTGATATACATAAATGATCTGGAGGAAGTTATAGGTAGTTATAGTTTGATTAGCAAGTTTGCAGAAGACAAGAAGATTAGTGGAGTAGCAGACAGTGAAGGGGACTATCAGAGAATGTAGCAGAATATAGATAGATTGGAGAGTTAGGCAGAGAAATGGGAGATGGAGTTCAATCCAGGCAAATGCGAGGTGATGCATTTTGAAAGATCCAATTCAAGAGCGACCTAACGGTAAATGGAAAAGCCCTGGAGAAAATTGATATACAGAGAGATGTGGGTGTTCTAGTACATTGTACCCTGAAGGTGGCAACGCAAGTCATTAGAGTGATCAAGAAGCTATATGGCATGCTTTCCATCATTGGACAGGGCATTGAGTACAAGAGCAGGCAGATCATAATACAGTCGGATAGGACTTTAGTTCAGCTACATTTGGAATACTGCATACAGTTCTGGTCACCACATTACCAAAAGGATGTGGAGGCTTTGCAGAGGACATTCACCAGGATGTTGCCTGGTATGGAAGGTGCTAGCTGTGAAAACAGGTTGTGTAGGTTAGGATTATTTTCATTAGAAAGATGGAGGTTGAAGGGAGAACTGATTGAGATCTACAAAATCATGAGAAGTATAGACAGTGTGGAAAGCAAGAAGCTTTTTCCCATAATGGAGGACTCAATTACTAGGGGTCATGAATTCAAGGTGACAGGGGAAAAGTCTAAGGGAGATATGCGTGGAAAGTTCTTTACGCAGAGAGTGGTGAGTGCTTGGAACTCATTCCAGGTGGGCACAATAGCATAACTTAAGATGTATTAAGGCAGATAGATGAATGGGCAGGGAGCAGATCCTTAGAAAATGGGCAACAGATTTAGATTGAGGATCTGGATCAGCGCAGGCTTGGAGGGCCGAAGGCCCTGTTCCTGTGCTGTAATGTTCTTTGTACTTCATTCTTTGTTCAATGAACTCTTCCTCGAAGTTACCTTCACTAGCTTGATTAATCCAATCTATGTGTATATTAAAATCACACATGATTATGGCTGTAACTTCTAACAAGTCCCCAGTATTTCCTCGTTTATACTTTGCCCCACTGTAGGGCTATTGATTGGGAACCTATCAATTGCTCCAACCAGGGACTTCTTTCCCTTGTTAATTCTTATTTCTATCCCAGATTGATTTATGTCTTGATCAGGGCTGATAAAATTTCTCAAGACAGCACTGATCTCCTTCCTTAATAACAAAACTACACTACCTTCTTTCTCCCCCGTCTATTCTTCAGAAACACTGAGTACCCCTGCATAAGCAATTTCCGAACCTGGTCTCCTTGCAATGTCTCAGTAATTGCCATCAAATCAAACCTATTTGTCTGTATTTGTACTCCTAACTCAGTGTAGCTGAAAGTATTTGGAATAAAATCAAAGTATTTAAGTTTGTTCTATTATTAAACTTCCCAACTCTGATACAGTTCCTTCGTGTGATATGATTCACACATTCTGTTTCTTCCAGTTTTCCAGGTAACAACCTAATTCATTACTAACCTGCATTCCCAACTCCTTCTTCTAACCATGGTGTTCACATTTTCCATGCAAATGAACTCCTCTCCTCCATTCAGATTAAAGCCCCACAATTACTGATATGCCTAAAAACATTCAGTAAACATCAAGAGTGGTAATAATCTTAACTAAAAATACAACATTGGATTCACCAACTATACATTCTGTCCTCAAGGCATGTTTATAAGGTGAATAGAAAATACTCCCCAGTCAAATCAAGATCTCATACATACACACACAACACAGAGCACTTAAAAAAGATACAGGGGAAGAAATTTACATCTATGAATATTAAAAACAAAAGCCTACTGATGAGTTGTTTTGATTAATAGACTTATCCCCCTTCTAAAATTCATTGAACTTCTTGTTAGATACTTTGTTGCTATTACTACCTCAGCAAACATGTTGAGTTTCGATATGTTTCTCTTGTTATCAGTCCGGACTTGGAGATTTGGTTTCTTTTTGCAATGTTCACCCAACTGACAACTAAGAAAATCCCCAAGGGTGATCTACCTAATTTTGTCCTTTTGAAGTCCACTGTTAAAACATTTGGCATACTTGTAAGTCATGAGGTCTGTAGGAATTTTAAAATCTAAAGCCTATGCTTAAAAGTAGAAAGGAATATATAACTTTTAAACAATTTGTAATTCATGACTTAAAAGGTAAATCTGCCACAGTCCCACGAGACCATAGGCCTTCTGTCTTATTAGAGAGAGAGACAAGTAATAGTTTTGCCTGAGGGTCACTACACTTCAGGCAAGGGAAGAAGTTGAAAAGAGAGCCTTTCATGGTAATCTCAGCTGGTTCAGGGATTAAACCCATGTTGCTGACATCACTTTATATTGCAAATCAGCCATCCAGTCAACTGAGTTTATGGACATGACATTCCATTTAATCGGAGTCAAAAATAATAATGATTCTAGTTAATTCTTTTTACGTGGTGCCTTTCAAAAGAAAAAGAATCCAAGAAGTGTATATTCATTCTTGTTTATATGTGAAATCCACACACTTGGTTTTTTGATACAATTTCAGTTTCCTGTTGCATTTCTCTTCAGATTGCCAAGGTCCATCTTGTCGAGTGAATAGTTCCTAAGATTACAATACAAACATTTTAATATTGGGGTTTTGTTAACCCAAAACAACGGTTGGTTTAGGGCAGGGGCAGTTTAAAGGCAGTTCTATATTTGGTGGCTGTCTATGAAAGCAGGTTGCATTCAGGATGGATGCTTTTACAGATTGTACCTCCCTAATCTGGTTGCCTCAGGACATGGCCTTTGCCATGTGTCAGGGTCAACTTTTAATCCATTCACTTAACGTATATGTGTACAGGTCGTTCTGCTATAATGCACGTATCATTAATACAAATTCACTATAACGTGATTTATGAACTGGGGACACTTTTTATAAAGCACTTAAAGCACGTGTTGGTTATAACATGATTCCGACCCCATTAAATGGTGCTGTTATTACGCGATTTTCTATAACAGAAGATTGCACAAGAAAGGAACAACCATGTTACAGCAGAACGGACTATATTGCTGGTAGGAGTGGCACGGTGACTCAGTGGTTAGTATGACTACCTCACACTGCTAGGACCCAGGTTCGATTCCCACCCTGGGCGACAGTCTGTGTGGAGTTTTCACATTCTCCCTGTGTCTGCGTGGGTTTCCTCCCACAACTGTAAGATATACAGGTCAAGTTACTTGGCCATTCTAAATTGCCCGTAGTTTTAGGTATGTTAGTCAGGAGTAAATGTAGGGAAATAGTTCTGGTTGTATTACTATTCGGAGGGTCAGCGTGGACTTGTTGGGCCAAAGGAAATCTTAAAACAAAAGGATGGAAGGCGATACAAGTAGCTCTTATAGCAGTGAGTTGCAGGCTGAGCTTGCCAATCTTGGTGATCCCAACAAAATCATCTTCTTTTCTGCCGTGATCTCCATTCAACCCCATTGGATCTGAGCCTCCCACTGCTCCTATGGGGTGGCACAGTGGCTCAGTGGTTAACACTGCTGCCTTATAGCACCAGGGTCCCAGGTTCGATTCCAGCCTTGGACAGACTGTCCGTGTGGAGTTTGCACATTCTCCCTGTACCTGCATGGGTTTCCTCCCACAATCCCAAACATGCACAGGCCAGGTGAATTGGCCATGCTAAATTGCCCATACTGCTCAGAGCATTAGTCAGAGGGAAATTTTTCAGACAGAGGGTCTGTATGGACTGACTGGGCCAAGGGGCCTGTTTCCACACTGTAGGAAATCTCATCTAATCCAACCTTGATTATTTAACGCTTCATTTCCTGAAGTTACCTCTAGCCACAGGCACACAGTTTAATAAAGCCAAAAATTGTTATAGATTGTCCTGTTTTTGAAGTCGGGTGGGAGCTCCTCAACTCCTTGCAGCACCCCATGCCCTACCATTTCCCACACTTATATTTTGAGTTGCCCCTTTCACATTATTGTCCCCTCGGCATCCCAGCATGCTGCCTCTAATTCCCATTGTTCTAGACTTTGTGAACAGACTTCCCCGAACGACTGTGGCACAACCCTTTGACTGACTTGGAAGAACGTACCCAACTGAAGACTGGCCAGATCCCTGGCTGATACCTGCACTAGTCCACAAACGAATTACTGCTAATCCCAGGATTGGTAATACTGTGCAGGATTTGGCTATGGCTGATTCCTTGGACTGTAAAGATACAATACTCCTGTACCCAGAAGTCCATTGACAATGTCCAAGCCCCTGTGCTGATATCAAATGATACTCTTGACTTACTGTGCTGGTACTCCCAGACTGACAACAATCTTCTTTGACTTGACTAAGGACTACTCCTTTTAGACCTTGAGACATGGCCATTTACTTGAAGTAGTGTGTTGGCTGCATAAGCAGCTGATACATGGTGCAGGCATGATAGTGACATAATACAGTGCCACATACCAACATGTCTGCCCCCTTGACTGACCATTACTGGCAACCACAACAAGCTGCCAGGTTTTGTCGGTTTTAAAAGGCAAGTCACGACATAAGTATTGTGAGCCTTCAATTTCTGAATGTGGTATCAATATGCAAGGCAAGGTATATCAGAGTATGTGCAAAGTAAGCGCAGGCCAAGAAAGCAAGATGTGCCCTGTTCCAAGTGATGTCATGGGTGCCTCTGCCAATGTAAGCAGCATGGCAATTAAAGGATAAAAAGTGAAGCTAGAAAAAGCACAGAGAAGGGGAGTCGACATTGCCAGCTCCACTCTTTATCCACTCTGACTCTCCAGCATCTGCAGTTCCCACTATTTCCAAATTAAAGGTGTCAGTAAACTCTAAGGTGCACTCCTTAAGTGGTGAACTGTAAGGCTGGTGCTCATCCAATACGAAATTCTGTGAATGGAAGATGCAGGCATTGGTTGCCATGAAACATTCACTGAGATTTTGGGGAATGCTGGCTGAAGTGAATACCTGAAAAATATGCCAGTGACTTAAAACCACAAAGTACCCACTCAGACTTTCATGTCAGGAATTGTCAGCTTCTAATTTCTCTCCATTGCAACTTATATAAAATGAAGTGAGGTTAGCTTATCCCTGTAATGAGATGTTGATACATTAACTTATGGATAAGAATTTTATTGGTAAAATTTGACTTTCTTTCCTCTATGCTGAAAATCGATGTTCTCATTCTTTCCATATTTTTTGAATGTCTTCTACTGTCAACCTTGTTTGGGCTTGAAAAAAATCAAGCCCTTATACCTTTCTTTGAGTTTCTCTTATCACGCACACAGACATCACCCTTTGTTCTGAAACTGAAATGTCTTTTCGTAAATTCAGCTATGAAATCTGGAGTAAACTGAATATCTATGCAAATTCCTTCTGCAATTTCAGTCTCATCACCAATTTCTTCACTTTTACTTTCACCATTTACATGATTCACAATTGATACATTTTTTAAAAATTCCTTCTTGGGATGTCGAATTGTCAACATCCTCAATTGTCCAAAGGGTAGTTAAGAGTCAACTACATTGTTGTGACAACCGGAAGCGGCCGATTCAAACCACTACAAATGCTGGAGGAAACAGAAGCGCTTCACAGGAGGCTCCCAAGCACTGAGGATGTCATCTAGACAGGGGACGAAACGTCTGCAACACAAATTCCTGGCTCAGCGAACAGAACCACAACAACGAGCACCCGAGCTACAAATCTTCTCACAAACTTTGTACGTTGTTGTGACTTTGGAGTTACATGTCGGCCTGACTAGGTAAGGTCAGCTATGTCCTTCCCTAAAAGAACATAGTGAACCAGATGAGCTTTTCATCAACAATTGGCGATGGTTTCATGATTATCATTAGGCTTTAAATCAAATATCTTACTGAATTCAAACTCCACGATCTGCCATGTTGGGATTTGAACTCGAGTGTCTGGATTAATAGTCTAGCAATCTACTAGGCTATCACCCCACAGTGCCAATGAACTATGCAAATTATTTGACAAACTTGGCAGTTGCTTGAGTGTCTGCACTTGTTTCTTTCACCTTACACAGTGTACATTAATGCCATACTTGTTCTTAAGCCTTTGCATCCATCCTTGCGAATATCCACACATGCTGCAGCACATATTCTTTGCGAATATTTTTGGTCAGGCAATTAATATCTCAAAAGATGCCCATTTCAGAAATTCAACAAAGCCTGAACCAATTCACAAGTATACTAAATCACTACTATTTCCTTCCTTTAATATCTTACAGATTGCCTTGTCTCTTTCATTTTCATTGTCAATAAACACTTAAAGAAGCAAATGGATAAAACTCTTAAAATCATACAATATTGCATCATCCAAAATGCACACAGGACCCACTCTGATGTGCCGATGTTCATTTTCTTTTCAAAAACTCAACCTTTTTCTGTATTGATAATGGCACATTTACATGTTTTGCTGCTCTCCTGGATAGCGTTTCAGACAGTTAAATGGCTAAATAATAGAAATTCTCACTCGCTGTCACCCCTTAAATGCAGAAAAATGCTTTTAGCAGTCAAATCACAAGAACTGCTGCACTTCAAACTGCGGTTACAGGAGTTAAATGGTATAAGTATTCCTTGCTGCACTATAAAATACATCTTCTTTGGAAACTGGTTGCACTGTAGGTTCTTCTCCAAAAAGGAACTGAAGCATTGCAGGAGCTCGACCACTGACGCTAACAGACCAGGAAGTGGAATGTGTAATCTGTAAATTGTCACATTTTTCTCTGGAGGAATGCTGCATAAGTCTTAACACTTAAAAAAAACACTTGTTCCACAATCCACGAATGTGATAACTTAATGTTTGGTTCCCTGATGATTTCTATTTCTGGTGTGACAGTATGGGGTGTATTAGTTCTGGGTTTCTTCACTGTCATCTTATCAATTAATCACTCGGAAAAAATTTTTAACACAACTTCAAATAGAAGAGTGCATTGACAAGCTTGAGAAGCTGTCGAAAAATTTAGAAATTCTCAATAAGACCACGAAACATCATCGACTTACCTGACTGATTGCTACTCATGACAAAGTGATTCACGACAACTTCCTGCATAAATGGAAAAAAATTGTAATGCACTTTAACGAGGGTGGCAAAGGGATTTCTAATGCACACAAACATGATTAAGCAGACAAAAGACTATTACTTTAACACAGAAAGAAGAATAAACAAAGAATGTAGACAGGGCAGACAACATTGCAAAGATCAAAGTTCTTTTTTCTTAAAGTCCTTTGAATTTTTGCAGTCATCTTATCTATAAGGTGACAGCCATCCTTTGGCTCAATGATTGATCAGGTAAATTTAGGACTTTTATTTTAGGAATTTTCATTTAAACTTCCTTGGTTTTTCTGTCTTAATGAGAGAAGTATCTAAAGTTCATGACATTTCTCATTCTGTTGCTTTTGACAATTGCAGCTTTATAACATTCTGCAGTTCAACAGTTGCTTTTGTCAGGCAGAATTTCCTTAATTTGAAATAATCTTGGCGCCAACTAGTCAAATTCTTTCTTACTGCTTCCAAGAAGCAACACTGTATTGCTCAACTTCACAATACATGCAGCACTTGACTTGTAAATTGCAGAACACTTTTCATAAGTTTGTCATTCATTACAGTTCAGCTTCCATTTCGATTCATGGATCCAAAAAATGAATAAAAAATGCACGGATCAATCCAAACTGAACTGCTGAATCAGGCTGATACAAGGTTTTAACCTGAGTGGAGGGCTCTTTGTTTAATTCTAGTCACAAGTAAGGTTAAACTTCAAGAGTACTAAATTTCCATGTTTAATTTCTTTGGGATTCTTTAGTTTCATAAACTGTCCCATATTCTTTGAGATGCTATGACCTTCAGATGCACTGTGGTTCTTCAACCAGGAAAGGCATTGTCCTCACATTTATTGAGAACATCCCTACTCTCCTTTAACTTCAGAAAGCATCTACCACTCAGTCAGATTACCTGCTTATGCAGCAAGGGTACCAACTTATTTCATTTTAAATTTTTCTTCTGGTTTGTATCATGTGCACTGCCATTCATATCTTTCAAACATGTATTCTCATGAGCAGCTCACAGTCTAATCTGTACCTTTTGCCTTAATATGGACAGTGTGGGCAAGCACTGCTGCCTCACAGCGCCAGAGACCCGGGTTCAATTCCCACCTCAGGCAACTGTCTGTTTGGAGTTTGCACATTCTCCCCGTGTCTGTGTGGGTTTCCTCCGACTGCTCTGGTTTCCTCCCACAATCCAAAAATGCGCAGGTTAGGTGAATTGGCCATGTTAAATTGCCTGTAGTGTTAGGTGAAGGGTAGGCGTGGGGGAATGGGGTCTGGGTGGGTTGCTTTTCGGAGGGTCGGTGTGGACTTGTTGGGCTGAAGGGCCTGTTTCCAAGCCATAAGTAATCTAATCTAGTCTTGCAGAGCATTCTCCCACCAGGTCCTTATGTTAGCAACACAGTAGTTGGTGATTATTCCATTCACATCATTCTTTTAGAATTATGCCTTTAACTCTAGGTAAAAGTGGAGTGTTATGTAACCCAGATGGTGCAAAGTGTTTAAACATGGAGACAAATGGCAGGAAACAATGTACTAACAATGGCTAGACTAGGGTCCCAAAATTCCCAATCTAGCAATAATACCACCAGCCTGTCACTTCTATCAGAGCAACTGAACACCTCAAAAAATTTCAGTTATTCAGCGAGAGTTAGCATGGATTCATGAAGTCAGCATGGTCATACCTGACAAACCCCAGTTTTTTGAAGAGGTGACAAAGATGGTGCACAGTGGCAAGTCAATGGATATTGTTTACACGGAGTTCCAGAAGACTTTTGATAAAATCCCACACAAAAGACTGAGGTAGAAGTCCATGGAATTGAGGGCAAATCACTGGCATAGATAGGAAAATAGTTGAGAGGCTGGAAAGATTTAGAATAATGGTTAAGTACTCAAATTGGCAGGATGTGACTAGTGATGCCTATAGGGATCTGCGATGGGGCCTCGATTATTCACAATACTAAATTACTGACTTGGTATTGGCATAAAGAGACAAATATCCATATTTGTTGACAACAAAATTGGGCAGCTTTGTAAACAGTGAGGTCAGTATAAAATTATAATAGGATATTGATAGATTAGGTGAATGGACAAAGCTGGGGGAGATGGATTTTAATAAAAGCAAGTGTGAAGTTATCCATTTGGACCAAAAAAGGATAGATGAGGGTATTTCTAAAGGGTTTTTTAAATTAGATTCCTTACAGTGTGCAAACAGGCCCTTCGACCCAATAAGTCCACACTGGCCTTCCAAAGAGTAACCCACCCAGACCCATTTCCCTCTGACTAATGCACTTAACACTATGGGCAATTTAACATGGCCAATTCACCTGAACTGCACATCCTTGGAATGTGGGAGGAAACACAGGGAGAATGTGCAAACTCCACACAGAAAAGAAATTCAGTGCCAGTGAGTCTGACAAGATTTGAACACACAACCTTCTGAACTAGAGTCAGACGCACTGCCGTTGCACCACAAAGCACAGATGCATAGCTCTTTAAAATGCTACAAATGTGCAGAAAATAGTCAAGAACATTAATGAAACTCTGTCCTTCATTATTTTTGCATCGGTATTTACTTTGGAAAAAGACATGGAAAATATAAAATGTAGGGAGATAGATGGTGACATCTTGAAAAGTGTTCATATTACAAAAAAGTAAGTGCTGGATGTCTTGAAATGCATAAAAGTAGATAAATCCCCAGGACCTGATCAGATGTACCCTATAACTCTATGGGAAGCTAGGGAGGTGAGGTGCTGGAAGACTGGGGGGTTGGCTAACGTGGTGCCACTGTTTAAAAAAGTTGGTAAGGACAAGCCAGGGAACTATAGACCAGGGAGCCTGATGTCAGTGGTGGGCAAGTTGTTGGAGGGAATCTTGAGGGACAGGATGTACATGTATTTGGAAAGGCAAGGACTGATTAGGGATAGTCAATTAGCTTTATGCAAGGGAAATCATGTCTCACAAACTTGATTGAGTTTTTTGAAGTAGTAGCAAAGAGGATTGATGAGGGCAGATGTAGATGTAGATGTGATCTATATGGACTTCAGTAAGGCGTTCGACAAGGATCTCCATGTGGTGAGCAAGGTTAGATCTCACTGAATACAGGGAGAACCAGCCATTTGGATACAGAACTGGCTCAAAGGTAGAAGACAGAGGGTGGTAGTGGAGGGCTGTTTTTCAGACTGGAGGCCTGTGACCAGTGGAGTGCCACAAGGATCGGTGCTGGGTCCACTACTTTTCATCATTTATATAAATGATTTGGTTGTGAGCAAAAGAGGTATAGTTAGCAAGTTTGCAGAAGACACCAAAATTGGAGGTGTAGTGGACAGCGAAGAAGATTACCTCAGATTACAACAGGAACTTGATCAGATGGGACAATAGGCTGAGAAGTGGCAGATGGAGTTTAATGTAGATAAATGTGAGGTGCAGCATTTTGGGAAAGCAAATCTTAGCAGGACTTATACACTTAATGGTGAGGACCTCAGGAGTGTCGCAGAATAAAGACCTTGGAGTGCAGGTTCATAGCTCCTTGAAAGTGGAGTCGCAGGTAGATATGATAGTGAAGGCGGTGTTTGGTAGGCTTTCCTTTATTGGTCAGAGTATTGAGTACAGGACATTGGTTAGGCCACTGTTGGAATATTGTGTGCAGTTCTGGTCTCCTTCCTATCGGAAAGATGTTGTGAAACTTGAAACATTTCAGAAAAGATTTATAAGGATGTTGTCATGGTTGGAGGATTTGAGCTATAGGGAGAGGTTGAAAAGGCTAGGGCTATTTTACCTGGTGCGTCGGAGGCTGAGAGGTGACCTTATAGAGGTTTATAAAAACATGAGTGGTGTGGATAGGATAAATAGACAAAGTCTTTTCCCTGGGATGGGGGAGTCCAGAACTAGAGGGCACAGATTTAGGGTGAGAGAGGAAAGATATAAAAGAGAACTAAGAGACAACATTTTCACACAGAGGGTGGTGCGTGTATGGAATGGGCTGCCAGACGAAATGGTGAAGGCTAGTTCAATTGCAACATTTAAAAGGCATCTGGATGGGTGTATGAATAGGAAGGGCTTGGAAGGATATGGGCCAGGTGGCTCTAGATTGGGTTGGGATATCTGGCCGGCCTGGACCAGTTGGACTGAAGGGTCTGTTTCCGTGCTGTACATCTCTATGATTCGAAAAGACTGGAGTGTAGGGATACAGATATTATGCTGCAGCTAGAGTATTGTAAGCAGATTGGATGGGAGAGAATTTAATGCAGGTTTACAAGGATTGTACCTAGGTGAAGGAATTAAGTTAAGAAGAGAGATTAGACAAATTAGGCCTTTATCCTCCAGAATTGAGCAGGTTAAGAGGTGATCTAATTGGCATCTTCATTGTATTTACAGAAAATAACAGTAGATAAAGATAAACTATTTCCACTGGTTGAAGATACTAGAATTAGGGGTATAGTTTAAGAATTAGGGGCAGTCCATTTAGGAAACATGTCAGAATAGACTTCTACACACAAATGTAGTGGAGAGTTAAAACTGTCAAATGGTAGTTGATGCTAATTCAATGATTAAATGTAAACCAGAGAGACTTTTCAAAAAATTAAGTAAGGGTATCAAGGGATATGGAGTTAGGCCACTGATCAGCCATGATTTTACTGAATGGCAGAGGACACTTAAGAAGCTGAATGGCCTACTCCTGTTTCTATGTTCCGAATCTTTTATTTCTATACTCAAAACAAAGATAATGTTTGAAAACTGAGCCTTGCATCAGAACTGGAAAATGTTACAAATGCAATTGTTTCTTCTTAACTAAAACCCTAAGGGAGAGAGGGGTATAGAAAGAAACTGTCATATGGTGGATGGTAGGAATGATTAAATTATAAAAATGGATGATTAAAGGAAAAGGAGGTGACACTGACACAAAAGATGTGTGAAACAAAAATACTGTCACTGAAAATAGAAACAGCAGATTAGTTCCCAGAAACAAGAAGAATTGCTGGAAAAGCTCAGCACATCTGGCAGCATCTGTGGAGAGAAATGAGAGTTAACATTTTCAGTCGAGTGACAGATCTGAGGAAGGGTCACTCAACCCAAAACGCAAAGTCTCATTTCTCTCCACAGATGCTGCCAGACCAGCTAAGCTTTTCAGCAATTCTTGTTTTTTGTTTCTAATTTACATCATCGTTAGTTTTTTTTTCAGTTTTTAGAACAGTTCCCAGTGTCTGCACTCAAAAAAGGAGCAATGTTTACAATCTGAACTTGTTGAATTCAATGAAGTGAAGTGCCTAGTCAAAAGGTTGACAGCTTTTATTGAAGCAGTGTAGGCAGGGGAGCCCAGAGGGGCTGATGGGAAGGAGAATAAGCAACCAGAAACTGTACAAAGTCAGCTCAATAACATGCTCTTATCAAACAGATCAAGCCACATACAAAGGAAAGCTTATATTTAGGAAGCATATTTACAGTTATAAAACATAAGATGAGAAAGCAAAATTAGGCGATGAACATAAGCACACAGAATCCCTACAGTGTGGAAACAGGCCATTTGGCCCAACAAGTCCACACTGATCCTCCAAGAGTATCCCAACCAGACCAATTCCCCTGCACATTTCCTGAACACTATAGGCAATTTAGCATGGCCAATTCACCTAGCCTACATATCTTTGGGTTGTGAGAGGAAACCCACGTCAACATGGGGAGAAAGTACAAACTCCACACAGAGGCTGGAATCGAACCAAGGTCCCTGGCGCTGGCCAAAAGCAGCTACGTTATCTTGCAACCTGTGGACAATAGAGCAGTTAAACAGTGGCGATGATGGGGTTTTCAGTGTGCATGTAAAAGATTACCTGAATCACAAGATCGTGAGAATACTTGACAAGGCAGACACCACATCCTGTGCTCTTCCAGCACCATTCATCCAGAATCTGGTTTCCAGCATCTGCAGTCATGTTTTTGCCCTGCCACATTCTGCGGCTGAACGAGAAGGGTTTTTGTTTTAAAGCGGCCTTTATTCGAGACCGAAATGGGGAGATTTTCCCTCTCTCTTCCTCCATCCACCCCAATCAACCGCCTCAGAAGCAGCTGGATGGACCGCATAGTCTAGGCAAAAAGAGTGAGGACTGCGGATGCTGGAAACCAGAGTTTAGCTCAGAGTGGCACTGGAAAAAGCACAGCAGGTCAGGCAGCATCTGAGGGGCATGAAAATCGACGTTTCGGCCCTTCAGGTCTCACCAGTCATCAAGATGGTGGCAAGGGGCAGTAATGTCGATGAGGGGTAGATCCAGGGGACGCACACCAGAGGTAACTGTGCAGGAACTGGAAGAGAAACAGCTAGGACAGCTGGAGCGGTTATTGCAATAAATGCTGTGAACATTTCTAAACCCCTGCTCCAGAATTTCTCCAGGTAAAAACAAATGACTGCAGATGCTGGGAAGCAGATTCTGGGATCAGTGGTGCTGGAAGAGCACAGCAGTTCAGGCAGCGTCCGAGGAGCAGCGAAATTCACGTCGATTTCGCTGCTCGTTGGATGCTGCCTGAACTGCTGTGCTCTTGCAGCACCACTGATCCCAGGATTTCTCTAGGCCGGCGCTGAAGGGGGTTAAACAACCTTCGCCCTCTCCGCGCGCGGGGGGGCGCGCATGCGCACTCACCAGTGAACATGGAGCGCCGGAGGTGCGTTTTGCTTCCCCTCGCGATCGGAGCCGTGTTGGCGGTCACCGTTACCTGTGAGAGAAACGGCCGAAAGGAGCAGCAGCAGCAGCAGGAGTGCCACCACTACGCCGGCGGCCACGTGTACCCCGGGGAGGCTTTCAGGGTGCTGGGCTCCGATCACTCGCTGCACCTCAGCAAAGCTAAGAGTGAGTGAGTGAGTGAGTAGCGGCCGCCCGCCCCCTCCTCCCCCACCGGGTCAGTGCGTTCTCCCCCTTCCTCTCACCCCCATAACGGCCGGACGGGCTCGCGCTGGTTTGAATCGGAACCGTTAGCCGATGGAACGTTGCCCGGGGCACGCGAAGGGGCGGGAGAGCGGACCGTCCGCGTGCCCGCTGCAGGGCGTTCTTTCAAGGGAGCAATGCCACGCAGGACTCTTTAAGGATATTATTATTTGAGGAGTTCCAAGTAGTGAAGAGATGCATTGGTGGGGGTCTGAGGGGGTGAAGAGATTGGGAGGAATGGGGCTCTGTGTCGCTGCTTGAGCCCCCCCCCCCCCCCCCGTTAATTATTTGGTTATTTTTTTCAAAAGCTGTGCAGGAGCGCCGGCGCCGTTTAAGGACACGTTGCAGGTTCGCTCGCTCGCCCGATCCACTCTTCCTGAATTCCAGGATTTCCTCAGCTTCAGAGAGAAAGATATAGATAGATAGATGCACACACTGCGGTTAGAATTCCCACATGCCGCCTTTTAGTTTCAGTCCCACACTGGCCTCCCCCCATCTCTTCAACCTTGTACTGATCAGTTTTATTAAATTTAGGTAAATTTCACCCCCCTCTCGGTTTCAAAGCGCGATCAGGACGGAAGTGGGTGCTGCAGATGCTGGAGATTAGAGTCAAGATTTAGAGTGTACATGTTTTTAAAAAAACAAAAATCACGCAAACACCAGGTTATGGTCCAACAGTTTATTTGGAAGCATTAGCTTTCGGAGCGCTGCTCCTTCACCTCATGAAGGAGCAGCGCTCCGAAAGCTAGTGCTTCCATCTAAACCTGTTGGACTATAACCTAGTGTTGTGAGATTTTTAAGTTTGTCCACCCCAGTCCAACACTGGCGTCTCCACATCAAGATTAGAGTGGGTGCTGGAAAAGCACAGCAGGTCAGGCAGCATCCGAGGAGCAGGAAAATAGATGTTTCGGACAAAAAAAGCACTTCAACAAGAATCAGGGCCACATTCCTGATGAAGGTCTTTTGCCTGAAACATCTATTTTCTTGCTCCTCGGATGCTGCCTGACCTGCTGTGCTTTTCCAGCACCACTCTAATCTTGATTTAAAGCTTGAACAGCAGACTGGGTCTCCCAAATTTGTATCCATCTGTTCGCCACTTTGTTTGAATCATTCCAATCTTGTTTCTGTTCCTGTTCCTGCCCAGTTTTAGTGCCACCCCCAAAAAAAGCACCTTCTCAAAGGCACAAACAACACCCCGTGTGATAATAATATGGAAGTTAACTATCCATTTTAGAACTTCTATTCAGGTTTACGCTTCAGTTGATTTCATGCTCTTCCAACATCTTTACACTTCATGTACCATGAACCCTCTGCTCTCCCAATTTCCACACCTCATTGAATGCCAGAGGGATTCATTTGCTCTGATTTCTGTTCCTGCCTTATGGCTCTAAGCTGGACCTAAGCCTATTTCTTATCACCTATTTTATATCATCTGGAAGCTTTTTTTTTTACAGAAGATCCCCAACCTTAGAGCCATAAAGTGATCAGCACAGAAGCAGACCCTTCAATCCATGCTGACTAGAGATCCTAAGTTGATCTAGACCTATTTGCCAGTATTTGTCCCATATCCTCTAAAGCTGAAAATGTGTTGCTGGAAAAGCACAGCAGGTCAGGCGGCATCCAAGGAGCAGGAGATTCGATGTTTCGGGCATAAGCCCTTCTTCATTCCTGAAGAAGGACTTATGCCCGAAATGTCGAATCTCCTGTTCCTTGGATGCTGCCTGACCTGCTGCGCTTTTCCAGCAACACATTTTCAGCTCTGATCTCTAGCATCTGCAGACCTCACTGTCTCCCCATATCCTCTAAACCCTTCCTTGGGAACTATAGACCACTGAGCAGTAACATTGGTGGGCAAGTTGTTGGAGAGAATCCTGAGGGACAGGATTTACATGTAAGTAGAAAAGCAAGGACTGATTAGGGATAGTCAACATAGCTTTGTCATTGAGTTTTTTGAAGAAGTAACAAAAAGATTGATGAGATCAGAGTGGTGGACATGATCTATATGGACCTCATAAGGCGTTTGACAAGGTTCCTCATGGTAGACCAGAACACAGGGAGGAACTAGCTGTTTGGATACAGATTTATCTCAAAGGTAGAAGACAATAGTGATGGAGGGTTGCTTTTCAGACTGTAGGTCTGTGACCAGCGGTATGCACGAGGATCAATGCTGGGTCTTCTACTTTTTGTCACTCATATAAATAATTTGGATATGGACATAAGAGGTATCGTTGTTAAATTTGCAGATGACAGCAAAATTGGAGGTGTAGTGGACAGTGAAGTAGTACAACAGGATCTTGATCAGATGGGCTGCTGCATTTTGGAAAGGCAAATCAGGGCTGGACTTTCACATTTAATGGTAGGGTCCTGGGGAGTGTTGCTGAAAAAAGATAGCAGGTTCATAATTCCTTGAAAGTGAAGTTACAGGTAGATTGGATAGTGAAGGCGGCATTTCGTATACTTTCCTTTGTTGGTTAGAGCATTGAGTATAGGAGTTGGGAGTTCATTTTACGGCTGTACAGGACGTTGGTTAGGCTACTACAGGAAAACGGTATGCAGTTCTGGTCTCTCTGCTATAAAAAAGATGTTTTGAAATTTGAAAGAGTCCAGAAAAGATTCAAAAGGATGATGGCAGGTTTGGAGGTTTGAGCTGCAGGGACAGGCTGAATACACTGTGGCTATTTTCCCTAGAACAGAGGAGGCTAAAGAGTGAGCTTATGGAGGTTTATAGAATCCCTACAGTGTGGAAACAGGCCCTTTGGCCCAACAAGAGCACACAAACCCTTCAAAGAGTATCTCATCAAAACTCATTCCCCTACCCTATTACTCTACATTTACCTATGACTAATGCACCTCACCCATACATCCCTGAACACTGGGTAATTTAGCATGGCAAATTCACCTAACCTGCACGTCTTTGGACAGTGGGAGGAAACAGGAGCACATGGAGGAAATCCACACACACTGGGAGAATGTGCAAACTCCATACAGAGTCACCTGAGGCTGGAATAGATCCCAGGTCTCTGGTGCACTGAGCCACAGTGCTGCCCCATGAAATCGTAAGGGACATGGATAAAGTAAATAGACAAGGTCTCTTCCTTCGGATGGAGGAGTCCAAAAGTAGAGGGCATAGGTTTAAGGTGAGAGGGGAAAGATTTTAAAAAGGGATGTAAGGGGCAACTTTTTCACATAGAGTGGTGCATGTATGGAATGAGGTTCCAGAGGAATTGGTGGATGCTGGTACAATTACAACATTTCAGAGGCATCTGGATGGCTATTTGAATAGGAAGGGTTTAGAGGGATATGGGCCAAATGCACCCAAATGGGACTAGATTTACTTGGGTTATCTGTTTGGCATGGACCAAAGGATCTGTTTACATGCTGCATATCTGACTCTATTCATAGCCATTTGGAAACAGAACTGGCTCAAGGTAGAAGACAGAGGGTAGTGGTGGAGGGTTGTTTTTCAGACTGGAGGCCTGTGACCAGTGGAGTGCCACAAGGATCGATGCTGGGTTCACTACTTTTCATCATTTTAAATAAATGGTTTAGATGTGAGCACAAGAGGTATAGTTAGTACGTTTGCCGATGACACCAAAATTGGAGGTGTAGTGAACAGCCAAGAAGGTTACTTCAGATTATAACGGGATCTTGAGTAGATGGGCTAATGGGTTAAGAAGTGGCAGATGGAGTTTAATTTAGATAAATGAGAGGTGCTGCATTTTGGGAAAGCAAATCTTAGCAGGACTTATACACTTAAAGGTAAGGTCCTCCGGAGTGTCGCTGAACAGAGACCTTGGAGTGCAGGTTCATAGCTCCTTGAAGTAGAGTCGCAGGTAGATAGGATAGTGAAAAAGGCGTTTGGTATGCTTTCCTTTATTGGTCAGAGTATTGAGTACAGGAGTTGGGAGGTCATGTTGCGGCTGTACAGGACATTGGTTAGGCTACTTATGGAATGCTGGTCTTCTTCTATCGGAAAGATGTTATGAAACATGAAAGAGTTCAGAGAAATTTTACAAGGATGTTTCCAGGGTTGGACGATTTGAGCTATAGGGAGAGGCTGAATAGGCTCGGGCTATTTTCCCTGGAGCGTTGGAGGCTGAGGGGTGACCTTATAGAGGTTTACAAACTCATGCTGGCGGGTGGGACTAGATTGGGTTGAGATATCTGGTCAGCATGGACAAGTTGGACTAAAGGATTTGTTTCTGTGCTGTACATCTCAATGACACTATGTATCCATTCAGATGCCTTTTAATTGTTGTACCCACCTCCACTTCTCTGGCAGGTCATTCCATACATACATCATCCTATGCAAGAAAAAGTTGCCCCTCAGGTCCCTTCATCTTTCCCCTCTCACCTTAAGCCTATGCGATCTAGTTTCCCCAACACTGGGAAAGACCTTGACTATTCATCCTATCCATGCTCGTCAATGTTTCTAAACCTCAATAAGACCACGTCTCAGCCTTCAGCACTCCAGGGGAAAAAAACCCCAGCCTATTCATCCTCCCGCTGTAGCTCAAGTCATCCAGCCGTGGCAACACCCTTTTCGATCTTTTCTGAACTCTTTCATGTTTAACAACATTTAGATAGTGTGGACTGCAGATGTTGGAGATCATGGTTAAGAGTGTGGTGCTGGAAAAACACAGCAGGTCAGGCAGCATCCGAGGAGCAGGAGAATCGATGTTTTGGACATAAGCCCATCATCAGGAATGAAAGGGGCTGAGAGGTAAATGGTGGGGCGGGGGGGGAGGTATGTGGAAAGGAAGGTGGAAAGGAGGATGGACAGGTCGAGAGGATGGTGGGAGAGAGAACTACTTCAAGGGAGAGAGAGTTTAACAACATCTTTGTTTTAGCAGGGTGGTCAGAATTGAACACCATATTCTTTAAGTGGCCACATGATATACCTATACTGAATGCACTGACTAATGACGGCAAGCATGCTAAATACCACCTGCACCACTACCTACAACTGTCTGCCTACAACTTCACTTTCAAGAAACTGCATCTACATCCTTAGGTCTCTTTGTTCAGCAACAGTCTCTGGTCCCTATCATTAGGTGTAGGTCCTGCCCTGATTTGCCTTCTCAAAATATAACACTTCACATTTATCCAAATTAAACTACATGTGCCACTCCTTAGCTCATTGGCGGATCTGATCAAGGTCCCATTGTTATGAGATATCCACCTTCACTGTACACTACACCAATTTTGGTACCATCTCCTATGTTCACATCCAAAACAAATTTAAAAATGACGACATGGATCGAGGACTGATCCTTATGGCACACTACTGATTACAGGTCTCTATTCTGAAAAGCAAGCCTCTGCCATCTTTTTCTGTCTCTTACTTTCAAACCATTTTTTTTAATCCAAATGGCTCTCTCTCCCTGAATTCCATATGATCTATCCTTGTTCATCTGTCTATCATGTAGAACCTTGTGAAACGCCTTGCTGAAGTCCTTGTAGACAATGTTTACTGCTCTGTCTTCAGTCATCTTCGTCACTTCTTCAGAAAACTCAAATCTAGGTTGTGAGACATGATTTCTCACACGCAAAGCATGTTTACTATCCCTAGTCAGTCTTTGCCTTACCAAATGCATGCAAATCCCCTCCCAGAACTTACCCACCACTGACATTAGGCTCACCAGTCGATAGTTCCCTGGCTTTTCATTACCGTTTTTCTTAACGGCACCACATTAGCCAGCCTTCAGTCTCCTGGCACCTCACCCATAGCTACCAATAATATAAATATCTCAGCATGAGGTCCAGCAGTCTCTGCCCTGACTTCCCACAAGTTCATATTTTACCTCTAGTTCTTGTCCCCTCCATTTTTTTTTGTGGTACTAATTTTGGGTAGCAGCAATTTCTTCCAAATAAGTATTGGGAAAATTGAAAATATTGGCTTTAGTAACCAGTGCAATTTTTTTTCCCACAGTTAGACTAATTTTTTATCCCTTCAACTCTCTGAGGCTTAACTAGATTGTTTTCAACATTACTATCCTATTGAGCCTGTAACATGCACTTCCTTCACCGCACCCAATGACAGTAGTATGTACTATCTACATAATACACTGCAGTAACTCATCAAGGCTCCTCAGACTGCTCTTTCCAAACATAATCACTACCATCCAAAAAGGCAAAGGCAGCAGATAAATGAAAACACTGCCACCCACAAGCTCCCATCCAAGCTGCTCCACATCCAGACTTAATTATAATCACCATCCAAACCATAGTTTAATCAGGGATAGTTAGCATGGCTTTGTGAGGGCAGGTCATGCTTCACAAACCTTATTGAATTCTTTGAGGATGTGACAAAACACATTGATAACAGTAGAGCAGCAGATGTGGTATACATGGATTTTAACAAGGTGTTTGATAAGGTTCCCCATGGTAGGCTCATTCAGAAAGTAAAAAGACATGGGATACAGGAAAATCTCTCTGTCTGGATACAGAATTGGCTGGCCCATACAAGACAGAGGGTGGTGGTAGATGAAAACTATTCAGCATGGAGTTCGGTGACCAGTGGTGTTTTTCAGGGATCAATTCTGGGACTCTCTACTATTTGTGATTTTTATAGATAACTTGGATGAGAAAGTAGAAGGGTGGGTTAGTAACTTTGCAGATGAAACAAAGGTTTGTGGAGTTGTGGATAGTATTGTGGGTTGCAACAAGATATTGACAGGATGCAGAACTGGGCTGATAAGTGGCAGATGGAGTTCAACCTGGAGAAGTGTGAAGTCATTCACTTTGGAAGGTTGAATTTGAATGCAGAATACAAGGTTAAAGGCAGGATTCTTGGCAGTGTAGAGGAACAGAGGGATCTTGGAGTCTACTTCCGAAAATCTGTCAAAGCTGCCATCCAGGTTGACAGCATTGTTAAAAAGCATATGGTGTGTTGGCCTTCATTAACAGAGACATTGAATTTAAGAGCCATGAGGTCATGTTGCAGCTCTCGAGAATCCTGGTTAGACCACACTTGGAATATTGTGTTCAGTTCTAATTGCCTTATTATAGGAAAGAAGTGGAAGCTTTAGAGAGAGTGCAGAGGAGATTTACCAGGATGCTGCCTGGACTGGAGGGCATGTCTTATGAAGAAGGCTTGGAGCTAGGGCGTTTCTGATTGGCATGAAGGAGGATGAGAGATGACTTGATAGAGGTATACAAGATGTTGAGAGGCATAGATAGAGTGGATAACCAGAGACTTTTTCCATGACAGAAATGTCTGTCATGAGGGGGCATAATTTTAAGGTAACTGGCCAAAAGGTTTAGAGGAGATGTCAGAGATAGGTTCTTTACTCAGAGTGGTGGGTGCATAAAATGTACTGCCAGCAGTGGTAGTGGAGTCAAGATACGTTAGGGGCATTGATGCAACTCTTGAATAGGCACATGGAAGTTAGTACAATGAAGGGGATGTAGGTTAGTCTGATCTTAGAGTAGCATAAAAGGCTGGCACAACATTGAAAGCAAAGGGTTTGTACTGTGGCGTTCTATTCTCTTCTATGTTCGTTGTTGATGGGACAAAATCTTGGAACACTGTCCCTAATAATATTCCTTCACCTCAAAAAAACAACAACTCTAGTCATTCAAGACACCAGCTCACAATCACTTCTCCACAAAAAGTAGAGAAGTGTTCACCAGCATCCTAGCAATGAATTAAAAATAGATCTCAAAATGAGCTACTGATAACAGTGTCATCTTATTCTCTTTCACCTCATTTGCTGCAGTCTTCACCATACCTGTCATTACCACTAGAGAGGTATAATTCTCCATTGAATAACCTCTCATAACCAATTAAACTTGAGCATAGGTTTTAGCTTTGTTGCCTGGATTCCTCTCACTCATCAGCTTTGTGTTTGCTGAACTACCTTGGCTCGCTGTCCAATCAAACCTCAGTTTTAAAATGTTAATTTTTGTTGGGTTATTGGTGGTAGGGGTGGGGTTGAGGAAACATCATTATAGGTAGTGATGTGTTTGAGGGGGAGATTGATTTTGGAAGATTAAGGTGATTTGGGATTGCTGTGTCAGTGCATGCGATTCTTTTGTGTCCCAAAATCCATACTCCTATGGTCCACACGTTTGATTTGTGCTCTAATTATGCAATAATTTGGGACCACTACTCAGGACAATGCAGATGTTATAATGTGATTATAAAATTGGGGTTAATTTAAATCCAATTAACTTCATACAGAGAATTCTTCTAATGGATACATGCCAACCTCTCTTTCAGAACACTTAACAATTCAATTAACCATGCTTAGCTGGAAAAGGTCTTGAATGACTGATTTTGTTCGAGGATAAACTCCACTGCTTGATTGTCACAGGATACTTTAAACTTTTTTATTTAAATAGAATTCAGAGGCTTTGCTGATTTGGATTTGCAATCTGAAATTTGTTATATTCTGATAAAATTGAGATCCATTGGCTATATACTTATAGCTATAGTTATAATAGAACTGTATACATTGCCTAAATATGAGAAACAATTATTATTCATGGAAGACCAATTTGACATAAAATTGGCAGGATTTTAATCTACACATTTATACATTAATCTGTGTGCTATGTGGTGAATGTGAAAAAGTTACCACATGTAATTTTAAACTGGAATAAGGGAAAGTGTTAGAATGGTAGGTGGAGGTGCAGTGTACAGTTTTCTTATTTGAAGCAGGAAAGATAAGTGTCTTAGAGGGTGCTCAGTGACCATTTATTGGACTGATACCTGGGATGAGGGTAATATCTTACGAGTAGGTATTGAGTAAACTTGGTCTTTATTCCAAAAATAAGGTTTTGAACAGAACAGAATTTAGAAGAATATCAGAAAGTTCAATAGAAGCATAAAGTTCTTGAGGAACCTAATAGGTAGACATTCAGAGGATGTATCCCAATGGCTGCAAAGACTGAAACCAGGAGGACAGCTGTTTAAGATTGAGACGAGGAGAAATTTCTTCACGTAAAGGCTTGCAACTCTCACTCGGCTCAGCTGTGTCACAAAGTCAGCTCGAAATGGCTGACTTGAATGCAAAAATTCTCACCACCAGAATTAGTGTAAATTGTCACATAGAAATTGATCTTTGCTCTTTGAAGCTTCCATAAATAGTGGCTGGGGACAAAGAAGTGATTAACTTGTGTGTTGAATACATAAAATGTGAACTACTGAAGTGGGTGGTCTTCGTTTTGAAATGTAAAAAAAAACCTCAACAATTCAGATTGAATTAATGTGACATTGTTTTGAATTAGATTAATTATATGACCATACCTTCAATCAAAATACTTGAAAACATCCAATGAATCGTCTTTACTATCATAAAGAGTTTATTTGAGTCAATTTAGCTGTGACGTCATCTTAAGGGTCCCACTTATGTACGTTTTGGTGCCTTTGCTTTCAGAATCAACAAATCATTATTAAGATTAGATTAGATTACTTAGAGTGTGGAAACAGGCCCTTCGGCCCAACAAGTCCACACTGACCCGCCGAAGCGCAACCCACCCATACCCCTACATTTACCCCTTACCTAACACTATGGGCAATTTAGCATGGCCAATTCACCTGAATCGCACTTCTTTGGACTGTGGGAGGAAACCGGAGCACCCGGAGGAAACCTACGCAGACACGGGGAGAACGTGCAAACTCCACACAGTCAGTCGCCTGAGGTGGGAATTGAACCCGGGTCTCAGGCGCTGTGAGGCAGCAGTGCTAACCACTGTGCCACCGTGCCGCCCACAAACTTAGGTAGTCTTATCAAAACTTATTAGCCTTTAAAACTACTCCAATTTATGGAGTCTTACTTCCTTCCATTTTGTAATACAATGTCTAGCAAAACATCCAGGAATTATTTGAAGAAATCTCTCAGATCTTAGGGTTCTGGCCATAAATTTTATAACTCAAAATATTAGCTCTTCCTTCGCAGCTTGCTTCTGTCCAGTTCTCTTTATATTTCAGATTTCTAATGTCTAGATTTTTATTTGAACCATCAGTTGCCAACTAAGTTTATCATGTCAAAAATATCCTGAGACTCTGCAGTTTTTAATGCAGTTTTGTTTTGCTTTGGAAAAGCATGTGCTAGTGTCAAGTGGTTTGAAAAATAATGTGCACGTTTGTAATGCACATCTCAAAGACCTATACAATTAATTTTTTTGGCGGTGACAATTGTATAGATGATCTGGAAACTATTTTCCCAACGTACATTATATGAACTGCAGCAGTTCAAGAAGGCAGCTCTCCAACACCACCTCAGGGTAGTAAATGTTGGCCCTGTCCTACAAGAGAATAAAAAGCACCTCACACTTTGGACCAAAAGTCCTTAACTCCTTGAATGACAGCCCTGACCTTAATTGTCTCTTGGAGATTTCAATGATCCTATGATGTTTAGCTCCATCATGGCCTTCACACCCTTGCAGGCTGCCGCATTATTGATTCGTTGTTTTCTGAACTTAGATTTTACCCAGTATGAGATGCTAATATTGGATGGATGCTACTTGGTTTGAAATTGTGTTAAAACTTCAAAGTAAACTGTTTGAAGAAGATTGACCCCATTAATACTTCTAAAAAAGTGTTTTCCTTCCTTCTGGTTACAATGCATGCAAGTGGAGCATGTTGATGGCTAGAGAGTGCAATTTTCATATTCGCATTTTGAAACTGAGCTGCTTTTGTACAAAATAGACAAAATTGAAGCCAGATAATTTGAGTGCCTGATAAGCACTAACTGGAATAATCTCCAAATCAATGCGAATAAAATCGAATTCCTGACCATTATTTGCATCTTGTGCCATCATCCAATATCCTTACAAATTCCATTGCTGACCCCTCCAGTGTAATTTTGCCTACAATTGATATTGTTCCTGATTTTCATTTCCATTATGAAATAGATAGTTGACTCATTACTTATTTTAAACTATTGTTCAAGGTCAAAATTATTTCCCCCCCCATCTTGTGAAATAACATTTTATCAGATCTTACATGCACTTGTGGGGCCCCACAGTCATTCTCTCTGCCACTCATGCACCATAGTTGTTGCTTCTACCATCTACAAGGTGCACTGGAGTAATTGGCCAAGGCTCCATCAACATAGAAAGACCAAGGAAATAGGAACCTGCAAGTTCTGCTAAAATTATATGCCATCCTCTTATTGGGTCAAATTCTGATCTCTCTCCCTACCTAATATTCACCCCAAGGACAACAGTGGTGGTTCAAGAAGCCAGCTTGCCATTACCTTTTCAATGGCAATTAGAGATGGATAATAAATGCCATTCTTACCAGTGATGCCCACATTTCAAGACTTTTTTTTTAACATTTGGCATACCTAAATGCAGTTTGACAACCACAAGACTCTCAGTACTCTCAAACTTTCTTTTATTCAAGAGATGACTAATTCTTAAAATAGGATAAGACAATTTTGGGAAATATCCACATTTCTCAAGATAAGGCCCTCTAAGATTAAAGTAGGGTCAGTGCAATTGCCACTTGGTATCTCTGGTTGAGGGGGGTGGTAAAATTGGTTTTGGTATTTTTGTGATCGGAAAGACTTTGAACTTTTCAATAGGATCTTTTAATAAGTTATCTTTTAAGGAGTGCTAAAATGGTATGCTAGGAATCTTGGATTGTTTGCATAATAGAGCTGGATTTGGTTAAAAAATCTTGATGAAGGAGACAACTGGTGAACACGACTGAAATCAGGAGACACGCCAGGCAAGTGACCAGGTTTGAAAGCAGTCATGGACAAATTGCTTTACACTGTTGAAGACTGGGTGCAACATAAATGCTGTAGTTTACAGGAGCAGAATTAGAGATGAAGTTAATAATAAGAAAGATAGCTGTTTTCAGGGTGTAAGGGGAAAGAAAGCACCGGCAAACTTTTTCAGCCCCAAAGAGTAGATTAAGTCGGCTGAGCAAAAACAGTTTGAAGAAGACAAAATAATGATTAATGGCCACTCTTGAATTATCAGAGGACTTCAGATACACATGCAAAACTGTATTTTTAGCAGGACATTTGTGGTGAGGACGAATTGATGGACCCATTATATGTTGAATTGGATTCTGTAAGTTAATTACTGGAACTTAAAAGTGGAACATGAATTGAGGTATGACTTAATGATTACAAATTGTGTGTGTTAATTCTTGAAATTCTGCTAAACCAGTTAACCTGAAGTGTATGCAAAGTGTATCACTTGTGTCTCTTTTAAAATATTTAGTTTCAAAACCTGCACCAGACTGGGAAGGGACAGCAGTAATAAATGGAGAATTCAAAGATCTGAAGCTTACAGATTATCTAGGCAAATACCTTGTCTTCTTTTTCTACCCACTTGATTTGTAAGTATCAAGATTAATACTTGATCCATGAATTGGTAATAGCTTTAATGAAATACTAATCATAAGGTACATTTAGATTAGATCACTAGTTAACTGCATTATAACTCTGTGCAATGCTGCCTTGTACAGGCTTAACCTAGCAATATAACCACTGTCTTGTCGTTGTTTGGAGTGAGTACCATATATGTCTGTGTGTTTTCATGTTACAGCTTACAAGAATAGTTCTAGAGCTTGAGCATTTAGTCCTGTTATGTGAGATTTGTACACATTTTTCTATTCTTATTGTTATAAAAGCACTCCGTTTGGAAGGGATGCCGATGCCTGAGAAGCTCAGTTAAAAGAATGGGAGTGGGGGCAAAAGAAAGATGATGGTTTGCAGCAATTCTCCCATTTGCTTCTGTCTTTTTCTCATCCCTTCCTCCCTCATGCTTGCCTTCAAGTTTACATATCAGATGAGAAAGAAAGCCATTTGTATTATGAACCTTTAGTTCAGAGAATGTTTGCATTGGAATTTTAACTCCACCAGCTTCCCACTCAGTGACAAAGTAGAAATTGACGAGAGTCTTGCATTTTCTAACCCTGTTGTTCTTCTTACATGCCCCCAAACATGCGAAAAGAATTCGGGACAATTTCTCCACCTAACTTAACTCCATTCTGTTTTGCAAATTGATAAGGAGCAGGCCGTTCAGTTCATTAAGCCTACTTTACTACAGGTCCTTTTGCTACAATGCAACAGTTGCGTTCCTCTGTGACCTCGCGCTGTAGAAAATCGCTCTGTTGAAGATTGCTAATATAAAATTGTTATACCAGTTCAGTAGAAAATTTGCATTATCTAAACAACGTCCACAATTCGTCAATTGCGTTCTAGCCAATTTGCACTGACAAAATGTGCATTATAGCAGAATGACCTATACTGAAAAGGATGAGGGCTAATCTGACTGAGGCCTAACTCCATGTTCCCGCCTACCTCGAATATTATCGACTCCCTTTTTAACTTCTTCACAAAATCTTAAGAAAAGGGCTTAGGAAGGTCAATGGATGTTTTGGCCAAACTAGTTTCTTTCAGGTAGATCTGAGTGGCTGAGTTTATTGTTTTTCAAAACTGCATGAAAGAATTTTCAAGTACAGGCTTAATGTTTAATGTCTAATATTTACCTTTGCATCTTGATTTTTATTTTCAAAACGTAGCAGATCAGTTATATTAAAAACTATACTACTGAAGAGCTCATGCTCGAAACATCGACTCTCCTGCTCCTTGGGTGCTGCCTGACTGGCTGTGCTTTTCCACCGTCACATTTTTTGACAGTTATATTAAAGTACTACCTAAGGTACTGCTTTGCAGACATTCTCAACCTGAACTCCTGATTTGTTCTGCTCTTCCACATTAACTTGTAATCCCTCATTGGAAGTATAATCTTTTAAACAAAATATACCACCTCATATTTATTGACATCAAATTCCATTTATCTCTTTTTTGCTCATCTTATCTCTATTTTAGAGATACTATCTCTAAATAGTATCTCTATTTTTATAGATGGTTTGTTACCTCCTACTGGTATGACCAGAAAATTAAGACCCTTCAGATCCAATTGCCAAGAATGCAATCTCACTAGCCATTGCTGTTCATCTCACTCCTAAGAAACTGTCCTTAATACTGCTTTCCAAAATGATGGTGAGGCCAATTACAGCCCTGTGCAGATTTAGAACTTCCCCATGTCCAATGGAAAGGATATTTAAACCTTAGAAAATGTACAATATAAATTCATCAGAATGATGTTAGCAATGATGATCTGTAGTTTCACAGTGAAACTAGAACACTGGAACGTTTTGAATTAGAGCAGGGAAAGAAAGAGAAAATTGACATGTCTTTTTTAAAATTCTAATTCACTACCCATGTGACTTTGTGAAAATGAAGTATTTATTATTCATATGTTGTCAGTTGGGAGTAACAGTACATATGTCAGATTTTGTTTAAATAATGTAACAACAAGAAGTGATTGGATAAACTTGCCAAAAGACTAAAAACAGCCTGGTACCAATCAGAATAAAATCAATATTTGTGTTATAATTGAGAATTTTTCATTATAAAATGTCCTTCACAGCCCTGTTGTTTTCTTACTGTATATTTTTTGAAAGATAATTGCTTATTGTGTATTTTCTTTAGGTACATTAATCTTAGGTTTCTGCGTGTAATCTGTTGCTATTTAATTATATTTTTGAAGCAATGCTCTATCATTCATAATTGCTTTGTTTTCTTACTTTACAGCACATTTGTTTGTCCAACTGAGATCATAGCTTTTGGTGACAGAATTGATGAGTTCAGAGCTATTAACACAGAAGTGGTAGCATGCTCTGTCGACTCTCAGTTTACACACTTGGCATGGTAAGTAGGCCTGGTACTTGGTGTAATATGGCGAAAGTGAGGACTGCAGATGCTGGAGCTCAGAGTCGAGAGTGTGGTGCTGGAAAAGCACAGCAGCATCTGAGGAGCAGGCGAATCAGTGTTTCGGGCAGAAGCCCTTCATCGGGATTCTCCTGCTGCTCGGATGCTGCCTAACCTGCTGTGCTTTCCCAACACTACCCTCTCGACTTTGTATAATATAAATGTCATTCTTTTTGAATAATTTGTAATCTAGAATTACTCAGTTCATCAAGCTATATTGTTTTATTGTGTTTCCTACAATAAGTAATGAGATTATCATCTTTTCATTTGAAGTAAATTCCTAAATGCATAAATTATAATCAGGAATATTTTCATTCATTAGCAAACACCATAATTTTATTGCATAAGATTTTACACAATTTAGCTCAACAGCTCTAGACTACTATTTATGATGTACTTGAGCCTCCCCCCTCTTCCTCCTGTCATTTCATCCTAACAATGTCATTTTCTCAAATATTTATCTGGATTTACCTTAAATATTTCTATGCTAATCACCTTAACCGGTCCATGAAGCAACAAATTCATCATCTACCTCATGCAAAGTAGTCCCTGTTTGTTCTATCTCCCCTTATGTGAATACAGGAGAAACATTGGCTATCCTTGGTATTTAAGTTTGGTTCATTTATCAATTATAGTCCTTTAAGTTACTCTAATGATCTTTCATTATTTTATGCAATCTATCAGCTTGCTCCATTCCTGCCCAGCAGTAAACTCTGAATCTGGATAATTGCATGCCTGCAAATAGCTCATCTTAGCTTTGTGAAGTTAGACCATAAAATATAGGAACAGAGTAGGCCTTCAGTCCATCGAGTTTGCTCTGACTTTAGAACATGGCTGATCTGATCATTCTCAACTCAATTTTTCTGCCGTTTCCTCCTCGCCCTTAACTCTCTTACTGGTTACAAATTTGCTTATTTCGTCCTTGAATATACTTAATGAACCAGACTGAACATTCCCCTGTGGTGAAGAGTTCACAGATTGACTACCCTCTGAGGGAAGAAATTCCTTCTTATCTCTGTCATACTTTGGTGACCCCTGACTCTGAGATTATGCCCTCTCGTTCAAGACTTTTCTGTAGGGAGAACTGTATTCCACATCTACTTTGTCAAGCCTCCTAAGAATATTATGTGCTTTGGTAAGGTCTCCTTTCATTCTTTTCAACTCCAGTGAGTTCAAGACCATTGGATATAGGGGCAGAATTAGGCTATTCAGCCCATTGAGTCTGTTTCACCATTCTATTATGGTTGATATGTTTCTTGATGCTTTTTTTCCTGCCTTCTCTCCAGAGGTGAAATGACCATGCTAGATTGTCCATAGTGTTCAGAAATGTGTAGGCTAGGTGCATTAGTCAGGGGAAATGTAGAGAATTAGAATAGGGGAAGGGGTTTGGGTGGGATACTGTTTGGAGGGTCAATGTGGACTTGTTGGGCCAAGTGGCCTGTTTCCACACTGTAGGGATTCTATGATAACCTTTGATCCCCTTACCAATCAAGGATCTGTCTGTCTCTGTCTTAAATACTCTCAATGTCTTTGCTGCAGAAGGCTGTGGAGGCAATGAATTCTACAAAATAACCACCCTCTGGCTGAATAAATGCCTCCTCATCTTAGTACTAAAGGGTTGTCCTTTCACTCTGAGGCTGGGCCATCAGGTCCTAGTCTCTCCTGCCATGTCCACTTTGTCTAGGTCTCTCAGTATTCAGTAAGTTTCAATCAAATTCCCCCTCATCCTTCTAAATGAGTACAGACCTAGACTACTCATCCGCTTCCTATATAACAAACCTTTCATCCCTGGGATTGTCCTTGTGAACCTTCTCTAGACTCCCTCCCATAGATTTGGGGTCCAAAACTGCTCAATATTTCAAATGTGGTCTGACCAGTGCCTTGTACAACCCCAACAGTACATTGCTGCTCTTGTATTCTAGCCCTCTTGCAATGAATGCAGACATTTCATTTGTCTTAATTGCCAACTGAACCTGCAGGTTAACCTCAAGAGAAACCTGAACTAGTACACCTAAGTCCCTTTGGCCTTCGGTTTTCTGAAGCCTTTTCCCATTTAGAAAATAGTCTGTGCCTCTAATGATGAAAGTGCATAACCTCACATTTTCCCACATTGTATTCCATCTGCCAATTCTTTACCCATTCTCCTAGCATGTCCAAGCCCTACTGCAGCATCCCAATTTAATCAGTGCTACCTGTCCCTCCACTTATCTTTGTGTCATCTGCCAACTTCGCAAGAATGTCCTCAGTTCCTCCTTCTAGATTATTAATGTATAACGTGAATAGTTGTCCCAACACAGAGCCCTGTGGAACTCCACTAGCTACCCACAGTCACTGGCTGCAACCATGAAAAAGACCCATTTAAGCATACTCTCTGCCTTCTGCCAGTCAAACAGACCTCGATCTATGCCAGTATGCTGCCACTAATGCCAAGGGCTGTTAGCTTTTTCAGCAGCTTCCTATGTGACACCTTGTCAGTGGCCTTCTGGAAATCCAAATAAATCATGGTCACTGGCTCCTCTTTGTCTAATTTACTCTCTACCTCCTCAGAGTTCTAACAGATTTATTTGACATGAGCTCCATATGACGAAGCAATGCTGACTCAGTCCTATTTTATTGTACATTTCCAAGTACTCCACAATCTCGTTCTTCATAATGCAGTCTTAACATTTTACCAATGACTGAGGTCAGACCAACTGGTCTAAGTCTTCCTTTCTTCTGCCTCCCTCGTTTCTTAAACAGGGATGTTACATGAGCCATTTTCCTCCAGTAATTCCTGAAAGATCATCCCGAATGCCTGTACAGTCTCCTCAGCTATCTCTTTCATAACCCTGGAGTGTAGTCCATTTAGTCCAGGTGATTTATCCACCTTCAGACCTATTCATCAGTGATGGCCACCACATCCACCTCTGCCCCCCCTACTGTGACAACCGATGCAAGTATCTCTTTAGTTCCCCCACCATTTCTTTGGATCACTAGAAAATGATGCTGGAGAAGTAGGAATAGGGAACAATGTCCACTTTTGCCTGTCCCTTACCTTTTTAGATATGTAAAAAGAACTTACAATCTTATATTACTAATTAGGGCTTACCCTCTTATTTCATACTCTTCTCTCTTATTGCTTTTATTTAGTTACCCTCTGCTGATTTTTAAAGGTTTCCCAATCTTCACTACGTTGTATGCTTTTCCTTTTGCTTTCATGAGGTCCCTGACTTCTCTTGTCGGCCATGTTGCCTCATCCTCCACCTGGTATGTTTCTTCCTTGGGATGAATTTCTGCTGTCCCTCCTGAGTTACCCCCAGAAACTCCTGCCAAAGCTACTCCACCATCTTCCCTGCTCAGCTCCCCTTCCAATCAACTCTGGCAGGCTCCTTCCTCATCTTTGTAGTTACCTTTAGTCAATTGTAACAATGTTATATTTGATTTCAGCTTCTCCCTCTCTAACTCAAGGATGTATTCTATTATGTTATGGTCACTGCCCCTGAGAGGTTCCTTCTCCTTAAGCTCCCTAATCACTTCTGTCTCATTACTGATCACCAAATCCAGAATTGCCCGTTCCCCAGTGGGCTCCAGCACAAGCTGTTCCAAAACACCACCTTTTACACATTTCACATCTGTTCCTTAAGATCCGCTACCAAACCTGATTTTCCCAGTCCACCTGCATGTGGAAGTCCCCCGTGCTTATTGTAATAGTGCCTTTCTTACATGCCTTTTCTATTTCCTGATTTATTTTCTTCCCCACATCCTGATTATTGCTAGGAGACCTGTCCATAATTCCCCAACAGCATGTCCTTTGGAGTTCCTCAATTCTACCCACACAGATTCTCTGCCTTCCAACTCTATATCACTTCTTGCTACTGATTTAACTTTATTTCTTAGTAACAAGGCAACCCTTCCTCCTCTACTTGTCTGCCTGTCCTTTCGATATGACGTGTATCCTAGTACCCAGCCCTGATCACCTTGCAGCCACATCTTTGTGACACCCACAACATCGTACCTGCTGATTTTAATCTGTGTTATAGCTCATTTACTTTTTCCAGTCCCCACTTCTCCACTATTTAGATTGAAGCCCTATCCACAGTTGTAGTGTGATTCACTAGGACCCTGGTCCCTGCATGATTCAGGTGGAATCTGTCCCTTCGGAACAGCTCCCTTCTTGCCTAGTACTGGTGCCGATGTCTGATGCATTTGAATTCATTTCTCACGCACCAATCCTGGAGCCATGCTCAATCTTGACCCTGTGCCGATTTGCTTGTGGCTCAGGGATTATTACTTTTTTGGTTCTGTTTCTTAATTTAGCCCCTCGCTTCTCATATCCCTAAGCAGAACCTCTTTAATTAACTATGTTATTAGTGCCTATGCAGACCATGACAACTGGAGTTTTCCCTTCCCACTCCACGTTCCTCTGCAGTCCAGATGAGCTATCCTGAACTGAGGCATCAGGCAAGCAACAAAGCCTTTGGGACTCTCGATCCTGGCCACAGGGACAGTGTCTATTCCACTGACTATACTATCCCCGATTACAACTACATTACTCTTTTTTTCCCTCCCACCCTTGAATGGCTCCCTGTATTATGGTGTTATGGTTAGTTTGCTCGTACCCTCCCTACAGCCACTGCTCTTACCCATACAGGGAGCAAAAATCTCAAACTTGTTCAACAAACTCAAGGGCTGAGGCTCTTTGAATACTATCTCCTGAAATTCTCTACCTGCCTTGCTGGTAGTCGCCACTTTCTGTCTCCTACCAAATTTGAAGTAGTTAATCTAAGGGTTGTGACTGTCCCCGAAACACAGCATTGGTAACATTCCCCGTCCCTGATGTATCACTGTGTTTGAAGTTTAGACTCTAACTTGTTTATTTTGATCTGGCGTTCCTCATGCAACAGGTACAGGTACTGTCACTCTGAGCCACAAGGGCGTTCACCAGCTCCCATATCATGCAGTTACCTCACTTTGCCTCGCCTGGCATCTCCGTTTTAATTGCTTAGGATTTGGTTTGAGTTTTAAAAAGAGGCACCAATTATTTATTTTGTAGCTGTTAAATGTTTCCCTTTTAATCTGAAAGTAGCCTATAATAGATAATCAAGTTAGTGGCTGTCACCAACCAGTGAACTTACAATTTACCTGTGATACCACACTTATGCTGGGCCCCTGATCCTGGACTTCAATTAATCCCATTAAAAAAATCTTACAAATTATGACCTTAAGCAAGCAAAATATGCCTCTACAATGAATTTCTCACGCTGCACCTAAATTCCTGAACTATTTACATACATGGGTTGTGTGAAATCTGAATATGACCGCTCCTTCCTGACCGTGCAAAATTTACTGAACCCAATCGACACAATCTTTCCTCGTAAGAAAATTCCCCTATGCCCAGAATCAACCTACTGAATCTTCTTTGGAATGCCTCCAAGTGTACGTGTCCTTTGATAAGGGCACCAAAGCTGCAGTTAACTGCATAATCTCCTTTTAAGTGCCAAACATTGTTGCTGTGATTAAGCTTCCCCTCTCCAATCTCCTCCCTCCCACCCCTGCAAATCTTCACCACCACCACCCCACCCACATTTTGTTCTGCTTCTCCAATCTGTAGTTGAATCCCTCCTTTAGGTGTTTATCTGTTGAAATAAATTGCAAGCACAAGCTGTTTATATTTGAATTTTGTCATTTAAGTAAATGAGTGTTTTTCGTAAAGAGGTAATTTTGCTTTATAAAGGATAAATACACCAAGAAAACAAGGTGGATTAGGACCAATGAAGATCCCACTACTCTCAGATCTTACACACCAAATTGCAAAGGATTATGGTGTGTATTTGGAGGATCAAGGCCACACACTCAGGTAACCAGAGAAAATCCATGTTTTAAAAAATAAGCCTGATATCAATTTGTAGTTTACTGCCATGTGACATCAACTCAGATTGAGGCAGTGCCTTCATGGGAGCCTTTCATACAACACCGGTATGACAGTTAACAATGTATTTTAAGAAATGTCTTAAAGTTAGTCTTCTTTAATAAAAGCACTGTACTGTGGTTGCTGGAAATGTTGCAACAAACATAACAAATGCTACAGAAGCTCATCAGGTGTGGCAACATCTTTGGAGAGAGAAGCAAAGTTGATATTTCGAGTCCAATATAATTCTTCTGAACTGCAATTTTTTCTTTATTCTTTCAAGGGATGTGGGTGTTGTTGGCAAATCCAGCTTTTCATGCCCATCCCTCCGTAACCTGCAATTGAGTGGCCGCCTTGTCCACTTCCAGAGGGAAGTTAGGATTCAACCATTTCCTTCCCTAAAAAGCATCAGTGTTTTCTCAAACAGTCATTGTTGTCTTGGTGACCACTATTGACAGTGGCTTTCAATTCCAGATTTTGTTAATTGAATTTAAGTTCTCCCAGGTACCATGGTGGAGTTTGAACCCATAACTCCAAAGCACTAGCCTTGGCCTCTGGATTACTAGTCCAGTGGCATTACCTCCACACCACCATCTTACCTGGGGAGGCAGGAAGGTATAACAAGGTATTCACACTGTAAAGTTTTACTGTAAATTCTGTGTCTGACAGTCTTAGACTCCACAACCACCTGACGAAGGAACAGCATTCCGAAAGATAGTGCTTCCAAATAAACCTGTTGGACTATAACCTGTTGTTGTGCGATTTTTAACTAGGAAGTCAGAGCTGAAGACTAGCACAAGGAGGAACTTTAAAAGGAAGTTGACCTGGTGGACTAGTGGAATGGCAGGAATAAACTGATTAGATGATTGTGCCTTTGTGACAAAGAAATCTGAGTTCCTTACACTTGTTAATGGTGAAGATGGAGGCTGCGGGGATGTCAGGTTTAAGAAAATGGTTTGTGGCTGAGGTAACTATAAATAGAGCCACCAGTGGAACAGTTATAATTGATCATGCAAGGGAGGCCATAATTAAAAGAGTGCATATAACTTGAGTATTTTGAGGTCAGAAGCAATTAGAATGAATGGGAGGGATGAGGCTGTAAAAGGAATTGAAAGCCGTGGGGAGAATTTTAAAGTAAAGATGTAGCATGTCTGGGAGCCAATTAGATCAGAGGGCTCAGGTGATTGGGAATGATGGGACTTGCTCAAGTTAAGATACAGGCAGCAGGGCTCTGGATGATCTCTAGTTTATACAGGATAAAATGCTGGAGACTAACCAGGAGTGTGTTGGGATAGTCAAGTCTGAAGGCACAAATGATGCTTTCAACAGCAGATGAACTGAGGCAGGTGAAGTTGAGCATGGTTGCCGAAGTGGAAACAGCCTCTTTTTGAGATGGCACGGTATGAAGTTGGAAGTTCTTCCAGGGATCATCTCTGACACTGGGCTTGAGAACAGAAGAATTTAATTTCAGGCTGTTGCCAGAGAGTGGGATTGAATTGGTATTTAGGGGATGGGCGTTTTAAGTGGGAAGTAAGAACAATGGTTTTAGTATTCCTAATAACTTGGAAGAAATTTCTGCTTGACCAGAACTGGATACCAGTATATAAGTGGACAGATAAATTGGCAACAGTGGAGGATGATGAGGTAGAGCTAAGTGTCATCAGGGTACATGTGAAAGCTAAAAGTCTGCTCTTGGATGAAGTAGCTGAGGGGCAGCATGTAGATGAGGAAGACTAAGGGCCAAGGATAGATTGTTGGAGGATACCTGAGGTAGGGGAACAACAGAAAGAGGAACCATTCCCAGTGATTCTATAGCTATAATTAGAGAAGGCTGGAAGCCAGTGAGAGTAATTGCAGTGGACCACAGGGGACAGGTATCAGAGGAGGATGGTGTGGTCACTCTGTCAAAGGCTGCAGACCGGTTAAGAAGGAGATGGGAAAGTTTACCACAGTCATATAGGAGAGGATTTCATATTTTGTTAAGAGTAATTTTGGTACTGTGACAGGGGAGAAACCAAATGGCAGGGATTCAAACATTTGAGTCCAAAGAAAGATGGAAATAGATTTGGAAGGGGACGTTACATTCAAGGAATTTGGAGAGGAAGAGGCTGGATGCGGGAAGGTACTTTGCAAGGCTTGACTTTGAGGAACGAGGTGATGTCAAAAGATTAAAAAGAGAGGGGGCAACACCTGAAGGGAAGGAACCATGAACCATATCAGCTGATCTGGGGAGCAGGAGGGCAAGTCGGCTGATCAGTGGGAATGGGTTCAGGGGAATACGATATGAATCTCATGGGCTCAGACAGGCTATGAGGGAAGATTGGAGAAAATCTTTTTAAAAAGTCAGAGCTGAAGACTAGCACAAGGAGGAACTTTAAAAGGAAGTTGACCTGGTGGACTAGTGGAATGGCAGGAAGGAACTGATGAGATGATTGTGCCTTTGTGACAAAGATATCTGAGTTCCTCACACTTGTTAATGGTGAAGATGGAGGCTGCGGGGATGTCAGGTTTAAGAAAATGGTCTATAGTAAAGAAATATCTGTGCATTCCAGAATGCTCCTGAATAATGAGCAGTATCAACAAGGAACATTACAGTGCAGGAACAGGCCCTTTGGCCTTCCGAGCCATAGCTAATCCAGATCCTCCATCTTATCTTATCGCCTATTTTCTAAGGATCTGTATCCCTCTGCTCCCTGCCCATTCATGTATCTATCCAGATTAGATTAGATTAGACTTTTTTTAGATTAGGCTTAGTGTGGAAACAGGCCCTTCGGCCCAACAAGTCCACACCGACCCGCCGAAGCGCAACCCACCCATACCCCTACATTTACCCCTTACCTAACACTACGGGCAATTTAGCTTGGCCAATTCACCTGACCCGCACATCTTTGGACTGTGGGAGGAAACCGGAGCACCCGGAGGAAACCCACGCAGACACGGGGAGAACGTGCAAACTCCACACAGTCAGTCGCCTGAGCCGGGAATTGAACCCGGGTCTACAGGCGCTGTGAGGCAGCAGTGCTAACCACTGTGCCACCGTGCCGCCCACAAGATACATCTTGAATGATGCTATCATGCCTGCCTCTACCACCTCCGCTGGCAATGAGTTCCAGGCACCCACTAACCTCTGCGTAAAGAACTTTCCATGCATATCTCCCTTAAACTTTTCCTCTCTGACCTTTGAACTTGTCACCTCTGATAATTGAATCTCCCATTCTGGGAAAAAGCTTCTTGCTATCCACCCTAATGATTTTGTAGACCTCGATCAGGTTTCCCCCCCCCCCCCCCCCCCAACCTCCGTCTTTCTAATGAAAATAATCCTAACCTACTCAACCTCTCTTCATAGCTAGCGCCCTCTATACCAGGCGACATCCCGGTGAACCTCCTCCACACCGTCTCTTGTAGCGTCCAGAACTGTATACAATAAAATGTAGTCGAACCAAAGTTGTATACAACTGTATCATGACTTGCCAGCTCTTGTACTCAATACACCGTCCAATGAAGGAAAGTATGCCATGTGCTTTCTTGACCACTCTATTGACCTGCGTTGCCACCTTTGGGGTACAATGGACTAGAAAACCTAGATCTCTCTGTATATCAATTTTCTCCAGGGCTTTCCATTTATTGTATAGTTCACTCTTGAATTGGATCTTCCAGCCTCACATTTGCCCAGATTGAACTCCATCTGCCATTTCTCTGACCACCTCTCCAATTTATCTATATTCTGCTGCACTTTCTCACAGTCCCCTTCACTATCTGTTGCTCCACCAATCTTAGTGTCATCTGCAGACTTTCTAATCAGGCCACCTATACCTTCCTCCAGATCACCACTGGTCACAGGTCTCTATTATGAGAAACTCCCTTCCACTATTACTCTCTGTCTCCTGTTGCTGAGCCAGTTCTTTATCCATCTGGCTAGTACACCCTGAACCCAATGCGACTTCACTTTCTCCGTTGGTCTACCATGGGGAGCCTTATCAAATGCGTCACTGAAGTCCGTGTACATGACATCTACAGTCCTTCTCTCATCAATCAACTTTGTCACTTCACAGTATTTATGGGCGGCACGGTGGCACAGTGGTTAGCACTGCTGCCTCACAGCGCCTGAGACCCGGGTTCAGTTCCCGACTCAGGCGACTGACTGTGTGGAGTTTGCACGTTCTCCCCGTGTCTGCGTGGGTTTCCTCCGGGTGCTCCGGTTTCCTCCCACAGTCCAAAGATGTGCGGGTCAGGTGAATTGGCCATGCTAAATTGCCCGTAGTGTTAGGTAAGGGGTAAATGTAGGGGTATGGGTGGGTTGCGCTTCGGCGGGTCGGTGTGGACTTGTTGGGCCGAAGGGCCTGTTTCCACACTGTAAGTCTAATCTATAATCTAATTAAGGTGGTAAGATATGACCTTCCCTGCATAAAACCAAGTTGCCCCTTTTCTTCCAAATGTAAATAGATCCTATCTCTCAGTATCTTCTCCAGCAGCTTCTCTACCACTGATGTCAACCTCACCGGTCCATATTTACATGGATTATCCCTGCTACCCTTCTTAAACAAGGGGACAATATTAACAATTCTCCAGTCCTCCGGGACCTCACCCGCATCCAAGGATGCTGCAAAGATATCTGTTAAGGCCCCAGCTATTTGCTCTCTCGCTTCCCTCGGTAACCTGGGATAGATCCCATCTGGACCTGGGGACTTGTCCACCTTAATGCCATTTAGAATACCCAACACTTCCTCCCTCCTTATGCCAACTTGACCTAGAGTAATCAAACATCTATCCCAAACCTCAGCATCCGTTGTGTCCCTCTCCTCGGTGAATACCGATGCAAGGTACTCATTAAGAACCTCACCCATTTTCTCTGACTCTGCACATAACTTTCCTCCTTTGTTCTTGAGTGGACTAACCCTTTCTCTAGTTGCCCTCTTGCTTTTTACATGCAAATAAAAAGCTTTGGGATTTTTCTTAACCCTGTTTGCTAAACATATTTCATGACCCTTTTAGCCCTCTTAATTCCTCATTTCAGATTGGTGTTAATTTCTCAATATTATTCCAAAGCTTCCACCTGTTTTCAGTTGCCTAGACCTTCTGTAATCTTCCTTTTTCCTCTTAGCTAATCTCACAATTTCACCTGTCATCCTTGGTTCTATAAACTTGCCATTTCTATCCCATATCTTCGCAGGGACATGTCTGTCCTGCACTCTAATCAACCTCTCTTTAAAAGCATCCCATATATCAAATGTGGATTTACCTTCAAAAAGCTACTCCCAATCCACATTCCCCAGCTCTTGCCGAATCTTGCTATATATTGGTATTTTAACTTTTAACAATGTGATTTGAAATATCTCGGACTGTATTGTGGTTACTACACAGGTCCAAAGGAACACGCTGTTTTGATCACCAATTGCTGGAGTCTACAACCTAGCATTACTTCAGAATTGAAATTCATACATAACATTGCAAATTGTGGGTAGGCAAGAATCGTTTTGGACTGAAGTCAGCATCCTGTTAATGGAAAATACAATTTGCATAGCCTTTGAATATAAACAGTGTGAAATTCCATCCTCAACCTAATCTTTGAGGCGTTTTTTTCTTTATTTGGATAGTTTCTTTGTAGAAATTTGGAGGCTTTTCTCGTCTGAAAATGGCAGTTTTTTGCCCATTTGCTAGTTTCCGCAATGCAATGAGAACTTCTAAAGACAGCCATTGCCCCAGATTGTAGCTTTCTTGCGCTATTTCTGTTTCAGAGCTTAAAAATGTGTTGCTGGAAAAGCACAGCAGCTCCGGTAACATCAAAGGAACAGGAGAATCGACGTTTCGGGCATAAGCCCTTCTTCAGGCTTGCAATGAGAGTGTCTTGTGTGTAAAATGAACTTCCTGAGGAAGTGGTGGATATGGGCACAGTTACAGTATTTAAAAGATACTTGGATAAATCCATGTAAAGGTTTGGAGGGATATGGGCCAGTAGTAAGAAGGTGGGACTAGTTTAGTTTGGGATTATATTCAGCATGGACTGGTTGGACCGAAGGGTCTGTTTCTGTGCTATATGACTCTGTGTGAGAAATGGCTAAGTCCTTATTTATAAAGATAACTAATAAATTAGTCTTGTAGCTTATGGAGCTCTACAAATCCTAACATATATATTGATCAGTGTACTTTTTGCTGATATTTCTTTGCATAAAGTGAAATGCCAGTAATCAGGTAAATATTCATAGGTGCTATTTATTAGAGTCACAAATTTCAAGTTCTGTATTTTGTAGATTTTGCTCCTAATAAAAAAGACACAGGTGATCAGGCTCTGGTCTAGAAAGTACTCCTGTTCTCTAGGTTACTGATGTCTTGAGATTCTGCATAGTGTTATCCTTCTTATGAGTGTTGGTCCCAGGGCTCTTGCTATTTTATACGGTCAGTCGCTTCGTTAGTACCCCAGTACCTGTCATAGAATCCCTACAGTGCAGAATGAGGCCATTTGGTCAATCGAGTGTACACTAACCCTCTGAAGAATACTTCACTCAGGATCATTCTCCCCCCCCCCCCATAACCTCATATTTACCCTCGCTTATCCACCTAGTCAACACATCCTGGGCAATTTAGCATGGCCAAACCACCTAAACTACAGAATTAGACATACTGTTTTAAAATCAGGCTTCACCTTTGACAGAAATTAGGGTAAGTTTTTTTTATTCCCCACTGGCTTGAGAGACTTTGAAGCTCTGCCTCAAAAGACAGTGTAGCCATTAAATATTTTTAAGACAAGGTAGATTCTTGCTGAGAAAAGAAACCAGTTGTTATTGGGGATAGATCAGAATATGGAATTCAAACTCAAACGTATTAACCATCATCCTATTGAGTGCAAATTCAAGGGGCAAATAGTTTAATTCTGCTTGGATGTTTGGATTCTAAAATAGAGAATAAAAATTTTAAATATTAGAAGGCTAACATTGCAAGATATATGTGTGCCAAAAAAAGACTGAAGGAAATTGATGGAATCAAATAAAATCTTCTCTGAATGGTTACCAGAATTATCCAAGGCAGTACCATTTTCCATTGAAGAAAGGCAAAGAGCGTAGTAGGGAATAAATTCCCTTCTGGCTGGCTTTTTCTTTGAGATGACCATCAAGATTGCAGTTACAGAATTCTTAAAGGCAAAGTAAAATATCTGCATGACTACATCTGAAACTACAGATCGAGCTTGCAGCAATGCAGTTTTTCTTTCATTAAAAACGGCATTGTTCCTAGCCTGGAAAATTGCATTTTCAATTCCTGTTCTTTGCTTTATTACCTGAATTCAACAATTTCATTATTATAGTGAACTGACCTAATTGACGTTGAATTATGTAGGAGGCTAATTGGTTCGGCTTTCTGGTCCCATTCTGTAGTCTCTGCTGAGTTGTTGCAAGTAAATGAATGCACTTTTTCACTCTTTAATCTGCCAGAATTTAATATCAAGATTAACACTCGGAGTTTGATCACATGAGCAAGAATGGTAACCATGCAAATACAACAGAGCAAAGTTAGGGCTGAGCGAAGTTAGGGCTCAGAAAAAGTGAAGATTTGTCTACAGGAATAGTGCCAGAAGACTGGAGGATAGCAAATGTTGTCCCCTTGTTCAAGAAAGGGAATAGAAACAACCCTGGTAATTATAGAGCAGTGAGCCTTACTTCAGTTGTAGGTAAAATGTTGGAAAGGGTTATAAGAGATAGGATTTATAAGCATCTAGAAAGGAATAAGTTGATTAGGGATAGTCAACACGGTTTGTGAAGGATAGGTCATGCCTCATGAACCTGATTGAGTTCTTTGAGAAGGTGACCAAGCAGGTGCATGAGGTTAAAGTGATTGATGTGGTGTGTATGTATTTCAGTTTGATAAGGTTCCCCACAGTAGGCTGTTGCACAAAATACAGAGGCATGGGATTGAGGGTGATTTAGCAGTTTGGTTAGAAATTGGCTCGCTGAAAGAAGACAGAAGTGGTGGTTGATGGGAAATGTTCATCCTGGAGTTCAGTTGCTAGTGTACTGCAAGGATCTGTTTTGGGGCCACTGTTTGTCATTTTTATAAATGACCTGGATGAGGGTAGAGAAGGATGGGTTAGTAAATGTGCGGATGACACTAAGTTCGGTGGAGTTGTGGATAGTGCGTAAGGATGTTTTAGGTTACAGAGGGACATAAATAAGCTGCAGAGCTGGGCTGAGAGGTGGCAAATGGAGTTTAATGTGGAAAAGAGTGAGGTGATTCACTTTGGAACGAATAACTGGAATGCAGTGTACTGGACTAATGGGTAGATTCTTGGTAGTGCAGATGTGCAGAGAGATCTCGATGTCCATGTACATAGATCCCTGAAAGTTGCCATCCAGGTTGCTAGGGTTGTTAAGAAGGTATATGGTGTGTTAGCTTTTATTAGCAGAGGGGTTGGGTTTCGGAGGCATGAGGTCATGCTGCAGCTGTACAAAATTCTGGTGCGGCTGCACTTGGAGTTTTGTGTAAAGTTCGGGTCACTGCATTATGGGAAGGATGTGGAAACTTTGGAAAGGGTTCAGAGGAGAGTTACTAGAGTTATGGAGGGAATGGTATGGAGGGAAGGGCTCGTGAAGAAAGGCTGAGGTATTTGAGGCTGATTTTGTTAGAGGGAAGAAGATTGAGAGGTGACTTAATTGAGTCATACAAGATAATCAGAGGGTTAGATAGATATAGGACAGATGTCAGAGGTTTCTTCACTCAGAGTAGTAGGGGTGTGGAACGGCCTGCCTGCAACAGTAGTAGACTCGCCAACGCGAAGGGCATTTAAGTGATCATTGGATAGACACATGGATGAAAATGGAATAGTGTAAGTTAGATGAGCTTCAGATTATTGCACCGACCTGTGAAACCATCGAGGGCTGAAGGGGCTGTACTGCACTGTAATGTTCTATTTGAATAGATTAAAAGGTCAGTAAAATGGTTTCAGTGCATTGACTTTGAAGCTAATTTGTATTTACAATCTATTCTCATCACTCTTAGCTACTACAGAAAAATTTAGGTTCAAGCATGCATGCAGCAGGACACACTTGAAAACAAAAATTGCAGACAAACTAACTTGAAAAGGTAAAGTATTAAATTAATATAAGGCCTATTTATTTTTAAATGGAAGGCTGTCCTGCACAATCACATCTGTGGTAAATAAATTTGAAGAAATCACATAATATACTTTGACAGGTTTAGCAAGACATACTGAAATTGATCTTGAAAAATAATGCTGTTCTTTTTCCACACCTTGCCGGTTAGAAAGGACATGATATCCTTGAAAATCTTTGACATTTCTCAAACATAAGAGATAGTACTATTTTTTAAAATGGTACCCTGCATATACTTATAGACTAAAACCCCAATCACTTCAAAATAAATGTGGAGTATCTAAATAAAGTTACAAAACTATTTCCCTCTAATCAAGTTTACAAATCAAGTCAAGTAATATAATAATATATTGCAATCATTGATAAGAATGTTATCGGAAACAGTACTTCTTGTGGCTGTCTTATCAGTCGTGCACATTTTTTTTAAAAAGCCATGGTTCTTAGAATTTAGAAAACTCTGAACACAATCTGAATTTATTTAATAGCAATTAGACTCTGTGGCCTTAAGGGAACACAGAGCCACGTATCAACAGATTAATGCAAGTTGTATCATAGAATATAAATAGAGCCCGTATAAAGTCTTTATCAAACCTTCCATGCGTGTCACAGGAGCTCAGGCAGGAGATCAGTATTGCGCTGGAGAAACGTACTTACTTGGAATAACTTGGCCATTTTATTTCTTAAATAAAAGTTGAATAGTTACATACACAGCCTGCAAATTTTAATTGTTCTGAAAGCTAAGGTGAGTTAACTTTCATCCTGAAAAGCAGAATTAGGATTGATCATGTCTGAAAAATGATTGACACACCAGCCCTAGGATTGTAATCAGAGTTCATTCGACTGAATCACAAAGGTTGGATGAGCGGTTATCGAATGTTTTTTCAGCATTGCAGTGCACATTAAACCAATACTGTTTTAGGTAAAAGAATATCGCAGCTATAATACGCAGGTTCTCTGTCTGGTTTGTGTTGCATCCATAGTTTGGGGTGACCAGGAACCAGCTGAAGAAATTGCTGTGCAGTGATTGCTTGTTGAATGTGCAAGCCATTAAATACTGAAGACAAGATTTGTCTTAGGTATAATATCATCCACAGTTGATTCATATAATTGAAATTGTTCACAAATGATGAAAGCCTAAATGTGTTTCACTTTGTATCCAAGAGAGAAGAAGGAGGAAAAACTGGGTGACAAGAATCAAAATGTTGTTTAAACTATACTGGTTGGGTAAAATGGGTTGTAAAGAAAAAAGATTTAAAGCACAGATATTCAAAAACAGCTTCTTATTAATAAGTTGAGAGGTTGAGACATTAGAGATATTTCTTTAAGGAGGGTACCTGGTATAGTAATGCCTGTTATTCTAAAAATTTGCAGCAGAGCAAAACTCCAGTATGAACATGTAAAGCATGGACCCTCCCTCTTCTCCAGTCTGATTTGACTTCAATATTTCTTGGAGGAAGGCAAGGTCAGCAAATAATGCTGCATCAACTGTAATTTTCTTCCTTCATTTCCCATTGCACTCATGCTTGTTAGGATATGGGTTCATAATTGCTGGCATTTTATTGTTTCATTCAAATGGTATTTCGGTATGGTGCAGCTTTAATGATTAGCAACTTCTTCAAATCTCAATTTTCACATTTTTTAAAACTGAAAATTGTTCCCTGCTTAATCATGACTTCCTCTTCTCAGTGTCCTTCCAATTCAAGTTTTTAGGTAAATACTATTCAACAATAATCACAACTTATCTGACAACAATCTTAATTTCACATAGTCAAAAATATGCATCTCTCATCAGGGGTCTGTTGGCATGTTACAGCAATTTAAAACTTGAAAATATTTGAAACTACTCATGAATTCAAAATCAGTTAAAAAGATGATGCAGCAGCATCTTTAAAGATTGTAATTAAAGTCTGTTAAGATCACGCTAGTCTGAATTAGACTGCTGAGGAACAGGAAGCAAGGAAATGGATGTCACCAACCACATGTACATCAACCAATTCCAAACATTATCCCTCAAGCAGCATTAATAATGGAATTCTAACTTTGGCAAATAAATATTTTTGTTTCTTTAAAATACAAGCTCCATAACATTTTAAGCCTGTAAAGACTGCGACTCACTGTCTCCGGTCACATGCTTTTTATGAAAATAAGTCTGTGGTTAATTTGGTCAAACTACGACTTGATCTAATCACCCGCGGTCTCGAGTATTGTATTATCTTGCTTGGTTGTAGCTGCAACCTGTCTGTGTGGTAGTTCCTTATACTGGTCTAGGCTATTTTAGAATCATGGGATTTTACATACAGAAGGAAGTCATTTGACCAATCGTGTCTGTACTGGCTCCTGAAAAAGCTACCCAGCTATTTCCACTCCCCAAACCTATCTCCATAGCCGTCTAACTTCATCCCTTTCAAACACAAATTAGATTAGATTCCTCTACAGTGTGGACGGACACAGGCCCTTTGCCACAACAATTCCACACCAACCCTCCAAAGAGTAACCCACCTAGACCCATTCCCCTACCCTATATTTACCCCTGACTAATGCACCTAATACTATGGGCAATTTAGCATGGCCAGTTTACCTGACCTGCACATCTTTGGACTGTGGGAGGAAACCAGAGCACCTGGAGGAAACCCACGCAGACACTGGGAGAATGTGCAAACTCTACACAGACAGTCGCCCAAGGCTGGATTCAAACGCAGGTCACTGGCACTGTGAAGCAGCAGTGTGAACCATTGAGCCACCGTGCCACCCACATCCAGCTCTCTTTTGAAACCTCCTATGGAATCTGTCATCGCTTACCAAGGCAGTGCCTTTCAAATCCTAACAACCCTGATTAATTAAGTTTCTCCTCATCTCACTCCTAGCTCTCTTGCTGAGAGTCTTGAAATTGTGACCCCTAACTACTGACATACTAACTCCTGGAAATGGACTATCCTTCTTTACCCTGTCAAAATTATTCATTATTTTAAACACCTCAATAAAGTCGCCTCTTAGTTTTCTCTGCTCGAAGGAGAACAAGCTCAATCTCTGTAAACTTTCTTTGTATCTAAATTCCATTTTAAGCTACACTGTTCTAAGGTATTACTTTTAAACTCTTCCTTCCCCTGCTGCATGCTGGTTAATTTGTTCAAGCTAGAGCTATATTTTCATATATGATGCCCTGTAATGAGTGAATGTAGTTTTGTGATAAGCAGTAGAGAACCCATTAGCAGGTTTCTCAGCTAGCATGTCAAGGAAGAATGCATTAGCCCTGTACATCTTTTTTGACTTGGGTCTCTGAACCATTTAATTCAGATACAGGGATCAGTCAAAGATGTGACATCTGAGTTCATTTATACTCTGAAATATATTCATAATGCTCTTAGTCCATAACTCCTGACTGCAACCAATTCGATTTGGAAATGAATTTGTCAGTGCACCTTATATAGTTCAACACCAAGTTTTGTCGGATGCTTTAAGGTATTTTATGTGCTAACAGTACTATACCATCCTTAGTGTATCATTTGCAAATTGAAATTGTGCCAAGATGAGCATAGTTCCAACATTGCCGGATAGATCTGTAGTTCACATTTTCTCAGATCTATTTTGACCATGTAAATTACAACAAACGTACAGCTTGTACTCAAAGTTTGTGAGAAGATTTGTAGCTCGGGTGCTCGTTGTTGTGGTTCTGTTCGCTGAGCTGGAAGTTTTTGTTGCAAACATTTCGTCCCCTTTCTAGGTGACATTCTCAGTGCTTGTACAGCTTGTACATTTATGTACGCTCATGCAGAATAAAAGTTGACAAAAATACCCTCCCTTTTTCTTTCAGAGGCCTTTTTATCATTGATGACAAAGGAATACTGAGGCAAATCACAATGAATGATCTTCCAGTAGGGCGTTCAGTGGATGAAACCCTTCGTTTAGTTCAAGCATTCCAGTACACTGATGCACACGGTGAAGGTACATAATAATATATTAGAAATAATTGCATGAAATTTATCAGTTCAAAACAGTTAAATAACTTCACATTTTTAAAAGTTAAGAGTAAGTGTATTTTTCACAAAGACATTGCTTAGCTGCAGCCTGAATTTTGTTTGATGTTTTTGGTTTTTATAGTTTGCCCAGCTGGTTGGAAACCTGGGAGTGACACGGTAAGATTCTCATTAATTTAAAACCTTCTCAATCCTCGTCTTTATAAAAAGGATTTGGTTTATGCACATTCGTTACCAATAGTAAATCACAGTTCGCGCCCTTTTGTGTTTACCTTGTCAAATCTATGATATTGACTTTGAGCTTAATCTTGGGCTGTATTCTTTTTTAAAAATCAGTGCATTAATATCTGTAATCATGCTACTAATATATTTTAATCAGATTAAACCAGAAGAAGTCATGAAAAAGTGGTGGCCACGAGAAGACTTGTAAGTAAACTCTCTGGCAACAGGTGTGATTACAGATGTTAAATCACTGTCTACCTTAAAACTGATATTGGCATAACGTGTGTTATTCGACTAGGAGAAAGTGAGGGCTGCAGATCAGAGTCAGAAACTGTGGTGCTGGAAAAGCACAGCAGGTCAGGCAGCATCCTGTGTGTTGTGTTAAACCTAATTACAGAGTGCTTTTGTGTTGGAATATTTTGTTTCTAAATAATATTCCTGTCCAGTGACCAGCTTCATTACACTGAGCTGAGCAGATGCTGATTAGCTTCTGTATTAAAGTTAGCAGTTCCTAAAGTTTGTGCGAAGATTTGTAGCTCGGGTGCTTGTTGTAGTGGTTCTGTTCGCTGAGCAGTTCCTCTCAGGCTGGGACGTGTTCCTGGCAGTAGGAATGTTTTACCCAGGTTATTCTTGATCTGAAAGGTTTAGTGTTTGGTATCATAAGAAAGTTCAGACAGAATCTGAGCAAGATTTGAAGTTAATAAAAGCGTATTGATGAAAATCTCAAGTACATATTTCTAATAGATATTTCAACCTAACAGTCTTAAAAACTTGGTAGCTTGATAACGATGTTGAGCATACTGGAAGGAGCTTTTACTTAATTAAATAGTTTACCAAGTATTCATTCTGTAACTTCATAATGTTGCTCCAGAGTTCAACCAGTCACTTGCACAGACAAGTATCCTCTTTGGGAGTGGCTTTTCTTTTGAAAAGTTTAGGCTTTTGCTAACTGAAAATTGCTAAAATCAAAATTCGTGTCAGAATTCATTCACTTTGCATGTTGCTCAGTGTAAGCATCGGGATTAAAAAATTGCAAAAAGTGTTCTGATTCATCTCTCAATTCACTAATGAGCAACCAACTGAAAATCAACCTTTCATAGGGAAAACTTTTATTTATTTTGCTTTCTGCCATATCTGTCTCCAACCACTCTCAGCCCTGAAAAATAGCACCTATACTTCAGATTTTAAACCTGAAAATAATTTTAGGGCCATTTTCTTTTGGAATACTGCCATATTGTCTCCCTTCTCTCTGTCCCTCATTTTTGTATGTTTCCTTTTTCTTGGAACACCCTTTCCCAGAGGTGTATCTCATGATGAGCTCTGCTGTCTGTGTGCCCAACTGAAACTTAATAACTCTCTTTACAAGGTGATTGGCACATACTAGTTTGTACCTGTATCAGTAAGTATACCCCAGCTTTCCCTCCTCAAGTTCTCCTGTCCTAAATGAGCACTGACAAATCCCAATCCTTTTCTACGTGGTGTGTGCTACAACATTTTGTGTTTTATTATACTATTTCTCACAAAGATACTTCCCATGTAATCCCCAGAGTTGTTGGGCCATGTTTTGTTTTGTTTTCATGCATCCCTAAAAGGAATGCATCAATGCATACAAATGAAGACAACCAAAAGAGGGAGGCGATGGAAAAAAAAATGACAAAAAGATCAGATAGCCCACTTGTTTTGCATGCTAGACAATAAACAGCCATTTTGTCCATAAAACCCCTACTATCTTTATGCATATTGTATCACTCTCATCATCCCATATCCTCTCCTTCAACACACCTAGATTCTTACTAAATACCTGAGGTCTGTGGTTAAGTGAAGTCCTCTGACAAAATCTCCTGATCCCACACCAGCAATCAATCAATCCTGAACCACTATTCATGAAATATGTATAATTTTATAATGAATGGCCTAGGTAACACAGCAAGATCCAATTAGTTTTGGTTTTAATGATATGCTGTAATGATATGGTGGTGGAGGCAGATTAATAGAAACCTTCAAAATTGAATGGGATGAATACTTGAAAAAAGCGAGGGAGTTCAACAAATAGCCCACCTGACAGGCTGAATAGTCACTTCGTGTGTAGTAGGATTCTCTGAATGACATTATTAATCTGTGGCATGATCTGCCCTTCTCCAGATATTTATGAATATTTTGAGCAGAAGGAACTCATCATTGTGGCTTGGGACACATACCTGTTTATACCTGAGCCATTGGCAAGTTATTTCATGCAAAGCACACCCTTTTAGTTTCCTCCATGAATTCTGTTTCCCAATTTCCACATTATTTTCCTATTTCATACCTTCATTCTCCCAAACACAGCAAGGACTAGTTTATTTTGTGATAGTACTATGCCTTTAAGAGGGATGTGTTCTGTGCTGTTTCTTTAGTAGAGGGACGTTACCACTGTGCTACAGGGATGTCTGCTGAGACAGGCAGTGGTAAACAAATTGGAGTTATTCCTGGGGAGTCTTTTTTTAAATGACAAAAGAATTATGAGTGGGTGGAGTCGGGGGCTCTCACAGACTTAGGAAAGTTTTTGGTTTTGCTTTGTTAGTGAGAAGGTTTCTGCTACTGCTGAGCTAACAGCTTCATTTCTCTGCTGCTGGAGTCTTAGATGAGAGGCTTCCTCTTAGAAATAAAGAGGCAGACTGTTTCTTTCAGTACTTCATTCCATTGGACTGGAGAGAGGCAACATGTGAGAACCTTAACTTTTGCTAAATTGCCTTGCCAAGGGTATGTTTATGAGTTGCTGCCTATATCGGAACAATGGATTAGTGGTTAAGTAATATATTAGCTTGTGAAGTATTTCAGTGAGGTGGTTATACCAGTTTTTATTTTTTGTTTGTTTGTATTTTAACCGTGTTGTAAGAATAACGTGTGTTTTGCTTTAAGCCTAGTGGTGGGTCAATTGAATTTCATCTGGAACACAATGTCTTACATTTGTCTTAAATAAATATAAAAGTTAAGGTCTGAGTTATCTCCTTACTATCTTTGTGGGGGAGGGTACCTGGTCCATAACAATTTGGATAACTCCTTGGTGGATTCTTTTTGAAGGATTTTGGGAAATGCAAGTCAATGCAGAAAGCAGTCTGACAACAACAAAGTCTTCACTTTGGAAAAGAACAATGCCTTGCCATTCTTATTGACTGGAAAGAAAACACTTCCAGTAGTTTTCTTATTATATTAAGTGCCCTGCTCAGTTCCACTTTTATCTTGGGTTTCGACTTTCTTCCTGTCTGCTGTTTCTGTACCTTTAGAGGTTTCTCTTGAACCTGATCCTCCTTGGATATCCCCTGCTATTGTATACTTTTATACATGGCCTAAAGGTTTCACTTTCCCTTTGCCAACAATCATTGTACATCTTTTCCTGTGCTCAGCCTGTTTCAGATTTTCTGTTTCCTCTCCATTGTTAGGTGTCTTTATTCCATTAATAATTTGCTAATATGTCACTGTGCTCTGGTCTCTTTAAACTTGATAATGATTATTTCTATCAAATGACAGCTTGAAATATTAAAAAGGATCATTTGTAGATGGGTTGCAACGATCAATTATGCCAAGAATTTTGTTTCTCTTGGCAATTGCTTATCTAAACTGACCCATTTTGTATTTTGCCTGAAGTTGGGAGTAAATGCTCCAAGGAGATTTGCAAGGAAACCACTTACAATTTGCCTAATCATTTGGTAAACTAAGTTAAAGAATAGTAGTATCACTTAAAGGGCTACAATTGGCTTAATATTTAGCTTTAGCTCCTTTTGCCTGTACACCTTTGTCAGTAGCTAACCTGAAGGTGTAAAACATTTTATAACAGTTGCTTTTCTGAAATATCATGACCTTGTTTTATTTCTGTTCTTTTCCTTCAGATAATTCCTGATCCAGCTGGAAAACTGAAGTATTTTGATAGAAAACATTAAGCTTAATTACATTGGTGTTTTATAATATCTGGCTCTTGACTCGAACAATAAAACAATTAATTCTTCGCGTGTGGTATGTTTTACTGCAATTATCATTGCAATGCTAGCGCATGGGAGAGCAAGGTGTATGAGTGTGTTTGTTTGCGAGTCATACTTGGGAGTGACGTTATAATGGTGCTACAGATTTTGTTAAGGCGATGAATTATAATCTTCTGATTTGATAGTTGAACTTGTTTTGGTTTTCATAATAAAACTCCTGATACCATTCACTCTGACCACAATATTTATTCTTTGCTGAAGCAACGATCAAAGAATCTTCTCAAAATTCATCTATTATATGTATTGAATGATCCATGGCCACCAGCTTCATTCTGACAATTTCAGTGAATTTGTGTAAACTTAACTGTGACTCCAAACCCACACTGTCATCCTTGGGTGAATGATGCTTAAATGAGTATTTTCCATTTTTGATATTGGGATGATTGAGCCGTTTTGATCTCTGGATTTAATGGTCCGGTAACTTTTGATGCTTGCAGCTAGTTTTTTGTGGCTAATTTTACCCTTATTGGTGGTCATTTCTCTTGCTTTCACACTCTATCGCTTGCTCTCTCCCCTCCTCCTCCTCATCTCCACCAACTCATCAGCTGACCTACCTAGCATATTCCACATTCTCACAATTTAATTAACACTCTCCACCCTCTCTCAGTTGTCGTCTTGCTTATTACGAGCACAATATACAGCATAGATGCTGTATTAGTGTAAAGATTTCATAAAAGGAATGAAATTGCCAAGGCAACTGACATCACCCGAAGCACCACTAGGTGGTGAGGGAACCAACAAAAGGGAAAAACTTGCATGACCTTAACTTCACCAATCTGACTGACAGGAGTGACCAGTGCTCAGTTCTTGTGGAGGCAATGTCCCATCTTCACATTGATAATACCTTTCATCGTGTAGCCTGGCACTATCATTGTGCCAAATTGGATAGCTTTCAAACAAAACCAGCAACTTCAGACTAGTCAGTCAGAGGCTAGGAATCCTGCAGTTAGTAACTCCTCTCCTGATTTTCTAAAGCTTGATCACTATCTACAAGGCACTAGTCAGGAGTGTGATGGAATACTTCCCAATTGCCTGGATGAGTGCAGCTCTAACAACACAAGCTTGATACAGGTAGACAACTTTTAACCAAAATCCTGAAATATGAAAAGCTCCAAAATCTGAAGGTTTTCTCGTGAAGTTTTTTTCTCATTAACAAGGTTGTTTAGCGTGCAAACGGTTAACTCAACTCCACACCCACTCGATGCGTGTCACTGAGATGTGACGAGGGTGGGCGTGGCCCAGCACTTGCAGGCCTCAGTTCTGTCTCGGGACCCTTGTACACACAAGTGAGTCTGCTGTTCGGTAAGATTTTTTAAAAATTTCACCATCAAACTGTCACTTATTCCAAAATTCAAAAAATTCCAAATTCTGAAAACCAGCTGGTCCTGAATGTTTCAGATAAAGGATTGTGTACCTGTACCATCCTGGACAAAGCTCGATTAACATCACATCCATAAACATCAACTCCATATACCAATGATGCTCAGTGGCAGCAATGTGTACCATCTACAAGATGTACTGCACCAATTCACTAAGTTTCCTTTGGTGGTCAATGTAATTCCATATTGGAATCTGAACTTATAACTCATCAATCTTATTGACTGTACTCAGTGCATTCATATAGTGTGGCCCTGATCTCAATCCACTTTCTTCCTTCATTGTAGTACCTCCACATTGAAGTTGCCATTTCAATACTATATGTCAATCCCAGTTATAGGACATCCTAGTACTACTGTCTAATTCGGTCTGTTTTCTACACCCCTGCCCTGTAAGCTCCCTTCCACCCCACCCCAACAGTAGCAGCAAGTCGCCTCAAATATATCAGCAACATCTGACTTCTCCACCTGATGCTGTCTGGCTTGCTGTGTTCTTCCAGCCGACTGCTGGTCTACCTTGGATTGCAGCATCTGCAGTTTTTTATTCCTACCTTTATCATTGGTACCAACATGGACCTCAGTGTCTGGCTGTTCAACCTCTCCCTGTGATGATGAGAGATTTATATAAATATTGTTTTTAGTGTTTTCATTTAAAATACTAGCATATAGATGTTGATTTGTGAAGGGTTTTCTTGTTAGATCAGTAAGTTCTTCTGGAACAGTAATCTAATCAATATGTCAGAGTGATGACATAGAGTATTCAATGATGAAAACTCCACAGTTCACAGAAACTGGGAACAATCAAAACTTTGGGATTTGATTTGGAAAGATTCTTTTCCTAAAACTGTTTTCTATATCCAACTTGATTTTGTCTGTTAATTGAACTTACTGTCAAAGATACTCTGCAGCCTCTTTTGACTGTTTTAAGTGACTGACTGCCACATTGGCTTAATAGGACACCTTTTATTTTAGCTATAGAATCCCTACAGTGCAGAGAGGCTATTTGGCTCAGAGTCCACACCTCTCCTCCAAAGAGCATCCCATCTGGACCCAACCCCCTACCCTGTCCCAGTACGTTTGTATTTGCTATGGCTGATCCACCTAGCCTGCATATCCTTCAACACTAGCAGCAATTTACCGGGCCGATTCACCTGCACATACTTGGACTGTGGGAAGAAACCTGAGCACCTAGTGAAATGTACACAGGTATTGCAGAATATACAAACTCCACAAAGACAAAAATTACACCACACCAGGTTATAGTCCAACAGGTTTAATTGGAAGCACTAGCTTTCAGAGCAACGCTCCGAAAGCTAGTGTGCTTCCAATTAAACCTGTTGGACTATAACCTGGTGTTGTATGATTTTTAACTTTGTACACCCCAGTCCAACACCGGCATCTCCAAATCATGTCCACAAACACAGTCATCTCGGGCTGGAATTGAATGTCTCTGGCACTGTCAGGCAGCAGTGCTAATCACTGTGCCACAGTGCTGCCTGAGCTTTGTGTAAGCCAGACCCTTGAATAGTGTGCCATTAGCTAGGATCATAGTACCTTGAGGAGTGTTCTGTAACCTCCTTAGCCCTGGCACCAGGGGTCAGCATATCACACTGGAGTCATGTCTATCATCACAAAAAAAATGTCTGTTATCCTAATGAATTAATCCCCAATTGCTATTTCATACCTTCCTATATAACTGGGTCATGTGTGTTGCCACAGGCTTAGCTCTTGCTGCATTTCTCCAAAGAACTCTCACCATCAGTACCGAAATCTGCCTGGTGCTCAACCATTCCCTAGCTGCTTGCATATCCCTACCCTACAGTATGACAATCTTTCTGACTGTTCTACCCACATATTTCTCTGCGTCATGAATATACCAAAGTGATTGCAGTTCAAGCTCTGAAACCTATTGCTTGCGTTTGGCCAGCCCGTGGCACTTGTTGGACATGTGCTTATATAGAGGACCTGAAGCTCCCTACATCATAGGATGAGCATTCTGCTTGTCCAAACTGTCCTGCCATAGGTCAATCTTAGCTTTGTACTGTATACTGCACATGTATTTTTCTTGTGCTAGATAGTTTTATGTTTTTCAAACTTTACACTCCTGCAAGCTTCTTGTGTCACCCACAACCTGGCAACAATGCATTCACTTTCCTTATCCGAATCATTAATATATATTGCAGATAACTGTGGTCCCAGCATTGATCCCTGTAATACACTAGTAACTTGAAATGTCCAATCTTGTATCGATGATGCTCAGATCAGACATCTCCAGCCACAGTTCAGTCAAAGATTATTAAGTCACAGTGAATGCTCAAATTGTTAGTTGGAATAAGAAATCCCAATGTGGATGCTTTATTGCAGTTTGGGTGTTTATCATGTGTGATGTGAGGCCACCAGTTCCTTAATTGTGCAGCATGATCCAATAACCATTTATTAATCTCATGTAAATTCAAAATAGAAAGATACAAAGTTATTTTTAAAACTTGCAATGCAACAAATGATTTAAAAATCAGACATTTTTCATGTCACTTCTCAGTGATTAAAAAACACCTTTATTCATTCAACTGTCATGCACAACTGATAAATCATCATTCATTGACTGGCACTATTCGGAAACTATTACAGTTTTTCCATCTTTAATATGAAAGGAAACTAAAACATGCCTCTGATAAAACATACATTAATCACAGTCATGTTTTTGTGTTTTAATATGGCATGTAGAACTGTGAAAATACAACAGAATAATTTGCACTTACTCTCCTGTTCACAGAACAAGATATTTAAAAAATCCTGTCGAGGGCTCTAAGGTAATGTTCTTTTCTAGAGGCTTTTCCTTCATTGCTCTCTGCATTAGATCCTGACCTTGAAGAGCATTTTGTACCAACTCCAAACATCTCAGTTTGGGAATAGGGCCCAAACCTTTTTAGTAGCAGACCTTTTTTTCAAAATCCAACCAATTAAATTCCAATCCAGATTTCCAGAAATGAAAAGACAGTCCAACCTTCTTTTTCAGATTAATATCCACTCAGCTATTCAGGAAGATGATTTGTGAAAACTCACAGAACAATGACAGCTTACACTAAATCATTCAGGACAAAAAGTCCGACTGTAAGGCAATTAGGCAAACTAAAACCTTTCACTGCATGTATCTGTGCTATTAAAATGAACATGTGCCTAAGTTATCCACCCCAAGTTTACAGTGATCCTCCTTAGCTGAATGTCACAATCTACAACACAACATTTTGATACTTTTCATTAAGACTGAACTTACTGTAGGCATTATAGGCAGTTCTTTCAGATTGTGAAGACATAACCTTGAATATCCCATTCAGCATTACTGACACTGGAGATGACTCATTCATTTTTTAAAAAAGGTTCCTCTCACAGCATATAAATATGATTAGATATAAACCTGTGTAGGGCACCTCCCTTTCCCTTACCACTAGCAAATATAATATATAGTGCAAATATTTTCAGACGTGTATATATAAAAGAGCAAAGAAACCCCTACAAACACACTTCACTTTCTATGCACTTTGAGTAAACAGAAAGCAAAGTACTTGTAACAAATATATTTTTGGTACATGCCTTGATTTTGAAATTAGAAAAGCAACAACTTGACATTTTGCCCATGCACATTTAACAGGTATTTCATGTAAGTAAATAGTACACTGACGTGGTTTCCCTTCTACCCAGTAGAGATACCACGTGGGAAAGCTTCTCTTTCAGCCAATTGCAAACTGGATGAATAAACAGAGTTATGTAACTAAAAGGACCTGAAGCATTACTGTAGCTGATAATGGTGCATGTGTTTTCACTGTGGTCCTCTGTCTGCTGGGCAATTCCTGTGTTAAAATAAAAAAAGGAATCTCTCACTAGTCCTTGTGCACTTGTTCACCAATGGTCAGTTCTACCCTTCAGTGGCACTATAATGGCAATTTGTCATTCAGCTATGCAGTTAAATACATGTTTCTCCTGTATTGTATATAGCAAACCTTTTTAGCAATGTTGTGCTATTAAGACTAGTGAGGCAATTGCAAGATATTTAAATATGGTTACAAAAGTATAAAAGCAGTTTTTAAAACAAAAGACCTAATATGCAAGAACAATTGCAGGTATTTTTAATCCTGCATTTCAGGTTAATATTACTCTATTACTGATATTCAGACTGTCTATCTGGACAGAGGCTGGTTTGCCAGACCTTCAGTTTTTGATGATTCGTGCTTTGAAGTGTCGTTTTCCATCCAAGTAAAGCATGGACTCTGCAGGAAGAAACCAGAATATCAAACTGTTGTATATATTTGTAATCACAGATGCTGATGATCTCCAGCGGTACACACCATTTTAAAAACAGAGAGGTGACAGTTAGGACAACTATTCTATTAATTTCAGGATGACACGACTCTTAAGATCAGTCTTTAATAATTTGTGAATGAACTCCCCTGGTCTTCCTTTCTAATCAGCCAACACGGTGTTCTGAATGCAGTTGATGAGATTGGTTGCCAGTGCTGCCCTGGACTGAACAAATCCATGTGCATGGTAACATGGTGGAGATCACATTTCCACTTGTCTGTAACAAAACTCCTGGGCAGTGTTCATTACCTACCTGCAAACACTATATCACTATGGAGGCATTCCTGAAATCTGGGAGTTGTGTTGTACAAATGCATTGCCTTCCTTATTCCAAACCCAGAAACCCTGCAGGTCAATGCACTGGAGAGTATGATGTTGGTTTAAACTCAGACATGCTTAGACAACCGTTGGTGTGATTTTTTTTTGTCCTGGGGATGATTGGGTGAAAGGTAGATTTTACACAGGTACATAGTTTGGAATTTGGTTTCCTCAGATGAAACCATCATCTGTCTGCCCTTCTGTCTAGCAGTAATGTCAGAATTTAAGACTCCTGTATTGTTAAGCATTCATGGTGTATTCAGACTCACAAGGTCCATTTCAGAGATCATGGAGCTTGCTGTCACACTGTTGACTCTTGAGGTGACTCTAAAGATGGGGAATAAACATGGCTTTGCCTATTTCACCCTGAAAAATGTGTGACTGATAATGAGCATGAAATCCTCCTACACCATTTCATGTAAGAAAGAGACTAATCTATTCATTACTTGAGAGTTAAGCTTTCTTGCCCCATCTCAGAAAATAAATAGAATTTAATTCCCCATGTTGTACTTCCTGCATTTCTCTCGGTATTGGATTGATATAAATGCTGCAGATTGGATCCTTAAGTTCCTACCGCTAAAATAGGATACAATGATGCTAATGCAATTAAGCAGAGTGGGTAATGAAACTAAAATGCTAAGTAACTAACTTGATTTACAGGAAATCTTACTTAGCAACTGTTTCAAATTGTGCAAAATTACAATAAGGAATCTGATCTCTCAGCGACATACATGGCAATATGAACAAAATTGCTTTAAAACTAGGCGCTGGGTTAGAATTATATACCTCCGTAGGTCTTGGGGATGACTTGCTTCACCTCCGTCTCACAACCGAAGGTGAAATGGAAAATATTGGTGGTGCTGTGCTCTTTTGTGAGTGGGTCTAAAACTTCACTGTGCACTCTGACCTGGATGTACTTATCTTCAGTGTAACAAACCTATAGATTGAAGAAATGACATTATTACAGAAAAAAAAGAAGACAGTTTTACTAGGCTTTATCACCCATTTTTTTACATAATAAATTTTTTTGGGATAGTTCTAATTGGCAATTACAAGATTTCAGCATAATACATAAAAGAGAATAAACTGACAAACAAGCATGTTTCATTGCAGAAAGAGCCAACTGGATCTAATTTGAGAAAGTTGCTTTGTTTCGAAATGGATACTGAGGGGATGACTTTATCAATCTGTTTCTGGGGTTGAAGTGTTCCGAGGCAGAAGATGAGGCATTCTTCCTCCAGGCATCTGGTGGTGAAGGAGGCCCAGGACCTCCATGTCCTCGGCAGAGTGGGAGGGGGAGTTGAAATGTTGGGCCACGGGGCGGTGTGGTTGATTGGTCCTCAGCAAGGGACTCACCTTCAGCCCCCTCCGTCCACGTATCAATGAATTTAATACATGCCGTGACGTCAAACACTTCTTCTGCCGCCTCCGAGCTTACTTTCACAATCAGGACTCCCGCCCACCTTCCGAGGACCCCTTCACCCACCTCCAACACACTGCATCCACCTGGACACCCCGCGCTGGCCTATTACCTGCCCTCAACCTCTTCATTTCCAACTGCCGCCGGGACATTAACTGCCTCAACCTGTCTACCCCCCCTCCCCCACTCCAACCTCTCACCCTCACAATGCTCAGCCCTCCAATCCCTCTGCTCCAATCCCAACCTCACCATTAAGCCAGCGGATAAAAGGGGGTGCAGTGGTAGTCTGGCGCACTGACCTCTACACCGCTGAAGCCAAATGCCAACTTGAGGACACCTCTTGCTACCGCCCTCTTGACCCCACCCCCCATCCCCAAACCACCATCTCCCAGACCACACAGAACCTCATCACCTCAGGAGATCTCCCACCCGCAGCTTCCAACCTCATAGTCCGGGAACCCTGCACTGCCCGATTCTACCTCCTTCCCAAGATCCACAAGCCTGACCACCCTGGCCGACCCATTGTCTCAGCTTGCTCCTGCCCCACTGAACTCATCTCTACCTACCTCGACACTGTCCTATCCCCCCAGTCCAGGAACTCCCCACATACATTCAATACACCACTCATACCCTCCACCAAGACTTCTGTTTCCCCGCCCCCAACACCTCATCTTCACCATGGAAGTCTAATCCCTCTACACTTCCATTCGCCATGACCAGGGCCTCGAAGCCCTCCGTTTTTTCCTCTCCCGACATCCCCAACAGTACCATTCCACCGAAACACTCATTTGTTTGGCCAAACTGGTCCTCACCCTTAACAATTTCTCCTTCGAATCCTCCCACTTCCTCCAGACCAAAGGGGTAGCCATGGGCACTCGTATGGGCCCCAGCTATGCCTGTCTCTTTGTTGGATACGTAGAACAGTTGATCTTCCGTAATTACACCGGCACCACTCCCCACCTCTTCCTCCGCTACGTTGATGACTGCATTGACGCCACCTTGTGCTCCCGCGAGGAGGTTGAGCAATTCATCAACTTCACCAACACATTCCACCCTGACCTTAAATTTACCTGGACCATCTCTGACACCTCCCTCCCCTTCCTGGACCTCTCCATCCCCATTAATGACGACCGACTTGACACTGATATTTTTTACAAACCCACCGACTCCCACAGCTACCTGGATTTCATCTCTTCCCACCCGACCTCTTGCAAAAATGCCATCCCACATTCCCAATTCCTCCACCTCCACCATATCTGCTCCCAGGAGGACCAGTTCCACCACAGAACACACCCGATGGCCTCCTTCTTCAGAGACTGCAATTTCCCTTCCCACGTGGTTAAAGATGCACTCCAATGCATCTCGTCCACATCCCGCACCTCCGACCTCAGACCTCACCCCTCCAACCGTAAGGAGGACAGAACGCCCCTGGTGCTCACCTTCCACCCTACCAACCATCGCATAAACCAAATCATACGCCGACATTTCCACCATCTCCAAAAAGACCCCATCACCAGGGATATATTTCCCTCACCGCCCCTTTCCACTTTCTGCAAAGACCGTTCCCTCCATGACTACCTGGTCAGGTCCACACCCCCCTACAACCCACCCTCCCATCCTGGCACCTTCCCCTGCCACTGCAGGAACTGCAAAACCTGTGCCCACACCTCCACCCTCACTTCCATCCAAGGCCCTAAAGGAGCCTTCCACATCCATCAAAGTTTTACCTGCACATCCATTAATATCATTTATTGTATCCGTTGCTCCCGATGCGGTCTCCTCTACTTGGGGAGACTGGGCGCCTCCTAGCAGAGCGCTTTAGGGAACATCTCCGGGACACCCGCACCAATCAACCACACCGCCCTGTGGCCCAACATTTCAACACCCCCTCCCACTCTGCCGAGGACATGGAGGTCCTGGGCCTCCTTCACCGCCGCTCCCTCACCACCAGACGCCTGGAGGAAGAACGCCTCATCTTCCACCTCGGAACACTTCAACCCCAGGGCATCAATGTGGACTTCAATAGTTTCCTCATTTCCCCTCCCCCCAACTCACCCTAGTTCCAAACTTCCAGCTCAGCACTGACCCCATGACTTGTCCTACCTGCCTATCTTCTTTTCCACCTATCCACTCTACCCTCCTGCCTGACCTATCAATTCATCCTGTCCCCCCTCACCTACTGTACCCTATGCTACTTTCTCCCCACCCCCACCCTCCTCTAGCTTATCTCTCCACGCTTCAGGTTCTCTGCCTTTATTCCTAATGAAGGGCTTTTGCCCGAAACGTTGATTTCGCTGCTTCTTGGATGCTGCCTGAACTGCTGTGCTCTTCCAGCACCACTGATCCAGAATCTGGTTTCCAGCATCTGCAGTCATTGGTTTTACCTTTATCAATCTGTACTTTGCCAGCAGGGGGCCTCAGTGCCGGCCACCCACATGGAAATAGTGGAAACAATTCCGATTTTTCTGCTCTTTCTGAAAGTGTGCAGCAGGTAAAATTAGCTGCCCAATGTCTTGCGTTCCTGATTTTTCAATAATGCAATGGCTGAACACACAATGGCTCTCTTACGCTGCTATTCAAAGGTCTGGAACATAACCACGGTGCCAGCATTCTGGAAAAATTCCATATTAACGTATACTGACAGACATTGAGCATTCACCTAAGGGGCCACTGCTGGCAGATTAAGTGGGACAAAGGAGAGGGTGCATTGGCGAGCAGAGCTGAACAGTATGACGTGCAAAATGGTGCTGGACAACAGCATAGGGAGACCTATGTCAAAGCTTAGATAATACAAATTCAGCGTCCTGTTACTCAGTAACTGGGAGTTACAAAGTGGAAGCTCTGTAAAAGCTGCAATGTTCCTCAGATGTTTATCGACCCTTATGCATTGCTAGTTATTTCAAATCAGAGAATTCCTACAGGGTGGAAGCAGACTATTCAGCCCATCAAGTCCACACCAACCTTCCAAAGAGCAGCCCACCCAGACCCAACCACTACCCCATCCCCGTAACCGTGCACTTGCCATGACTAATCCACCTGGCCTGCACATCTCTGGTCACCATGGCAATTTAGTATGACAATCCATCTAGCCTACACATCTTTGGACTGTGGGAGGAAACCCACACACGAAAGGAGAGCATTTGCAAACCTCACACACTCCCCAAGGCTAGAATCAAACCTGGGTCCCTGGCAGCACTGCTAACCACTGAACTACTAGACTGCACTGTATGTGGATTTCATATCTGATTTACCCTATCTATAGCTCATGCGTTGTCCTGTTGCATAGCTACCTTCATAGTGCACTGTATTATTTATTGCTACTCAGGCTGGAGATAGCTTACAATTGTTGAGAACAGTTGAAAAGGTTTGTTTTTAATCCCTTTGAATGGCTGCATAAGCAGGACCAGCTTGAATTGGAGATTAATAAATCATTCAACAGCTTCAACTGGCACATTACACGTGCTCTGAAGCCAGCACAAATGCAGGAGTTCACTCTGTGGGTGATGGTCTGATCTGAATGGATACGGGCACACTGAGCTGTTGCCTATCTTCCCCTGTGGAGTAACTAGCTTCCACTTCCTGATGGCATTCTGTGAGGAGGTTGGTTTCCCTACAAACATCAGGAAGATCAATGAGGGGAAAGTGAAGACTGCAGATGCTGGAGATATGAAGAGCTTTTGCCCAAACGTCGATTTTCCTGCTCCTTGGATGCTGCCTGGCCTGTTGTGCTTTACAGCGCCACACTCTCGATCAGGAAGATCAACATGGGTTGGCACAACGTACCACTCAACAGGAGGACAGTGCACTACTGGCAACCAACGGAGCACAGCAGCAGGAGCCGATGGGATTTACCTCAAATTCCTAAAGAATACTGGATCATATAGAATGAAGTGGCTAGCAAAGCAGGTCTGCTGCACAGGCACATGTCAAACATCTGGCTACAAATCAAAATAGTGGTCATTTCTAATTGAAGGAAGCCACTTCACAGTCATGCAGCTACCACACCATCACCCTGCCCCTCAATAACAATATCCAGTCAGACCTGGATCACCTGCCATAAAACAGATTGATTCCCAGCCAGGAAACTGTAGTATCCTCCCCAATATTTGAGCATTAGTCATCGTTGCTCTGACCAGGTCCTGACACAGAGCTCACATATCAAGGCCGCTTTCCATAGAGATTTGAAGACAGAAAATTGAGTTTGTTGACGTATCCTGTGACACAACAGGCCACTGAACCTCCACCAACTGACCAACTCCACAGTCAGTGATCAGTGTGCACCTCAGAGATCAAATCAGTGACCCGCTTACCAGGGAGCATCAACTCCCTTCAACATGACTTCTCTCACACAAAACTGTAGAAGTTGGCAAGTCAAAGAACTTCAGGGTAGAGAGGAACAACACTCACTCAGCCTCTGGAAGCCTTCTTAACAAAATGGAGACTGTGCCTAAACACTGCAAAGAATCTTGTTTCAGCCTCCCTCCTCATCAATTCTAGGCTCAGGGAAGAACTTCATCTCCAATTCTGTGGCTGACCATTCAAGGTAATGTTGCACTGAAACATTCAAAGAGCTTTTAATGCTGCTCCTGATATCTACATTGAGTTATACAGAGGTACCAACCCAAACAGACCCTTTGGTCCAACTTGTCCATGCAAGGCAGACATCCTAAATTAATTTAGGCCCATTTACATAAAAACATAAGAACGAGGAGGAGGAATAGGCCTTCTGGCCCTTCAAGCCTGCTCCACCATTCAATAAGATCATGGCTGATCTTTTTGTGGACTCAGTTCCATTTATCGTGTAGATTAAAATCCTGCATGATAATTGCCATACCATTTTTACAGGCATTAGTTATTACCCACTTGTTTATTGCCCATTCCAACGTGATATTATTTGATGGCCTACAGACTACGCCTATCAGTGAACATTTTCTTCTTAGAATTTCTAACTTCCACCCAAATGCATTCAATCGTATTCTCCATAGAACCTATATTATCTCTCAGCACCGCCCTGATATCGTCCTTGAATATCTGAGCTACACCACCTCGCTGACATTCCTGTCTGTCCTTCCATAAAATAATACCCCGAGATATTTAACTCCCAGTTGTGACCATCCTATAACCATGTATCCGTAATGGCTACTAAATCATATTCATTTGCGATGATTTGTGCTGTTAACTCATTGACCTTGTTAAGAACGCTATGAGCATTCAGGTAAAGTGTCCTTATGCTAGCCTTCTTGTCCTCATAATCTAATAATATCACCCGAGACACCCTTCCTTTTAACTTTTTTCATAGTCTGCCTTGTACTTAAACTCTCCTGCACACACGCTAACCAGCTGCTTACCTTTTCGTTTATCATACTTCCTGTTATTTTCTCTTTTCCTAACCCCCAACTCATTAGTTTAAAATCCTAATGACCACCCTTATTTATCCTTTTCGCTAGGACATTGGTTCCAGATCAGTTCAGGTGGAGACCGACCCATCAGTAGAGATCCCAGTGGTTCCAAAACTGGTGCCAATCCCCCATGAAATGGAACCGCTCTTCCCCATACCACTCCCTTAGCCATGTGTTTCCTTCCCTAATTTTCTTGTCCCTAAGCCAGTTTGCATGTGGCTTAGACGGTAATCTGGAGATTATGACAATCGAGGACCTGCTCCTTAATTTCACTCCTGGTGCTTCATAATCCCCAAACAGGTCCTCCATCCTAGCCTTGCCTATGTTGTTAGTCCCAATGTGGTCCACAACAACTGGATCCTCCCCCCTCCCCCTCCCACTCCAATATCCTTTCAAACTGGTCAGGGATGTCCCGCACCCTGGCACCGGGCAGGTAACACACCATACGGGACTCCCGATCTGACTTGCAAAGGATACTATATATCTCCCTAATTATAGAATCCCCGATAACTAACACTTGTCTTTTGCTCCCCCACCTCTTGAATGACTTTATGCACCATGGTGCACATCCTGCCCGCAGCCCTTTTCCTCCTCCATACAGGGGGAGCAAGTACCTCATACCTGTTGGATAAGGTCAAAAGCTGAGGTCAGTTCCTGAACTCAGGATCCCCCTACCTGCCTCACTTACAGTCACACCCTGCTCACTGGGTCAGAAATTTGAATTTCTTAATCTCCCAGGTGTGACTGCCTCCTGAAACAAAGCGTCCAGGTAACTCTCTCCCTCCTGGATGTGCCGCAGTGTTTGAAGCTCAGGTTCCAGATCATCAACTCTTAAGTCAGTATTCCTCCAATGACCAACACTTGCTACAGATATGCTCACTGCTGTTCACAATGGGAACAACCAGCTCCCACATCATGCAGCTACAGCACATCACCTGCCCAGCCATCTCTACTAACTTTATTAATGTTTATAAATTAATGAGTTAACTCATTTCTAACACTTCTCCATGCTCTTTTTCAAATAAGGGGAGAAAGTGTGGTCTGCAGATGCTGGAGATCAAAGCTGAAAATGTGTTGCTGGAAAAATGCAGCAGGTCAGGCAGCATCCAAGGAGCAGGAGAGTCGACGTTTCGGGCATAAGCTTTTCTTCGAAGATGCTGCCTGACCTGCTGCGCTTTTCCAGCAACACATTTTCAGCTCTTTTTCAAATAATCAAATAATAGATAAATGAAAAAGAATTTTTTTTCAACCAACCATGATAAAAAAGAAATAGAAAAGCCTTACCTTATCAACACACCAGTCTTTTTTGTCGGTAAGAGGAGGGTGGGTGAGAGATACTACGTGGAGAGTGTCTTGGGTTCAGCTGCTGCCCAAATATAAGAGTTCACTTACTTTCCCAGAGTGCAATTTGACTGCTCCAGCTGCTGCTGCTGCAAAATGGAGGCCACTGACTCACGAGATAAGTCCATTTTAGAGGGATATTTACCTTCCCGGCAGCGCCCTCCTCGCTCTCACCACTCCCTCTGCTGCTGTATTTGCCACATTTGGTCAATATCCCTCTAAACCTTCCCTATTCAGGGAAAACAGCCCCAGCCTATTCAGCCTCAACCTATGGCTCAAACCCTCCAACCCCAGCAACATCCTTGTGATGGACGAGAACCCAGTACTGCGTTTTTCTGACTGAATCAAATTAAATGCAGTGCACAGCCAGATTAAACTAACATGGATCCTAATTACTGGAAGCATTGACATTACCTGTGATGAAAGGTACAGAAGGGAGCCAATCTCAACTGGTTTCTGAAACAAGATATCATCGACAGCGATTGCATGAGGTCGCGAATTTCTGAAAATATACAAAAATTGGAAATGCAGGACATCAGCAATGATGCATTCAATTTTCCTCACCCTAGCTTCTCCACTGCCACATATCTGTCAACGACAAATGTTATCCCAATGCCTCGATCAAGGTCACTCTGCTCTTGGAGAAATACATGTATGAGGCCACTGAAGCAGCAAGCTGAAACGTCAGACTTTGAGGCGGCTGCCTTTGTTATCCTGGCACCAGTAGACAGCCTTTTCCATGTAGCATTGTATGTTTGCTTGCATGTCGATGGGCTTACATAACCCAAGGAGTGAAATGTGTGCATAAAAACCTTTTTTTTGGGTGGTATTGTGGCTCAGTGGTTAGCACTCTTGCCTCAGTGCCAGGGACCTGGGTTTGATTCCAGCCTCAGATGACTAAGTGTGTGGAGTTGCACATTCTCTGCATATGGTTCTGCCAGATGCTCCAGTTTCCTCGCAGTCCAAAGATGTGCTAAGTTAGGTAGATTGGCCATGCTAAATTGTCTATAAGGTCTACCGTGGGTGAAGGTGCTAAATTGGAGGAAGGTGAACTACAACAATATTAGGCAGGAACTGCAGAAGTTTGACAGATGGTGGCTGTTTGAGGGTAAATCTACATCAGACATGTGGGAGTATTTCAAATGGCAGTTGGTAAGAGTTCAGGAGCAGCACATTGCTGCGAGAATGAAGGACAGATATGGCAAGTTATGTGATCCTTGGATGGCCAGGAATGTTATGACCTTTGTCAAAAAGAAAAAGGAAGCATACGTAAGGTGCCAGGGAAAGGGAACTTACAAAGCCTTTGAAGTTTACAAGAAAAGTAGGAAGGAACTTAAACAAGGAATTAGAAGGGCTAAAAGGGGTAATGAAAAGTTGTTAGCAAACAAGATGAAGGAGAATCCCAAAACTTTTTATATATGTATAAAAAGTAAGAGGGTAGCCAGGGAAAGGGTTGGCCCACTCAAGGACAAAGAAGGGAATCTACGTGTGGAGCCAGAAGTGATTAGATTAGATTAGACTTACAGTGTGGAAACAGGCCCTTCGGCCCAACAAGTCCACACCGACCCGCCGAAGTGAGTGAGATCCAAAACAAACACTTTGTGTTGGTACTCACCAAACAGAAGGAATCAGTGGAGGATCAGTGAAGGGAATGACAAATTTCTAAGCCAAGTTGCGAATAATAAGAAAGAGATATTGTGCATCTTAAAAAGTATTAAGGCAGATAAGTCCCTGGGTCCTGATGGGATCTATCCCAGAATATTGAGAGGGGCAAGAGAACAAATTGCTGGAGCATTGACAGACATCTTTGCATCCTCTTTGGCCAGAGGTCCCAGAGGACTGGAAAATGGTCAATGTTATCGCACTGCTTAAGCAGGGTGGCAGGGATTGTCCAGGAAATTATAAGCCTGTGAGCCTTACGTCAGTGGTAGGGAAATTATTGGAACCAATTCTCAGGGACAAGATCTATACGCGTTTAGAAGCAAACGGACTTATTAGTGATAGGCAGCGTGGTTTTGTGCAGGGGCAGGTAGTGTCTCACTAACTTGATTGAGATTTTTGAGGAGGTGACGAAGATGACTGATGAGGAAAAAGCAGTTGATGTTATCTGCATGGACTTCAGTAAAGCCTTTGACAAGTGTCTCATGGTAGACTGGTACGAAAGGTAAAGTCACATGGCACTGGGGTTCACCGGCAAGATGGTTACAAAACTGGCTAAGGCATAGGAGACAGGGGGTAGTGATGGAAAGATGTTTTTTGGAATGGAAGGTTGTGACTAGTGGCGATCCACAGGGATCAGTGCAGGACCTCTACTGTTTGTGATCTACATAAATGATTTGGAGGAAAGTGTGACTAGTCTAATTAGTAAGTTTTTGGATGATACAAAGATTGATGGAGTTGTGGATAGTGACGAGGATTATCAGAAGATACAGCAGGATGTAGAACCGTTAGAGACATGGGCAGAAAAATGGCAGATGGAGTTTAATCCAAACAAATGTGAGGTGATGCATTTTGGAAGGTCAAATACAGGTGGAAATTACACAATGAATGGCAAAACCAATAGGTGTATTGATATGCAGAGGTATCTGGGTGTACAGGTCCACAGATCACTGAAGGTGGCAGCGCAGTTAGATAAAGTCATTAAAAAAAAGCCTATGGCATGCTTGTTTTCATTGGAAGGGGCACGGAGTATAAGGACAGGCAAGTCATGCTGCAGCTTTATAGAACATTAGTTAGGTCACACTTGGAATATTGCGTACAGTTCTGGTCACCACAGTACCAGATGGTTATGGATGCTTTAGAGAGGGTACAGGAAAGGTTTACCAGGATGTTGCCTGGTATGGGGATTTTAGCTATGAAGAAACATTGGATAGACTGGTTTGTTTTCACTGGAACCCAGGAGGTTGAGGGGCAACCTGATAGAAGTTTATAAGATCGTGGATGGTGTGGATAGAGTGGAAAATATGAAGCCTTTTCCTCAGAGTGGAGGGGTCAATTACTAGGGGACGCAGGTTCAAGGTGCAGGAGGGGCAGATGGAGTTTGAAAGAGATGTGCGAGGCAAGTTTTTCACACAAAGGGTGGTGAGTGCCTGGAACGCGCTGCCAGAGGAGATGGTGGAAGCAGACACAATAGCAGCATTCAAGAAGCATCTGGACCAATACAGAGTAGGATGAGAATAGAGAAATATGGATCACGCAAGTGAAGACAGCTTTGGTATGGAAGGGCAAAATGTGTCGGCGCAGGCTTGGAGGGCCGAATGCCCTGTTCCTGCGCTGTATTGTTCTTTGTTCATGAATGTGCAGACGAGGTGGATTAGCCATGGTCCGTGCAGGATTACGGAGATAGTGTAGGTGACTGGGTCTGGGTGCCACCTACCTTTGGAGGATCACCGCTGACTCATTGGGCTCAACCTCTTTTCACACTAGAGGTTCTATGAAAGACTACTGGCAGTACTGGACCATAAATAAATGCATGGATGGAAACAAATGCGACAATCCTGAAAAATCTGCATCATTGACTATTTGAGTATTTCATGAATGCTAAAAAGCAGGGTTTTGGAAAAACAGCAAATAAAATCAGAAAAAAAACATATATAGTATCAATAATAGAAGGGAGAAACTGCTAAAGTCTATAGTACATCACAGTAAAAGAAAAAGTAGGATGAATCCCCAACACTTTCAATTTAAGTATGCACAAAATACAAGGCTCTTACCCATAGACACAAGCATTTGCCCAGGCCAACTCAAAAGCTTTCCTCATCAGAAACCCGCCAAAGATTTTGTTGAAAATATTACGTTCCTAATTTTTTAAGAAGAAAGATAAATTAGAATACAGTTCACCGAGATGGTACATGAATACTTCTCTTAGATCTTATATCTTTAATAATCACGCAATTCAATGTAAAGGACACACTTCCATTTCTCATTGAGCAGAAAGGAAATTTAATCAAAATCAAATTTGATGGCATAAATGGTGCTTGAAAAGTGGATAAGTTAATAGACTTCTGCACAAGACCTTGAGGCAACACACTGAAGATCTAGTCCTTCCAGAATACTGCCATGACATTGGACAAGAAGTTATTTTGTTATCGATGAGTACTGCAGGATTGCTTCTCCAGGCAAAAAAAAATTCGGAAAAATATGCAGTGGTCTTCCACAAACAATGAAAAGGTTCTTTAATTTGTTCTTGGAGTAGGTAAAACAATTTGCATGATTATGGTGAAAGGGCAGGGAGTAGGACTGGCTGTCAGGAAAAGCCTGGATGAGCTCAACAAGCCAAGAGCCCTCCTTACATCCAAACATATTAATTTTAGATGCTGTTCAGCTCTTTCGGCCCACTTCACCATTTGATCAAATCATGGCTGATCTGTTTATGGGCTCATCCCTATTTGCCTTCTAACCCCCAACCATCCTTGTATCCTTTGACTCTCTTGTTAAAAATTTATCCATCTACACCTTAAAAACATTCAATGACCCTAACTTCAGTGCTCTCCACAAAACAAAATGCCACAGACTCACAATCCTCATAAATATTTCTTCTTATCTCCGTTGTTCATATCCAATTTATAAACTGCGTCTTTTGTTCTTGTCTCTCTCTCTCTCTCAAGGAGAAACATGCTTTCAGTATTCACCAAGTCAAGACCCACTGGGATCAAACTCCAACAGATACAGGAACAGTTTGTCCTCATAAGATAGCCCCACATTCCAGAATCAACTGCATAAAATTTCTCTGATTTGCTTCTTGTGCAATTCTGTTCTTTCTTTAGCAAAAAAGCTCAGCAGAATTAACGTTTTGGGTTGAGTGACCATTCCTCAGAACATTAGATTAGATTCCCTACAGTGTGGAAACAGGCCCTTCGGCCCAACCAGTCCACACCGACCCTCCGAAGAGTAACCCACCCAGACCCATTTCCCTCTGAATGATGCACCTAGCACTATGGGCAACTTAACATGGCCAATTCACCTGACCTGCATATCTTTGGACTGTGGGAGGAAACCGGAGCACTCGGACACGGGGAGAATGTGCAAACTCCACACAGACAGACAGCCAAGGCTGGAATCGAACCCAAGAACCTGGTGCTGTGAGGCAGCACTGCTCCACCATGAGCCACCATGCAACTGAATCATTAACTCTTGATTTCTCAGATGCTGCCAAACCCGATGAACGTTTCTGTCAATTTCTGTTTTAGTTTCTGATTTTACAGCATCTGCAGTTCTTTCGGTTTTTATATTTTCACACTTTCTTGAAACCCTTTTCCCACAATTCTGCTATTCCTTAAGCCATTCAATATTTCTTTACAACATAACACTTCCTTACACGCAAATTTGGACATGTGATAATAAGTCCTCAAATACCTTCAGATGAAGACCATTGCCATTACTAAATAAGATAATTGTCAGCTACTGGACAATGTTTACATCTGTGTATGCTATCCCTTGAGTTCTTGTGGGAAACAGATACAAAGAGCGTATGAAGAATTGACTTGTATCACACTGAATCTAAGTTTACTTGGCTTTGACAGTCAATCAATCAGTACCTGTTAAACAACACACCCACTGGTTGATTCAAAAACCAGTTCTGAAAGTGCCACATGGACTGACTCACAACAGAGACCTTTATAGTCCTACAATTTTCTACTCCATGTGAACTTATTCTGGAATCTGTTAAAAGTTCTAATGTCTTTATTCTTGCCAGAATATGCAAATTAAACACCACCATGACCCCAGGCCAGTTCACTTCAGACATAGCTTTAAAAACCCTGGACTTGCAGCTTAGAAGAAAGTTTGACCTTAAAGAATGGTGTCAAGATCAACTTGAGGGGCGCACCTTTTAAAGCATGTTTACCTTATCTTGCAAAGCATCTTCGTTGCTGACTGGCATCCCCAAAGTCTCATAATCCCACACGGAGATCCACAAGGTGCCATAATCCCTCAACTAAATTCCCAGTATTTCCCAACCCTTGGGGATTCCTCCTGGAGTCTTTGATCTCTGAGCAATGCCTTCAGATTAGCACAGCATTTTACAAGAAAGTTACCTGAGCTGAAGAGTTTCAGTGATGAAGAGAGCCTGGACAGACTGTAGTTTGCTTTCCTTACAGCAGAGGAGATTGATTGAGATGTATAAAATTATGAGGTATAGGGTAGACAGGAAGAAATGTTTCCCCTTGATGGAGGGAACATTGACTAGGGAAATAGATTTGAGGTCGGGGGTCAGATGAGAGGAGACGGAAAAACCTTTCCACCCAGAGCATGATGAGTATCTGGAACCCAGTCCCTATAAAGGATGGTGGAGGCAGAAACCCATAACATTTAAGAAGCAGACAAAGCTATGGAGCCAAGTGCTGGAAAATGGGATTAAAATAGTTAAGTGGTTATACCTGACTCGTAGGGATGTGATGAGCTGATGGGCTTTTTTCTGTACTGTAGGTCTCTATGTCATTTGCTGAAAAATCCCAAGTGTGCTAAAATTACATTAACAACCAATGTAAGATTATTGACTGCACTTGCAATGCAACTAGCTTATGTTGCCTTGTCACAATACATGTTCAAATACAGGGACATGTCACCTGCAATATAAGGTATACGTCCAGGCATTGCATTTTGTTTTTAAACTGAGCGAAAGCACAGAGAACATTAGCGTCTTGCTGCTCTCTCCATATTAATGCTTCGTACAATTACAGATGACTTATCAACCAACCCAAACATTCTTCTCACGCAGTATAAATTGTGCTCACTTTGAAACTTGGCATTAGTGCATTTGTCCTGAAGAGTGCAAAGTGAAAGATTTCGACAGAAGACTGCTTTCTTCAGCAACAGGTTCATTCTAAATTTTAGATTTTATCTGTCAAGTAATTTTATGTAAGAAGGCTAAAGTGTCAGTTTCCATTTTCATTCCCAATTAAATGAAAAGTAAAGACAGGAACCTGCATTTGAAGAGATAAATACCAGGTAAATACTGGGACTACAAAGCAGATCAGAAGCTGCGTATCCTGCAGTGAGTAACTCACCGCCTGACTCCTCAAAACCAGTTCACAGGCTTAAGGCCAAGATGGAATTATCCCCAGATGCCTGGAAGAGTGCAGCCCAAACAGCATTCAAGAAGCTTAACACCATCCAGGATAAAGCAGTCCAGCTGACTGTCACCACATCCATCACTCCTTCCATCACTGACACTCAGTAGCACTAGTGTGTAAGGTGTAAGGTGCACTGCAGAAATTCACTAAGGCTCCTTAGACAATAGCTTCCAAACCACCAATCTCCCACACCTAGAAGGACAAAGGCAGCAGATCGATAGAAACACCACCACCTGCAAGCTTCCCATCAAGCCACATACCATCCTGACTTGGAAATACATTGCTGTTCCTTCAATGTCACCAGGTCAAAATCCTAGCACTTCCATCTAACAGCATTGTGAATGCACCAACACAATAAAGAATGTACTGGATCAAAGCAGCTCACCATCAGCCTCTCAAGGGCAATAATGAATGGAGAATAAACCTCAGCTTTACCAGTGACAACCATATCCTACAAAGTCTAATTTACTTTGTTTTCTTTAATCAATTTTTACAAGAAAAAAACGTTCAACAGAGGCAGAAACAGACTTTCTTGTTCAGTGCCATCAATGGTCTCTGATGTAGCAACTGAGATATGTAGCAACAGGTAAGTGGTGCCAGTTGCTGTTACTCCATTATCTCTGAGAACATTAATAAGGAATGAGGCGCTATATTTTTGGATTTTGCACGATCCCATCTGATTGGGCTTCACCTACGATTCCGCAAACATCTGAATGTCTCACTTTCTGGAGTGACTCACTGATAAAACCTGGTTTAAAAGTAGAATTCTAACAGAACCCCGTGTTCAGTTTCTCGAGTGTTGTTGAAGCTGCATTCATTCCAGACAAATCAGTATTTCATCATGGTCTTGACTTGTAACCTGTAGATCATCAACAGGGAGTGAGTTACCACAGAGTTTCGAGCCTCAAAACTTAATAGCTGCAGGGTCAAATGCAGGTGAATTCCAGAAAGCCCAGACAGATTAGTTGAGGAAAAATTGTGTTTAAATATCTTGAGATTTACTGAAGTGATAACAGAATGTTGCATGGATTTTGAAAGAGTGTTTGATACTGTGCTGCATTACAGATTTGTGAGCAAAGTTAGAGCTAATGCAATAAAGGGGACAAGGAATTGGCTGAGTGACAGGAAATGGAGACAATGGTATTGCTAGTGCTTCCAAACAAACCTGTTGGCCTATAACCTACTGTTCTGTGATTTTTTAACTAAGGAAATGGAGATTAATAGTAATGGCTGGAGTAGGGTGGTTCCCTATGGCTCAGTGTTGAGACTTGCTTTTTTTGATGATACTAATGGCTGCTACAAGAATTGTCCAATCTTTTCACATGAAGTCAAATGTCAATTTTTTTTCTCAGTTAGGGGGCCAGTGTGCAAATTTCAGAATGAGAAATAAATAAAAATTACCATTAAAACGTACTAAGCTAACAGTACTAAGCTAAGCAAAGCCAATAGTGAGGCTAAGCAAAAAACCAAATCCTAATCACCAGGGAAGGGGACTGGAGATTACAACCAAGTTAAGGTGTTGGATTTAACTAACAATAACCATGTATTCACCCTAGTAGTGGAATTTCCAAGCTGACCTCTATGGAATTCACACAAAAATGGGGATCAGGAGCGGGTTGCTATTCAGCCCAAGTTTTTCTCCTCTTCAGTCTGCTTTATAGATAGGTTTTGGGAGAGGGAGGTGATGGTGGTGTTCATTGTGGAGGGAACTCTGAGATTGAAGCACACCCATAAACCCTGTTTCCTATCTTCCTCACTCTCCCACCCTCAATCACAGTTCTGCAGCCTTGGTATCCCGCTCTGCTATTTGAATGCAGTTCTTCAGGAGGACCAGCACCTGCACAGGAAGAAAGATGCCTTGAGCCTCTCACTAGAGCAGCTCCTTGCACAATCCTGTATCCTCTGTATTTGGAACATGTGTAGAGAGCTGGATAGGACCCACTCAGCAGCATGATATGCCTGTGGACAAGCCTGTCCAAGACTTTAATGCAATTTCAAAGACTGCAGATGATCCGAAACTTGGTGGCATTGTGAATTGTGAAGACTATAGTATCAAATGTGAAAAGGAAATTGACAAGTTGTCTGAATGGATGGGACAGGTGACAGAGGAGGTTCAATGCAGAGAAATGTGAACTGAACCATTTTGGCATGAAGGACATGGAGAGACAATATCAGGGCCTGGAGTGAGAGAGCAAGGAGGGTATCTTGAACCTGGGCAAGACACTAGATTAGATTAGATTACTTACAGTGTGGAAACAGGCCCTTCGGCCCAACAAGTCCACACCGACCCACCGAAGCGCAACCCACCCATACCCCTACATTTATCCCTTCCCTTACACTACGGGCAATTTAGCATGGCCAATTCACCTGACCCGCACATCTTTGGACTGTGGGAGGAAATCGGAGCACCCGGAGGAAACCCACGCAGACACGGGGAGAATGTGCAAACTCCACACAGTCTGTCGCCTGAGTCGGGAATTGAACCCGGGTCTCTGGCGCTGTGAGGCAGCAGTGCTAACCACTGTGCCACCGTGCCACCCACTAGTTTGGCCTCAGCTATAATGTCACATCCAGTTCTGGGCCCCAGACTTTATTGAAGGATGTGAAGACATTGGAGAATTCAGTAAAGATTCCTGAGAAGGTTGCAGGGATGAGGAATTTCATTAAAAAGGTACAAGGGTGCAAAGATCTGAAAAAGTGAATGCTTAAGACTGCCTTAAGCATTATCTATTATTAAGGCATATGAACTTGAGGGGAACAGCTTAGGATCTTGAAGGAGTAAGACCCACATCCAGATCCTCATCAGTCTCTGCAATAATGTCTCTCATATTAACATAATTTGTGTTTTGTTGAAAATATACAATAAATTACATCTAGTTTAAGACAGAATGCTCTTCTTGTTAGACAATCAACGTGGAGAAACATTAGGAGCATTAGTTCTCTAATACATTCTCTATTTTAAGCCAAACTTTAAAAAAATTCAGAGTTAATTTGTCAACTGTAGGAAAAGAGTTGCTAACCCATGATAGGCCCACAAAAGCAAATTGGCCAAATTGTACCAGGACACCCAGAGCAGCTCACAACCTGGGTCAGACAGCACAACCTGGGTCAGACAGCACAAACTGGGTCAGACAGCACAAACTGGGTCAGACAGCACGCAGACAATGAAATATGTTTTAAGCTCCCATGGACATGACAGTGATCTCAAAGCCCTAAGGGCAGTTTCATAACCCAGCAATATCAAAGCCACACAAAGAGCAGGACAGAGAGAGAGGCACCACAGGACAATGGAAGCACCTCAGCACTCCAGAAAAGACTTTAACACCTACCTGTGAAGATGAATGATACTGTCAGGATGTTGCGTTGTGTGAAGGAACAGGACATTCATCCAATAAACTGTTTTACCAATTAGCATCCTGATAACTAAATTACTCCATTTATAGAAACATTGTAGTTTCCCATTTCTTAATCAGTGTCATTTGTAGTAATGCTGCACAAACTGGTCTCATCCTCAGCTCTGGGAGGAGAAATCTGATCTGTCTGTGCAGACTGTTAGTTCTGTGTCAGGTCCGAAACCTGTTGATCTTCCAGCTGAAGGAGCTGACCCCGACTGAGTGTTGCAGACTGGCACATTCCAAGGTCCAGGACTACTTGTTGAGGGACGCACTGAAGCTTGGGGTAGCTGCCGCCAAGGCGCAGTGGGGAAAGACCACCGTGTAACATCTGCCTGCCTCAGAACAGGGGGCCCACCCAATCATTTGGGCTCCGCTGACACCTCAGCTAAATATATGGACATAGGATTGATAAACATACAGACCTGTATATAAAAATGATCAATTCTGATCTCTGTATGTAAATGTTTACGGATGTATGGCATGACCAACTGTACTGGCCATCAAATTATTTTATGAATAAAGTATATTTTTGAAATTAAAAAAAAGTCAGTCTGGGTCAATTTCTCTTCCAGCCATATGGCTTGCAATAAACTGTCAATTTCACTTTGAGCTGTGTTTTGTGATCTATAACCTGTTGGGCAAATTTCTCCAACATCAACCATTCATCAACCTTATTTTTCCAACAGTATAAATCAATACTATCTCAGAAATTTGGTGTTTTTGCATTTATCTCAATGTATACAAGATGAAACTCTTCAGCAACATTTCCAACTTTTCGATAATATTCAGGATGTGTACTAAGTGAATGTTCAGCATCTGCACCAGACCACAGGTAATCACGACTGGAACCCCTCTGGTAGCATCTGGTCCATGCTCATCACAATCAGAACTGGATGCATTAGGCCCAAAGTAAACAGCCAAAGATCCTTTACTTTGTAGTTTATATTACGAAAATGACTCACTGATCTGCCAAAACTAGTTCAAAAACACTTTGTTTCCACAATGCCCTTAATGGCATTTTCATTTTTTTGAGTTATTCGTTCAGGAGATGTGAACATCACCAGTACCTATTAGCCTAAATACCCTGCAATTGAGTGGTGTTATGACGCCATTACAGCATTCTGGAGGGCAATTAAGAATCAACCACATAACTGTGGATCTGGATCACATGTCGCCAGACCAGATAAAGATAGCAGATTTCCTTCTATAAAGGGTATTCATGAACCAGGTGGGTTTGTATAAGGACCAACAGGGCTTACACAATCTCCACTAAGATAGCTTTTAATGCAGAAATTTCTTATTGAATTCAAATTTAACCATCTCCCAATGTGGCAGTGAAATCCATGCCTCAAAACATTAGAAGCTCATTATAATTTAAATGGAACAAGGCTGCAGCAAATTACAGAACAGAGATTTGGGAGCCTCATCCATGAATCAAATAAACTCGCATCCATGTTCAGCAGGTAATAGGGAAGCCAAATGGAATGTTGGCCCTTTCAAAGGGAATGGAGTATAAAAGTAGGAGTTGCACTAACATTATACAGAGTAGTCAGACCACAGCTGGAATACTGTGAACCCCTACTTATCTAAGGCAAGATATCCCGGTGTTGGATGAGGTTCACTAAACTGATACTGGATATGGAGGGAGGGTTTGAGTAGGTTAGGCCTGTGTTCATTGGAGTTTAGAGGAATGAGAGGGGACCTTATTGAAGCATACAGATGCTAAGAGGATTAACAGGTTAGACACAGAAAGTCTGCTTCTCCTGTGGGAGAGTGTACGATCAGAGAGCACTATCTCAGAGGAAGGGAGTCAGTCCAAATTGTCTGTGCCAATCAGACATTCTAATCTGACCTAGTCCCGATTTGGAGATGCCGGTATTGGACTGCAGTGGACAAAGTTAAAAATCACACAACACCAGGTTATAGTCCAACAGGTGAAGGTGCAGCGCTCCAAACGCTCGCGCTTCCAAATAAACCTGTTAAACTATAACCTGGTGTTGTGTGATTTTTAACTTTGATCTAGTCCCGTTTGCCAACATTTGGCCCATATCCCTCTAAACCATCCTATTCATGATATAGATTAGATTACTTACAGTGTGGAAACAGGCCCTTTGACCCAACAAGTCCACACCGACCTGACGAAGCGCAACCCACCCAGACCCATTCCCCTACATTAACCCCTTCACTGAACACTACAGGCAATTTAGTAAGGCCAATTCACTTGGCCTGCACATCTTTGGACTGTGGGAGGAAACCGGAGCACCCGGAGGAAACCCACGCAGACACGGGGAGAATGTGCAAACTCCATACAGTCAATCGCCTGAGGCGGGAATTGAACCCGGGCCTCTGGCGCTGTGAGGCAGCAGTGCTAACCACTGTGCCACCGTGCCGCCCACAATAGAAAAAGTCATGTACCCATTCAGATGCCTGCTAAATGTCGTAACTATCCCAGCCTCTACCATCTCCTCTGGCAGCTTGTTCATTACACCCACCACCACTGTATGTAGAAGTTACACCACGGCTCCTTTTTAAATTTTTCCCTTCTCACCTTAAACCTATGCCCTCTACTTCTGGACTCCCCCACCCCAGGGAAAAGACCTTGTCTATTCATTCTATCCATGCCCCTCATGATTTTATAAACCCCTCAGCCACCAATGCTCCTTATTGGAGCTTATTTGGCCTCTCTCTACAACTCAAACCCTGGCAACATCCTTGTAAATCTTTTATGCACCCTCTCAAGTTCAACAAAATCCTCCCTATAAAAGGCCAACCAGAATTGTATGCAGTATTCTAAGAGTGGTCTCACCAAAGTCATGTCCATGAATTTGTACATAAATTGCAGAGTTGGGGAGGGGGGTGGGGTAAGAAAAAGGGGGTAATGGAAACTGCTAATCTCTGTTGCACGTTGACATCATCCACCTGACTAGTCTGTGAACTAAGAATGAAAATTAATTATTCCTGCTACAACCTCATCAACAATGGCCCAACCATTCAGCATTCTCTTCTCATGTTATATAAATTGGTGTTCCTTTTCCCAAGAACCTCTCGTGTGTCAGTCCTGACAAGTGCGCAACAAAAACCTCGGACTTTGTTTGCCCTTTTAGCAATATTTAATTTTTGTAGACAAGGTCAGGAGTCACACGACACCAGGTTTATTTCAAATCATAAGCTTTTGAAACGCTGCTCCTTTGTCTGGTGGAGTGGAGTGGAGTGAAGAGAAGCACACAGGCACAGAATCTATTGGCAGCGAGATCAAAAGATCGGACAAATGGTGCAAGTGGTGTGTCGACCAGCTGCATAAGGCTCCGCTAGCGATCAAAAGTATCAGATGGTGTGAATGAAGTGTCAACAGCTGAATAGCGAGTGAAAGGATGACCTATAATCCAATTAATTGAGGCAGACAGATAATTACAAAAAATTGAAGATAAGGTGATGCTGGAAACAAACCAATTGGCTAGAATAACATGGTAGGTATAAGAGTCATATGCTGAGGATCTAACCAAAGTAATAAGTAATCCCAAACTGTATAAATTAATTAAGATAGAGATCATAAGTTATTGAGGTGATCATGTCAAAACAGGACAGTAGGAAGATTTTACAGAAACGGAACAGTATGGGTGGGGTTACATGTACCACCCAAGATCATGATTGAGACCACCTTCATGGGTACGGAACTTGGCTTTCAGTCTCTGCTCAGTGATTCTATGTTGTGTATCTCAAAATCTGCCTTGAAGGACGCTTAACTAAAGATCAGAGGTTGAATATCCCTGAGCGCCGAAGTGTTCCCTGACTGGGAAGGAACATTCCTGTCTGCAATTGTTCCATGGTGTCTACTCATCCATTGCTGTAGTGACTGTGTGGTCTCACCAATATACCATGCCTTGGGGCATCCTTGCCTGCAGCGTATGAGGGAGACAATATTGGCCGAGTCACATGGGTACCTGCTGTGTATGTGGTGGGTGGCGTTTCCATGTGTGATTGTAGTATTCATGTCGATGTTCTAGCATGTCTTGCAGAGGTTACTATGGCAGGGTTACGTGGTGTTGTGATCACTATTCTCCTGAAGGTTGGAGAGTTTGCTGCAAATGATGATCTGCTTAAGGTTTGGCAGTTGTTTGAAGTCTAGAAGTGGAGATGTTGGCATGATCTTGGTGAGATGTTCATCATCGATTACATGTTGAAGGCTGTGAAGAACATGGCGTAGTGTCTTCAGTATGGGGAAGTACTGAATGAAGAAGGGTACTCTATCAGTTTTGTCCCATTTCTGTCTTCTGAGGAGATTATTGAGGTTTTTTGCTTTGCCACATTGGAACTGGTGATCAATGAATTTTGCATCATATCCTGTTCTTATGAGGGCATCTTTCAACATCTTTAGGTGTCTGTCACGTTCCTCCTTATCTCAGCAGGTCCTGTGTGCATGCTGGGCTTGTCCATAGGGAATGGCTTAACATGTTTAGGATAGAAGCTAGAGAAGTGCAGCATCGTGAGGTTATCCATGAGCTTGTGGTAGAGTAAGTCCTAGATGGAGATGCATGTGTCCAAGAATAAGACTGATTCTGAAGAATAGTCCACGGTAAGTCTGATTGTCGGATGATACTTGTTGATGGTCTATAGAGTCACAACAAAGGCATCCGTCACATCTGGCTTTGAGACTCTGTATGAGAATCTCTCTGGCTATATCAAGGGCATCTTGAAACCCATTGCACAAGAAATGCCTAGATTCTGTCGCAACACTACAGACTTCTTACAGAATCTCAGTACCACGGAGCTGTGGAACTAAGACCATTCCTCATCACAGTGGATGTTTCAGCACTCGACACCAGCATCCCCCACAATGACGGCATCACTACAACAGCCTCAGTATTAAACACCAATAATTGCCAATTTCCAGATGCCATTCTACAACTCATCCACTTCATCCTAGAACACAATGTTTTCACCTTTGACAACCAGCTCTTCAACCAGACACACAAAACAGCCATGGGGACCAAATGTGCACTCCAATGTATCAACATTTTCAGGCAAATGCTTGACTACAGCTTCTTTACTGCACTGGACTCCCAAAACACATTGTACACTAGATACATTGATAACATTTTCTTCCTTAAACTCAGTAAGAATCACAACGATATCAACAAGTTTCATCCCACCATCAGACTTATTAGGGACTACTCTGATAGCCAGGTTCCATACCCATGAAGGTGACCTCAATCATGATCTTGGGTTCATGTGGTGCTACACATAGCCCCCCTATATTGTTCTGCATTTGTAAAATCTTCTTTACTGTCCTGTTTTTACACCATCACCTTGATAACTTGTCATGATCTCTCTACCTTAATTAGTTTGTACAGTTTTGGATTATATATTATTTTGGTCAGCCCCGGCCAGAAGTTTGACTGGTAGGTTGAGTCCATGGTTAAGAAAGCAAATGTAATGTTCATAGAGTCATAGAGATGTACATCACGGAAACAGACCCTTCGGTCCAACCCGTCCATGCCGACCAGATATCCCAATCTAGTCCCACCTGCCAGCACCCGGCCCATATCCCTCCAAACCCTTCCTATTCATATACCCATCCAAATGCCTCTTAAATGTTGTAATTGTACCAGCCTCCACCACATCCTCTGGCAGCTCATTCCATACACGTACCACCCTCTGCGTGAAAAATTTGCCCCTTAGGTCTCTTTTATATATTTCCCCTCTCACCCTAAACCTATGCCCTCTAGTTCTGGATTCCCCGGACCCAGGGAAAAGACTTTGCCTATTTATCCTATCCATGCCCCTCATAATTTTGTAAACCTCTATAAGGTCACCCCTCAGCCTCCGACGCTCTAGGGAAAACAGCCCCAGCCTGTTCAGCCTCTCCCTGTAGCTCAGATCCTCCAACCCTGGCAACATCCTTGTAAATCTTTTCTGAACCCTTTCAAGTTTCACAACATCTTTCCGATAAGAAGGAGATCAGAAATGCACGGAATATTTCAACAGTGGCCTTACCAATGTCCTGTACAGCTGCAACATGACCTCCCAGCTCCTGTACTCAATACTCTGACCAATAAAGGAAAGCATACCAAACACCTTCTTCACTATCCTATCTACCTGCGACTCCACTTCCAAGGAGCTATGAACCTGCACTCCAAGGTCTCTTTGTTCAGCAACACTCCCTAGGACCTTACCATTAAGTGTATAAGTCCTGCTAAGATTTGCTTTCCCAAAATGCAGCACCTCGCATTTACCTGAATTAAACTCCATCTGCCACTTCTCAGCCCATTGGCCCATCTGGTCCAGATCCTGTTGTAATCTGAGGTAACCCTCTTCGCTCTCCACTACACCTCCAATTTTGGTGTCATTTGCAAACTTACTAACTGTACCTCTTATGCTCACATCCAAATCATTTACGTAAATGACAAAAAGTAGAGGGCCCAGCACTTGTGGCATTCCACTGGTCACAGGCCTCCAGTCTGAAAAACAACCCTCCACCACCTAGTCTTGTCCTCTTGTCTTCTACCTTTGAGCCAGTTCTGTATCCAAATGGCTAGTTCTCCCTGTATTCCATGAGATCTAACCTTGCTAATCAGTCTCCCATGGGGAACCTTGTTGAACGCCTTACTGAAGTCCATATAGATCACATCTACTGCTCTACCCTCATCAATCTTCTTTGTTACTTCATCAAAAAACTCAATCAAGTTTGTGAGACATGATTTCCCACACACAAAGTCATGTTGACTATCCCGAATCAGTCCTTGCCTTTCCAAATACATGTACATCCTGTCCCTCAGGCTTCCCTCCAAAAACTTGCCCACCACTGAGGTCAGGCTCACTGGTCTATAGTTCCCTGGCTTGTCCTTACCACCCTTCTTAAACAGTGCCACCATGTTTGCCAACCTCCAGGTCTTCCGGCACCTCACCTGTGACTATCGACGATACAAATATGTCAGCAAGAGGCCCAGCAATCACTACCTTTGCTTCCCACAGTGCTCTCGGGTGCATCTGATCAGGTCCTGGGGATTTATCCACCTTTAACCGTTTCAAGACATCCAGCACTTCCTCCTCTGTAATCTGGACATTTTGCAAGATGCCACCATCTATTTCCCTATAGTCTATATCTTCCATATCCTTTTCCACAGTAAATACTGATGCAAAATATTCATTTAGTATCTCCCCCATTTTCTGTGGCTCCATGCAAAGGCCACCTTGCTGATCTTTGAGGGGCCCTACTCTCTCCCTAGTTACCCTTTTGGCCTTAATAAATTTGTAAAACCCCTTTGGATTCTCCTTAATTCTATTTGCCAAACATTTATCTCAAGAGGGTTGAAATGTAAAAGCAGTGATGTGCTTCTGAGACTTTATAAAGCTCTGGTTAGGCCCCATTTAGAATACTGTGTCAACTGTTGGGCCCCACACCTCAGGAAGGACATACTGGCACTGGAGCATGTCCAGCGGATATTCACACGAATGATCCCTGGAATTGTAGGCCTAACATACAATGATTGGCTGAGGAACCTGGGATTATAGTTATTGGAGTTTAAAAGGGGAGATCTAATAAAAACTTGCAAGATAATGCATGGCTTAGAAAGGGTGGATGCTGGGAATTTGTTTCTGTCAGGTGGGGATGTTAAAGCCATTGGCCCAGCCTTAGAATTAGAGGGGGTCAATTTCTTCAGCCAGAGTGTGGTGGGCCTGTGGAATTCATTGCCACGGAGCACAGTGGAGGCTGGGACGTTAAATGTCTTCAAGGCAGAGATTGATAAATTCTTCATCTTGCAAGGAATTAAGGGCTATGGGGACATTCGGGTAAGTAGCGTTGAAATGCCAATCAGCCATGATTGAATGGCGGAGTGGGCTTGATGGGCCAAATGGCCTTATTTCAACTCCAATGTCTTATGGTCTTACCATCTTATTCCAGCCACTTGGTTTGTTTCCAGCATGACCTTATTTTTAATTTTTTGTAATTATCTCTCTGCCTCAATTAATTGGATTGTAGGTCATCCCCACACTTGCTATTCAGCGGTTAACAATTTACTCCCACCATCTGACACTTTTGATCACTAGCAGAGCCTTATTATTCAGCCTGTCTACACACCACTCTCACCATTTGTATGATCTTTTAATATCTCTGCCTAAAGGTAATGTGCCTGTGTGCTTCTTTTCACTCAACCTGATGAACTTGTGATTTCAAATAAACCTATTGGACTATAACAAGGAGATGCTTCCATAAATGTTGAAGTCGCTACTATTCCTTGTATTTTTGCGTCATGTATATCCCAAGGCACAAATAATTTCTTCCGCCAGAGAGACAGAAGTCCATGGAGATATGGCTGCAGTGATGGTTTGACACTTGGATGATTTCAGCTCGAATGCCATCAGTTCCCAGAAACTTTGGCCTTGCTGAGCTTGAACGTGATGAAACTGCCCAGTTTCTCCACAATAGGAAAAGTTTGAATGGTACTGAGAGCTTCTGCAGCGCCATTGCTCTGTTATGTAGAGTTCCAGCAAGTGCACCACTGACCGTTCCATCAGCTCGCTAGGTTCTGTGATGATCGTCCCTGTCTTTGTCTCAAGCGGGGTTCATTTGTTTGCTGCTTCCTCAACCCCCTTATATCTCCCTCTAGCTTCCCTGGATTCAGCAGATTGTAAGCTCTAGAACAGTTTGACTAGTATTGATTGGCACAGTGGTGCGCTGTCATAAAGTCATACAACACTGAAACAGACCCTTCGGTCCAACTTGTCTGCACCGACCAAACATCCCAATCTGACCTAGTCCCATTTGTCAGCATTTGGCCCATAATCCTCTAAACCCTTCGTATTCATATACTCATCCACATGTTTTTGAATTGATTGTATACCCCCTCCACCACTTCCTCTGACAGATTGTCCCATACATGTACCACACATTATGTGAAAAAGCTACCCTCATGGGCGGCACGGTGGCACAGTGGTTAGCACTGCTGCCTCACAGCGCCTGAGATCCGGGTTCAATTCCCGACTCAGGCGACTGACTGTGTGGAGTTTGCACATTCTCCCCGTGTCTGCGTGGGTTTCCTCCGGGTGCTCCGGTTTCCTCCCACTGTCCAAAGATGTGCGGGTCAGGTGAATTGGCCATGCTAAATTACCCGTAGTGTTAGGTAAGGGGTAAATGTAGGGGTATGGGTGGGTTGCACTTCGGTGGGTCGGTGTGGACTTGTTGGGCTGAAGGGCCTGTTTCCACACTGTAAGTAATCTAATCTAATCTAATTTTTAAATCTTTCCCCTCTCACCTTAAACTTATGCCCTCTAGTTTTGAATTCTCCTACCCCAGAAAAAAAAGACCTTGGCTACCCACCCTATACATATCCCTCCTGATTTTATAAACTGCTATAAGGTCACCCTGCAGCCTCGGATGCTCCAGGGTAAAAAGCCACAGCCCATTCAGCCTCTTCTGATAGCTAAAACCCTTCAGTCCTGACAGTATCCCCGTAACTCTTCATAGCTGTAGCTTTTTAAATGGTTTTAACATATCAAAACAGGAATGAAGTTAAAAATGCATAAGATATCATACCTCTGGATGACATATCTCTAGACTTTTAAGCTTTGTTTGGTCCATCCACACTGAATTCGCTGGTAATATCCGACTGCGGAAGCTTACAGTCCTAAAAAGATCAGTCACTGGTTAGTTGGCAGTGAGCAGCAACCAAGAATTTCACTTATTTCGACTTGATTAGATTAGACTTACAGTGTGGAAACAGGCCCTTCGGCCCAACAAGTCCACACCGACCCGCCGAAGCGCAACCCACCCAGCAAACTACTTGAGCAAACTACTTTCTGTTTCTATCTCTATAACAGTTTGTGATGTTTTTAAAGTTAATGGCACTTTAAATTCAGCATACTCATGGTGGATAAGGCTTTAATGGAGGCTTAACTTAGGATATCTGAATCAAAGTCAAAGACTACATTAAACAAAATTACTGCACATTTAGGCTTGAACTGGCATTAGCTTTGGCACTATGATTGAAGTTTTGAGAGTTGAACAGACTTGGGCTCGAATCCATGTGAGATACATAATTAAGACGCCCTGTCAGTTTTAGCATGGTGTTAGAAAAATGACTTGGGATAATTTGACATGAGGAGAAAGCGAGGTCTACAGATGCTGGAGATCACAGTTGAGTGTGTATTGCTGGAAAAGCACAGCAGGTCAGGCAGCATCCAAGGAGCAGAAGAATCAATGTTTCATGCCGGAGCCCTTCATCACCCTCCTGATGAAGGGCTCCAGCCCAAAACGTCGATTCTCCTGCTTCTCGGATGCTGCATAACTTGACATGAACTGAGAGCATCCAGGACTAGCTACTATACAAAGTATAGTAGTGCTGTTCAAAACACTTCTGTTTTTCCTCAAATTAGTAGAACCTTGGATAATAAATGACCTTGTCATACTTTAGAAGTGTAAATATGATTTAGTTATGTAAGGTTACCATGCATGAAGTATAATGGAGAACGTGTGTGTCTCCAGTTAATGCACTGAATGTTAGCACAGTGGGTGTTATGTAGAGGCTAGTCTGCTCGTCACCTCTTTATTTTCAGGTATCACTGCTGGTTAACAGGATAATTATTGTGAAAAGAGAGCGGAGTACTAAGCCTCCCTTGCCAGTACACAGTCTCTCCATCTTCAATGTGTGGAATACCTCCTCCTGGTGACATATGTAAATTGCATACCTTGCAGTGCCAGGCTAAAGGGGCCTCAAATAGGGCAGGCTCCCAAATGTGGGCCCACCACAAGAGATTGCACTCTAGTGAAGCAGAAACCCCAGTTCAGGGAGAATGGTCCCTCTGCCTCACAGATATTTCAGAAGAGAAGGCAACAAAGGGAGTAAACCCTGACAGAAAACCCTGGAACAGAGTCCACATCTGACAGCTGCATCTGGTAGTTGTACAGCACAGTTGGTATCAAACAAGCAACACTGACACATTGCATGAGCGCTGGCATTCTTTTCAATCTCGAGAGAGATCATTGTCTCTGATCAGATAGCTGCCACCTCTGCCTCAGCCCCAGTAAGGTGCTGCTCTGCCTCAATGGCTGCTCCAGGCTTACAGCACCATCTCTCAACAGGCAAGTTGCTCAGCTTTACACCAAGCACAAACTCAACATGAATGACACTCGTCCTTCACACTGCAGGCTGTAAAGTAGGAGCCAAGGGCATTGGTCTTATCACCAACTTGCTGCAGGTGGTGCAGTGACGTCTGTGACTGACACAGAACGTACAAGGCTCAGTGCGCACGTTGCTTCAGTGCAGAAAACCTGGCTTGCTCACACTGGATTCTTCAAAGACAAATAGTGCACATTCCTCTGGCAGAGAAAACCTCAAGGAGGTAATACAGGAACATGAAGTGAGTGTTGCAGTTAGAAACATTCTCATGATCACTGAACCCCCCACAGAAGGTTCATAGAGATGGATTACTCTTCGTTCATCCCAAGCATGGGCAAATTACCCTCCTGTGCCACAGATCCCCCATTCAGCTTTGCACTGGATGTTAAAGGTTGATTCTGAGACACACGAATCAGTGGAACCACCAGCACCAAGAGACTGTACCTTCACAGGGACCTCAACATGGGGTGTCCCAATCAAACATATCACCGACATGCAGAGGGCAACAGGTAATGGTAAGGTGAATGGAAACGAACAGAGTTTACTCAAGCTACGATGGATTCTGGGTGATGATCAGCTCATTCCAAATCAAGCTATGTCACAAGGATGTCCTGAGAGATCCAAGATCACACCTAGATCTCATCATCAGCAGAGGTACCAACCTCAATAGGGTCTTCATCGGGGGAGGTGATGGCGTAGTGGTATTATCACAGGACTGTTAATCCACAGAGCCAGGGAATTTTCTGGAAACCTCTGTTTGAATCACACCATGGTAGATGCTGGAATTTGAATTCAATTTTAAAAACCTGGAATTAAGAGTCTAATGATGACCATGAAACCATTGCAAATTGTCGGTTAGAAATCCATCTGGGCTTATTTATGTCCTTTAGGGAAGGAAATCTGCCTTCCTCACCTGGTCTGGTCTACATGTGACTCCAGAACCACGCCAATGCAGTTGACTCGTATCTGCCCTCTCCTAGTTAGAGATGGGCAATAAAAGCTGGCCTAGCCAGCAATACTATCATCCCATGAGTAAATTTTAAAAACTTGTAGTTATCAGAATGCCAGCTGACATTGAACACTTTGTGGTGTGTAGCAAGATCAGGCTTCAGCCAAAGAAATGATATTAATAGGAAGAAGGAAGAAGCCATTCCTGAAGAAGGGCTTATGCCCGAAACGTCGAATCTCTTGTTCCTTGGATGCTGGCCTGACCTGCTGCGCTTTTCCAGCAACACATTTTCAGCAAGTTATATTAATAGAAGAGGAAAGCTTATCCTTGGCTCAACACTTCCTGTGCCACTGACCCCAAAAGGACCCAGGAGTTCCCCAACATCCTCAACTGGATTCTTTTCAATAAGTGCCAAAGATAGCCCTCTGCACAGCACGATTTGTAATTCTACATTCACTCTGTGTTGGAAAAGCGACGAGAGGAGAGGTGACAACTTTGAGGCGTAATGGACTGAATTGGAGACCGTTACTGCAACCAAGAGGCGAGCCCTCAACAAGTCCCCAGTAAACAAAATCTCACAGCCACCAATATCAAATCTCAGTTGAGACTTACCAAATAAAGAGACTTAGGGGCACAGATACATAGTTCTTTGAAAGGGGGGGGGGGGGGGCGCAGGTAGACAGGGTGGTAAAGTCAGTGTTTGGCATGCTTGCCTTCATTGGACAGAACATTGAGTATAAGAGTGGGGTAGTCATGGCTGCGACTGCACATAACATTGGTTACATCACTTTTTGACTACTGTGTTCAATTCTTGTCACCGTTCTATAGGGAGGGTGCAGGGAAGACTTCTAAAAATGTTGGCAGGGCTGGAAGGTTTGAGTTCTAGGAATAGGCTGGGACTTATTTCCCTGCAGCATCGGGGGATATGAGGTGACCCTGTAGAGGTTAATAAAATCATGAAAGGCATGGATAGGGTGAATAGCCAAGTTCCTTTTCTAGGGCGGGAGAGTCCAAAACTAGACAGCATAAATATCCAAAGTATCCGAAATAAGGTAGGTGAGCTTGCAGTATGGATAGGTACCTGGGACTTCGATGTTGTGGCCATTTTGGAGACATAGATAGAGCAGGGTGAGGAATGCATGTTGCAGGTTCCAGGGTTCAGATCTTTCATTAAGAACAGGCAAGGCAAAAAAGAGGGAGGTGTGGCCTTGTTAGTTAAGGATAGTATAACGGTGGCTGAAAGAACTTTTGACGAGGACTTGTCTACTGAGGAAGTATGGGCTGAGGTTAGAAACAGGAGAGGAGAGGTCACACTGCTTGGAGTTTTTATAGGTCTCCGCAGAGTTCCAGGGAGGTGGAGGAGAGGATTAGCAAAATGATTCTGGGTAAGGAGTGAAAGGAACAGGGAGGTCATTATGGGGGCTTTAACTTCCCCAACATTACTGGAAATGCTATAACTCTGGTACGTTGGATAGATCAGTTTTTGTCCAATGCGTACAGGAGGGTTTCCTGAAGAGCCGACAAGAGTAGAGGCCACACTGGATCTGATGCTTAGTAATGAACCAGGCCAGGTGTTTGATTTAGTGATAGGTGAGCACTTTGGAGAGAGTGACTATAATTCAGTTATGTTTATTTTAGCAATGGAAAGGAATAGGTACATGCCACAGGTCAAGAGTTATCGACGGGGCAAGGGCAATTGTAATGCAATTAGACAAGAATTAGGATGCATAGAATGGGGTAGCAACATGCAGGGGACGGAGACAATGGAAATGTGGAACTGGTTTAAGGAACAGATATTGCATGTCCTTGATTGGTATGTCCCTGTCAGGTAAGGAGGAAGTGATAAAGTAAGTAAAACTGTGGTTTACTACAGAAACCACATCTCTTGTTCAGCAGAAGAAGGAGGCTTATGTGTTGATGAGTCAAGCTGGTTCAGATGAGGCGATGGAGAGTTACAGATCAGCTACGAATGATTTAAAGATAGAGTTAAAAAGAGCAAAGAAAGGACATAAGCAGTCTTTAGCATGTAGAATAAAGGAGAACCCTAAAGCTTTCTATAGGTATGTGAGGAATAAAAGGATGACTAGGATAGGAATAGGGCCAGTCAAAATCAGAAGTGGGAAGTTGAGTGCGGACCCTGTGGAGATCGGAGAGGTGCTAAATGAATATTTCTCATCGGTTTTCACTCAGGAAAAGGAGAATATTACAGAGAAGAATGCAATATGAGATATTAGACTAGAAAGGATTGAGGTTAGTTACGAAGAGGTGTCGTCAATTCTAGAAGGAGTGAAAGTAGACAAGTCCCCTGGGCAGGATGGGCTTTATCTGAGGATTCTCTGGGAAGCTAGAGAGGAGATAGCAGAGCCTTTGGCTTTGATCTTTGAGTAATCATTGTCTATAGGTTTAGTACCACAGGACTGAGGAATTGCAAATGTTATGCCCTTGTTCAAGAACGGCAGTAGAGATGACCCAGGTAATTATAGACCAGTGAGCCTTACTTCTGTTGTAGGAAATGTTTTGGAAAGGATTATAAGAGATGGGATTTATAATCATCTAGCAAGCAACAACTTGATTGGAGATAGTCAACATGGTTTCATCAAGGGCAGGTCGTGTCTCACAAACCTCATTGAGTTTTGAGTAGATGAAGATAGGGCAGTTGACGTGGTGTACATGGACTTCAGTAAAGCCTTTGATAAGGTTCCACATGGTAGGCTGTTGGAAAAAATGCAGAGGCCTGGGATTGAGGGTGATTTAGCAGTTTGGATTAGAAACTGGCTTTCTGTAAGAACTTAGCGAGTGGTGGTTAATGGAAAATATTCAGCCTGGCGTCCGATTACTAATGGTTTGTTACAAGGATCTTGTTTTAGGACCACTGCTGTTTGTCATTTTTATAAATGACTTAGACGCAGGCATAGGTGGATGGGTTAGTAAGTTTGCAGGTGACACTAAAGTTGGTGGAGTGGTGGACAGTGTGGAAGAATGTTGCACGGGGACTTGGATAATCTGCAGAATTGGGCCGAGAGGTGGCAAATGGAGTCCAATGCAGCTAAATGTGAGGTGATTCACTTTGGGAAGAATAACAGGAAGGCAGAATACTGGGTCAATGGAAAGATTCTTGATAGTGTGAATGTGCAGAGGGATCTTGGGAATTCACATACATAGATCCCTGGAAGTTGCCACCCAGGTTGATAGTGCTGTTAAGAAGGCATTACGGTGTGTTAGGTTTCATTGGTAGAGGGATTGAGTTCTGGAGCCACAATGTCATGCTGCGACTTTACAAAACTCTAGTGCGGCTGCACTTGGAATATTGTGTACAGTTCTGGTCATCTGATTACAGGAAGCATTGGTAAAGGTGCAGAGGAGACTTACCAGGATGTTGCCCGGTCTGGAGGGAAAGTCTTATGAGGAAAGGTTGAGAGACTTGGGTCTGTTCTCATTGGAAAGAAGAAGGCTAAGAAGGGATTTGATAGAAACATACAAGATGATCAGAGGATTAGATAGAGTGGACAGTGAGAGTCTTTTTCCTAGGATGATGACGTCAGCTTGTATGAGGGGGCATAGTTACAAATTGAGGGGTGACAGATTTAAGACAGATGTCAGAGGCAGGTTCTGTACTCAGTGAGTGGTATGGGCGTGGAATGCCCTGCCTGCCAATGTAGTTAACTCAGCCACATTAGGGAGATTTAATCAATCCTTCGATAAGCACATGGATGATGATGGGATACTGTAGGAGGATGAGCTCAGAATAGTTCACAGGTCATCGCAACATCGAGGGCCAAAGAGCCTGTTCTGCGCTGTATCATTCCATGTCCTATGTTCTATAAGTTTAAGGTGAGAGGGAAAAGATTTAAATAAGGACCTGAGGAGTAACTTGGTCACAGAGGATGGTGTGTGTATGGAACAAGCTGCCAGAAGTAGTTGTGGGAGTGAGTACAATTACAACATTTTAAAGGCATCCGAATGGGTATATGAATAGGAAGGGTTTAGAGGGATATGGGCCAAGTGCTGGCAAATGGGACTAGATTTATTGAGGATAACTGGTTGGCATGGACAAGTTGGACTGAGGGTCTGTTTCTGTGCTGTATGTACTGCTGCATCGATCAGTACTATTGAAATTGAGTACAGCCTACGATCTGCTGAATCTGGGGAAGCTAGAGGGAGGTATGAAGGAATCAAGGAAGCAACAGACCCAGCAGTGAACCAATCAGCTCTGCTTAAGACAAAGACAGGGACAGTCACCACAGAGGACTGAAGAAGGACTCATGTCCGAAACGTCGATTCTCCTGCTCCTTGGATGCTGCCTGACCTGCTGCGCTTTTCCAGCACATTTTCAGCACAGTCATCACAGAACCTATCAAGCTGAAGCAAAGATGCGTGGTGCACTTTCTGGAACTCAACACAACAGAACACCGGTGTTGTTGAAGAAGCTCTTGATATCATTCAGAATTTTCCTGTGATGGAGGAGTTGGGCAGTGAGGCCACTGACTAGTTTTTGGAACTGACGGCATTCGGCCTGAAAACATCCAAGTGGAGAACCAGCGCGGGGTCATATCGCCATGAGCCTCTGTGTCTCGGTCAGAAGAAATAACTTGCACCTTGGGACATGCAAATATAGTCACCTTCCACAAAAAAATAGGAACAGCAATGACTGCAACATTTACAGACCATTTCTTTGTGGGGAAAATCTTTACCTGTATTGCTCGGGCCAGCTTGCAGACCCTGACGCCTCAGCCCAACTTCAGAGTCAAAGATCTTCGGTTGAGATAATTTTCCCACTTTCACAGTTACTGCAGAATTGCCAATCTACTTGACAATGATTAAACATTGCTAAAAGAACAAAGACCAAGCCTTTTATAGTTCAGTTTTCAGGACTGACACATAAAGAGTGTGTCTTGGAAAAGTTTAATACAACATGAGAAGAGAACGCTGAATGGCTGGGCCATAGTTGACATGAAGTCACAGCAAGAATAGTTCACTTTCTTAGTTCACAGACTAGGCAAATAGACCTTGTCACCATGGAAATGCTCCAGAGATTGGCGGTCTCAATTATCCCCTTTTGATTCCCCCAATGAAAATGGTGCAATGAATGGATAAATTCCTTTTGCCTCCATAAAACAGGGTCCTGTGTGTTAATCTAGGTAACTTCTAGCACATGCAAGTTGATCACACTACAAGTTTGATTAAATACTTGAAATTGGTTTCCAGTGTAATTCTTAGGTCATTTAGATTAATTCAGAATTATAGCTCGATAGCAGAATCGCATCTAATGCAGGAAATCATTGGGCAGCAGGTTAGCACTGCTGCCTCATAGCACCAGGGACCCGGGTTCAATTCCATTCAGGGGCGACTTGTGTGGAGTTTGCATGTTCTCCCTGCGTCTGCATGGGTTTCTTCTGGATGCTCTGGTTTCCTCCCACAGTCTAAAGACGTAGTGTCCATGGCTGTGTAAGCTAGGTGGATTAGTCATGCTAATTGCAGGGTTACAGTGATTGGGTAGGGGGTGGGTCCTGGTGGAACGGTCTTCAGAAAGTTGGTGTGAATTTGATGGGCTGAAGTTTGACCATAGGGATTCTATAATTCTATGAACATGCTCTGAGGCTTGCAAGGATGGGCAGATTGAGCACTTACTGCATATCCAGAGTCCCAAGAAACATGTTGTGTATAATGTTTCTTTCTTCCTCATTCGGCGCTGTTTTCAATAATGAGGTCTCCTTTAGCTTAGTTCGCTTTGCTTTGTTCACTAGAATTTGGACAAAGAGAATTTGCTTTCAGTAGATTTGTTACCAAGTTCAAAAGGACAGAATGCAAAATTAACATTTACAACTTCAACAAACAGAAGATTACCAGCAAAAACGGGCAAATCTGAAGATTAGAAGCATTTTTGATTTTAGCAAAATCAGACAAAAAGTTTGATTAAGGAAGGGAAAATCAAATATGAGATTCAAATAGCATGCAGCACAGACCCATGTAAAGTTCTATAAATATGGGAAAAGAAAGACTATTTCGACTCAGCCTGTATTCACTAGAGCTTACAAGTATGAGAGAATCTGAATTGAAATGTATAAAATTCTGGCAAGATTGGATGGAGAGCAGTGGACACAGTATCAGGATATGGGTAGACCATATAGATTACTTACAGGGTAGAAAGTGGCCCTTCGGCACCGACCCTCCGAACAGCAACCCATCCAGACCCATTCCCCTGCATTTACCCCTTCACCTAACATTACGGGCAATTTAGCATGGCCAATTCATCTAATCTGCACATGTTTGGACCATGGGAAGAAACCGGAGCACTGGAGGAAACCCACGCAGACATGGGGAGAATGTGCAAACTCCACACAGACAGTTGCCCGAGGCGGGAATTGAACCTGGGTCTCTGGCGCTGTGAGACAGCAGTGCTAACCACTGTGCCACCGTGCAGCCCCTTAGGGCTGAAGATGAGGAAATATTTATTCATGCAAAGGGCAGTGAATCTGTGAAATTCTCTACCACAGAAGGCTGTGCAGGCCCAATATATTCAAAACAATACACTTTCTTATATTTTACTGGCATCAAGGGATACAGGAGAAAGACAGAAATATTGCATTGAAATAGAGGATCAGAATGATCATATTTAATGGGTCAGCAGGTTCGAGGGCCAAATGGCCCATTCCTGTTCTAAGAGTCCTTTTTATATTCATTCAGGGAATGTGAGCATCACTGGCTAGGCCAACATTTATTGCCCATCCCTAATTAACCAGAAGGCAGTTATCTATGTTTCTAAGGTAAACCTTCTCCAAATAACACAGTCTGGGAGAAAACATCTACATTATGAAGAGAAATGTTGGGGGTTTAGTGATCAATGTTGCAAACAGGAAAAGTTTCATCGCAGGTGATGCACATCAGAAACCAGGCCAAACTAATGAAATGGAGGAGGAGAAGCACAACTTTGCTTTAGCCTAGTTTGGATCAAGCTTAAAACCAGGTAAAAAGGTCAAATGCACTTATAAAATGCATTAAACCGTAAGTCAAGGATTGGTTTATACATTCTACAAACAGAAATAACTTCAAATTACATTTCTCAATATAAATGCCATAGAAATAGAACACAAAGAAGACTGGACTGCACTACTTTTATTTTCAGTTTAAAGTACACTCACTAGATGTAGAGCAGGCAACAGTGTGCTAAATCTGCTTTGCCACTCCACATAATCGTAACCTATGTTAGGCTTCAATTCCACTTTCCTACCTGCACTCCATCCCTCGATTCCCCGAGACTAAAAGTCTATATCAGCCTTAGTGTGTTCAACAATGGAGCATGCAAAACTACTAAGGTAGAGAACTGCAAAGATTGACAACTTTCTGAGTAAAGTAATTTCTCTTCACAGTCCTAAACGATCAGTTCTTTATCCTGAGAGTGTACCTTCATGTTTTAGATTAGCCGACTAGTGTAAGTAATCTATCTCATCAAGTCTGACAGAATCCTGCATGTTTCAGTATGATTACATCCACTTTCTCTGAACTCGAGAGAATAAAGGCACATTTCTCAGCATCTTATTACAACCTCCTCATTCCAAGTTCCACTGTAATGAAGCTGCAATGCAAGTACATCCTTGTCTAAATATTGAAACCAAACTGAAGCATAAGGCCCTACACAACTGTAGTAAGACTTTCGTCATTCATTTACTCAATTTCCTTACAATAAACACAAACTTGCCATTTGCCTTCTGTCAAAACAAGCATGAAGTGGTTCCATTTAAAATGAAATCCCTTCAACATGATGCCTTTGTTGAAATACAAAGTTAAAGACAAAACAGAAATCTACCTCTCAGCAAGGTCTCCATTGCTTCTATCACAGTTACAAAGCAGAAGAGAGCCTGTTTAAACAAACTCTCCCTTTTTAGATAATGATGATTTCAAGATGATGCACATATTAAAACTGTTCAATGTCAGGCCCGTCTAGTGATTTGTAGCAATGGCAGGAGTACAGGTGGAAAAGCCATGCATAAATTACTGGGCCAGTTTTAGCACTACTCCATCTGCACAGTTAATTTTATGAAGTTTTAATTCCATGGAAAGTCAGCAAATGAAGCTTTTTGTCTTCTATTCCTGGGTAGCTACAACAATTGGTTTTGGTGTTATAATAATTTATATCACATTATTGCCTGGGGATCTGGATTTTAGATTTAGCATGGATTCTTGGTTTTCTTTCTGTGAATGTAATTTGTGTTTTTTTTAAAAGACAGGTTAGAAAATCTATTTTGACGAGGGAGTTCAAAGTAACCTGGTGAAGAAAGCACATGACTGAAGTCAAATAACAAGCTAGATACCTAGGGAGATAATTGCTAAAGTTGGATTTTACAACCGACATGGATCAAGGCCACAAGCAGAGTTCAGAAGAGTAGACCCATTCCAGCCAGAGGACAGTTTTCAATTTGTGAAATTTAGAGCTGGAAAGAAGTCTCAGAATGTTTCATCAGTCCAGGCCATCACAGTCAGAAGTAGTTTTAAACTGCCTTTACAATTCAATGAGAAAAAAAGTCAGTGAATGAGCTAGGGAGAGATGGAGAGAGACAGATCTGGTAAAACGTGCAGGAAGTTGCCAAAACAAAACACTTGCGACCTCATCATAAAGTCACACACCATGGAAACAGACGCTTTGGTCCAACCAGTTCAAGCTGAACATAACCCCAAACTGAAAACTTGTCTCACATGACTGTTCCTGGCCCATATCCCTCCAAACATTTTCTATTCACGTATTTATTCAAAAGGTCTTTTAAATGTTGTAATTGTACCCATATCCACCACTTACTCTGAAAGTTCATTCCACAAATGAACCACCCCCTGCGTAAAACAATTGCAGACATAAACATCCACCAAGTCGTTCGGGGATAATCCACCGATCTTCTGAGAATGCTTCTTATGCCATATGGCCTTACAATATCACTTTGTTTCAAGCAGATAAAGCTTTGTCTGACCAATTCCTTGCATCAATTAAGAATAACGACTAAAATTGGAGTGGTACTTCACTGGGACTGAGTGTCTATAGATATTGCTGGGAAATAGAACTGATTTTTTTTTATTAGTAAGTTCTTTCAAGCTTGTTACATTTACAGCTTTATTAATTTTCCTTTTGTGTAATAAAGTTATGTTCTTTTGTTAAAAGTACGCATGCAGCCTCTGAATCACCGTCACAATAACTAAAATACATAAGTAAAACAATGTCTATCAAGCTAGGTTTCACTCTAAAATCTAACTTGTTCAGTACTATCACCAAGGTGGTAAAAACAATGACTGCAGATGCTGGAAACCAGATTCTGGATTAGTGGTGCTGGAAGAGCACAGCATTTCAGGCAGCATCCAAAGTGCAGCACTTTGGATGCTGCCTGAACTGCTGTGCTCTTCCAGCACCACTAATCCAGTACTATCACCAGCTGAGACCACACATTGAAGAGTCATATTATTGGACTCAAAACATCAACTGTTTCACTCTCTCCAGATACTGCCAGCTGTGCTATGCCTTTTGTATTTATTTTCAATCTCCAGTATCCACAATATGTCCCTTCTACGGTGTAGCAATTGGTTGCCTTCTCCCCATCCAGTAATGCCATAGTTTTGGCTGACATCCCAATTCAATTATTCAGTCTCATTGATGAGATGTTAAACCATGGTCACATTTTCTGTTTGGATGAATGTAAAAGATTTCAGAGCATTATTCAAAAGGAAAGAAGCAAATTCTCTCAGCACCCAATAACTATCCCTTAACCAAGCAATTAAAAAATAATGAACTGGTTATTTACTTCACTTTTGGACATCGCCATGGTTAAATTAGCTGCTGCATTTAACGACAAAACAATTAATACAATTCAAAATAATGCATTGGCTGCATTAAAGTAAACTACATCAACTGTATGTATGTAACATACTTCCTTTATGATGATAGTTTAGATTCCTGATGAAGGGCTTATGCTCGAAACATCGAGTTCCCTATTCCTGAGATGCTGCCTGGCCTGCTGTGCTTTGACCAGCAACACATTTTCAGCTGTGATCTCCAGCATCTGCACACCTCATTTTTTACTCGATAGTTTAGGCAGTCAAGGTGCAACATGACTTACAGTTTCCTTGTTGAAAGAGATTCTCCTCCTCCGGACCATCAGGTTTCAATGGATTAATTACAGCGGCACTGTAAAAGTGAAAAAAAAAATTTCAGCCTTTAACAGAACATGTTGCGCCTATGTAACAGAATATACTAAACAGAACTGGCCATTTGGCTGATTAGGTTGTGTTCATTTGAGCTCCTCCCATCCATTCTCATCTGTCAGCATGACTCTCTATTCGCTTTCATTGCATATTGAGCCTCTTCCTAGATACAGCAGTCCTATTCATTTCAATCACTCTCTGTGGTAGTGAGTGCCACACCACCCACTGCGTAATCTTTTCTTCTCATGAACCTCCTACTTAATCTCTTGGCATCTACCTTATATTGGCAGCCTCTTGTTTTTCACTTGCCCACAAATGACAACACTTGCTCAGTCTCTACTCTATCACAAGCCTTTCATAACTTAAAGTACTTTTATTGGGTTATCCCTCAGCCTTCACCTCAGAGAAGGAACCCAACCTGTACACTCTGGTGATGTTATACTCTAATTATCCTGATTTCAATCACACTGACCTTTTGTACAACTTCTCCAGTGCATCATTTCAATAATGACAACCAGAGTATGTTGTATGCCAAGTGTATTCTAAACGAGATTTGATATTTGTTGAGCACATTTTGTCAATTTCTCAATTTTATTCACCTAGAAATAAATTCTGATGCTTACTTTGTTTTTTTTTAAAAAGAATGGTCATTCTAACTTACTACTTCCTAGTGGTTTGCTCTCCTAACTCCTTTATTTTCTCATTTTTGAAGTAATATGCAACTTTCTTACTTAATAAAATACAACAGCTCATGCTTGTCAACATTGAAATTAATTTTCCAATTTCTGCCCATTCTCCAAGTTTATTAATATCTTCTAGTAAATGTTGTAGTCCTCTTCATTACAACTGATCTCCAATTTAGTGCAGTTCATATATTTTGAAATTATGCTTTTAATTGCAAAGCCAAAATTATTAAAACAAATACTTAGCCAACAGTTGTGGCCCCTGCACTGACCCTGAGAAGACCCACTCTGATAGCGAGAATTCACTGTGCATTCTTTTTTTGTAGGATCTCTACAGTGTGGAAACAAGCCCTTCGGCTCAGCAAGTCCACATCCACTCTCTGCTGACTCATTCCATAACCTACACATCCCTGAACACTATGGGCAATTTAGCTTGGTCAATTGAGAATGTGCAAACTCCACACAGATAGTCACCCAAGGTTGGAATTGAACCCGGGTCCCTGGTGCTGTGAGGCAGCATTGCTAATGCACTGAGCCACTGTGCCACCCTCGCAACTTAATGATCTAATTGGTATTGCAGTGGTAATGTTGATGGATTAGCTATCCCGTGGCCCAGTGCAGTGCTCCATAGATATGGGATTAAGTCCCACCATGACAGCCGATGGAACTAAAATTCAATTGATCAATCTATCATTGAAATACGATATATAAAGCCAACTGGTCTGGTCACTGGCCACTTGGGTGTTTACTTTCTTCCTGGTGATGGAAATTGAATAAAGATTTGTACACCTGTTGTCTTTCACTGTGTCTCACACCTGCACACACATACCATGGGTGCTGGGGAAAATAGAAGCATTACCGCAGTTGGACGGTAAGAAAAAGAAAAAAAACCCTGGAGATTTAGAGTATCCTCAGTAAAACAAAAGCCATCTGGTTCATTAATGACTTTTAGGGAAGGGAACTGTTCTTACCTCATCTGCCTGTTGTCAACCTGCAACTCCAGGCCTACAGTAGTGTAGTTGACTTATAACTGCCCTTCGTAATGGCCTAGCAAACCGCTCAGTTCAAGGGCAATTAAGAATGAGGAAAAAAAAGTCAGTCTTGGCAGTGATGCCACATCTGACGAAAAACAAAAATATTTTTTTAAATTGGTATTCACATAGTTTGGGACATCTGAGCATGAAAAATTCCAGCCAAATGCAATCTTCTGCTCTTGCTTGGAATTAACAGGAAGAATTTTATTCATGAAGCGTGTGGTTGTTACATTGCATTGTCACCCAATGGTGCCAATTCTAGCTGCGACTTTGGAATATGAAGGATTCCATTACAAAGCCAAGAACCATTTCAGGAGAAATTTGAGTGGGCTTATTTAGTCACAAAAAGAGCACTAACAGCTGCACTCTCCCTGGCCAGGGACAAACTGAATGTTCCATTATCCATGTGGGTCAGCGATGTGGCTTTTACACCACAGATATAGCTCGGCTCCTTGAAAGCCCAGAGCCAGTGAATCAAATAACATTATAATAAGCAAGACTGAAAGGTAGAATTTACTGAGATTAAGTAAAGAAATTGATCTACAAAACAAAATAGATGAAGTGTAATTTTATAGTGAACAGAAAGATGAGCTAATGAAAAGGAAATATGACTGAACATTAGCTCTGTATATGCATAAAGAATAGATATGAGGGGAATGGCACAGGGAACTGAAAAGAAAGATACTGGCTTAAGTGCTCAGGTTTCAAATCAAAAGTCAGAAGTTTAATAGAGTTAGAGGCAACTTGACTGAAACATAAGATTCCGAGGGGTCTTGATAGGATAGCTATAAAAGGGGCTGTTTCAGCTTATATGAGAATCTGTGACTAGGGGGTCACTATTTAAAACAGATGGTAAGCCTTTTTTGTGTTTTCAGATGGTTGTGTGTTTTGGAATACTCTTCCTGAAAGTCCTGGAGTATGTTGAAAGCAGAGATTGAATTATTTTTATTAAGCAAATGGTTGAAGGATTATCAGGGAAGACGAGAATGTGGATGAGGTTACAATCAGATCAGAGTCGAGAGTGCGGTGCTGGAAAGGCAGAGCAGGTCAGGCAGCATCCGAGGAGCAGGAGAATTGACATTTCGGGCAGAGGGGCTTCTGCCCAAAAGATCGACTCCCTTGCTCCTCGAATGCTGCCTGACCTGCTGTGTTTATCCAGCACCAGACTCTCGACTCTGATCTCCAGCATCTGCAATCCTCACTTTCTCCTTACAATCAGATCAGCTATCATCTTATTGAAAAGGTGGAACAAGCTCAAGTCACGAAACTACCTACTCCTGCTCCATATTTCTATGTTCGTATATTTGTTGCAAAGGATTCTGATCGGAGCTAAATAGTGCAGTTCTGATCCTCAGGATGAATGGCTATGACTATGAACAGGAGTAGACCATTTGGCCATTCAAGTCCACTCTTTCATGGCTAATCTGGTTGTGGTCGCAATGTCACTTTCCTGTCCCCCGCACCCACACCCTCGACTCAAAACTCTGACTACGAAAATCTATCTAACTCAGCTTTGAATAAATTCAATGACACATCTTCATTGACTTCTGGGGAAGAAAATTCCAATGACTAACAACTCTCTGTGTAAAAATAGGTTCTCCTCTGTTTTAGAAGGGAACACTCTATATGCCAGGCCAGTCACATCTATGGCCATACTGAGAAAGAGGAATGTAAAATGGTCTTTATACCAGCAATGCAAAGGCAGAGATGGTCCAAAGCACATTGCCCACGTTGACATGGCTCCACTTTAGCTGAAAATTCAGAAATTGTCAGCATCAATGCTCCCTGTCTAGCTTTCCAATCAATCTGCCTAGATCATTCCCAAATGAGGCCAAAATAGGAAAGAAAGTCTGCCAATATTTAGGACTCCATTCTGTCAGACACTGCATTCTTATATCACTCTTCTCAACCTCGGGACATCCCACTACACCCGACAGTAACTGAAGTGCTTTTGAAGTAGTTATTCCTCTGACACAACAAGCATTACAGGCAATACACATTACAAGCTCCCACAACTAACAAAATGCTAACAAACAGATCATATATTTAGTGATGGTGATTGAGGCACAAGCATTGACACACTAGGGCTAACCTCCAAAATAGTACTGCTGCATTTTTTATGGCCAGCTAAGAGGGCCAATACAACCCAAGTTTCTTGACTTACCTGAAAGCACTGCAGTGGCATGCTGACCTAGATATGTGCTCAAGCTGGAACCAATAGGTTATGCCTTAAGAGGGGAGAGTCACAGCTGATCAAGCAAAGTTAGGATAAACTACATTAAAAATTGCATAAATTATCCATTCTTTTCTTTGATGCTATCTGGTGGAGACATGTATGATGCCAAATCCAGACAGGGCAAGTATTACCAGACAGACAAACTTATTTTATGCTTTATGTTATTGCCAAAAGTGAGCTTGGAGACACATGCAACATCCAAAGGTTAGAAAGCGTGTTGTTCAACACCCTATCACCTAATCCTCATCTTCTCCCAAAAAAAAATCACAATACAAATGGCAGCAGCATGCAATACATTTTTCTTGAATGCAAGACCTCCGAGCTTGTGTTTTATGTGAATTTTTCACAGGAGTGGGAAAAATATCCTTTGGATATGCAGCAGAAACTGAAGTGCAACATTCTGAACATCACATCTTCAGTTTATTGAGAGTTACTTGTGATCTTCAGATGTACAAAGAAAAACATTGCATTTATAGGATGACACTAGAAATTCTGCACAAAATAAATCAAATAACTTATTCTAACTTTTACAGGAAGCAGTTCAGACAATGATTACCTTTTATTTGCAGGATCTCGGGCAACCATCACAAAAGTAGCATCTAAGACAGGATTGTAGACATCATCATGATACTTGAAAGAAAAAACACAATTAAATGCAATGCATTATCCAAACTCATTTGACTGAACGGATTTCATTCTTGGCAGAATTTGTGTTTTCTGACAAGGCTAGATCAATATCCTCAGTGTCTGAAGTTTGCACATATCAGTAAATAACAACCTTTTTGCAGCTATGGTCAGGCTGTGTCGAGTAGTTGCCCATTTGCATTCAGTGGATAATCAACAACTTGTATATTTTTAGAATAATTGCTTTAATGCAGAATTACACAAATCAACAACTGTTTGCCCTATGTCTCTGATATTTAACCTCTAATAAAAGCTTCTCATTTGTATAATTTGGTAAGCATAGCATGCACTTTTGAGAAAAAAAAAGAAGGACTGGATCATCCTCTTTATCAACTGGGATGGACCAGGTGGGTGAGTCACATGCAGGAAAATCCAACCAGGAGGACCACATGTCCACAATGCCACCCATCCTAAAACAGGCACAAGATTGGATGGTTGTACACCTGTGTAATCCTCCTCACCAGATTCTCCAATATATACCACACACATTCAAAATTATTCATCCAAGCAATGAAGAGACAAATCTGTCTCCTCCATCTGGTCAAGCCAAATCAATACTCATCAAATCATTCAATACTTCGCATTTGTGAACCATATTTGTCCATAGTATATTATTCCAAAATGTTTGAAAAGCCATTCAAAGAGCAGGTAATGAACAATTTCTTGAAATGCCCCAAAGATTATAACAGTTTCATTATTGAGAAGATAAAATTAATATGCTATTTAATATCCAGTGTTATCAAATAGGAGTATGTACGGTCACAAATACTGCTTAACTTGATAAAACATATGAAAGGGCATGTGATTAGTTAATAAACTTCAGTCCAGTTTGTTAGCATTATCAATACTAGTTATTTGCAAAATGGCAGACTACATTAGCTTTGATTTGATCAGGTTGTGGAGATCCATTCTGAAACCATGAAAAGAGTTACTGGACCCGAAACGTCAATCCTGCTTTCTCTCCACAGATGCTGCCAGACCTGTTGAGCTTCTCTAACAATTCTGTTTTTGTGGTCAAAACAATGTTGCCCATAGCATTTTCAGAAGAAGCGCTTACTCTATACTCATAATTGAGAAATAAAAATGGAATTATGCTGCTAGTGATAAACAGTGCAAGAAATAGGTGGGATAAATGGACAAAGTCTTTTCCTTGGGATGGGGGAGTCCAGAACTAGACGGCATAGGTTTAAGGTGAGAGGGGAAAGATATAAAAGAGACCTAAGGGGCAACTTTTTCACAAAGAGGGTGGTACGTGTGTGGAATGAGCTGCCAAAGGAAGTGGTGGAGGCTGGTACAATTGCAACATTTAAAAGCCATCTGGATGGGGATATGAATAGGAAGGGTTTGGAGAGATATGTATATGGGAACAGGCCCTGGTTGGGATATTTGGTCAGCATGGACGAGTCAGCCCAAAGGGTCTGTTTCTGTGTTGTATACCTCTATGACTCTAATTTCCTGCAAGTTTCCACTCCAAGTATCACGATGTTGTAAAAGGCTTCACCTTCAGTTTTCTCATCAATCCAGGAACTACATATAAACCAAATTCCACTTTCTGTCTTCTGTGACATCTTCACCTGGACACTTGCTGTCTGGCATGGCATCCCTTGTTTATAAAATACAAATGCAGAAATTGCCTTTACTTGGTGTTGGTTAGACCAACAGACAATTTGAGCGATGCCTGAAGATCCAACAGCCATTTCAAATCTTTGTGCGCTCAGCAATGATCGTGTTTAATTTCCTGAGGCAATTACTGGTATTTTCTTTCAGAAATTGTGTGCTAACCTGAGATACATGCATCTGGACTTCCATGGAACTTTTCCCAACCCAGGTGACATTACCAGTGAACTTTAGGTCACAGTCTGGCCGTATCATCTTTTTGACGAGGTCTGGAGAGAAAACAAAATAAAAACAGCATTTCAAATGTTTGTACTTCAAACAGAATGAGAGCACAAAAATATTAAGACAACCTGTAAATAATGTACAAAAACAAAACATTGCAGACGTTGAAAACTTGAAATAAAACTGAAAGTGCTGGAAATACTAAAATTAACTCTGTTCCTCTCTCCATGGTTGCTGTCTGACCTGCTCTGTATTTTCAACCTTTATTACAGCAAATCAAAACTGTGATAACCAGTTGCAATATTAGTGTAAATTTATTGATTCAATGACCAAAACAGCCAAATACATTCATTTGTACTACTACCCAGAATAAAAGAAACATCCATCAGGCTTCTCAAAATATGAAATGAAAGTCACCGAAGTCCCAGAGGACCACTGACTGTTCTGTCATTAGGGTAGTGGTGAGTTTAACCTGAGGGTAACCATACCTCGAGCAAAGGGCAAGGTTCAGAAAGCAGGGCCTTCACAGTTACCTCAGCCAGAGTAAGAATTGAACACAGGCTGTTAACATCACTCTTGCGTGCAAACCAGCAGTCCTGACAACCAAGGTGATCAACCACAATAAACTAACCTGTCTTTTGTAAACAAAACCTATTCTTAAAAATACACGACGACTAACATCTAAACTGTGATCCGAAATTAAAATTATCTCCTTAATCTCACATGCAGATACATTCAACACAAAAGGACAAGTCTCTGCAAAGATGATGGATTTTTTAAAAAAAGTGTCTGCTGACATCACCCGTACTGTAATCCGGAAATGTGCGAGCACACAATTCCAAACCCACTATATAATCATTTCATGACCTCACGCTTAAAGGCCACACTGTGTATATGCAGACAAGCAGCGCAATATTGAAATAAGTTTCAACGAGAGTGAGGTTGGGACAGGGTGGAGATAATGAAGGTACAGCGGGGGGAGGAGTGAGGACACACAAGGGGGAGTGGCGCGGCAGTGGGGCGTGTGGGGGTTTGGGGCAGGGGAGAGGTCCAGGAACACACTTTCTCCACAACCTCCTCCTTCCCAACCATCTCCTCCTCCTTTTCTCTCTCAGCAGATGCTAATCTGTGACATGAACCTATTATTTTGTCATCTAGTATTTTATCTAATGCTTTGACAAATATTTCATTAAAATTATAGATTTTCTTTTTCACATTCAAGGCTATGGACTAAATGATGGGACTTGTGTAGATTTAGTGTACCTTTGGCTATACAGACTCGATGGACCGAAGGGCCTCTTCTGTATGATTCTATGATCAACCTTCAACATAACTACAAGAATTCAATAAGCGTATTCAAGCATGATCTGCTTATGACAAATCTGTACTGATTCACTTTAACAAACTCAATGGCTCTTCAACATTTGAAGGTTTTTTAATCCCCTCATGTTTGTTGCCTGGACAGTTGATGGATCAGCCACCAATGACCCTAACTCACCTGAGGCTAAAAGTGGAGAAAAGCAGGCACCTGAGTAGTGTAGGGCTGCACAGGGGCACCAAAACAGGGAGGGGCATGCGAAGAGGATTTGAGTACAAGGATAAGAATTTTAAAATTGAGACACAGATTGGCTAGAGCCAAAGTGGGTCAGTGAGCAAAGTCAATGGGTGAACAGTATTTTGCGCTGCAGAAACATGAAAATTAAAACAATCCTTGCAGCCCAATGGACAAGTAAATTTTATATATCACAAAGTTACAAAGCACAAGGAATGGGCCTTTTGTTATCTGTTGGAAATGATCTCAGGTTAGCACTTGAAAGTTAGATCCCCGACCTGACTCTATAATTGGTCCATCATTTTGGCATAATGCCTAAAAGTGACTTTGCATCATTGTAGTATTACTGAAAACACATCGGGCTGATGAAAAGAAAACATTTTATGGATTCCATGGGACCTCTACAAAAAATATTCATATTAAATTCCTCTAAGTCATCTGGTGAAGTAACCAAAGCCATCTTCAATTGGAATGTACTCATTCACAAAGTGAAACGTTACAGGTACATATCTCCTGACTCCACTCCAGCATAAGTATCGCTTTATACTTTTTTAAAGTAGACCAGTAAGCTGCTTAATTAAAGGAAAACCTGTTAAAGGGTAGCATCCCCTTACAGGTGCTCAACTAAATACCCAGTAAATGCCATCCACGTAGATATATTGGTTTCAGTTGATACAATAATCACTAGAAGAAATCAAGGACTGCAAATGCTGTAGTCAAAACGTGTGGCACTGGACAAGCACAGCTAGTCAGGTAGCATTCGAGAAACAGGAGATTCGATGTTTCAGGCATAAACCCTTCATCAGGAATGGAGTGGGGGGGTCTCAAAGATAAGTAGGAGGATGGGTGCAGGGATGGAGGGGAAAGTAGCTTGGAAGACGATGGGTAGGTGCAAGTGGCAGGTGATAGCGATAGGTCAGAGGGGAGGGTACAGCAGATACATGGGAAGGAAGATGGACAGTTCAAGAGGGCGGTGCCAAGTTGGAGGGAGATAAGGAAACTGGTGAAGTTGACATCGATGTCGTGTGATTGGAGGGTCCCAAGGCGGGAAAATGTGGTGCTCTTCCTCCAGTCGTCGGGTGACTTGGATTTGGCAATGGAGGAGGCCCAGGACTTGCATGTCCTTGGCAGAGTGGGAGAGTGGACTGAAGTGGTTGGCCACAGACAGGTGGGGTTGCTTTGGTGCATGTGTGCCAGAGATGTTCTAATCATACAATTTTGAGAAAAAAGCAAACATACCTATTTCATCAACAAGGGCAGTGACAATAGAAAAAGGACTTCTAGGATTATCAGTTTTGGCATGGGTATAGCTAATCAAAACTGTAAAACAAAAGGAAATGTTAATTATATCACACTTTCTCAATAATCAATCTTCTGAAATATTAACAAGTTCTTACTCACAGAGTTATGTGCACAAAATTCAGAGGCTCTGTTACTAGTCTCTAATGCAGCTACCTTTCCATTATTGTCAATAAATCCCCAGTTCCTTTATCTTTTACCTTCTTTTCAATTGCCTGTTCCAACAGACTTTTCCTTCTGTTCCCAACCCAGAATGGTATATCCTCCTCCGATGCATTTCTTCAAACTTTTATAAAATATTTCACAGGATGTGGGCATCACTGGCAAAGCCAGCATTTGGTGGGCATCAGCAACTGCCTCAACAATGTCATAATAAACCACTTTTTTAAACTGCTACGATCTGGATGGTGAAGATGCATCCACAGTGCTGGTAAGAAGGGAATTTCAAGATCTTGATCCAGTTCCTAAGATTAGATTACATTTGATTAGATTCCCTACAGCGAGGAAACAGGCCCTTCGGCCCAACCAGTCCACACCGACCCTCCGAAGAGTAACCCATCCAGACCCATTTCTCTCTGACTAATGCACCTAATGCTATGGGTAATTTCACACAGCCAATTCACCTACCCTGCACATTTTTGTGACTGTGGGAGGAAACCGGAGCACCCGGAGGGAACCCACGCAGACACAGGGACAATGCGCAAACTCCACACAGACAGACAGTCAGCTGAGGCTGGAATCGAACCTGGGACCCTGGTGCTGTGAGACAGCAGTGCTGACTGCTGAGCCACCGTGCCGCCCCAGAAGAAGTGGCATTGATATTTTTCAGGGTTGATAGCTCGAGACTCAGAGGGGCACAATGTAATCCTTTAAAAACTGAAAGGTGGGAAGAATACTTATTAAAATCCTGGGTTTTTACCTCATACAACTTCCCACATTAAATAGAATTGCATTCATAAACAATTTACTCAATATTGTTCTACAGTAATCTCATACCCCACATACAAATTAGAAGGAGTAAGCGATTTGGCCACTCAAGCCTCCTCTGTCATTCAGTAAGATCACGGCTGTTCCGATTGTTGCCTCAACCTCTCTTTCCAAAGAACAGCAAACCCCCAAACCCTTTGACTCCCCATTCATCATGAGTAGACCTGTATTGCCTTAAAAACGTTTAACCATTTTAGCTGTGACTATTCTTGAACAAGATGATAAGCTGATAACTGGGATTTGGGACCTGAGGAAATATTGGATGTCATGTACATCAACTTCTGTACAATCGATCATCTTGATCATCGCTTTTACCACATATTTTACACAAGCTTTGCCATTCTAATACACCTCCCACTGAAGCAACGATATGTAAACAGCACTTAAAATTGGTTTAAAATAGCCAGGACTTTACCTCCAAATGAGTCAAGGTCTTCAAGAATCCTGCCAAATCTGCGTGAGGAAGACATTTTGTTTTGAAGGGAGTTTCAACATGAAAATACTACATGCAAACTGTTTGGTGTCAAAGTTAAAAGGTAATTGAAGTTGTAAAGCACAATTAATCAGTTGCTGTACCTTACATGCTTATGAACATTCAGGTATTTCTCCCTCAGGTTGGGTTGGCTTCCCAATGGCAGATAAGCCTCCAGGTAACTGTCTTTCATTCGTCGATGAGGCAAATGCTCCTGCTTGCTGACTAGTTCATTGCTTAATGAAGCTCTTTCCTTCATAGATTGGAGATGGTCACTGGAAAAGGGTCACAAGAAAACTAGAATCGCAAGCAAAGCAGAATATGAAATGAAGGTGGAATGGAGGGATAGTGATAATGGTGCAGGAGACCAGGGAAAAGTCAAAAGCAAAATAAAGGACAGTACAGAGGAGGCCACAGCAATTGTGGGTTCAGGGGTGAGGAAAACATTTTGCCTAAGAAATCTCAATTACATTCCTTGACTTTCAACCAGGCCTTCCACTACATGTTTGCTTCGGTTAATAGTTGCAGCAAGAAAGGTCACAAGAGAGAATGAAGGCAAAGGCAGGGAATAGGATCAGGATGTCATGGAAAGGAAGGATTATAGGCCTGTACAGGTAGTGCAAATGGGCAGCAATGTGGAAGACAACAGACAATGGAGGCAACTGGGAGAATGGGATGGTAGGTAAAAGAGGTAAAATACAACAAGGGAGCAAAGAGAAGAATCAAGCTAGGTTGGACAACAGAGATTGCATGGTGTCGGATACAGATGCTGGGCAAAAGAGCAGGTTACAAGTATCATGCCCAAGTTGCTCTGAGGATCTCCTATGATGCAAACCCAGCCTGTGCCTTGAACAGGTCCCTTAGCTAATCTGCTTTTCTCGTCCCTTCAATAGAAAGGAGAATGAGAGAAAGAGAAACTTGAGGTGAACATGAAAAATGACCCCGTCCCTGACAAATGTTCTTCTTCCCCAAACTCCATCACCCATAAACCTCTCCACATTGGCATCTTTCCTCTGTGCATTCATGTGACCCCATTCTTTCCCTGAGAATTGCTCACCTTCACCTCATCACCCTCCCCAGTCTACAATTTATTTAAACAACCAGTATTGCAAAACCTAATTCAAAAGTTGTAAAATTTACAGGTTAATGAAAAAGAAACTATTTTTGACTATTTGGAAGAGGCAGTTGAGGAATTACGCAACAAGAATAGCAGAACATATAAATGGGAAGCATCTTAATGCTTAATAAAATCACTGAATTAAACTAAAAATAGACTGGACAGCACCCACGGCATTCAAACTACTAAACCTGAAACTGAAAGAAATTTGGCAATCTTGCTGCACTTGATCATATATCCGTCAAATAAATGCAAAGCAGCAAAAACAGTTTATGGGAAATTATGCAATAGAGTGGATCTAATCATCTAGTCAGATATCATTCTAATATGGAGACTCTAATGGTGGAGAGGGGGGAGTAATAGGATTAGGAAGAGAGGGAGATGATAGGGAAGTGGGGTTCAGGGTGTAACAGAAGGTGGCAGTGATGAGGTGGGGAGGAGAGGAGCGAGAAAGGAAGGTGAAATAAATCTAGGAGGAATATGTGGGAAGGTACGGAGAAGAGAGAGTAGAAGATGGGAAGGGGAATGAGTATGTCCTGGAGGAAGGTGGAGTGGAAAGAGGTGAGTGGACTACGCTGAGTAAGGGTAAGGGTGGTCATAGTCATAGAGTCATATAAATGTACAGCATGGAAACAGACCTTTCAGTCCAACCCGTCCATGCCGACGAAATATCCCAACCCAATCTAGTCCCACCTGCCAGCACCTAGCCCATATCCCTCCAAACCCTTCCTATTCATATACCATCCAAATGCCTTTTAAACGTTACAATTGTACCAGCCTCCACCATTTCCTCTGGCAACTCATTCCAAACATGTACCACTGTGTGAAAAAGTTGCCCCTTAGGTCTCTTTTATATCTTTCCCCTCTCATCCTAAACCTATGCCCTCTAGTTCTGGACTCCCCCACCCCAGGGAAAAGACTTTGTCTATTTATCCTATCCATGCCCCTCATAATTTTGTAAACCTCTGTAAGGTCACTCCACAGCTTCCAACGCTCCAGGGAAAACAGCCCCAGCCTGTTCAGCCTCTCCCTGTAGCTCAAATCCTCCAACCCTGGCAACATCCTTGTAAATCTTTTCTGAACCCTTTCAAGTTTCACAACATCTTTCTGATAGGAAGGAGACCAGAATTGTACGCAATATTCCAACAGTGGCCTAACCAATGTCCTGTACAGCCGCAACATGACCTCCCAACTCCTCTCCTCAATACTCTGACCAATAAAGGAAAGCATACCAAACGCCTTCTTCACTATCCTATCTACCTGCGACTCACTTTCAAAGAGCTATGAACCTGCACTCCAAGGTCTCTTTGTTCAGCAACACTCCCCAGGACCTTACCATTAAGTGTCTAAGTCCTGCTAAGATTTGCTCTCCCAAAATGCAGTACCTCACATTTATCTGAATTAACTCCATCTGCCACTTCTCAGCCCACTGGCCCATCTGGTCAAGATCCTGTTTTAATCTGAGGTAACCCTCTTCGCTGTCCACTACACCTCCAATTTTGGTGTCATCCGCAAACTTACCAACTGTACCTCTTATGCTCGCATCCAAATCATTTTTGTAAATGAGTGTTATGGATGTGCCTTTAAAAGATGCCACTGTGGCATGTTTTGTGGATAATGGTGAGTGGTAAAGAAGTAGATTCACTATTGACTGGAGTTTGGGTTGCTGAGAGACCCTGTCTTTCTATATTGTCCTTCACATTCCTCTGTTCCTTTTCCTGTCTCTCACTTCCCTCCTTTTCATTGATGATAACAGGTGAGGTAAGGACAGCAGGGAAATTTGTTGTTCACCCAGTCAGAGCTCCACGGCAGCCATTACTGCCTCAGAACTTGCAATCCCACTGGAGCTCATGATCCCAATATTTTGTCCAGCTTTGATTTAAGAAATGCAGTCAACATACCTCCAGTTTTTAGATGCACCAACGATTTCCTGTAGCTTCGACCGAACTGAGCAAAAGGAGAACTTAATTAACATCTAATAAGATTTCCACTTGACTTTGAGAAAGTATTTTTCCCTCAAATTGTTGTTGCTGAGTCAATGATGAAGTCAAACACAAAGTAAAATGAGCGAAAAATGGAAATCACTATTAGAAACTCACTCAACATGTTAGACAGATTTTGCAGGGAGAATTTTCCTGAGTTTTGCTGGTAATTGAGCATTTCCTGACATCATCTTATTTTTAGAGATAAGAGGTTCAGTCCATCAGGGAATCTGTTCCAATATAAATTATTTATTTTTAATTATTCATGGGGATCGGTGGCTTACCAGCATTTATTGCCCTTCCTCTGATTGGCATGTTAGGGCCATTTCAGAGACAGTTAATGGCACCCCATTGCTGTAGATCTGGAGTCACATACAGGCCAGATCAGGTTTCCTTTCCAAAAAGACATTTTTACGACAATCAAAAATGGTACCATGGTTGCGATTAAACTGTCTTTATTTAATTCCAGATTTTCAAGATTCTTTTGGTAGGATTCAAATCTGTGCCCCAGAGCATTAACTTGGGTCTATGGAATACTAGAGTAACAACAATACTACAATGCCACCATCTCCTCAATAATAATGCACTACCTTTAAGTAATCAGTAAAGTTACATCACACTGGATTCAGGGTGAGCTAGCCAACTGAGTACATAATTGGCTATTGGCAGGAAACAGAGGGTAATGGTGGAGAGTTACTTTTCAGACTGGAGGCCTGTGACCAGCGGTGTTCCACAGGGATAGGTTCTGGGTCCTCTTTTGTTTGTCATTTATAGAAATTATTCCAATGACAATATAGAAGAAATGGTTAGCAAGTTTGTGGACAACACCAAAATTGATGGTATTGTAGACAATGAACAAGGTTTTATAAGATTACAAAGGAATCTTGATCAAATGTGTAAATAGGTGAAAAATGGCAGATGGAGTATAATCTGGATGAATGCAAGGTATTGCATTTTGGTACAACAAGTAAGGGTAGGGTTATACAATTAATGGTAAGGCCTTGGAAAAGCACCACTGGTCAGGCAGCATCCAAGGAGCAGGAGAATCAACATTTCGGGCATAAGTCCTTCATCAGGAATTCCTGAAAAAGGGCTTATGCCCGAAACATCGATTCTCCTGCTCCTGGGATGCTGCCTAACCAGCTGTGCTTTTCCAGCACCACCCTCTTGACTCCGATCTCCAGCATCTGCTGTCCTCACTTTCTCCTTGGGTAGTATTGTAGAGCAGATGGACCTGGGGTACAGGTACATAATTCTTTGAAGTTTGCTTCACATATTGACAGGATGGTTACAAAAGCATGTGATATGCTTGCTTTATTGCTCAGATCTTTGAGTATAGGAGTTGGGAAGTCATGTTGAGGTTGTACAAGACATTGTGAGGCTTCTTCTGGAATATCGTGTTCGGTTCTAGTTGCCCAGTTACAGGAAGGATATTATCAAGCTGGAGAGGGATCAGAAGAGATTTACCAGGATGCTGCCAGGTAAGAAAGGTTTGACTTATAAAGAAACGCTGGACAGGCTGGGACTTTTTTCACTGGAGCGTGGGAGGTTGAGGGGCGATCTGACAGAAGGTTATAAAATAATGAGAGGTATAGATAGAGTTAATGGCAGTTGCCTTTTCCCTAGAATGAGGGATTTCAAGATTAGGGGACACACCTTAAGGTGAGAGGAGAGAGATTTTTAAAAAAATGAGAGGCAATTTCTTTTTACACAGAGGTTTGTTCGCTATGGAATGAACTTCCTGAGGTAGTGGTGGATGTGGGTATAATTAAAAGACATTTGGATAGATACATGAATAGTAACGGTTTGAAGGGATATGGGGCAGGAGCAAACAAGTGGGATTAGTTTGGTTTGAGATTATGTTCAGCATGGACTGGTTGGACCGAAGGTTTGTGTCCATGCTGTATGACTCTGTAACTCTAACTGTTTCGTACCAACCTTCACAATGTGCCACTCACCATCATTCATTAATTGCTTGGAGTGCCCTGTGAAGAGAAAAAAAGGACTAAGATTTGAAGCAAAATGTGCAAAAGGCTCCAAGTCACAGATATAGAACCACAATGGAACTTAAGTCGAACAAACATTATGTTGTAACTAACAGTATCAAAATACTTTATTCTGTTTTTGCAAAGAGTAAACATCGTAATTTTTTTTTAAGTACAAAGTAAATCATGTAGAAAACTTAACAGCAGTGGAATTTGTGCAATGATCTGTGGTCTGATTTGTGTCACGTTCTCAGTCAACCTGATTTTATGAAAAAGAAACGACATTTTTTCTAAAGGATGTAACTAGCACAACAGGTAAGGAAGAACACACAGATGTTGAACACTTGGATTTTCAGAAGACATTTGCCACACAAATTCATTATACAAGACTCAGGCTTGTGAGATTGGGGGTACTACTGAGGATTTAAAGTGTGAATTTAGGCTGTTGTCACAAGCAATAAACATAAGTAGATTTTTATTAAACACAAAATGGCTTTTCAATTTAAAATAACACAAGAAAATGGCTTCAAGTTATGATTGACATTGTGAATCTGCATTACTGCTTTGCTGAGTTAGCTGAATTAGAAGATAAAGCAGACAATGGAGTTTTCATAAAATGAATCATGAGACATTAACTGACCACTCGAACTAACCTTGAGCTGATTTGGAGATGCCAGTGTTGGACTGGGGTGTACAAAGTTAAAAATCACACAACACCAGGTTATAGTCCAACAGGTTTAATTGGAAGCACACTAGCTTTCGGAGCAACGCTCCTTCATCAGGTGATTGTGGAGGGCTTGAATGTAATACAGAATTTATAGCAAAAATTTGCAGTGTGATGTAACTGAAATTATACACTGAAAAACTGATTGTCTGTTCAGCCTTTCATCTGTTAGAATACAGTGATAGTTTCACTTCTTTCATGTGTAACTCACAAAACCTTTCTTTTTAAAGTTGCATTCTCGGGTTATCTGCTAACAATGGTGATAGCTAGACAATATGTTGACGGTGTTGGACCTGTTGGGCCGAAGGGCCTGTTTCCACACTGTAAGTAATCTAATCTACTTGTAGCCAGAACTGAAGAAGAATCAAACCGCTCTAATGTTGGTCTCCTCCTCACTACTTGAAGTACTTGGGACATGTCATCTCTCCACAAAGTTTCCATTGCACTATGTCAAGTCAAGTTCCTAGGCTTTATTATATCTGCTGATTCACGCTCTCTGGAACACAGCCGCGTCACTCCTATTATCAGCTTCCCAGCCCCAATCACCACGAACAAGTGCGCCAATGGCTGGGTATGGTCAACTTCTGCAGACAGTGGATTCCAAACGCGGCTCTCCTCATTAAGAAACTGACTCCATATTTCCCCTACAAAGGTACATTTACCCTCTCTTCAGATGCAAAGTAAGCCTTTGATGAACTAAAGCAAGCTTTGTCAGACGCTCCAGCTCTGGGAAGACCTCTTTATGACAGACCCTTTCAATTGTACTATACCATTTTGGACGACTGTGCCTCTTCAGTACTTACTCAACTTCATGGAGATAAGCATTGTCCAGTTGCCTATTTTTCTACTAAACTTGACCCTATTGCTTTAGGATATCCCCGCTGCACCCAAATTTTAACTGCTATTTATCCCAGTTTACAATCCGCAGAGAATCTTATACTACAACAGGACATTGTCATCTACAGTTCTCATTCAGTAGTTGCCCTCTTAGGGAATTTACAAACTCATTTGACTGCAGCCCACCGAAACCGTACTGAGATTTATCCTTTTAAGCATTGTACTACCATTAACCCTGCTGATTTCAATTTTGTATACTTTGTAATTAGGATGTCCAAGTTCGGCCAGATCTCTCTGACACGCCAATCTCAAATCCTGATATCAATAAGTTCACTGATGGTAGTTCCTTTATTAATCATACAGGAACTCATCTTTCAGGCTATGCTACAGTTGATGACTATGGCTCTATCCTGGAATCTGCTGCCCTCCACAGCCCTTTTTCAGCCCAGCAAGCTGAACCTTTTGCACTCATCCGTGCTTGTATTCTAGGGACAGGTCTCCGTCTAACATTTACAGAGTCCCGATATGTTTTTGGGGTTGTACATGATTTTAGACAACTCTGGAGAAAGAGGATTCTTGACATCATCTGGCACTCCCATCTCTCACCGCCAGCTTGTCTCAGATCTTTTGACTGCACTCCTACTCCCAAAACAGGTTTCTGTTATCAAATGTACTGCCCATGGAACTGGCCAATCCCCAGCTGATATTCATAACCGTGCTGCTGCTGCTGGCTGCAAAACAAGCCGCTTGCAACCATCTTATGATTGTGCCTAAAATGATGAGTCAGACTGAAAGCTCTGACAAGGGTGGTTCTACTTCGGATGAACTAATGCCAACCATTCAAGTTGTTGTTACCTTACAGAGGGACACCTCCGAATCTGAAAGGCAGTTCTGGTCCAAAATCGGCTGTTGTAATCCTGTTACTAAACTACGGACCACTCCAGGTGGACAGATTTGTGTGTCTGATGAACTTGCTTTCTGGGTAGTTGTTTGTATTTATAATGCTACACAGTGGTGCTCGCTCAATGTCTGATTTGCTTTTAAACACTTGGTGGCATCTGCGCCTCCAGCAGATGGCCCAACAAGTAAGTGATGGATGCTTCACCTGCCAAGAACACTTTCCTTGCCCTATGGGACAGACACTCCTCCCCGGGGGACTTTTTCAAACTCTTCAACTTGATTTCATTGAATTAGAAAAGTGTCAAAACTTTAAGTATGTTTTAGTTATTGTTGGTGTTTTTTCTAAATGGGTTGAAGTTTACCCTACTTCCAAAGCTACTGCCAAAACTGTACCCCACTTAAGGAGATTATTCCCTGCTTTGGTATTCCCTTTTGTCTGTCTTTTGACAATGGTCCTCATTTTATTGGTAACATAAATGAGGAAATGTGCTCTTAATTCAGCATCCGCCACCAACTCCATTGTGCTTGTCGCCTGCAGGCTGCAGGTCTTGGGGAGCGTTGTAACCAGACTCTGAAAACTAAACTTGCAAAATTAACTTCTGAGACAGGCCTTTCCTGGGTTAAACTATTACCACTGGTTCTGTTTCACCTACGCTGCACTCCTGCTGGGAGAACTCGCTTATCCCCTGCTGAAATAGTTTATGGCACACCTTGGAATGACGCCATTGCTCCTGTCCACTTTCACCATATGGCAGACGCCATGTCCTCTCCTTAATTAAAATTTTGCGTGGGCTCAATTCTCAAGTATGTGCTGCTCACGTGAAGCTCCCTTCCCTTGAAGGAGTTCACAATATTGAGCCAGGCTCCTTTTTGTCCTTATCAAGAATTGGACACGCCGTGGCCTCCAAACTCTATGGGAATGATCCTTTCAGGTCCTCCTCACCACCCCAACTGCTGTTAAAGTGGCTGGGTGTTCTGCTTGGGTTCACATCCATCATTGAAAAAAGGGGGGAGGATGATGGAGATGAAGATGATGATGGAGATAACGAGAATTAACGGGAGCTGAGAAAGGAGTCAGAACCAGGCTATTAGGATAAAGCTGTATTTTCGAATCATAATTTTCCTTTTGTTTTAGATATCCTAACCCTTGCTACAGAAATGACTATCAGGATCAGAATTACTTTCATCCTGATATATGGACTTGCCTTGGCCAGCATACGTACGCAAGAAGGGACCATCTATCTGTGTGATCCTGAGCAACAGGAGACTGTATACCACCTATGCCAGGATGATCTTGTATGCCAAAAGACTGATCCCTTCGATGTATGGAACATTACCCAAGATGATTGTCATAATGGTCAACTACATCTACAAGATCAAACAATCCACTTACAGAACAAGCCCTAATGGTCTTTACATTGTCAAGGTGTTGTGTGCCAGTTTGATTTCAAATTCAAATAGACCACATCGTAAAAGCAAAAAAGGGGGAACATTATCTTTACTAACAATTTGTTTCTTGAAAGTCACAGAATATTTGGAGAGGATGAAGTGATTTGTTACCCCCTTACTTTAGCAAAAGACTCCCTGACCCCTTTTATCCTCCCAAATCCTAACATGGAGATGTGGAATGATTCTAAAGCATTTACGGGATGTAATCTTTTTTTAATTATTATCTATCCCCATTCGCTACTTGTTTATGGACTTCCTTCAATAAATCCGAGATAACCTATCCAAATTGCTACAATGGTAAGGGATGGGAGTGCACTTATGTAAAGGTGCCTAAAACTATTCCCTGTGCTATGATCAAATGTACCAGTCATCGCTGCTTCCCTGAAGGACCTCACATCTCATCAGTATGCCTTAGGGAGGAATGTGTCTCTATTACCACTGGCATCCAAACCATTTGTGGGGTGGGTATTAACACGCACCTTCATTATGAAACCCCTAATGGCACTAATGTCTTCCCAATTATGGGATGGGTGGAACTATTCTGGGATAATAGCCATGTCTCTTATCGAGAGACCCACCTCATTCGACTGAACAATTTTCACCCTCTATGTCCAGGATCAAACGATGTAATCATGGACTATCCAGATACTCCAGGAAGTCACAAAGATAGGCCCGCTTCTTATTGGGGAGGTCCCTCCATCATCTGTACAGAACCTGGTTGTTATTTTTTAGTCATAATAAAGCATCTAACCATCTTGTCTTGAATAAAGCAAGTACTCCTTGTGCTGTAGCTGTAGAACACTTTTTCCAACTACTGTTCCCTGTCCAATTACCTGGCAACGAGATTGGAATTCCCCTGTTAAACGTTCAGTCTCCCCTGAGTTTTGCGCAGAATGGAAGAATCCAAAGGCTCTATAAAACAGTAAAACTTACTCTTTAACATTTGCAGCTCTTAGTGTTTTTTGGCTGTAGGAGGATCCTCAGGAGTTATTAGTCATCAAAACTGCAATTATCTCATTTGTAGTCTCACTCTCTTGGGTAATGAGACAACTGCTGCCCTGTCAGAAATTAGGGACATGCTTTCAGAATTGCACCTATTTACCCAACAAAACCGATTTACCCTCGATTACATTCTTGCAAAGATGGAGTTTGCACCATAGTCAAAGGTAAGTGCATCATGGGGGTCAATGACCTAATCGAAAACATTACTGGGCACAGAGGTAACATCCATACCTTTGTCAATCAAATGAATTAAGGTGCAGGATGGGGAGTTTGGGGATTTAGTTCATATACAATTGGTTAATCAATATGGCTATATATGCTGATATTACTTTAGTTGGTCTTTTTGTTGGTATTGCTATTGTTAAATATATTATTGCTAAGATAGTAGCTTCCACTAAAAATATTGATTTCACCCAGAAAATGCTTCTTCTTCTCTTAGATGAAGATGAGGAAGCACCATTACCTGGCCCTGGTCCCTATCCATGCCTTCACATTTATGGTGTGGTCATAGAATGACCAAAGAGGGGAGATGAGGATTTAAAATTTGAATTTAGGCTGTTGTCAGAAGCCACTAATATATGTAGGTTTTTATTAATCACAAAATGGCATTTCAATTTCAAATAACAAACAAAATGGCTTCAAGTTATGATTGACATTGTGAATCGGCATTACTGCTTTGCTGAGTTAGCTGAATTAGAAGATAAAGCAGACAATGGAGGTTTCATAAAACGAATCATGAGACATTAATTGACCACTCGAAATAATCTTGAACTGGTAGCATGAGATGATCTATATAAGACAAGAATCATTTCCTAGGAAATATTATTGGATTAACCTGTTGTCAATCATGTCAGCTTATTACATTTGATTGGTCTTTTCTTGTAATTAAGGCTGTGGTGTCTCTTAAAAAAAACCTATAAATGATGCTTAATTTTCAAAGGTAATTACACAATTTCGTCACGGAACACAGAAGCTTTAACCTCTGTGTTGCTGGACAAAACTGCATTAGACTGCCTTATTTTGTTAAGCAGATAATCTTGCTTTATATAGACGGCATTCCGTTGATTCTTTTGACCAATCTTGAAACAGAGGTCCCACCTGGGATCTACATCTTCACTACATTAGCATGAATTTAAGGTAGAAAAGAAAATGTAGATGAAGAACTGACAGGAGATTAAAATCATTAGAGGCCTGGAAAAAGCAGCTAGAAAGAAATAATTCCCATTGGAAAGACTCAAGAAATGGAGAATACAATTCCAGGTAATAAACAAAATAACTTACACGAGCGAAATTAAGTTTAAAATAAAACTTGTCATGTAGCAAGTGGTTAGGTTCTTGCTCATTAAAGAAAGAAACAGATTGGTCATGTGATTGCTAGAAAGAATGTAATGGAACATAGCCTTAGTGGTTAGCACTGCTGCCTCACCATTGCAGGGACCTGGGTTTGATTCCAGCCTCAAGCAATTGTCTGTGTAGAGTTTGCACATTCTCTCTATGTCTGTGTGGGTTTCCTCTGGGGACTGTGGTTTCCTCCCATTGTCCAAAGATGTGCAGGGTATGTGGATTGGCCATGCTATATTGCCCCATGGAGTCCAGGGGTGTACAGGCTGGGTGGATTAGCCATGGGAAATGCAGGATTACAGGGAGAGGATGGGGGTGAGTCTGGATGGGATGCTCTTCAGAGGGTCAGTAGACTGCTTCCACACTATAGGGATTCTATGATGTATTATGATCACCAGTCATGTGACTACAATTAGCATAGGATACATGATTTTTATTCCACCACCTCCCCCAATCAGTGAGTAAATGAGTAAAGACATGATTATTTGTAACACAAGATGATCAGACATGTCTTTATGTGCATTGCAAAACTCTGTAGACACATTACGATTATTGGTTCAGTACCTTCAGTCAAATCTGGGGAACATCCCCCAGGGTGTAAACTCGCAGACAGTGAGGTACATGACCTTACGAGAACAGAAGGAATATTCCAGCGCTTCCAAAACCTTTTAAAACAAAAAGAATATTTTGCAATGTTGAACAAAAACTGAAGTTCTAGCCCTTCTCTCCTCAAAAGATGCTCTTTAAAATATCTCGAGATATTCATTTCAGTATTTTGCAGATTTCAACGAGGTTACCTCTCACTCTTCAAAACTCTAGAGAATAGAGATCCAGCTTTCCCATCTCTCCTCATAGGGCAGGTCCAGTTGCAAGTCTTTCAATGGCAATAACATTTCAATGACTTATTGACAAGGACAGCTAGGCAATATAGCAGCAATGCACTCCAATGCTTGGAATCGGCATGCTGATCATGACTTCTACTTCTTGAAAGTTGCTGCCTTACATGGATCTCACTATCTGTGCAGGCTTCTAAGAAAATTAGGAGGAATACTGCACCTGGATCCTTTTATAATTTCTACATATTCCAAACTCTTATCATTTAAGAAACACTCTGCACATCTGTTTGACCTACTGAAATAACCTCACTTTCTTCCACATTATATTCTATCTGGCATGCTCTTGCCCATTCACTAACCCTGTACAAATCTTCCCAAAGTTACATTACATCTTCCTCACAGCACACATTCCCACTTAGCTGAATTTGGAAATATTATATTTGCTCCAAATCATTGGTATGAACAGCTGGGGCGCCAAGTGCTGATCCTTGCAGTACCCCACACATCACAGCCTGCCAATATGACAATGACCCATTTATTCCTCCAGTTTGTTAGCCAATCATTAACTTGTACCAGTACATTACCTTTCTTCCTGTATGCTTTAAACTTTCTAATCCGCCTCTGTGGGAGACTTCATCAAAAGTGTTCGCAAAATCCAAGTAGACTATGTCCATCGACCAGAAATTGTTAGTATCATCAAATAAACTCCAACAAGTTAGTCAAACATGACTTCCCATTCACAAATCCATGCTGAATCTATCTAATCAGATCACTATCATCCAAGTGTCTATTGATTTCACCCATTATAAGATTGACCATTTTCCCTATAACTGATATACAGCTGACAGATCTGTAATTCTCAGTTTTCTCTCTAGTTCCTTTCACAATTACTGGGGTTAAATTTACTTTCCATTCCACAAGAATCATTCCAGAATCTATAGAATTATTAAAGATATTAATTAATACATCAATCATCTCTGTAGATACCTTCTCTCTAACGCTATGGGATGTGAACAATCAGGTCTAGGAATTTATTGATATTCAGCCTAATTAATTCATTTATTAATATTCAGCCCTCCAATACATTATTTTTATTAATTTTGTTCAACACCTATTCTCCCTAATCACTTGAATCTCTATACTGGGAGATTTCTTGTACCTGCCTCAGTGAAAAAAATGACACAAAGTAATCATTCAGTTTCTCTGCCATTTCTCTATTCTGCATCATGAATTCTGCTGGCTCAGCCTGATAACGAACCCACATTTCTTTTGGCTGAACATTTTCTTTTTACATATCTATAATGGTTTAAGAGCCAGTTTATAGTGTTTTTTTTGTACAAATGCATTCATGTTCTAGAGTCCCTTTCCTATTCAGTTTCTTGTTCTCCTTTGCTGCATTCTATATTCTTCACGGGTCTTTGCTTTCAATCCTCAGCTTCCTTTGTTAGCCATGGTTAGCCATTTAAGCTGTCTGAATACAATTTTGCCTGTGGACAAGGAGAAATGGGTGGTACCAGCCAGTGGACCAGGGGAGGGGGGTGGAGATTGGATGGCTGCTTCTGGGTGGCCAGAGGGTATAACACTGTGGATTGGGAGATGCTAGTCTGTGAACTGAGGCTGGGGGAATTCAGGGTTGATAGCTAGTGGACCAGCAAAGGTAGATGCAAGTATCAGTGGTCTAAGAGAGGGAATGTGGTTGGCATACAATGGAGGTGGCAAACTGTAGATTGGTAAGGGGTTTAAAGGGTTTTGGGGGTGACAGTGAATAGGTTAGTGGGGCGGGGTGGGGGGGTGGGGGAAACAGCCTGTGGATTGGTGAAGGTGTGGATGGCAACTTGTGGATTGATGAGGGAATGCTGGGGTGAGGGGCAGCACTGACAGGCTGCAGGTTGGCGACAGGCAGCACTGACGGGCTGCAGGGTGGCGACAGGCAGCACTGACGGGCTGCAGGGTGGCGACAGGCAGCACTGACGGGCTGCAGGGTGGCGACAGGCAGCACTGACGGGCTGCAGGGTGGCGACAGGGCAGCACTGACGGGCTGCAGGGTGGCGACAGGGCAGCACTGACGGGCTGCAGGGTGGAACAGGGGGCAGGACTGACGGGCTGCAGGGTGGCGACAGGGCAGAACTGACGGGCCGCAGGGTGGCGACAGGCTGCACTGACAGGCCGCAGGGTGGCGACAGGCTGCACTGACAGGCCGCAGGGTGGCGACAGGGCAGCACTGACAGGCCGCAGGGTGGTGACAGACAACACTGATAGGCTGTAGGGTGGCAAGGGGGCAGCACTGACAGGCTGCAGGGTGGCGACAGGCAGCACTGACAGGCTGTAGGTTGGCAAGGGGCAGCACTGACAGGCTGTAGGGTGGTGACAGACAACACTGACAGGCTGCAGGGTGGCAAGGGGGCAGCACTGACAGGTTGCAGGGTGGCGACAGGCTGCACTGACGGGCCGCAGGGTGGCGACAGGCTGCACTGACGGGCCGCAGGGTGGCGACAGGCTGCACTGACGGGCCGCAGGGTGGCGACAGGCTGCACTGACGGGCCGCAGGGTGGCGACAGGCTGCACTGACGGGCCGCAGGGTGGCAAGGGGGCAGCACTGACAGGCTGCAGGGTGGCGACAGGCAGCACTGACAGGCTGTAGGTTGGCAACAGGGCAGCACTGACAGGCTGTAGGGTGGTGACAGACAACACTGATAGGCTGTAGGGTGGCAAGGGGGCAGCACTGACAGGCTGTAGGTTGGCAAGGGGCAGCACTGACAGGCTGTAGGTTGGCAAGGGGCAGCACTGACAGGCTGTAGGGTGGTGACAGACAACACTGACAGGCTGTAGGGTGGAAAGGGAGCAGCACTGACAGGCTGTAGGTTGGTGACAGACAACACTGACAGGCTGCAGGGTGGTGGCAGGCTGCACTGACAGGCTGCAGGGTGGTGGCAGGCTGCACTGACAGGCTGCAGGGTGGTGGCAGGCTGCACTGACAGGCTGCAGGGTGGTGACAGGCTGCACTGACAGGCTGCAGGGTGGTGACAGGCTGCACTGACAGGCTGCAGGGTGGTGACAGGCTGCACTGACAGGCTGCACTGACAGGCTGCAGGGTGGTGACAGGCTGCACTGACAGGCTGCAGGGTGGTGACAGGCTGCACTGACAGGCTGCAGGGTGGAGACAGGCTGCACTGACAGGCTGCAGGGTGGAGACAGGCTGCACTGACAGGCTGCAGGGTGGAGACAGGCTGCACTGACAGGCTGCAGGGTGGAGACAGGCTGCACTGACAGGCTGCAGGGTGGAGACAGGCTGCACTGACAGGCTGCAGGGTGGAGACAGGCTGCACTGACAGGCTGCAGGGTGGAGACAGGCTGCACTGACAGGCTGCAGGGTGGAGACAGGCTGCACTGACAGGCTGCAGGGTGGAGACAGGCTGCACTGACAGGCTGCAGGGTGGAGACAGGCTGCACTGACAGGCTGCAGGGTGGAGACAGGCTGCACTGACAGGCTGCAGGGTGGAGACAGGCTGCACTGACAGGCTGCAGGGTGGAGACAGGCTGCACTGACAGGCTGCAGGGTGGAGACAGGCTGCACTGACAGGCTGCAGGGTGGAGGGTGGAGACAGGCTGCACTGACAGGCTGCAGGGTGGAGGGTGGAGACAGGCTGCACTGACAGGCTGCAGGGTGGAGGGTGGAGACAGGCTGCACTGACAGGCTGCAGGGTGGAAAGGGGGCAGCACTGACAAGCTGTCAGGTGGTGACAGGCTGCAGGGTGGTTAAAAGCAGGCTGAAAGCCCTATAAGTTGGTGAGCAGAGGGAATGGCAGCAGCCTTTAGATTGTTGGATAGCAATGTCAGTGGGTGATTCAGTTCAGTCCCCTGCAAATGGGAGCCCAATGTGAATGGAACTGATTTGCCTCGGGACACGTGACAGTGAAAAGCTTTGTCTCGCGAGCAATACAGGCAGAGCTGGAGACAACTGCGCATGCTCCATCCCGGGCACGGGCCCGGGCTCGCTGCTGGGATGAAATCCGAGCCCTTTCTCTGCCTGCCGCGGCTGAAGTGGTCCCTCCCATTCCCATTCCCATTCCCATTCCCATAGCCTAAGTTCGAGCTGTCAACTCTTAACTCCTCGATCCACCGGAAGAAGAAGCAGTAACCCAGCCACTCACTAACCTGTAGCCCAGGTACATGATGCTCATTCCCTCGCTTCTCTCCACCTCTCGCCGTGACAACTTGGGCGTCGGCGGCGCTGCCCCGCCCACCGCGAACGTCAGCACGCCGCCTCGCCCGTCGACGGACCGACGTCAGCATGTGGCTCCCACCACCGGCCTGACAGCACCGTTTCGCCCCGCCCACCAAGACAACGTCAGCGCGCCGACCAGATGGACGTCATCACGCAGACTACCTCGTGCTGCTGCATCCAGAACTTGTCCATCACACTGGTCACGTGGGGGACAGGTCTGGGTCCATGACTGAAATTCATTGGGAGAGTGTGTAGGTTGGGGAAAGTGCTTTTTTTTTGGCAATACTCCATATATATACTCCTTTAACCTGATTAACAAATTACGAGGTAGCAGTAAAACGAAGTAGCAACAAGTAGTCGGGACTCAACTGCTACACATTTTCCTCCAGTTTGAGGTGTGTGGTCATGCTAATGCAGATCCTTTTATTCCATAGGCTTCAACATTGGCAAGATGTCTAACATCTCAAAAATGATTTGGTGTTACTTCTTCTAGATCCGTAGAATTCGGTCTTGGTCAATTTGTTTCTGAAAGCCTATTTTCTTCATAATTTCCCAATTGTTTGTGACTCCACAATTTTCATCGGCAGCAATTTCCAGAATTTTGCAATTAATTTTGTTTTAGGCCCATTCCTTACTGTTCTATATTTACACCTGACTAATGCACTTAACCACCACATCCCTGATAGCAGGTTTTGAGAAGCTTTGTAGCTCAGGTTGAGATTCTGGATGTAAGTTTGCTCGCTGAGCTGGAAGGTTTGCTTTCAGACGTTTCGTCACCCTACTAGGTAACGTCATCAGTGAGCTTCCAGAATTTTGAAAAAATGCCTTGCTCCTGTCATTATTTTTTCCCTTGGCCGCCTTATTTGAATCCATTACAATGTTGTACATCTCTATCATTTTTTCCCCTCAATCTTTGCTCCAACATGAACAACCCCAGCTTTTCTAATCCAACACTGTAACTAAAATCCCACTTTCCTGGAAACATTTTGGTAAATTCTCTCTGCACCCTCTTAAGTATCTTTGTATCTCTCCTAAAATGTGGTGACCAGAACTGAACACAAAACTCCATTTGGGATTGAACTAGAGCTTAATCATTTCTAACTGCTCACCCACTACTGTGGTTAAATTAACCCGTCTGTAATTGCTGGATTTAGCCGTACAACTTTGCAGGAACTTATCTCAAGCAAAGATGAACCATCTTATCTTGCTGTCAGAGCTGCTCCTTTTTTGAGGTATTTTAGGTGTTGGAGCTGACTTCCTTGAATTCCAGGAGCAATAATTACTATTTTATGAGCTGTTGCATTGCCCTTCCTGACGCAGCTGTGAATCTGCACAGCTACTGCCTTTGCTGTTTGAGTATCTCTGGGGGTCAGAGAAATGAACAAAAAGCAAAATTCACAACTGACCTTGGAGGAACGTGTGTGGGAGAGCTCACAGCATTGGAGTAGCTGAGTGCATAGTTTTTAAGTATAGCCTTGCTTTTGTTTTTGTTTGGAAATCTACGATAGCGAGTACAATGGATTCTTTTTTGATTATATGTTTTATTGAGATCTGACTTTTGATTAAATTTTAAAAATATAAAACAGGTACGAAGTTAACCTGGAGCAGTGTTTTCTTTTAGCGCAGTAAAACTGTGTTATTTTCAGGGTCTGTTGATTATTAAGGTGCAAAGAAGGCCTTTGGTGGAGTGATGCCCTCTTCCTGTCGGATGTGGGGGATTAGGGAGAGTTTCCATTTATTGATGATGATGTCTGCAGTAAGTGTGTTTGATTGCGAATCCTATCGGATTGCATGGATTAGTTGGTGCGGCAGTTAGAGGCAGTGAGGAATTTTCAATAGTTAGAAGGTGTGATGGATGGCAGTCATAGGAAGGGAGAAAAAAATCGCAGGTATAGTCAGGTAGATGGGTTATCTCCAGAAAAGGTAGACAAATACTGCAGGAGTCTCCTGTGGCTATCCCATCACTAACAAGTATGCTGTTTTGGAAAATGTAGGGGGTGATGTAATATAGCATGAACAGCGAAGTTTCTGGTACTGAAACTGGCTCTAATTGAACAAGGGATATGTCAGATTCCAAGCGATCGATTGTGATTAGGAGCTGTCTAGTCAGAGGCACAGACAGACATTTCTGTGGCCAACAGTGAGAAATCAGAATTGTGTGTTCCCTCCTGGCTCCACCAGGATCAAGGATATCTTGAAGAGAGTGCAGAATATTCTCAAAGCAGAGAGGGGCCAACAGGAAGTTGTTATACACATGGAATTAATGACATAGGACGGGAAAATTGAGATTCTGAAGGGGAAATATAGGACGTTACGCAGAATTTAAAAAGATCCTCAAGGGTAGTACTATCTGGATTACTCCCAGTGCTATGAGCCAGTTAGGGGAGGAATAGGAGGGTAGAGCAGGTGAATGCATGGCTGAGGAACTGGTACAAGGGAGAAGGGTTCACATTTTTGGATCTTCAGGGGTAGAAGTGACTTGTAGAAGAAGGATGGATTGCACCTGAATTGGAAGCAGGGAGATTTGCTAGAACTGCTCAGGAGGATTTAAACTTGAGAGATAATGAGTATCAGTCTGAGACTGATACAGTTGGAAAAAGCTACATTGAACCTAGAAAAGTACAGCACAGTATGGGCCCTTTGGCCCACGATGTTGTACTGTGGATTAAAATAAAATAACTTAACCTATGCACCCCTCAATTCATTGCTATCCATATGCATGCCCCGCAGTCATTTAAATGTCCCTAATGACACTGCTTCCACCACCACCGCTGGCAACACATTCCATGCATTCACAACTCTCTGCGTAAAGAACCTTCCTCTAACTTCCCCTCTATACCTTTCTCCAAATATCTTCAAACTATGACTCCTCATACAAGTCAATCCTGCCCTGGGGAAAAGTCTCTGGCTATTGACTCTATCCATGCTTCTCATTATTTTGTATACCTCGATCAGGTCAACTCTCTTCCTCCTTCTCTCTAGAGAGAAAAGTCCGATTTTAGTCCACCTTTTTTCATAAGGCAAGCCCTCCAGTCCAGGCAGTATCCTGGTAAACTTTCTTTGCACTCTCTCCAAAGCCTCTGTATCTTTCCTATGGTAGGGTGACCAGAATTGGACACAATATTCCAAATGTGGTCTCACCAGGGACTTGTAGAGCTGCAGCAAAACTTTGTGGCTCTTAAACTCGATCCCCCTGTTAATGAAAGCCAAAACACCGTATGCTTTCTTCACAATCCTATCCACTTGGGTGGCAACTATGTACTTGAACACCAAGATCCCTCTGTTCCTCCATGCTGCCAAGAATCCTGTCTTTAATCCTATATTCAGCAATCAAGTTCGACCTTCCAAAATGCATCACTTTGCATTTATCCAGGTTGACCTCCAGCTGCCATTTCTCAGCCCAGCTCTGCATCCTGTCAATGTCCTGTCAATGTCGCGCTGCAGCCTGCAATAGCCCTCGATATATCAACGACACCTCCAACCTTTGTGCCATCTGCAAACTTTCTAACCCACCACTCGACCTCCTCATCCACATCATTTATAAAAACTACAAAGAGCAGAGGCTTGAGAACAGAGCCCTGTGGGACACCACTCAACACTGACCTCCAGGCAGAATACTTTCCCTCTGCAACCACCCTCTGACTTCTGTCAGCCAACCAATTCTGAATCCAGATAGCCAAATCTCCCTGTATCCCATACCTCCTGACTTTATGAAAGAGCCTACCATGGGGAACATTATCAAATGCCTTGCTGAAGTCCACATGCACCTCATCCACTGCTCGACCTTCGTCAACCTGTCTTGTCACCTCCTCAAAGAACTCAATAAGATTTGTGAGGCATATCCTGGCCCTCACAAAGCCATGCTGTGACTGCCTTAAATCATGCTATGCTTTTCTGAAGGGTCTGTTTCCGTGCTATATATCAAAACAAAAGTCATAAATCCTATCCCTCAGAATTCTTTCCAAAACTTTACTATACCTCACTTTCTCCTCCTATATCATTGGTGCAAATATGTACCACGATTTCTGGTGGTCACCCTTCCCCTTCAGAATCCTGTAAACCCGATCAGCGACATCCCAGGCCCTGGCACTGGGAGGCAACATACCTTCCGGGAGTTCCATTCCTGACCACAAAATCTCTGTCTGCCCATCTAACTATTGAGTCACCTACCAATAGCACTTTTCTAGTCTACCCCCTTCCCTTCTGAGGCACATTGCCAGGCTCAGTGTCAGAGACCTCACCCACTTAAAAACCTCCTGGAAGCCCTTGTTTCTCTCTGCCCTCTCTCCTCGCTGCTCTGCTCTTTTCACTCACCTTCCCAGCAGTCCTCCGCTCCTCCCTCGCACCTCTCAACAAATTGAACGAGTCAAACAGTCAGGACAGGCAGGAACAAAGCAGAGGTTCGACTGATAAATTAAACTACATTTATTTCAATGCAAGAGGCCGAACAGGGAAGGCAATTGAACTCCGGCATGGTTAGGAACATGGGACTGTGATATAGCAATTATAGAGATGTGGCTCAGGGATGGACAGGACTGGCAGTTTAATTTTTCAGGATACAAATGCTATATGGGGGGGCAAGAGATGAGGGGGAAGTGGCATTTTTGATAAGGGATATCATTACGGCTATACTTAGGGAGGATATTCCTAAGAACATATCCAGGGAAGTTACTTGGGTGGAATTGAGAAATAAGAAAGGGATGGTCACCTCATTGGGATTGTACTATAGACCCTCTGATTTCGCTGCACTTTGGATGTTGCCTGAACTGCTGTGCTCTTCCAGCACCGCTGACCCAGAATCTGGTTTCCAGCATCTGCAGTCATTGTTTTTACCCCATAGACCCTCTTCACCCTAGTCCCAGGGAAATTGAGAAACAAATTTGTAAGGAGATCTCAGTTACCTGTAAGAATAATAGGATAGTTATGGTAGGGGATTTTAACTTTCCAAACATCGACTGGGACTGCCATAGTGTTAAGGGTTTAAATGGAGAGGAATTTTAGTGCGTACAAAAAAAAATTCTGATTCAGTATCTGATTCAGTTTTCTGATTCACTATCTACCAGAGGATGTACAAAACCTGACCTCTTGGGAAATAAGGTGTGACTGAGGTGTCAGTGGGGAAGCACTTTGGAGCCAGCGACCATAAATCTATTAGTTTTAAAACAATGATGGAAAAAGATACTGGATCAAAAAGTTTAAAATTCTAAATTGGGAAGAAGGCAAATTTCAACAGTATCAAGCAAGATCTTTCAAAAGTTGCTGGGGATGAATGTTTGCAGGTAAAGGATGATCTGAAATTGGGAAGCCTTCAAATGAGATAACGAGAGTCCAGAGATAGTATGTTCTTGTTAGGATGAAAGGAAAGGCTGGTAGGTGTAAGGACACTGGATCACGAGAGAAATTGAGGTTTTGGTCAAGAAAAAGAAGGAAGCATATGTCCGGTGTAGACAGCAGACATTCAGTGAATCCTTAGAGTATAAAGACAGTAGGAATATCCTTGAGAGGGAAATCAGGAGGGCAAGAAGGGGACATGAGATAGCTTTGACAAATGAGGTTAAGGAGAATCCAAAGGGATTTTATAAATACAGTAATGAGTAAAGGGCAAGTTGTTGGAGGGAATCCTGAGGGACAGAATTTATATGTGTTTGGAAAGGCAAGGACTGATTAAGGATAGTCAATATGGCTTTTAGCATGAGAAATCATACATCACTAACAATTGAGTTTTTTCAAATAGTAACAAAGAGGATTGATGAGGACAGGGCAGTGTATATGAAATGTATGGACTTCGATAAATCGTTTGATAAGGTTCCCCATGGGAGACTGGTTAGCAAGGTTAGATCATATAGAATACAGGGAGAACTAGCCATTTGGATACAGAACTAGCTCGAAGGTAGATGACAGTGTGGTGGTGGAGGGTTGTTTTTTCTGACTGGAGAACTGTGACCAGTGGTGTGCCACGAGGATCGGAGCTGGGTCTACTGCTTTTCATCATTTATGTAAATGATTTGGACATGAGCATAGGAGGTATAGCTAGAATGTTTGCAAACAACGCCAAAATTGGAGAGGTAGCAAACAGTGAAGAAGGTTACCTCAAGAGCACAACAGGATCTTGATCAGATGGGTTAATGGGCTGAGGAGTGGCAGATGGAGTTTAGCTTAGATAAATGTCAGCTGCTGCATTTTGGAAAGGCAAATCAAAGCAAGACTTATACAATTAATGGTCAGGTCCTGAACATTACTGTCTCTGCTAAGAACCCTGATATCGGAGATTCCATCGGTGTTCCGTTGGTCTGTCTGTAGGTTTTGTTGTTGAAGGTGAAGTTGGTGATAAGGCATAGGTCCACTAGCTTGACGATATTGTCCTTGCTGATGAAGTTGGTCATGTTTGGTGTATGTGCCTTTGGGTCTTCTAATCGTGTAGTCAGTGTTTCCTTGGCCAGATTGATGTGAACAGGGCTGTTACGTCAGAGGAGACCATTATTTCATCCTCTTCTATCTTAGTGTCTTTGATGGTCTTCAGGAATTCTTGGGTGGAGGGAGGGGACTAACGTGAGTTTTCTAAGTGTTTTAGTCTTTGGTGTAGCTCATTCAGTTTCACTTTCAACAACAAAACCACAGACAAACCAACGGAACACCCATGGGATCTCCGATATCAGGTTTCTTAGCAGAGGCAGTAATGCAGAGAATCAAACAAACAGCTCTGCCAACCATCCAATCCAAACTTTGGGTCCGTTACGTGGATGACACCTTTGTCATCACTCACCAAAACAAATTAGAGGAAACCTTCAAGACCATCAATAATAGCCTTACTGGCATAAAATTCATTAAAGAACTGCATTTTGGGAAAGCAAATCTTAGCAGGACTTATACACTTAATGGTAAGGTCCTAGGGAGTGTTGCTGAACAAAGAGACCTTGGAGTACAGATTCATAGCTCCTTGAAAGTGGAGTTGCAGGTAGATAGGATAGTGAAGAAGGTGTTTGGTAAGCTTTCCTTTATTGGTCAGAGTATTGAGTACAGGAATTGGAAAGTCATGTTGTGGCTGTACAGGAAGTTGGTTAGGCCAATGTTGGAATATTGCGTGCAATTCTAGTCTCCTTCCTATTGGAAAGATGTTGTGAAACTTGAAAGGGTTCAGAAAAGATTTACGAGGATGTTGCCAGGTTGGAGGATTTGAGCTATAGGGAGAGGCTGAACAGGCTGGGGCTGTTTTCCCTGCAGCGTCGGAGGCTGAGGGGTGACCTTATAGAGGTTTACAAAATTATGAAGGGCATGGATAGGATGAATAGGCAAAGTCTTTTCCCTGGGGTTGGGGAGTCCAGAACTAGAGGGCATAGGTTTAGGGTGAGAGGGGAAAGATATAAAAGAGACGTAAGGGGCAACTTTTTCACGCAGAGGGTGGTACGTGTTTGGAATGAGCTGCCAGAGGATGTGGTGGAGGCTGGTACAATTGCAACATTTAAGAGGCATTTGGATGGGTATATGATTCGGAAGGGTTTGGAGGGATATGGGCTGGGTGCTGGCAGGTGGGACTAGATTGGGTTGGGATATCTGGTCAGCATGGACGGGTTGGACCGAAGGGTCTGTTTCCATGCTATACGTCTCTAGGACTCTTACTCGAGGGCATAGGTTTAGGGTGAGAGGGGCAAGACTTAAAAGGGACCTAAGGAGCAACCTTCTCATGCAGAAGGTGGTGTGTGTATGGAATGAGCTGCCAGAGGAATTGGGGGAGGCTGGTACAATCACAACATTTAAGAGGCGTCTGGATGGGTATATGAATAGGAAAGGTTTAGACGGATATGGGCCGGATGCTGGTAAATGGTTTTAGATTAGTTTAGGACATCTAGTCAGCATGGACGAGTTGGACTGAAGGGTCTGTTTCTGTCCTGTACATTTCGATGACTATAAGAGAATAATTTGTTCTATTTCACTTCTACCTGTCAATGTTTGCTTCCACTTTATCTGGAACAATCTATTTGCCACTAAAATTGGTCCTTTCTCAATTGTATATTCCGAATCATAACTTTCAATTACCCCTAGTCCTTTCTTTTGGCTAATCTAAACCATGTAATAGCACCACCATAGTTCCTTCAACATTCTCACATTGAGATTGATTCACTTGTTCCATCTTATTCCTCAGAATTAGATCCTGCATCCTTATTTGACTGAAAACATACATCAAGAAAATTTTCATGAACATACCAGAAACTCTTGCTCTAGACTAGCACTAAACCTTAGACTATTATTATGTAAGTTCATAATTAAAGTCCTCCATTATCACTGATCCATAGCTTTTGCACCTCCAATTTCCCTGAAAATTCACTCCTCTAAATCATTTTTACTAATTGATAACCCTGTTATCATACCTTTATTGTTTTTAAACTCATATTAAATAAATGTTGTCTTTGATTTTAATTGAATTAAAATTAGAATTATTTTCCTTCTTTATATAATTTTAGGTTAAACCCTTGATCTGTTAATTAAACACTGATTATTTAGCAAATTGATTTTTAATTTTTAGAGGCAGGAATGTGTGTCTGCAATTGTTTGTTTTGACTGGAGTTTGGATCAAGGGGGGATCTGATTGAGGTTCATAAGATCCTGAATGGTCTTTACGTTTACCGGGCTCGTGTGGCACAGTGATAGTGTCCTAGCTCTGGGCCGCAGGGCTTGAGTCACATCTATCCTGAAGATGTTTCAAAACATGTTTGAACAAGTTGATTAAATTAAATGTTTTCCATGGCTTTATGGATGTGCAGTTCTTTTTACAATAGTACCACAATGTGATTTATTTTTCACAGAAAGAAAGAAAGAGAAATCATGTTGTGCATTTTGTTTCTAACATGCAAAGCGATAAATAAAAGATCGTCATGTGAAAGATTGTCATTCCTATTTTTGGCTCATTAGCAGAAAAATCTCAGTTGGTAAATCAGTACCAAAACTGAAAGAGTTAATTCAAATAATTTCCTAATAAGGAATAGGCAATCGCAAAAATTTGAATATATGTTGGAAACTTATCCTTTTCTGACACATTTTCCCCATTGCTTCTGTGATATTATTCTTCTGAAACACAGTTAAATATAACATCACTGTAGTGACAGTTTTCATCTTTAAAATATTAATAACATTGCCTCCACTGCCTTCTGAGGCAGAGGATTCCAAAATCATATCACTTGCCGAGAGTAAAAATTCCCCTTATCTCTGTTTTAAAACAGTAACCCGAATTTAAAACAGTGTCACTAGTTCTCGGCTCACTTATAAGATGGAACAGGCTTTCCACATCCATCTTGTCAAGACCATTCAGGATCTTATAAGCTTCAATCAGATCATTCCTTATTCATCTAAAATCCTGTCAAAATGAGCCCAAAACTATCGTTCTGTCCCTAAGCACTATCTAAATAGAAGACCCTGTCATGGGGGTGTGACTGCTTCCAGGAATATTCTCCACATTATGGCACCTGCAGTTTGGCCTCCAACTTAATAATTCTCAGTTAAATTTCCTGCATCAGCAAGTACTTACTGCAGAAATGTTTGGTCTAGATCACACTGGCACCTAGATGTTCCCACATTCTGCAATTGTGGCACATCATCTGCCCTGCCATCTCTAACATGGATACAGTTAACTAATATTTCCTGCATAATTAGTTTATAATGAATGCAGACTGCACCTTAAAGTATGTTTTAGCACTGTCAATAATCTTTAAGATACTTACAAAAACTTCACTTTCTAATAATACCAGTTACTGATTTACCTGCTCCTTCAGAGGATGCAAGTGAGAAGTGACTGAGGGAGGTATCTAGGAGCAGTCAGCTCACTCACCGGAACTTAGAATGGGTCTGAAGGAGCTGGTGCTCACCAGAAGGAAGGGATTCCAACAGAGGGCAGTAGTGAGAAGTGATCGAGGAGGATTCCAGGAGAATTACAGGCTTTGGTGAGCGTCAGACTGCATTGTGGAGGGCAAGTATTGTTAGGGTATAGCAAGGTAAGGTCTTTTCTTTTAATCCAATGTTTACTAAAGGAATAGAAATAGTGGGTTGGTATACTCGTCCTGTGAGATGTGCGCAATTAGGGAGAAGTCAAATATCCCTGACAATGATGTTTACAGGAAGCATGTCCACCTGCAGCTCCTCTGAGACCACATGGGTTGGTTGGAGCAGTTGGACTTACTGGGGAACATACAGGAAGCGTAAAGAGGAACCTCGATTATCCGAATACCAATTATCCGAAAGTCGGATTATCCGTAGGGGATCTCGAGGTCCCAATAGTAACATTACATCAGAGACGTGTTTCCAACAGTGATCATGTCTTTTATTAACAGTGATTAAACAGGCTCCGTCTCCAAATGACTGACCTCCCGCCCTCTCTCTCTCTCCACACCTTCCCTGGAGTTCGACAGAGGAGTGTACCCTAAACCCCCCTTCCCCAGATAATCTTTCCAACATTGTCCTGTACAGGGCAAACGTGTAACCTATCAAAAGGTTGCAGTAAAAAGGTGTGTGTGCGTGTGTGTGTGTGTGCACGCGCTATTTGGAGATTCACCCCACAAAGGCAGCAGCAGCAGCTTTCTTGTTGGTGTACAGTCTGGCTGCCCCATAGAGGGGGTGTGGGCGGACGGGATGGCCGCACGGGAGGGCAATGTTGGACAGTGTTTTTTTTTAGATTAGATTACTTACAGTGTGGGAACAGGCCCTTCAGCCCAACAAGTCCACACCGACCCACCGAAGCGCAACCCACCCAGACCCATTTCCCTACATTTATCCCTGCCCCTAACACTATGGGCAATCTAGCATGGCCAATTCACCTAACCTGCACATTTTTGGGCTGTGGGAGGAAACCGGAGCACCCGGAGGGAACCCACGCAGACACGGGGAGAATGTGCAAACTCCACAGTCAGTCGCCTGAGGCGGGAATTGAACCCGAGTCTCTGGCGCTGTGAGGCAGCAGTGCTAACTACTGGGAGGGTGGGGGTGCGATGTTGGGGTCAGTGTTGGGTGTGGCGTGAAGCGGTGTTGGATGGGGTTGGGGTGGTGTTGGACGTGGTTGGGGACAAGGGGGTGGTGTTGGGCGGGCTGGGGGTCAGTGTTGAACGGGGTTGGGGCCTCGTGCACTGTGTGCTGCTGCAGTCTCCTGAATGGGGAGCAGACTTTTAAAACTCGGAGCCCCAGAGGAAAAGCATTTAATCTATTCACCAAATAATCGATTATCTGAACAAAATAGTGCTCGCCCATCTCATTCAGATAATCGAGGTTCCCCTATAGATAGGAATTTCAACACTTTGGTCATACCAAAGGTTCAGCAAGATAGATGGATGACCGCCAGGAGGGACAGGCAGATGGTGCAGGAGTCCCCTGTTGCTATTCCCTTCTCAAATAGGTATACCGTTTTGGATACTGTTGGGTGGGGATGGTCTCTCAGAGGAGAGCAATAGCAGCAAATCAGTGGCACAATGACTGGCTCTGTTTTACAACAGAAAGGGTCAAACTCTAGGCGAGTGGTACCGGTTGGGCCTCTCTGGTTGGGTACACAGCTATTTCTGTGGCTTCAAGCGAGACTCTAGAATGGCGTGTTGCTTCCCTGCTGCCAGGGTTAAGGCTGTCTCTGAGTGTGCATGGGATAACCTGAAGTGGGAGAATGAACAGCCAAAGGTAATGGCCATACTGGTACTAAAGACACAGAAAGAGAGATAATGTCCTGCAAAAGAATTTAGGGATTTCAGAAGAAAATTGAACAGCTGAATTTCTAGGGTTGTAATCTTGGGATTGCTCCCTGTGTGATGTGCTAGTGAGGCCAGACACTAGGAAAATAATTCAGTTGAATGCGTGAATAAAAAGCTAGTGTAGGAGGGAGGGCTTCAGATATCAAAATCATTGGGGTCTCTTCTAGGGCAGGATAAGCGTATATGAGAAGATGGGTTGCAACTAAACTGCAGGAGCACCAATATCCTGGCAGGGAGGTTTGCTGGTGCCACTCAGGAGAGTTTTAATCAGTGTGGCAGTGGAATGAGAATCAGAGCAGTAGGTCAACATTGAGGAAAAAGGAGGAATTAATCGATTAAGTCTAATAGGAAGAATAGGCAGTGTTAGGTTAATGAATATAGTGAGACTGAAGTGTATTTATTTTAATGCAAAGAATATAACAGGTATGGCAAATGAGCTCAAAGCGTGGATTAGTCCATGGAACAACAATGTTGTCACCATTACAGAAACGTTTTTGTTGAGAGAAGGGCAGGACTGGCAGCTCAATGCTTCAGGGTTTAGATATTTCAGGCATGATAGAGAGAGATATAAAAAAGGTGCAGCAGTTACATTACTGATGAAGGAGAATGTCACAGCTACACGAAGAGAGAACATCTTGGAGGGCTCATCTTTCAGGTTTCTTTTGAGTTTTGAGATTTTGAGGAAGTGTTGACGATGATTGATGAGGATAGGGATTTTGTTTACATGGAGTTTACTAAGACATTTGACAAGGTTCCTCACGATAAGCTAGTCCAGAAGGTTAAGTCACATGGGTTCCATGGTGCGTTGTTAAGTTGGATGCAAAATTGACTTGCTCACAGAAGGCAGAGAGGAGTTGTGGAGGGGTGTTTGCTGACTGGAGATCTGTGACCAGTGGTGTTCTGCAAGTATTGGAGCTGGGACCTCTGTTGTTTGTAATATGTATAAATGGTTTGTATGAAAATTTAGGTGATCTAATTAGAAAGTTTGCAGGTTACATCAAAATAGTGAGGAAGGTTGTCACTGGAAAGTTAGGCAAAGAAATGGCAGATAGAGTTTAATCCAGACAGTTGTGATAGGATGCATTGTGAGATGTCAAATGCAAGAGGAAAGTATACAGTTAATGGCAGGTGAATTCCTGTACATAGGGATCTTGGGGTCCCTGAAAGTCACATATAAGCCGATATGGTGGTTTAAAAAAAAGGCATTTGGCATCCATGCCTTCAGTCAAGGCATTGAGTATAAAACTTGGCAAGTGATGTTGCAGCTATACAAAACTTTAGTTAGGCCAGATTTGGAGTATTGTGTGCAGTTCTGGTCGCCACACTATAGGTTGAATGTGGAGGTTTTGGACAGGGTGCAAAAGAGGATGTTGCCTGCATTGGAGTGCTTTATCTATAAAGAGAGGTTGGACAAACTTAAATGATTTTAGCTCGAGCATTGGGTGACATGACAGAAGTAGGTAAAATAATGAGAAGTATGGATAGAGTGGATAGTCAGAATCGTTTTCCCAGGGTGGAAATGTCAAATACTAGGGGACATAGGTTTAAGTGACAGGGAAAGTTCAAAGGAGATGCGCAATTTTCTTTTATACAGTGTGGGAGGTACCTGGAAAGCACTGCCAGGGGAGATGTTAGAAGTAAATAAAATAGCACTGTTTAAATGGCATTTAGACAAACATGTGAACAAGAAGGGAATAGAGGGATATGGACGATGTGCAGGCAGGTGGGATTAGTTTAGAATGGCATCATGATTGGCACAGATATGGAGGGTCAAGGGGTCCATCCCTGTGCTGTACTGTTCTATGTTCTTCCAATAACAATTAATGATCTGATTCAAAAAACAAAGAACTGTGGATGCTGGGGAAATCTAAAAGAAGAATTGCTGGAGAACCCATTCGGCCACGTTAACAACACACTCAATCTGTGGTCATCAAGTCCTGGAGTGGAATCCAAGCCCAGAGTTTCTGGCTCAGAGGCAGGGACACAATCTGCTTCTCCATAACAGTTTCCCCAAAACATCTCCACCCTTCCCTCAAAACAGCCAAACAACCAATCAGCATAAATTCCTTGCACTGGCAACAAGTCCGTAGACACAAGAGCTCTGTTTATTCCCTGTGATTTCAGCAGAAGAGCTTTCACAGAAATTCACTCCATTTCTGCTTTGGTGGCTTTGTGGAAGGAATAGTTTGCATTGATCATGCTGTGTATAATTTTTTTAAAAAGTATTTATTTTCCTCCTTTTAATTTGGTTTTAAACTTAAAATAGGAGCGTAAAGGTGAAGTCAGTGTTCAAGGATACGCTGTGGTACACTATGTAAAAAATGAGGTCTGCAGATGCTGGAGATCACAGCTGAAAATGTGTTGCTGGTTAAAGCACAGCAGGTTAGGTAGCATCCAAGGAACATGAAATTCGACATTTCGGGCATAAGCCCTTCATCAGGAAGGGCTTATGCCCGAAACGTCGAATTTCCTGTTCCTTGGATGCTACCTAACCTGCTGTGCTTTAACCAGCAACACATTTTCAGCTACACTATGTAAACCAAACAACTGATAAAATTATTTTGTTGGATGGCCACTTCAGTTGGCAAACTTGATCCACTGTTTGACTTTGGAGTAACTTTATGCAGAATACCATGTTGAATGATGCCAAGATCATGGTTCAGTGTGCTAGTTGAGGTCACCATTAAACCTTCTTGCCTGGGGCATAATGACTTTCAAGTTAAACTCACCACCAAACATCTCTCTGTAATGAGAAAACAGTCTCTGGTCCTCTGGGATTATGGTTACTTTCACTTTTCAAATTCTTAACTCTTCTAAGTGCCATGTGCAAATATCTACGGAGCTATTGAGGTGAATGTATTAATTTTTAATTGTTCATACTTTTAGTAAACTGTGTGAACATGCCCTTGAGGGCAAAATGATCTTCATCATAATGGATTAGGCCCATGGAGAGTACAGAAAATTAATTAATGGAATGTATTCAATATAGTTACCTAGATTAATATATCAAGTAACTAACTGGGGTACAGGCTATTTTAGGTCTAGTATCATTCAGTGATTCAGGGCTAATTAATTACTTTGTAGTAATGCAGCTTCTAGGGAACTATGATGATAATACAATAGAACATTATGTGGAGTGAGAGTGATTTAGTCAAATATGAAACTAGGTTCCAAAATTTGAACAAGTGAAAATTTGATAGGGAAGAGAGGCAAGTTTGCCTAAGGTCAACTGGGATCCTTTATTAAAAGATGGTAGATCATGATGGTAGAAAAGCAACAGCAAATATTTAACAAATTTGTTCCTTATTTGAAAATAATACATTCCCTTTTGATGTCCTGTGGATGTGACTGTACTAATCAATGTCTACCACTAGATGGAGCCTGATCAATTTAAACTTAATCAAATGAAGAGTTTGATTTATAGCAATTATTCTAGATTTATAAATACATTTTATTTTAAAGGTTATTTTACTTACGAGTTTAGGAATTTATACCATTTCAGCTTAATAACATTTCAAATTTTTTTTTGCTGCTACTGTGTTGCTTTTATACTTTGCGATTTATTTGATTTTGCAAGTTATTTCAGCTAGAAATACAGAGTACGATACAAATATGGTACAGCATTTCAACCTGTGCTTTTTCCAAGCAAAAACATTCTGTAGGATCCTGACTCTGTTTTTAATATTTCACATGGGAAACCATGTTTCAAATAAAACTGCAATATTCAGGAATGCATCCACAACTTTCAGTGAGGGATTACTGCAAAGCAAGTTGAGAGGAATATGGCCCAAATGGGACTAGATTTATTTAGGATATCCGGTCGGAATGGATGAGTTGGACCGAAAGGTCTGTTTACATGCTGTACAGCTCTATGACTCTGTCTTTTTTTCAATTCATTCACAAGATGAGGGTGGCCAGGCAGCATTTATTGCCCAGAGGGCAGTTTAAGAGTCAACCACATTGCTGAGAGTCTGGAGTCACATGTAGGCCAGACCAGTTGAGGATGGCAGTTTCCTTCCCTAAAGGACATTAGTGAACCAGCTGGGTTTTTCTGACAATGGATTCATAGTCATCAATATACTCTTAATTCCAGATTTTCTTTTTACTGAATTCAAATTCCACCATCTGCCCTGGGGTGATTTGAACCTGGATCCCCAGAACATTGTCTAGGTCTCTGGATTAACAGTCCAGTAATAATACCATTACGCCATTACTGCCCCTTCTTGCTTTGAGTTATAGGTGTGATTCAGGAGGTGTTGGCAGGCATAATTTACAGGACATAATTTGCATAGGATCACTAAGATTCTCCCCAACACAAATCAGGTTTCGACCCCTAGCATGGCAATAAAACCACCCTTATCAAGGTCACAAATAATTCCTGTGTGAGTGTGAATGGCAAGCTATTCTTCCTCATCTTTTTCAGTTTAGCTGCAACCTTTGACTAAGTTGACCACACAATCCCAAGTCGTTGCTGTCTGTTTTCTTTAGGTTAGATAGGACTGTACTCGCCTGGTTCCATTCTTATCTATCAATCCACAATCAGAGTACCTGCTTCTCCTCCCAGTAATGCAATGTTAACTCTAATGTCTCTCCACCTTCTATCTTGGCTCCCCCTCCTAATTCTCATCTACATACCGCTGCTTAATGATATTGTCTGAAGACATAGTCAGGTCCCATATGTATGCAGACAACCCCCAGCTCTATCTCACGTGTGCTTGCTTCGATCTTTTTACTGTCTGATTTGTCACACACTGTGTCCAATAGTGAGGGATAAACATTTTCTTCCAAATGAACATTTGGGATTTTTAAACGGTTAGCATCAGTCACCACCACTGACTTTGTCCAGGCCATTACTTGAATCTGAACTAGATTTTTCGCAATCTGTCTCCTCATCACACTGGCAACGAGGTTGCACCTCTGGAACTGAATCGCTGCATTGGCTCACCTGTTGCTGGAACTCTCGACCGTACATTAGTTTCTTCCAGGCCGAATCTCATTGCAAAGGTCACCTGGCTGACCTCCTCGTTTCCAATTTCTGTCAATTTGTGTCATTCAAAATGTTGCAAAAACATTATTCAAAAAATATGGGAGGGTACAAAATATAACTTTTGGGGTAGAAGTGACCTGTACAAGGATGGTTTACACCTAAATTGGAAGGGGACTAACATACTGGCAGGAAGATTTGCTAGAACTGCTTGGGATGATTTAAACTAGTAAGGTGGGGTGGTGGGACCCAGGGAGATAGTGAGGAAAGAGATCAATCTGAGACTGGTACAGTTGAGAACAGAAGTGAGTCAACAGTCAGGGCAGGTAGGGACAAGGTAGGACTAATAAATTACTCTGTATTTATTTCAATGCAAGGGGCCTAACAGGGAAGGCAGATGAACTCAGGGCATGGTTAGGAACATGGGACTGGGATATCGTTGCAATTACAGAAACATGGCTCAAGGATGGGCAGGACTGGCAGCTTAATATTCCAGGATACAAATGCTACAGGAAGGATAGAAAGGGAAGCAAGAGAGGAGGGGGAGTGGCATTTTTGATAAGGGATAGCATTACAGCTGTACTGAGGGAGGATTTTCCCGGAAATACACCCAGGGAAGTTATTTGGGTGGAACTGCGAAATAAGAAAGGGATGATCACCTTACTGTGATTGTATATAGACCCCCCAATAGTCAGATGGAAATTGAGAAACAAACTTGTAAGGAGATCACAGCTATCCGTAAGAATAATAGTGTGGTAATGGTAGGGGATTTTAACTTTCCAAACATAGACTGGGACTGCCATAGTGTAACGGGTCTAGATGGAGAGGAATTTGTTAAGTGTGTACAAGACAATTTTCTGATTCAGTATGTGAATGTGCAAAACTTGACCTACTCTTGGGAAATAAGGCAGGGCAGGTGTCTGAGGTGTCAGTGGGGGAGCACTTTGGGGCCAGTAACCATAATTCTATTAGATTTAAAATAATGATGGAAAAGGATAGACCAGATCTAAAAGTTGAAGTTCTAAATTGGAGAAAGGCCAATTTTGACAGTATTAGGCAAGAACTTTTGAAAGCTGATTGGAGGCAGATATTCACAGGTAAAGGGACGGCTGGAAAATGGGAAGCCTTCAGAAATGAGTTAACGAGAATCCAGAAAAAGTATATTCCTGTTAGGGTGAAAGGAAAGGCTGGTAGGTATAGGGAATGCTAGATGACTACAGAAATTGAGGGTTTGGTTTAAAAAAAAGGAGGCATATGTTAGTATAGACAGGATAGATCGAGTGAATCCTTAGAAGAGTATAAAGGAATTAGGAATATACTTAAGAGGGAAATCAGGAGGGCAAAAAGGGGACATGAGATAGCTTTGGCAAATAGAATTATGGAGAATCCAAAGGGTTTTTTACAAATACATTAAGGACAAAAGGGTAACTAGGGAGAGAATAGGGCGCCTTAAAGATCAGCAAGGCGGCCTTTGTGTAGAGCCACAGAAAATGTGGGAGATACTAAACGAGTATTTTGCATCAGTATTTACTGTGGAAAAGCATATAGAAGATATAGAATGTAGGGAAATAGATGGTGACATCTTGCAAAATGTCCAGATTACAGAGGAGGAAGTGCTGGATGTCTTAAAATGGGTAAAGGTAGATAAATCCCAGGACCTGATCAGGTGTACTGTAGAACTCTGTAGGAAGCTAGAGAAGTGATTGTTGGGCAAATCTTAGCAGGACTTATACACTTAATGGTAAGGTCCTAGGGAATGCTGCTGAACAAAGAAACCTTGGAGTACAGATTCATAGCTCCTTGAAAGTGGAATCGCAGGTAGATAGGAGAGTGAAGGCGGCGTTTGGTATGCTTTCCTTTATTGATCAGAGTATTGAGTAGAGGAGTTGGGAGGTCATGTTGCGACTATACAGGACACTGGTTAGGCCACTGTTGGAATATTGCATGCAATTCTGGTCTCCTTCCTATCGAAAAGATGTTGTGAAACTTGAAAGGGTTCAGAAACGATTTACAAGGATGTTGCCAGGGTTGGAGGATTTGAGCTTTAGGGAGAGGCTTTACAAAAATTATGATGGGCATGGATAGGATAAATAGACAAAGTCTTTTCCCTGGGGAGTCCAGAACTAGAGGGCATAGGTTTAGGGTGAGAGGGGAAAGATATAAAAGAGACCTAAGGGGCAACTTTTTCACACACAGGGTGGTACATTTGGAATGAGCTGCCAGAGAAAGTGGTGGAGGCTGGTACAATTGCAACATTTAAGAGGCATTTGGATAGGTATATGAATAGGAAGGGTTTGGAGGGATATGGGCAGGTGCTAGCAGGTGGGACAAGATTGGTTTGGGATATCTGGTCGGCATGGACAGGTTGGACCGAAGGGTCTGTTTCCATGCTGTACATCTCTATGACTCTATGATTCTATAACAGTTCAGAATCAACATTACATAAAGTGCAAATCACAGCCATTTCCACTCTGTGGCGCTCTGAGCTACCTCACTAAATGTTAGATTTTTCTGTTCACTTGTGGGAGGTGGGCCTCACTGACTGGACCTAGTTGGCTTCTTGAACTGCTTGAATAGCATTACAGGTTATATTCACAATATTCATTTCCTATTGACCTATCCCCTGAAGGGTTTTTACAGTTTCAGCATTTCTGTAGTATGATGGGAGAGTCTTTGACAGTGGCCTTTCCCCACTGGTCCTTTACAACAGCTGCCCAAAGCTTTAATGCATCCTTCAAAACATTGTCTTTGACTTTGGAATGTACCAGTGTGTGCAACACTCGATCATGAATGATTAATTTGCATTTGAAGACCAGCAACTTGCACATCAGCCAAAAAGCCAAAACAAATCTCACAGAGTTGGTGGTCCTTGATCCAGAGTTGATGTTTAGCTCACTGTGGTCCCTAGTTGATGAAATCCATTTTTGTATTTTTAGATTAGATTAGATTAGACTTACAGTGTGGAAACAGGCCCTTCGGCCCAACAAGTCCACACCGACCCGCCGAAGCGCAACCCACCCATACCCCTACATTTACCCCTTACCTAACACTACGGGCAATTTAGCTTGGCCAATTCACCTGACCCGCACATCTTTGGACTGTGGGAGGAAACCGGAGCACCCGGAGGAAACCCACGCAGACACGGGGAGAACGTGCAAACTCCACACAGTCAGTCGCCTGAGTCGGGAATTGAACCCGGGTCTACAGGCGCTGTGAGGCAGCAGTGCTAACCACTGTGTTGCATTGTGTAAGTCAACAGTCTGTGAGTATTGTAATATTGAGGCAACAGTCTGTTCCATTGTTTGGTTTTACCCAGTAATAACGGCAGGACTTGATGTAAAATTTTCAATAGGTCACTCAGAACAGTTCAAAGGTGACTGACCAGTCAAAGTAGTCAGAACAGAAAGGGGGTTGAAGAACGAAGTGGTTTCAAGCAAGGCAAATGCTGTTCGCATACTCAATACAGCTAGGACTCGAGACCTTCTAGGTGCCTTTCTCAGTTGGAAGAAGACTTTAATTCAATTTTTTCTTTGGACTGTGGGCTAGTTATTGGGGGAAAAAAAACTGCTTTAAATCAAGGAAACTGTTTAAAATGATGCCACTTTCAGAACATTTTATCGCAACTCATGAATTGTATTCACAAAGTTGCCTTATTCAAACAGTAGGGGAGGATACTAGACACATTGACACCATAGGTCTTTGCTTATGGCCATTTTGCACAGAGATAGTCTTTTGTTTTGGATTTCAGTCAGGACCAATTGTGCAGATTCAGGAGAACTCAACACAGTAACAACTACTCAAAAAACCAAACTCTTCAAAATTAAACTCTTCAGCCCAGGAATGTGTCAAATTTTCTCTGTGAATGCATTTATCGCCTTTTTCAAGTCAAGAATCCAAAACTTTAGGGTTCTTATGGTGTAGTGGTAGTGTCCCTGTTTTTCAGCCAAGAGATTGAAGTCTCACCTGCTCCTGAGGTGTGTAATAACATCTCTGAACAGGTTGTTTAGAAAGTTTTATAGAAGACCAAAACTTCATTCAGTATTCTGGGAGTGGTATTATCATAGGCCCTGTACAGCTGCAATAAAACTACCCTATTTTTATATTCCATTTACAGAACTGTACAGTGTTTCTTTCAATTTCACATTCTTACATAGCCAAGGATAACAGATTATCCTCAAACAACTTTCTCATAAATCTTTGTTGAAAGTTAATAATCACATCCTTAGAAGTCTGCTACTACATCTCTACCTTTTAATCTATCATTGAGTTTATTTTAGCCAACTGTCTTCATTTTCTTAGAATTGCCTTTATTTGGATTAAAACATTACTCCTTGACTCCTCCTCCTCTTATTTAAGCTAAGTGGGACATTTGACAATGTTATAATTGCTAACATAATAAAGGTTCCTTTATCATGACGCTATTAATTATTTCTGTCTCATTGAACATTATTAGATGTCGAACAGTCTGAGCCACACCCGTTTGGACCGAGCACACACTGCTATACAAAATTGCCCAAATTCACACTATGAATGAATTTTCAGGCTATCCTTCCCAATCTGATTCACCGAACCTGCAGAAGACTAAGGTATGCAGGAAGAATTGGACAGGGAAGACCTTTCTCACCAACAGCCAAGCTACATCTTGGTTCTTGTTTATAGATGTAATATCAAGGAACCATCTGACAGATGTCCCTTTCCAAGAGGACGTCAAGCATAGATGACTGCCTGTTGGACTGGTCAAAGATATTTTTGTGCATAAACCTTCCCATGAGGGACAAGTGGTACAACACAGTCCAAGTGGATGCAGCATTACACAGCAATGTGGACAAACCCATCCTCTGTTACACTTAACATGATGCTTGTGCACTGAAGGTGTATGCATAGCTTGATTTAGCCACACACAGAGATACTCATTAGGAAGACAGTGTATGGTCACTTCTTTCTTCCTTTGTCTAGAGATTTTGGCCAATCCAAAGATGTGCAGGTTATGCTAAATTGCCCATAGTGTTCAAGGATGTGTAGGTTCGGTACAGGAATGGGTCTGGGTGGGTTACTGGGTGAGGAATGGGTCTAGGCCAGTGTGGGCTTGTTCGGCTAAAGGGCCTGTTTCCACACTGTAGGGAATCTATAATTCTGTGATTTTTATATCATGTTCAAGCTTTTAACCTGCTGATAAAGCAGATGATGGTTCATGTAGAGCAAATTATACTGTGAACAGAAGAGTCTTGGAAAAAGTTGATGAGAGAGCTCTGGGAGTTCAGGTCCATTGTACCCTGAAGGTGGTTGCACAGGTGGACAGAGTGATCCAGAAGGCATCTGGTATGCTTGCCTTCATCAGATGGAGTATTGAGTATAAGAGCTGGCAGGTCAAGTTAAAATTGTACAAAACTTTGATTCAGCCGTGTTTAGAATACTGTGTACAGTTCTGGTCGTCACATTACCAAAAAGATGTGGACGCTTTGGACAGGGTGCAGAGAAGGTTTACGAGGACGTTGCCTGGTATGGAGGGTGCTAGCTATGAAGAGAGGTTGAGTAGGTTAGGATTGTTTTCATTAAAAAAAAGGAAATTGAGGGAGGAACCTGATTGAGGTCTACAAAATCATGAAGGGTATAGACAGGGTGGATAGATAAGCTTTCTCCCAGGGTGAGGGTTTCAATAACAAGAGGTCACGGTTCAAGGGGAGAGGAGAAAAGTTTAAGGGGGATACATGTGGAAAGTATTTTGCACAGAGGGTGGTAGGTGCCTGGAACGCATTGCCAGCAGAGGTAGTAGAGGCAGGCACTGTAGAGTCATTTAAGGTGCGTCTGGACAGATACATGAGTAGATGAGAGCAGAGGGATATAGATCCTCAGGAACTGGGTGACAGGTTTAGACAGTGGATTTGGAGAAGCTCAGGCTTGGAGGGCTGAAGGGCCTGTTCCTGGGCTGTAAATTTTCTTTGTTCTTTATGTGATCGCTACAGCATAGGAGTGAAGAATTTTCCAGACCTTTGGCAAACACAGCAACTCTGAAATAACATTACACCAATGACCAAGTTCTTATGCATCAGTGGAGAGGGAGTGTTGCTCACACATGCTCAACTGCTGTTTCACCATGTCTACTGATTTCTCCAAGTTTTAGCACAAGCCCCAGCCTTTCTGAGTGATATCCCCAGTAACCATCAGGTAATCTGACTTGATGAATGAAGAGAGCAAGTTAGCCCAGTTCTCACACAGGACTGCCTTGCTCTGGCCATAACTTTTGGTTAGCAAGGCGGTTTGAAATGGTCACAGATGCTCATCAATCTCCACACTGACAATGGATCCAAATAAAAGATATTAATGTCATCCATTTGTGATGACATGATGTCATCCATCACTATCTGCTATGGCAACTGTACCTGAAGAAGGGCTCATGCCCGAAACGTCGAATCTCCTGCTCCTTGGATGCTGCCTGACCTGCTGCGCTTTTCCAGCAACACGTTTTCAGCTCTGATCTCCAGCATCTGCAGTCCTCACTTTCTCCTGGCAATTGTACCATTCAAGATCGGAGATGGTTACAGAGAGTGGTGAGCTCGGCCTGGACAATCCCATCTGTAGAATCCAAATACCAGGCCCCGCTGTCAAGGAAAGGCCGCCAGCATTTCTTAAAGATCCATCCCCCACCGGAAACATTTTTCTACAAACTCTACCATCGGGAGAAGGTACAGAAGCCTGATCACGCACCAGCTAATTTTGAACAGTTTCTACCCAACTGTTGTTAGCATACTGAATGGACTCTCAAACCCCGAACATTTGCCTGTACCTGTGTTTTTGTTTTTGCCACTGTTTACCTATTATTTACTATCTATGCTACGTAACTCGGTGATCTGCCTGTATTGCTCACAAGACAAAGCTTTTCACTGTGCCTCGGTATACGTGAAAAAAAATTCAATCCAATTCATTTTGGAAGACTTTAATTTGAGTGACTATGTGCCCATTCCTCCCAACGGACTCAGGAAAGGATTCAGTACAGCATATGGACAAGAGAAGGTACAAAGGCTGCAGATTTGATCAGGAATCTTTCTAATTGCTATCCACCTCTCTCTACAAGAATCTCAGGGAGTCCCTCTCCCACTGCAACTCCCAGGTCATTTCCTACTCTATGCTACTTTCTCCCCACCCTCCTCTAGCTTATCTCGCCACCCTTCAGGCTCACTGCCTTTATTCCTGATGAAGTGCTTTTGCCCGAAACGTCGATTTTGCTGCACTTTGGATGCTGCCTGAACTGCTGTGCTCTTCCAGCACCACTGATCCAGAATCTGGTTTCCAGCATCTGCAGTCATTGTTTTTACCTCGTTGATTTTAACTGAAAATGTGTTGCTGGTTAAAGCACAGCAGGTTAGGCAGCATCTCAGGAATAGGGAATTCGACGTTTGGAGCATAAGCCCTTCATCAGGAATGAGAGAGAGTAGCCAAGCAGGCTAAGATAAAAGGTAGGGAGGAGGGACTTGGGGGAGGGGCGATGGAGGTGGGATAGGTGGAAACCTGCAATCTCCTTATTGACCTCTCCGCCCCCACCCCACTCCGGCCTATCACCCTCACCTTGACCTCCTTCCACCTATCCCACCTCCATCGCCCCTCCCCCAAGTCCCTCCTCCCTACCTTTTATCTTAGCCTGCTTGGCTACTCTCTCTTATTCCTGATGAAGGGCTTATGCTCCAAACGTTGAATTCCCTATTCCTGAGATGCTGCCTAACCTGCTGTGCTTTAACCAGCAACACATTTTCAGCTGTGATCTCCAGCATCTGCAGACCTCATTTTTTGCTCGTGGATTTTAACCCTACTGCGAATCCTCTTGCAAGGATGCCTGCCTTGAAGAAGCTTTCCTCCTCTCTCTACAAGAATCTCAGGGAGTCCCTCTCCCACTGCAACTCCCAGGTCATTTATGCTACTTTCTCCCCACCCCCACCCTCCTCTAGTTTATCTCTCCACCCTTCAGGCTCTCTGCCTTTATTCCTGATGAAGGGCTTTTGCCTGAAACGTCGAATTCGCTGCTCCTTGGATGCTGCCTGATCTGCTGTGCTCTTCCAGCACCACTGATCCCAGAAGCTGTACAGGAATGGTCAACCCTGAATTCTGTGAAATAGGACAACTGAATCCACAATTTCGCGTCTCTGCATCAGCCACACCTTGTCTTTTCCGAAGTGTCCGCGCTCAAAGGTTTCTGCAGCCTCTTAGTTTGTCCTCAAGTTCTGGGCTGGGAGGCGGAGACTTCCTTTGAGTGTTGGGAGGAGCCGAGTCTGCGGCAGATTTTATAAACAGCAGACTGGAGGAAAACGGGAGCTCACACTGGGAACGGAGTGTATAGTGCAATAACACGCTGATTTTCCCCCCCACGACACGAGGAGTGGTCCCAGGCTGACTAGTGAGACGCGGATGAGGAAAAGCCTGCTCCTACTTTACAGTTACCGCGCTCTCCAGAGAAAGGGCAAGAAAAGTAAGAGGCGAAAATGGCCAGTTACACTGTCCGACCAGCTACTCCCCGGGACTGCGCCGACATCCTCCGCCTCATCAGGGTGAGCTTCCCGTGTTGATCAGGACGAGTGCAATCCAAAAGGCGGCCTCTCGGCCCGTCCTGTCTGTGCTCGCTCTCTAAGCAGCAGTCGGCTTCCCCTCCATCCTTTTCCTCCCTCCGCCTCTGACCCTACAGTATTTTCTCCAGCTCGGAATGGTCTAAAGCTCTTTTGAAAACGTGGATTGAATTGGCCTCCAGCTCAAGTCATTGGAATCCCTTGCCTCCAGCTTACCCCCACTGGGGGAGGGGAGAGGAACCCTTGGCTTTCCCTCATGTGGTCTCGGCTCACCTTAACCAGGGAGACCCACTGAGTCTCTGCCATCCAATGAGATCATAGCTGATCCGATCGTCCCTGACTCCGTTTTCCTGATTTTGCCCTACATCCGTTGATTCCCTTGCTGATGGTAAATATCTGTCTCAAAGTTGAGTATACTTAATGATCCGGCCTTCTCTGGCAAAGCCTTTCACAGATTCACTAACCTTGAGAGAGAGAGAGAGAGAGAGGAAAATAAGTCTTCCTCATCAGTCTTAAATAAATTTCACCATTTGAGATCTTGACCTTTGTTCCTTGGTGCTGCCACTGAGTAGGTAGGGAGTGGGGAGAGCCGGAGGGAGGGAGGGAGCCACTAATGTCTCTGCAGCTGCTGTGCCAAGTCACCTAAGAATCTTATGTTTCAGTAGGATACCCACTCATTCTTCTAAACTCACTAGAACAATCCCAACCTACTCAACCTCCTCTCATAAGAAAATAACTGGAATCAACCCATTCTCCAAACTGCTTCCAATGCCAGTATATTCTTTCCTTGGATAAGGGACCCAAACTGTTCATGGCATTGCACCTAGTGTCTTTGGCAAGACTTAACTATTTTAACACTTGGAAGTAAGTGCTGGCAATTTATTTCCCTTTCCTATTACCTATAGATGCTCATGTTTTGTAATTCATTTCTCAGGACACCCAAATTTCTCTGTGTTCAGCTTTCTTTGGTCATTCACCATTTATGTAATATTCAGCTGTCTTCTTCTTCCTGCCAAAGTGCATAATCTTACATTTTCCTACATCATTATTATGCCTATTCAATCTGCTCTGACCCTCTGTAGACTCTGTATCATCATCACAACTTAACCTTCCAACCTAGTTTTGTCTCATCTGCAAACTTAGTGATATTCACTTCAGTCATCGAATCATCGATATATGTTGAAAATAATTATAGTCCCAGCACTAATCCCTGTGGTACTCCATTAGTGATAGGTTTCCATTCTGACAGAGTGTGGTGCTGGAAAAGCACAGTCGGACAGACGGCATCTGAGGTGCTGGAGAGTCGACGTTTTGGGATAAGCCCTTCACCAGGAATCCAGATTCCTGATGAAGGGCTTATGTTCGAAACGCCAACTGTACTGCTCCTCGAATGCGTCCTGACCGGCTGTGCTCTTCCAGCACCGCACTCTCTGATCTCAAGCATCTGCAGTCCTCACTTTCTCCTTTTTATTCTGACAATGCCTCCTTTATCGTAATTCTCAGTCTTCTGTTACTGAGCCAAGTATGTATCCATGGTAATAATCTACTCCAACAAACTCAAGCCTTTGTCAAGGTTCTGCATGATGTGGAAGTGCCAGAGTTGGATTGAGGTGGACAAAGTAGGAAGTCACACGACACTCTGTGATCATCCAGCTGGTTTATTTGAAATCTCGAGCTTTCATCGGTGACCTGATGAAGGTGCGTTACTCCGAAAGCTTGTTATTTCAAATAATCCTGTTGGAATATAACCTGGTTGAAAATGTGTTGCTGGTTAAAGCACAGCAGGTTAGGCAGCATCTCAGGAATAGGGAATTCGACGTTTGGAGCATAAGCCCTTCATCAGGAATGAGAGAGAGTAGCCAAGCAGGCTAAGATAAAAGGTAGGGAGGAGGGACTTGGGGGAGGGGCGATGGAGGTGGGATAGGTGGAAGGAGGTCAAGGTGAGGGTGATAGGCCGGAGTGGGGTGGGGTGGGGGCGGAGAGGTCAATAAGGAGATTGCAGGTTAGGAGGGCGGTGCTGAGTTGAGGGAACCGACTGAGACAAGGTGGGGGGAGGGGAAATGAGGAAACTGGAGAAATCTGAATTCATACCTTGTGGTTGGAGGGTTCCCAGGCGGAAGATGAGGCGCTCCTTCTCCAGCCGTCGTGTTGTTGTGTTCTGCCGGTGGAGGAGTCCAAGGACCTGCATGTCCTCAGTGGAGTGGGAGGGAGAGTTAAAGTGTTGAGCCACGGGGTGGTTGGGTTGGTTGGTCCGGGCGGCCCGGAGGTGTTCTCTGAAGCGTTCCGCAAGTAAGCGGCCTGTCTCACCAATATAGAGGAGGCCACATCGGGTGCAGCGGATGCAATAGATGATGTGTGTGGAGGTACAGGTGAACTTGTGGCGGATATGGAAGGATCCCTTGGGGCCTTGGAGGGAAGTGAGTGTGGAGGTGTGGGCGCAAGTTTTACATTTCCTGCGGTTGCAGGGAAAGGTGCCGGGGGTGGAGGTTGGGTTGGTAGGGGGTGTGGATCTGACGAGGGAGTCACGAAGGGCGTGGTCCTTGCGGAACGCTGATAGGGGAGGGGAGGGAAATATATCCTTGGTGGTGGGGTCCGTTTGGAGGTGGCGGAAATGACGGCGGATGATACATTGTATGCGGAGGTTGGTGGGGTGGTAGGTGAGAACCAGTGGGGTTCTGTCTTGGTGGCAGTTGGAGGAGCGGGGCTCAAGGGCGGAGGAGCGGGAAGTGGAGGAGATGCGGTGGAGGGCATCGTCGATCACGTCTGGGGGGAATCTGCGATCCTTGAAGAAGGAGGCCATCTGGGCTGTGCAGTGTTGGAACTGGTCCTCCTGGGAGCAGATGCGGCGGAGACGAAGGAATTGGGAATATGGGATGGAGTTTTTGCAGGGGGCAGGGTAGAGGAGGTGCACCTGCCTAAGGAACCGACTGATCCCACACGGACTCCGAACTACATTCCAACCAACAAAATTTGGACTTGCAAGGAATATAACCTGGTGTCATGTGACTTCTGACAATATTCTGCATGGTTGACTACATGGTTAGATTACATGGGATTCAGGGTGATCTTGCAAATCGGATACAAACTTTGGCTTAACAGCAGGAGTCAGAATGATGGTAAAGGATTGTTTTTCATACCAGAGAAAATTAAAAATCACACAACACCAGGTTATAGTCCAACAGGTATATTTGGACATACAAGCTTTCGGAGCACTGCACTTTCGTCAGGTAGTTATCCACTAGCTATCTGAAGAAGGAGCGGCACTCCGAAAGCTTCCAAATAAACCCCTGTTGGACTATAACCTGGTGTTGTGTGATTTTTAATTTTGTCCACCCCAGTCCAACACCGGCACCTCCACATCTTTTCATATTGGAGCTCTGTGACCAGCAGTGTTCCACAGGAATCAATGCTGGATCCATTTCTGTTTTTCATTTTTATAAATGATTTGAATGAGAATATGGAAGGCATGGTTAGTAAGTTTGCAAATGACAACAAAATTGGTGGTATAGTGGGCAGTGAAGAAAAGCAGTCTGAGAGACCTTGATCAATTGGGTCAATCCAATGAAGAATAGCAGATGAAATTTAATTTGGATAAATGCAAGGTATTGCATTTTGGTTTTATTAGAAAGGGCAGGATGTATATAATTAAAAGTAGGACCTGGGGTAGTGTTGTGGAATGGAAAGAGGTGCATGTAAATTATTCTTTGAAGTCTGTGTCACATATAGACAGGGTGATTAAAAAGGCGTTTGACAGGCTTGCCTTCATTGCTTAGTCCTTTCAGTGCAGGAGTTGGAAAGTCATGTTGAGGTTGTATGGACATTGGTAAGGCCTGTTCTGGAATATTGTGTCCAGTTCTGATCGCCCAGTTATAGGAAGAATATTATCACGCTGGACAGGGTCAGAAGAGATTTACCAGGATGTTGCTGGGACTGGAGGGTTCGAAGTTTTGGGAGAGGTTGGATTGGCTGGTCTTTTTTTCACTACAGTGTAGGAAGTTGAGGGGTGGCCTTATAGAAGTTTATAAAATTGTGAGGGGTATAGATAAGGCTGGTGTCTTTTTTCTAGGGTGGGGAATTTCAAGACTGGGGACATATTTTTAAGGCAAGAGGAAAAAAATGTTAAAAAGACATGAGGTTCGTGTGCGGAATGAATTTCCAGGGGATGTACAGATCAACATTTAAAAGACATTTCAATGAGTACACGAGGGTGGATATGAGCTGAAAATGTGTTGCTGGAAAAGCCCTTTTCCAGCAACACATTTTCAGCTCTGATCTCCAGCATCTGCAGTCCTCACTTTCTCCCAGAGGATGGATATGAGCCAAGCACAGGCAGATAGGACTAGGTTAGTTTGGGATTATGGTTGGACCAAAAGATCTGTTTCCGTGCTGTATGACTCTGATTGTATAACATCAGGGACTTGGATCTTAAGTGGCTAATGTGCAGTAACTTAATGAATGCCATTTGAAAATCCAAATATTTTACATCCATAGGTTCTCTTTTACCTACCCTTCTTGTTACCTCCTTAAAGAACTGTAATAAATTTGTCATGTATGATTTCCCCTTCATGAAGACATGCTGACTCTGCTTTATTGTAATTATGTATTGCTAAATGTTGGGTACTGTTACTTTTATTATAATACATCCGAACATTTACCCAATTGCAGTTGTTCAACTAACTGATGTATTGTTGGCTTTTTTTTTGCCTTCCTGCCTTTATGAATAAGGGTGTTACATTGACAATTTTCTAATCCTCTAGGACATTTCTGGAGTCTAAAATCTTGGAAAATGACGACCAGGGCATCTACGATCACTGCAGCTACTTCCTTTGAATACCTGGATACAGGACACTTATCAGCCTTTAGATCCATTAGTTTCTATTCTACTTTTTCTCAAGCGGGCAGCATCGTAGCTCAGTGGTTAGCACTGCTGCCTCACAGTGGCAGGGACCTGGGTTTGACTCCAGCCTCAGGCGACTGTCTGTGTAGAGTTTGCACATTCTCCACATGTCTGTGTGGGATTCCTCAAGGTGCTCCGGTTTCGTCCCACAGTCCAAAGGTGTGCAGGTTAGGTAAATTTGCAATGAGAAATTGCCCATTGTGTTCATGGATATGTAGGTTAGGTACATTAGTCAGGAGAAATGTAGAGTAATAGGGAAGTGGGTCTGGGTAGGATATTCTTCGGAGGGTCTGTGTGGACTTGTTGGGCCAAATGGGATTTTATGATTCTATACTAGCTATTGTATCTATCCTGCCCCCATCCCCACCCAGTGTTCCTTGATTGAGTATTTTTGAAAATAATGTTAGAGTCAGAGTCACAGAGATGTACAGCACGGAAACAGATCCTTTGGTCCAACCCGTCCATGCCGACCAGATATCCCAACCCAATCTAGTTCTACATGCCAGCACCCAGCTCATATCCCTCCAAACCCTTCCTATTCATATATCCATCCAAATGCCTTTTAAATGTTGCAATTGTACTAGCCTCTACCACTTCCTCTGGCAGCTCATTCCATACACGTACCACCCTCTATGTGAAAAAGTTGCTCTTAAGTCTCTTTTATATCTTTCCCCTCTCACACTAAACCTATGCCCTCTAGTTCTGGACTCCCCCCCCCCCCCCCCACACCAGGGAAAAGACTTTGTTGATTTATCCTATCCATACCCCTCATACTTATATAAACCTCTATAAGGTTATCCCTCATCCTCTGATGCTCCAGAGAAAACAGCCCCAGTGTGTTCAACCTCTCCCTATAGGAAGGAGACCAGAATTCCAACAGTGGCCGAACCAATGTCCTGTACAGCTGCAATATGACCTCCTAACTCCAGTCCCCAATACGCTGACCAAGAAAGGAAAGCATACCAAATGTCATCTTCACTATCCTATCTATTTGTCACTCTACTTTCGAGGACCTATGAACATGCACTCCAAGGTCTCTTTGTTCAGCAACACTCCGGAGGGCCTTACCATTAAGTGTATAAATCCTATTAGATTAGATTCCTTACAGTGTGGAAACAGGCCCTTTGGCCCAACCAGTCCACACTGACCCTCTGAAGAGTAACCCACTCAGAACCATTTCCCTCTGACTAATGCACCTAATACTACGGGCAATTTAGCATGGCCAATTCACCTGATCTGCACATCTTTGGACTGTGGGAGGAAACCGGAACACCCGGAGGAAACCCATGCAAACGCAGGGAGAATGTGCAAACTCCATACAGACGGTCGCCTCAGGTTGGAATAGAACCTGGGACCCTGGTGCTGTGAGGCAGCAGTGCTAACCACTGAGTCACCGTGTCGCCCTAAGATTTGTTTTTCCAAAATGCAGCACCTCGCATTTATCTAAATTAAACTGCATCTGCCACTCCTCAGCCCATTGGCCCATCTGATCAAGATCCCGTTGTAATCTGAGGTAACCTTCTTTGCTGTCCACTACACCTTCAATTTTGGTGTCATCTGCAAACTTACTAACGATACCTCTTAAGCTCACATCCAAATCATTTGTATAAATGACGAAAAGTAGTTGACCCAGCACCGATCCTTGTGGTCACAGGCCTCCAGTTTGAAAAACAACCCTCCACCACCACCCTCTGTCTCCCACCTTTGAGCCACTTCTATATGCAAATGGATAGTTCTTCCTGTATTCCATGAGATCTAACCTTGCTAACTTGTCAAATGCCTTACTGAAGTCCATAAAGATCATGTCTACCACTCTGCCCTCATCAATCCTCTTTGTTACTTTTTCAAAAAATTCAATCAGGTTTGTAAGACATGATATCCTAAGCACAAAGCTATGTTGACTATCCCGAATCAGTCATCGCCTTTCCAATATATCCAGGGAAGTTATTTGTACGGAACTGAGAAATAAGGAAGGAATGATCACCTTATTCGCAGTGTATTATAGACACCCTTAATAGTCAGAGGGAAAACAGGAAACAAATTTGTCAGGAGATTTCAGTTATCTGTAAAAATAATAGGGCAGTTATGGATGGGAATTTTAACTTTCCAAACATAGACTGGGACTGCCATAGTGTTAAGGGTTAAGATGGAGAGGAAATTGTTAAGTGTGTACAAGAAAATTTTTATGATTCAGTATGTGGATGTACCTACTAGAGAAGGTACAAAGTTTGAGCTACTCTTGGGAAATAAGGCAGGGCAGTGACTGAGGTGTCAGTGGGGGAGCACTTTGGGGCCAGCGACCATAATTATATTAGTTTTAAAGTAGTAATGGAAAAGGATAGACCAGATCTAAAAGTTGAAGTTCTAAATTGGACAAAGGCCAATTTTGAAGGTATTAGGCAAGAACTTTCAAAAGCTGATTGATGGCAGAAGTTTGCAGGTAAAGGAATGGCTGGAAAATGGGAAGCCTTCAGAAATGAGGTAATGAGAATCCAGAGACAATATATTCCTGTTAGGGTGAAAGGAAAGGCTGACAGGTATAGGGAAGGCAGGATGACTAAAGAAATTGAGGGTTTGGTTAAGAAATAGAAGGAGGCATATGTCAGGTATAGACAGGATAGATCGAGTGAATCCTTAGAGTATAAAGGCAGTAGGAGTATACTTAAGAGGGAAATCAGGAAGGCAAAAAGTGGACATGTATATAGCTTTGGCAAACAGAGTTAAGGAGAATCCAAAGGGTTTTCACAAATATACTAAGGGCAAAAGGCGCCCTATTCTCTCCCAATATACTTGGGAGAGAATAGGGCGCCTTAAAGATCAGCAAGGCGGCCTTTGTGTGGAGCTGCAGAAAATGGGAGAGATACTAAACAAGTATTTTGTATCAGTATTTACTGTGGAAAAAGATATGGAATATATAGAATGTGCGGAAATAAATGGTGACATTTTGAAAGCTGTCTATGTTACAGAGGAGGATGTGCTGAATGTCTTGAAATGCATAAAAGTGGATAAATTGCCAGGACCTGATCAGGTGTACCCTAGAACTCTGTGGGAAGCTGGAGAAGTGATTGCTGGGCCTCTTGCTGAGATATTTGCATCATCGATAGTCGCAGGTGAGGTGCCAAAAGACTGGAGGTTGGCTATTGTGGTGCCTCTGTTTAAGAAAGGTGGTAAGGACATGCCAAGGAACTATAGACTGGTGAGCCTGACGTCAGTGGTGGGCAAGTTGTTGGAGGGAATCCTGTGGGACAGTATGTACATGTATTTGGAAAGGCAAGGACTGATTAGGGATAGTCAACATGGCTTTGTGCGTGGGAAATCATGTCTCACAAACTTGATTGAGTTTTTTGATGAAATAACAAAGAGGATTGATGAGGGCAGGGTGGTAGTTATGATCTACATGGACTTCAGTAAGGCTTTGAGAAGGTTCCCCATGGGAGACTAGTTAGCAAGATTAGATCTCATGGAATACAGGGAAAACTAGCCATTTGGATATAGAACAGGCTCAAAGATAGAAGACAGAGGGTGGTGATGAAGGGTTGTTTTTCAGACTGGAGGCCTGTGAAGTGCCACAAGGATCAGTGCTGGGTCCACTACTATGCGTCATTTATATAAATGATTTGGATGTGAACATAGGTTGTATAGTTAGTAAGTTTGCAGCTGACACCAAAATTGGAGGTGTCATGGACAGCGAAGGAGGTTACCTCAGGTTATAACAGGATCTTGACCAGATGGGCTGAGAGGTGAATGATGGAGTTTAATTGAGAAAAATGTAAGGTGCTGCATTTTGGGAATGCAAATCTTAGCAGGACTTATACACTTGGGAGTGTTGCTGAACAAAGAGACCTTGGAGTGCAGGTTCATAGCTCCTTGAAAGTAGAGTCGCGGGTAGATAGGATAGTGAAGACGGCGTTTGGTATGAATTCCTTTATTGGTCAGAGTATTGAGTACAGGAGTTGGGAGGTCATGTTGCGGCTGTACAGGACATTGGTTAGGCCAAGTCTGGAATATTGTGTGCAATTCTGGTCTCCTTCCTATCAGAAAGATGTTGTGAAACTTGAAAGGGTTCAGAAAAGATTTACAAGGATGTTGCCAGAGTTGGAGGATTTGAGCTATAGGGAGAGACTGAACAGGCTGGGGCTGTTTTCCCTGGAGCGTTGGAGGCTGAGGTGTGACCTTATAGAGGTTCATATAAGTATATGGGGTATGGATAGGATAAATAGATAAAGTCTTTTCCCTGAGGTTGGGGAGTCCAGAACTAGAGGGCATAGGTTTAGAGTGAGAGGAGAAAGATATAAAAGAGACCTAAGGGGCAACTTTTTCACACAGAGGGTGGTACATGTATGGAATGAGCTGCTAGAGGAAGAGGTGGAGGCTGGTACAATTGCAACATTTAAAAGGCCTCTGGATGGGTGTATGAATAGGAAAGGTTTGGAGGGATATGGGCCGGGTGCTGGCAGGTGGGACTCGCTTGTGTTGGGATATCTGGTTGGCATGGACGAGTTGGACCAAAGGGTCTGTTTCAATGCTGTATATCTCTCTGGATGTCCCTCAGGATTCCCTCCAAAACTTGCCCACCACTGACATCAGGCTTACTGGTCTATAGTTCCCTGGCTTGTCCTTACCACCTTTCTTAAACAGTGGCACTACGTTAGCCAACTTTCAGTCTTCCGGCACCTCACCTGTGACTATCAGTGATACAAATATCTCAGCAAGGGGCCCAGCAATCACTTCCCTTGCTTTTCAAAGAGTACTCGGGTACACCTGATCAGGTCCTGCGGACTTATCCACTTGTATCTGTTTCAAGACATCCAGCACTTCCTCCTCTGTAATATGGGCACTTTTCAAGATGTCACCATCTATTTCCCTACATTCTATATCTTCCATGTCCTTTTCCAGAGTAAACACTGATACAAAATATTTGTTTTGTATCTTCCCTATCTCCTGCGGATCCACACGAAGGCCGTCTTTATGATCTTTAAGGCGCCCTATTCTTTCCCTTGTTATCCTTTTGTCCTTAATGTATTTGTAAACACCCTTTGGATTCTCCTTAATTCTATTTGCCAAAGCTATCTCATGTCCCCTTTTTACCCTCATGGTTTCCCTCTTAAGTATACTCCTACTGCCTTTACAGACTCCTCAGGATTCTTTCGATCTCTCCTGCCTGTACCTGACATATGCTTCCTTTTTTTTCTTTACCAAACCCTCAATTTCTTTAGTCACCCAGCATGAACTACAACTACCAGCCTTTCCTTTCACCCTGACAGGAATATACTGTCTCTGGATTCTCATTATCTCATTTCTGAAGGCTTCCCATTTTCCAGCTGCCCCTTTACCTGCGAACATCTGCCACCAATCAGCTTTTGAAAGTTCTTGCCTAATACCGTCAAATTGAGCCTTTCTCCAATTTAGCACTTCAACGCTTAGATCTGATCTATCCTTTTCCATCACTGTTTTAAAACTAGTAGAATTATGGTCGCTGGCCCCAATGTGCTCCCCTACTGACACCTCAGTTACCTGCCCTGCCTCATTTCCTAAGTGTAGGTCAAGTTTTGCACCTTCCCTAGTAGGTACATTCACATACTGAATCAGAAAATTTTCTTGTACACACAAAACAAATTCTTCTCCATCTAAACCATTAATAGTCCCAGTCTGGTTGGAAAGTTAAAATCCCCATTCATAACCACCCTATTGTTTTTACAGATGACTGAAATCTCCTGACAAATTTGTTTCTCGTTTACCCTCTGACTATTAGGGGGGGGTCTAAAATACATTCCCAATAAGGTGATCATCGCTTTCTTATTTCTCAGTTCCACCCAAATAACTTCCCTGGATGTATTTCCGGGAATATTTTCCCTCAGTACAGCTATAATGCTATCCCTTATCAAAAACACCACCCCCCTCCTCTCTTGCCTCCCTTTCTATCCTTCCTGTAGCATTTGTATCCTGGAACATTAAGCTGCCAGTCCTGCCCATCCCTGAACCACGTTTCCGTAATTGCTATGATATCCCAGTCCCATGTTCCTAACCATGCCCTGAGTTCATCTGCCTTCCCTGTCAGGCATCTTGCAGCAAAATAAATGCAGTTTAATTTATTAGTCCTACCTTGTTGTCTGCTTTAGCCCTGACTGTTTGACTCACTTCTTTTCCCAAATGTACCAGTCTCAGATTGATCTCTTTCCTCACTAACTCCTTGGGTCCCCCCACCACCTTACTGATTTAAGTCCTCCCAAGCAGCTCTAGCAAATCTCCCTGCTAGTATATTTGTTCCCTTCCAATTTAAATGCAATCCGTCCTTCTTGTACAGGTCACTTCTACCCCAGAAGAGATTCCAATGATCCAAAAATGTGAATGCTTCTCCCATACACCAGCTCCCCAGCCATGCATTCATCTGCTCTATCCTCCTATTCCTACCCTCACTAGCTCGTAGCACCGGGAGTAATCCAGATATTACCACTCTCAAGGACCTCCTTTTTAGTTTCCTGTCTAACTCTCTGTAATCTCCCTTCAGAATCTCAAACTTTTCCCTTCCTATATCGTTGGTTCCAATGTGGACAATGACCTCTTGCTGGCCCCTCTCCCCCTTGAGAACATTCTCTGAGACATCCTTGATCCTGGCACCAGAGAGACAACACACCATTCTGATATTTCGCCGCTGTCCACAGAAACATCTGTCTGTACCTCGGACTAGAGAGTCCCCAAATACAATCAATCTCTTTGAAGCCAACGTACCCCTCGTTCCAGTCTCGATACCAGAAACTTGGCTGTTTGTGCAACATTCCCCTAAGAATCCTTCACCCCCTACATTCTCCAATACTTGTTTGAAATGGGGATAGCCACAGAAGACTCCTGCACTACCTGCCTACCTCTCTTACCTTTCCTGGAGTAAACCCATCTATGTTACTGTATTTGAGACTTTCCCCCCTTCCTATAAGTGCCATCCATTACACCCCCTTGCTCTTGTAAATTCTTCATTGTCTCTGTCGCTCCAACCGATCCATTCAACCTGATAGGATTCCCAACCAACAGCATTTATTGCAGATATAATCCTAAACTCTCCCTAAACCCCCACATCCAACAAGAAGAGCATATCACTCTACTATGGACCATTTTTGCTTCTTCCAATCTGCAGACCCAGAAAACAGCACTGTCTTATTCCTCTACAAAACACTGCTCCAGGTTAACTTCATACTTATATTTTTAAGTTTAATCAAGAGACATATCTCAATAAAGCACAGAATCCAGAAAGAACCCATCCTACTCACTATTGCAGTCTTACAGCAAGGCTATGGGAGGGGGGGGGGAGGGTGGGGAGGGGGGGGGAGGGTGGGGAGGGTGGGGGACATGATGGCTCAGTGGTTAACACTGCTGCCTCACAGTGCTAGGGACCAAGGTTCGATTCCAACCTCGGGCGACTGTCTGTGTGGTGTTTACACATTCTCCCAGTGTCTGCGTGGGTTTCCTTCGGGGTGTTCTGGTTTCTTCTCACAGCCCAAGATGTGCAGGTTCGGTGATTTGACCATGCTAAATTGCCCATAGTTTTTAGGGATGTGTAGGTTAGTTGCATTAGTCAGGGATAAATGTGGGATGGTGAGGTGGGGTTGGGTGGGGGAGTGGATCTCGGTGGGTTGCTCTTCGGAGAGTTGGCGTGGACTTGTTGGGCTGAAGGGCCTGTTTCCACATTATAATTATAATTCTATACTTAAAACGATTCACTTATCTCTTTCTGTGCTTTGACCTCTCCCAAACAGGTTCCTCCAAGATCAGTTATGAATTTCACTGTTTGTTAATTTTCCTAGACTCACTCCGATATCCAGCGATACATGAATTCAACAGCAAAGGCACTAACTGTGCAGGTTCACTGCTTTGTCAGTTAGCAGTGTGGGGTTCTTTCTCTCTCTCTCTCTCTCTCTCTCTCTCTCTCTCTCCTGCACTGACCTGATCATGTGCTGCCTTTGTCTGTTCCTCTCCTTTTAAAAGTGCTGTTGTTTTGACTTTTTTTCTCTCCAAAGTTCCAAAACAATGCAACAGCATATAAAACAGTAATTGCTGTTTCTGGAATTCAAGGAAATCGTCTCCAACACCTAAAATACTTAAAAAAGGAGCAGCCTGTTATAGTCAGAAAGTTTTCCTGTCTTTCATGTTGGATTATCCAGAATCCTGCCTACTGTAAAGACTGCTATTTCCTGCTTCTCCACTATTATTTCTCCAGTCTTATTTTCAACGGCCCAATTTTCACTTAGCTTATTTTTCTTGTTAAAATGTTGAAGGAAGCTGTGCTATCTGTTTTGTATTACTTGCCATTTTGTCCTCAGGTTATTTTCTGCTCTTCTTGGGTCATCTTTTGTTGGTGTTTAAAACTTTCTCAATTCTCTGGTTTATCACGATATTTTTCCCACATGGTATGATTTCTTTCAATTTGATACTTTCCTTATTTGATTTGGTTTGTCAGTTTATCCACTACCTAGAATCCTTTTTCCCTCACTCAAATACACCTGCAGCGTGTCACGAGGATCTTTCAATCTTAGATCATTTAGTCAAACCTATCTCATTTATACCTCCCCAGATTGAAAAAAAATGCCTGAGTTTTGGTTGGAGTTACAACGTGTTGATCTTCAGAGGAAAAAAAACTCCTGAATAACCTCTATGAATTCTTTCTCATGGTTCCTTTGGCAATTTTATGTTAAATATGAAGATTACAGTCACCCATGATTCATGTACTGCCCTTTTGACATGCCCTCATTATTTTCCTACTGTTAGGAGGACCATATAGCAATATCATCTTCCCCCTTGTTATTTCTTACCTCCACACACATGTCTACTTCATACAATCGTAGATAATTTCTTGCATATCGTACTTATTCCATCCCATACTAATAAGGCTACCAAGCAACCTTTGCCCTCCTGCCTTTCCTTTTGAAAAGTTACAAACACCTGAATGTTTGATGCCCAACTTTGAGCTGCTTATAATCATGTCTCCTTAATGGCTATAATATTACACCCATCAATCTCTATTTGTGCCATTAATTCATTTATTTTTTTCTGAGTATTATATGCGTTTAAGTTGAGAGTCATTAATTTTGTCTTTTACCATCTTGTTTTCCCCCTTTTACTATGTATGCTATGATGTTTTAATGCTTAATCACTCAGTTCCTTCCTTTCTCACCCCGGGTGTCATTGTCAAAAATGTTTTCAGCATGCTGCCATAACTCTTTACTCTGTAAGTATAGTTCTGGTAAAAATTGATCTTTCCCAATACTGGTGCCAGTACTGGTGATTAAAACATATCTCTCCCCCACCAAAATTATTGACTTAATTTACTCTGTTAAAAATCTCACAACACCAGCAACTGACAGTGTGGAGTTTGCACGTTCTCCCCGTGTCTGCGTGGGTTTCCTCCGGGTGCTCTGGTTTTCTCCCACAGTCCAAAAATGTGCAGGTCAGGTGAATTGGCCATGCTACATTGCCCGTAGTGTTAGGGGCAGGGGTAAATGTAGGAGAATAGGTGGGTTACGCTTCAGCGGGTCCGTGTGGACTTGTTGAGCCAAAGGGCCTGTTTCCACACTGTAAGTAATCTAATCTAATCTAAAGTTTAATTGAAAGCACACTAGCTTTCGGAGCGCTGCTCCTTCATCAGGTAGTTGTGGAGGACACAATATAAGACACAGAATTTATAGCAAAAGTTTACAGTGTGATGTAACTGAAATTATACGTTGAAAAATACCTTGATTGTTTCTGGAGTCTTTCATCTGTTCGAATACCATGATAGTTTCATTTCTTTCAAGTGTAAATCACAAAATGTTTATTTAAAAGTTGCATTCTCAGGTTAACTGCAACAATTGGTGTTAGCTAGACAATATGTTGAGGGTGTTAGCCCCCTGTGTTCTCTGTCTGTGCCATCATGTTTAGACTGATTTTAATGTAAAAAGTGAGATAACAGAGTCTTACATAAATTCATGCAGTTTTTGAGCAAAGTACAATGTAACTCTAGGTACAAATTCACCCCACAAACATATATATGTGTGTGTGTGTGTGTGTGTGTGTGTGTGTGTGTGTGTGTGTGTGTGTGTGTGTGTGTGTGTGTGTGTGTGTGTGTGTGTATATATATATATAGTGCAATGGTGGTCAACTGTAGTGTGACATGAACCCAAGATCCCGGTTGAGGTCCTCCTTACAGGTACGGAACTTAGCTATCAGCCTCTGTTCATCCACTTTTTGCTGCTGCCTGTCCCGAAGTTCGCCTTGGAGGATGGTCACACAACCATTGAGTGACCATCCTCCAAGGCGGACTTCGGGACAGGCAGCAGCGAAAAGTGGCTGAGCAGAGGCTAATAGCTAAGTTCCATACCCATAGGGAGGACCTCAACCGGGACCTTGGGTTCATGTCACATTACAGGTGATCACCATTGCACTAAACAGACAGACACACTCCTATACACATACATGAACACACATATACACAGACATGCACACAGACACTCATAGACACCTTTACAGACACGCACACTCCCACACTCTCACATGCATCCTCTCAGAGACTTAGACCACTCTACACTCACGCACACATGTATACAGTCTCTCTCACAGACACTCACAACCCTCCAATCCAGACACACACACATACTTCTACAGACACACACACACTCACACATACACCCCCTCACAGATTTAAGACACTCTACACTCACATACACACACATATACACTCTCTCTTACCCTCCCATCCTCCTAACCCAGACAGACACACATACACAGACCCACATGCACGCATATATATATATATATATATATGTTTGTGGGGTGAATTTGTACTTGTAGAGTTACATTGTACTTTGCTCAAAAACTGCATGAATTTATGTAAGACTTCGTTATCTCACTTTTTAGATTAGAATCAGTCTGAACATTATGGCACAGACAGAGAACACAGGGGGCTAACACCTTCAACATATTGTCTAGCTAACACCAATTGTTGCAGTTAACTTTTATTTTAAAGTTGCATTCTCAGGTTTTGTGATTTACACATGAAAGAAGTGAAATTATCATGGTATTCAAACAGACGAAAGATTCCACAAACAATCAAGGTATTTCTCAATGTATAATTTCAGTTACATCACACTGTAAACTTTTGCTATAAATTCTGTGTCTTATATTGTGTCCTCCACAATCATCTGATGAAGGAGCATCGCTCCGAAAGCTAGTGCTTCCAATTAAACCTGTTGGACTATAACCTGGTGTTGTGTGATTTTTAACTTTGTACACCCCAGTCCAACACCACCATCTCCAAATCATAATTTACTCTGTGCCAGGTTTCCTGCAGCTGCTTCATTACCTTGGATGTTTTTTTCTTAATTTAGCTTCTAATCATCAGAAGCATCTGGGTGAACACCAATGTGATCAACAGCAACTGGATCCCTCCACTCCTCCTGCAAGTTTCCATCCAACCCTGAGGAGATTGCTAAACACTGACACCAGGCAGGCAACTTACTGCAGAGCTCATGCTCACAACTCCACAGAATAGTATCCATCCCCTAAATTATAATGTCCACTATTGCGTTTCTATTTCCTCCCACCTTTTGAATGGGTCCCTGCATTGTGGTGCCTTGATCAGTTTACTCAGCCTCCCAGTATTCCCCGCAGCTTGCAAGACCTAGTAACAATGAGATAATTGCTGGGACAGAGGCTCTTCAGGAGCCAGTTCCTGTACCTGCCTCACCTATAATCACATCCTGGTAAATTAGCTAATCTAAGGGTGTGACTACTTCCTGGACAAGAGTATTCATGTAAGATTCTTCCCCCCTCCCTGCCGTGGCACAATGTCTGCAGCTTAAACTCCAAACTCCGAACCAAATTTACACAAACTTACTGTAGCCGCAGTGACTGTGAATACCTTTCGTGTCCAGCCACCCCCACATGCTGCAACTCCAGAACATCACCCTGACCTGCTGTTTATACATTTATTTAAGCACTAAATCACACCATTATAGGTACTTTATAAAAATATTTTTAATTCACTAATCAATCCTGTACCGAAAAGCTATTTTTAAGAAAAAGGACAAAACTACAGACCTTAGTACAAACCGAATATGTTACTTTTGTTTTAAAGGACAGAAATACTCACCAATATTACACACTTGAAACTCTGATACGTTCAGATTCAGCACACCATACTAATTTGGCTACCTATATACTATTAAATCATAGCCACCTTGATTCAGTTCTTTCACTTCCTCTCAGTCCTGTTCACGTTTCTTTAATGCAGGCTAGAAGTGATCTAGTTTGTATCAATGGCACCATCCTCTATCTGTGTGCATTTCTATTGAATGGGTGGGGCTATGAAGGTACAACACATCACAGACAGTGTGTCCATACAGAGGTACTCCCAATGTTAGAAGCTGACAGACAGCAACAGAGGCTGTGGGAAGCTGGAGTAGACAGACAGCATCAGACAGAGAGGGGAGACATAGACAGGCAGCATCAAGAGATGTACAAGAGAAAGAGGCATTCCTCTGAAAACGGGATCTGTTGGAGAAAAGTCTGCTAGTTATGGAGTTAGTGAAGAGACAGCGACAGATTGGCAGGAACCTGGTGGGGTGTGAGGGAAGGAGATGGAGATACTTTTCCCCAATTCATTAACAGGCAGATCAAGAGAAATGAGGAGCAAATCCAGTGAAAGGAAGGAGGGAGGTTTCAGACAGTCAACTCAGGCTGCAGCTGAAAGAAGGAGACTATGCCGTGGAGAGGACTAAAGTAAAGACAAAGTATCAGACTTTCTGGTCAATGTTGAAGATATTTTATCCAATAGTCCCTACATTTTAAATTGCAAATATCCTGTATGCTGTTTTGTGTTTGAAGAAATTTGATTTCCAAAATATTTGTTCTCTTTGCACTTATTGTGTAAAGACAAAAGAGGTCTTCACCTTTTATTGTTTTTCATGACCTAAAGACATCTCAAAGTGCCTGACAGGAGTTCTGTTAACAAAGTTCTGAAGAAGAGTCCTATTGTTCTCAAAATTGTAACAGTTTCTGACTGCACGGATGTTGCCAGATCTGCTGAGTTTCTTCTGCACTTTATTTCTGGCCTCCGCTGTCTGCAGTACTTTTCTTTCACTTCTATGCTAAATCTGTACACCAGTAGATGAAATGTGGTGAACAGCATTGCTCATTAAGATGAACACTTAGCACATCCCTACCTTGTTCTAAAGTATCATATCCTCCAAATCACTTATGCATGTCACAACCAATAGTGGTCCCGGCACGGATCCCTGTGGGACACCACTGGTCACGGGTCTCCATTTTGAGAAACTCCCTTCCATTACTACTCACTGTCTCTTGTTGCCCAGCCAGTTCTCTATCCATCTAGCTAGAATACCCTGGACCCCATGCGACTTCACTGTCTTCATCAGCCAACTATGAGGAACTTTATCAAACATCTTACTGAAGTCAATGTATTTGACCTCTTCATCCCTTCCCTCATCAACCAAGTTTGTCACCTCTTCAAAGAATTCTATTAGGTTTGTAAGACATGACCTTCCCTTCACATAACCTTGCTGCCTATCACTGATAAGCCCATTTTCTTCCAAAAGGTATATATCTTATTCCTTAGTACCTTCTTCAGTAGCTTCGTATCACTGTCAGGCTCACAGATCTATAGTTACCTGGATTATCGCTGCTACTCTTCTTAAACAAGGGGACAACATTAGCAATTCTCCAGTCCTCTGGGACCTCTCCCGTGTTCAAGGATGCTGCAAAGATGTCTGTTAAAGCCCCAACTATTTCCTCTCTTGGTTCCTTCAGTAACCTGGGATAGATCCCACCCGAACCTGGGGACTTGTCCACCTTAATACCTTTTAGAATACACAACACCTCCTTGCTCCTTATGCCAACTTGACCTGGAGTAATCAAAGATCTATCCCTCACCCCAACATCCGCCATGTCCCTCTCCTCGGTGGATACTGATGCAAAGTATTCATTAAGAATCTCTCCTATTTCTCTGACTCTATGCATATCTTTCCTCCTTTGTCTTTGAATGGGCCAATCTTTTCCCTATTTACCCTCTTGATCCTTATATATGATAAAAGGCTTTGGGGGTTTCCATAACCCTGCTCGCTAAGGATATCTCAAGGCCCATTTTTGCCCTCTTAATTTCTCATTTCAGATTGGTCCTACATTCCTGATGTTCTTCCAAGGCTTCATCTGTCTTCAGTCACTTAGAACTTATATGCGCATCCTTTTTCGTCTTAGCTAGTCTTACAATTTCACCTGTCATCCATGGTTCTCTAATCTTGCCATTTCTATCCTTCATTTTCACAGGAACATATCTCTCCTGCACTCTAATCAACCTCTCTTTAAAAGCCTCCCACATATCGAATGTGAATTTACCTTCAAACAGCTGTTCCCAATCTACATTCCCCAGCTCCTTCCAAATTTTGGTACAGTTGGCCTTCCCCATCCCCCCTCCCCCAATTTAGCACTCTTCCTTCAGGACTACTCTCATCTTTGTCCATGAGTATTCTAAAATTTATGGAACTGTGATCTCTAATCCCCGGCTGAAACTTCAACCACCTGGCTGGGCCCATTCCCCAACACCAGGTCCAGTATGGCCCCTTCCCAAGTTGGACTACTTACGTACTGCTCTAGAAAACCCTCCTGGATGCTCCTTACAAATTCTGCTCCATCCAGGCATTTAAAACTAAGTGAATCCCAGTCATTGTTGGGAAAATTAAAATCTCCTATCACCATCATCCTGTTGCTCCTACATCTTTCCCTAATCTGTTTACATAACCGCACCCTTCCTATTTCTGAGCTCTGCCCATATTGCCTCACTGTTCAAGTCCTCCATAGTGCCCTCCTTCAGCACAGCTGTGATACCCTCCCTGACCAGTATTGCAACTCCTCCACCCCTTTGACCTCCCTCTCTATCCCACCTGAAGCATCTATACCCTGGAATGTTTAGTTGCCAATCATGCCCTTCTCTCAACCAAGTCTCAGTAGTAGTAATAACATCATACTCCCAGGTACTAATCCAAGCCCTAAGTTCATCTGCCTTACCAACTATACTTCTTACATTAAAACAATGCACCTCAGACCACCAGTCCCTCAGCATTCATCCTCTGCCTCCTGCCTACTCTTCCCCTTAGTTACACTGACTTCATTATCTTGTTCCTTACAGGCTTTAGTTACTCACTCCTTTCTGTCCACTAACCTCCTCATTTGGTTCCCATCCCCCTGCCACATTCGTTTAAACCCTCCCCATCAGCGTTAGCAAAAGCACCCCCAAGAACATTGGTCCCAGGTGTAGACCATCCAATTTGTAATAGTCCCACACCCCCGGAACCGGTCCCAATGTCCCAAAATATCTGATATCATGCCTCTGAGGTCCTACTTTTTAACTTGGTTCCTAACTCCCTAAATTCTTTGTGTAGGACCTCACCCATTTTTTACCTATATCATTGGTGCCTACGTGCACCACAACAATTGGCTGTTCACCCTCCCCCTTGAGAATGTTCTGCAGTCAATCGGAGACATCTCTGACACGTGCACCTGGGAGGAAACATACCATTTGGGAGTATCAGTCAAGACACAGAAATGCCTATTTACTCCCTTTACAATTGAATCCCCTATGACTATAGCCCTTCCACTCTTTTTTCCTGCCCTTCTGTGCACTTGCATTGCCTTCCTGCTCTTTCCCTGCCTTTTGGTCACCCATTCCCTTTCTCCCTTGGCGATCCTAATGTGTGGTGTGACCAATTCACTAAACATTGCTATCTACGACCCTCCCTCAGTATCATATATGCTCCAAAGTGAGTCCATTCCGCAGCTCCAGTGCTGTCATGAGGTCTAACAAGAGCTGGGTACACTTGCTACACGTGAAGGAGCCAGGGACATCAGCTGTGTCCCACACTGAGCAGGAGGAGCATAACACGGGTCTGAGATCTTCTGCCATTTTTAAACTTAAGCTTTACCTAAGTTGAGACTAAAGTTACGGTAAAGGTAGGAAAAGTTTTTTTTATCAACTTACCTTAACTTAACAAAACCTTTACCTTATGCACACACCATAGAGTCCTTTTTTTTTGGTTAGAGGAAGAGGGCGGGTGGGAGACACTACATGGATAGTGTCTTAGGTTCAGCTGCTGCCCGAATATATCAGCTTTTTAAAAAATTGTTTACCTTCCCGGCAGTTCCCTGGTCCTTGTTCTCTCCACCTTTGCTGCAATTAAAATGGAGGCCGCAGACTCCCGAAGGAAGCTTTTTAAACAGTTTGCTTACCATCCCAGCAACCCCGGTCTGCCCTCGCTGTAATTAAACAGGGACAGACATTGCTGGTGGTGGAATCCCGATGTGCACGTATCCCAGAATTGCACAGTATGCATTGCAACAGAATAGGTGATGCTGTAATGTTGTATGCAGGAACCTCGATTATTTGAACGAGATGGGCGGGCACTATTTCAATCAGATAATTGATTATTCGGTTAATTGATTCAATGCCTCTTCTCTGGGGCTCGGAGTTTTCTGAAATTTCTTTTTCCTCGCTCTGCCTGCCTTGCTCCCTCTCTCTGTCTCAGGGTTTGTTTCTGAGCGGACACCCAATTGTGTGTAAGAGACCTGCAGCATTGCTGAAGCCTCCCACCATCTCCAACCTTCGCCCCCACCCACCACCCCCAGTTCAATGGGATTGACACAGCAAGGACTTGTTAAGTCCGCTCCCCCCCGTTCAGGAGTCGAGGCAGCAGCATATCATGCGTGAGCCCCCGTTTCCCCTCCCACCCACCCATCTGCCACATCCCCAACCCCGTCCAACACTGTCCCCTGGCCATTCCACCACTCTCCTCACCCCCACCCCACCTCAGTCAGCCCTCATGAGCTCCCCCACCCTGTCTCCAGGGCAGCCGGACTGGACACCAACAGTCAGACTGCTGTTGCCTTTGGGGATGAGTGTCAAAATAGCGAGCGCAACCACACACACGCACACAGCCACACACGCAACTTTTTGACAAGTCCCACTTGTGTCCTGTACAGGACAATGTTGGAGAGATTATGTGGAGAAGGGGGTTAGGGTAGACCCCTGTGGAGAACTCCAGGGAAAGTGTGGGGAGAGGGTGGGAGGTCAGTCCTTTGGAGATGATGCCTGGGCTCTCATTGATGTCCAGGACTGTTCTTGGCCGCATTTTAATGAGCCGAGATAGTTTTTAATCATTGTACACAAAAGGCTCCGTCAATGTTGAAACAGCTCTTTGATGTAATGTTTCTATTGGGACCTTGAGATCATCTTCGGATAATCGAGATCCCTCTTTAACTGGTGTTTGATCCACACAAGGGCGGCACGGTGGCACAGTGGTTAGCACTGCTGCCTCACAGCGCCAGGGACCTGGGTTCAATTCCCGCCTCAGGCGACTGACTGTGTGGAGTTTGCACATTCTCCCCGTGTCTGCGTGGGTTTCCTCCGGGTGCTCTGGTTTCCTCCCACAGTCCAAAGATGTGCGGGTCAGGTGAATTGGCCATGCTAAATTGCCCGTAGTGTTAGGTAAGGGGTATATGTAGGGGTATGGGTGGGTTGCGCTTTGGCGGGTCGGTGTGGACTTGTTGGGCCGAAGGGCCTGTTTCCACACTGTAAGTAATCTAATCAAGCTTCCAGACTACTTATCACCATATTCCTCTCCTTATTCCTCATCTGACTTTCTCTTAAGTCCAGCAATGCCATGCAGATTTAACTGTCTCATTCTTTGTGAAGTGTTTTAGGAGATATCGTAAATGTGGAAGACACTGTTTAACTGTAAGTTACTTGGCCTGCGTAATTTGATCCTCTTTGTTTCCTGCGTCATCCCAAGTCCTGGGGTGGTACTCCAAACTTGCAAGCCCTGTTTGTGGAGCCACTGGACAAATGACAGATCCTACAATTTAGAAGAATATTGTTACTAGGATGTTACATTGAAAGGGAGTGTCTGGAGGCAAAGAAAGTGAGTTGTCATTTCAGGGCAGCAACTTTTTTTAAATGAGGAAGAGGTTTAAATCTGAGACTGTCATATTGAAGGTAAATAGTGTGAGGCCTTAAATGTTCTGTTCAGTGTCCATGACCAAAGCCTCTTGGAAACAGTGTACAAATGACGATCTTGTGTGTGAGAAAGAGTTTGAACTTCTCTATTTGCGGTGGCTCCCTGGTATCATTCTTTTCTGTCAGGTGGCCCTGGGTCTAACTCCCTCCCCAGCGTGTGGTAAACTTGCAGAAGGGCCGTCTTTCAAAGGAGACATTAAACTGAAGTCTTGTCTGTCTCTCAGATGTTAGTAAAGGATCCCAATTCAAAGTGCAGGGAGGTTCTTCCTGATATCCTGGCCCACATAATATTGTTTTGATCAACACCTAAGAACAGAGGGATCATTAACACTGTTCGCCGAGCTGGAAGTTTTTGTTGCAAACGTTTCGTCCCCTGGGTAGGTGACATCATCAGTGCTCTGGAGCCTCCTACGAAGCGCTTCTTTGATGTTTCTTCCGGTATTTATAGTGGTCTGTCCTTGCCGCTTCCAGGTGTCAGTTTCAGCTGTCCGCTGTAGTGGTTGGTATATTGAGTCCAGGTCGATGTGTCTGTTGATGGAGTTTTTGGATGAATGCCATGCCTCTAGGAATTCCCTGGCTGTTCTCTGTCTGGCTTGCCCTATGATAGTAGTGTTTTCCTAGTCGAATTCATGTTGCTTGTTGTCGGAGTGTGTGGCTACTAGGGATAGCTGGTCGTGTCGTTTCGTGGCTAGTTGATGTTCATGTATGTGGATTGTTAGCTGTCTTCCTGTTTGTCCTATATAGTGTTTTGTGCAGTCCTTGCATGGTATTTTGTAAACTACATTAGTTTTGCTCATGTTGGGTATCGGGTCCTTTGTTCTAGTAAGTTGTTGTCTGAGCGTGGCTGTTGGTTTGTGTGCCGTTATGAGTCCTAAGGGTCGCAGTAGTCTGGCTGTCAGTTCTGAAACGCTCCTGATGTATGGTAGTGTGGCTAGTCCTTTTGGATGTGGCATGTCCTCGTTCCGTGGTCTATCTCTTAGGCATCTGTTGATAAAGTTGCGCGGGTATCCGTTTTTGGCGAATACCTTGTATAGGTGTTCCTCTTCCTCTTTTCGCAGTTCTGGTGTACTGCAGTGTGTTGTGGCTCTTTTGAATAGTGTCCTGATGCAGCTTCGTTTGTGTGTGTTGGGGTGGTTACTTTCATAGTTTAGGACTGACTGCGACTACTGCGACCCTTAGGACTCATAACGGCACACAAACCAACAGCCACGCTCAGACAACAACTTACTAGAACAAAGGACCCGATACCCAACATGAGCAAAACTAATGTAGTTTACAAAATACCATGCAAGGACTGCACAAAACACTATATAGGACAAACAGGAAGACAGCTAACAATCCACATACATGAACATCAACTAGCCACGAAACGACACGACCAGCTATCCCTAGTAGCCACACACTCAGACAACAAGCAACATGAATTGGACTGGGAAAACACTACTATCATAGGGCAAGCCAGACAGAGAACAGCCAGGGAATTCCTAGAGGCATGGCATTCATCCACAAACTCCATCAACAAACACATTGACCTGGACCCAATATACCAACCACTACAGCGGACAGCTGAAACTGACACCCGGAAGCGGCAAGGACAGACCACTATAAATACCGGAATAAACATCAAAGAAGCGCTTCGCAGGAGGCTCCAGAGCACTGATGTCGCCTAGCCAGGGGACGAAAAGTTTGCAACAAAAACTTCCAGCTCGGCGAACAGAACCACAACAACGAGCACCCGAGCTACAAATCTTCGCACAAACCCTGGATCATTAACACGTTGCTGTTTGTTGAATTTTGCTGTGCACCAAGTGTCTATTGTTTCTTCCACTCCAAGGATATCTGCTGTTGAAGTACATCATCAACTGTACAATGTTTTCTGATTGTGAAAGATTTAATACAAATTCAAGTTTTTTTCCTGAGCCTTGAGAATAGGTAAATGGTGAAAACTGCTTAGAGCAACTTGGTGAGCAGGATTTCTTTAAATAGTAGATAGGAGAATGAAAGGACTTCAGATGCTGGAGAGTCAGAGTTGATAAAGCATGGCACTGGAAAATGCACAGCCGGTCAGGCAGCATCTGAGGATCAAGTGTTCTGAAGAAGAGTTATGCCCGAAACGTTGACTCCCTTGATACTGTCTGACCTGTTGTGCTTTTTTTTCAGTGACATGTTTTATCAAGTTTCAGCAGTAGTTATCCTTGAGCACAGTTTGAAACAACATTATCATTGCAAAACAGAGATGTAGGCTATAGATAGTAACTAGTAGACAAGGTCAGGATTGATGTCAGAAAGCACACTATAGTTCCCTTTTTTTTTGGAACCATGTTACAAGCAGGACAGTAATAAATCTTTGATTTTATTAATGGGGTCTTAGTTACCAGTGCGAGGAAGAAATTAAAGAATTTTTTCATAAACTTAATAGGCTTCTGGTGAAACTGAACTTGCTACCTGTTTGCAAAATGTCAAAGTATTTTGGTATTTGTTAGATAAACGACAATTATTACCAAGGTTGGGTGTACTTTGTGTACATCTGACTTGCTGCACACAGTGGGGGCTAGTATTCTGATGTCTGGGCCTTAAGCCTTGAATTCTGTTCCAGAACATCTTTAGCTCTCAGTTCCTTTCTATATGATGCTTCTTCCGATCTAACCTTTTTAAGCTTTGATACTCTTTTAATGATCTTATGTGGCCTGTTAACGGGAGTTGACAATCCTGTTACGATATTTTATTACAGTTGAACGTGTACAAATGCAAGTTTTTATTTTTGACCATCATTTTATGGGATGTGTTGCTGTCTAATATTTGTTTCCATCCCCAATCATAAGACCATAGGACCACAATCCCCCTGACCTGAATGGCTTGCTGGTCTTTTCAGAACCATTAGAAGTCAATCACATTGTAGTGAAGTCCAGAATCATATTAGGCCTGACCCGATGAGGATGGACAGTATTCTTTAATGAAAGGGAAATGACGTCTAAGGGTGCATGTAAGTTGTAAACCATTTTACTTAACTTAACTCCAAATGTGGTCTTCAAGAACAACTAGCATAGGTTTATTCCAAAGGAGTCATGATTATCAACATGCATAGGGTTTTTTTTGAAGAATGTGGTTAAATAGAAGAAGTCAATGCAGTTGATCCGAATACAGTTTCAGAAGGTAGATGGTGGTGAAGAAGGCATTTGCCTTCATTGGTCAGAGCACTAAGTATCGGAGTTGGGACAATATGTTGTGGTTATACAGGACATTGGTGAGGCCACTTTTGGAGTACTGTGTATTATTATGGTCACCCTGCTACACTGTAGAATATTATTAAATTGGAAAGGGTGCAGAAAAGATTTAGAAGGATGTTACCAGGACCGGAGGGTTTGAGTTATCAGGAGAAATTGGGATTTTTTTCCCTGGATCGTCGAAGGTTGAGGGCATCCTAATAGAAGTTTATAAAATCATGAGGGCCATAGATAAGGTAAATAGCAAAGGTGTTTTGCCTAGGGCAGGAGAATTCAAAATTAGAGGGCATAGGTTTAAGTTGAGAGGGGAAAAATTTAAGAGACCTGAGGAGCAACATTTTCACGTGGAGGGTAGTACATATGTGGAATGAACTGCCAGAGGAAATGGTAGATGTAGATACAGTTACAACATTTCTAAGACATTTGGACAGGTACATGAATAAGAAAGGTTTTGAGGGATATGGGCCAAATGCAGGCAAATGGGACTAGTTTAGTTTGGCAAGGTAGTCGGCATGGACTAGTTGGACCTAAGGGTCTGTTAATCTGCTGTATGACTCGATAAATCTAAAGAAAAGGGGCATTAGCAAACCAAATCGGTCTTTACCAAAATTGATGTTTACTGAAACTACTTTCAATGCATGGTTTTATTAATTGATTTTAAATTTTATCAGCTGCTGTGTTGGGATTTGAAACCCACTGTCAGAGCATTAGCTAGCATTAATTATGATTACCAGTCCATTGGAGTTACATCATGCCACAATCTTCTCCCATGTTGTAAGACACGGGTTTCCAATTTTGAGATGGGGCAGTAGTGGCAGTGGGGATGCCAATCTTGGGTGCTAAATGAAGATATCAGGTAGCCACAAGGATGTGAAAGTAGGGAATCCCTCGAGCATATTACAGGTTTGGTGATGACTATAGATTTGTATTCAAAGTTTGGGAGAAGATTTGTAGCTCGGGTGCTCGTTGTTGTGGTTCTGTTCGCTGGGCTGGGAATTTGTGTTGCAGATGTTTTGTTCCCTGTCTAGGTGACATCTTCAGTGCTTGGGAACCTCCTGTGAAGTGCTTCTGTGATGTTTCCTCTGGCATTTATAGTGATTTGTACCTGCCGCTTCCGGTTGTCAGTTCCAGCTGTCTGCTGCAATGGCTGGTATATTGGGTCCAGGTCGATGTGCTTATTGATTGAATCTGTGGATGAGTGCCATGCTTCTAGGAATTCCCTGGCTGTTCTCTGTTTGGCTTGTCCTATAATTGAGACAACACTACTATTATAGGACAAGCCAAACAGAGAACAGCCAGGGAATACCTAGAGGCCTGGCACTCATCCACAGATTCAATCAATAAGCACATCGACCTGGACCCAATATACCGACCACTGCAACGGACAGCTGGATCTGACAACCGGAAGCGGCAGATTCAAACCACTACAAATGCCGGAGGAAACGTCACAGAAGCGCTTCACAGGAGGCTCCCAAGCACTGAGGATGTCACCTAGACAGGGGACGAAATGTCTGCAACACAAATTCCCAGCCCAGCGAACAGAACCACAACATAGATTTGTATTGTTAGTTATCTTGAAACCAAATTTTGAAAAACAAAATATCTGCAAGCTAAGTGGAATAGAAGGAGAAATAAGAGGTTAACGTACTTCTCTTGGTACTATTTAAATGTGATAATTGTTAAAATCTGAGAACAGTGAGTTATGGAGCTGTTGTCAGTTTTTCCCCATCTCAATGTGTTAAGCTAGCTACCACAAGTCATTCCTCAAGCATGTAAGTTGGAATTGAACCCAGTGCTGTACTTTTATAAGAGAATAATTGAGGAGTTTTAGATCAAATATTCATGTTTGTGGTTCTTTTCTAGGAACTTGCTCGGTATGAAGAAATGGAAAATGATGTGATGTTGACTGAGAAAGGTAAATCAAATGTACTTGCAACGTTTTCCTCATAGAATCATTCAAGGTGTGGTGAACATGCTGGTAATTTGTTTTGTAGATCTGCTTGAAGACGGTTTTGGGGAGCATCCATTTTATTACTGCTTTCTTGCAGAAGTGCCAGCAGAAGATGCAACTCCTGAAGGTAGGCTTTGTTTTGTTTAGCTATTGACATGACTTGGCAGTTTTCGTTTTTGTTAATCTGTTTTAAATTTGGTGTTTAGTTGCATATCTGTTTGCAGATGTCCACAAAGGAAGTATGATTTTATATAACCCTACTGTGGCATAAATATTAACAAAAGGGCTATCAGAAAATTTGTTTTAGATCAATATTGACGTGGCTGTATACTCATGTTGGCTATAGGAGAGGTTGTGAAGGTTGTCATTCCAGCATTGATTGCAACAGGGTTCACCAGTCCTGCATATCAAACCAGCACTCATCTTGCCGAGTGAAATGTTGTTTATTTCCTTATTAACAAGAACGCTTCTTCCTTTTTCAGAGATGCAGACAAAGAATGAATATTTTTAATGTATTAAACCATATTGTTTGGTTAAGTAGTTGAGAGGCTACTAATATGAAAATATTTTTTCAACTGGTGTGTGTCTTGGTAATTATACTAATTCTTCTCATAAATATGTTGAGGCTTTTCATAGTGTCTTCCAAGTCAACATTTGAATCCAGTTTCTGCACACATTTTGAATGCAATGTTTGAACAGGATGTGCAAGTCACACGCTGAACTAACAAAACTAGATTTAATAGTATGAATGCAGAGAAACAACATCTCAATCTATTTTAAGACTAATCTGAAAGCAACTTTATGCAGCAGCAGCAGAAGATTCACATCCAAGTCTGAGTTTGCTGTGTAAGCGCATTAGTGTTCTTGTGAAGTGGTCCAAATGTTGAGCTAGATTAATTGAGTTTACTTAATTATGAAATTTACCTTTTTTATTGTTTAAATATCCACTTCTTATTTTTAATCATGTTGAACAACCTCCTTTTTTAAAACTTGACCCCCAATCTTCAGGTTACAGTCTATAGCTTTGCCATGTACATGGATCTAGGTATGTACATAGGTAGGCAGGCTGGTATCTGAAAGATCTATTAAACATTAAGTGGTCTTGATAAGGAGGTAAGGCACAGAGGGATGTGCTACTTGCAATTTTCTTTCAAAGAAGACAAAGCATGGTCGATCAGAACTGTTGCATGCACTCTCATTTCAGAGATCTCTTTAAATTGTTCGCAGGTCTCAATAAAACATTCCACCTCCTTGTGAAAACAAGGCAAAGTGATTAACTTTACAGTTTTACCAGAAATTGAAGATGGTAATTGGCAAAACAAGGATGGATTTGGGGTGGAAACATGGTACCCTTCTGATCTGCTGTGTAGAATCAAACGTTTGTTAACTTGCCATTTCAAGTATGTACTTAATGAGTAGTTTAGCTAACTTCTGATTTTAGTAGCACAGTATTTATTGAATCTTGTTGGCATGTACGTGTCTGATCTATTTTTACAGGTTTCAACCTGTCATTCCAGGAGATAGTCACCATAAAATGTTCACTTAGCTGTAAAATCCTTATTTTTGACCATTTAAATTCAGCAGTTTCTAAGCGTAGATTAAAATATATAAAATAGTATAATGGCTACATCACTAGTTATTAATAGCAAGGCATGAACTAATAATAGAGGGCAGAAGTGCAACCCATGCCATAGCATTTTGAGAAACTGAATATGATTCATGCATGTAAAATAAAACTTGGATATTGAATATCCAAACTCAGTTTTAAAAAAATGAATCTTTTGGTTAGTAATTTAGAAAAAAAAACAAAATAATTCACTAATTCTTTTTTGAACCAAAGAGGACTGTCATCCTTGGCTGCTCTCACCATTGTGACACCAGTTCAGAACAAAGTGGTCTATTTTAGTTACCTTTTTTAGGGCATCTCGGATCATTCAAATCTTGGGTCATCCAGGCATGGATAATGACTCTTGGCGTTGACAGCAACATTATATTCTACAAGTAATGTTTTAAAAGTTCTGAGGTTGAGATCTCATAAGTGGGGTAGTTCTGACCGATGTATATCCCTCCAGCAGGAATAGACAATCTGATCATTGGCCTCACTGGTTGTGTGACTTTGCTGTGAGCACACTTGCTTGTAATACCTACATCACATTGTCTCTACTCAATGGCCATGCTTGCAATGCCCTGAGGTTGGGAAAGGTGCTTAAAATGACCATGAAATCACTTCTTGTCACTGCTGTCTTTTTTTCCGAAGTGATTCAGTGCTACAACACCCATCCCACTCACCCCAAACTGCATTCTGGTATTAGCACACCCACCACCCCAGCTTTTTTACACTTTTGACAGCCGTACATTGAACCTTCTAAGTCCACACTCCAGATTTGCCTCCTAAATTTCTCAAAGGCAGCACTTGCAGTTATTTGTGAATCAGAAGCTAGTGCTCTCAGTCTGACTCAAGACTTGAGGCATGTGATCTAGCCTGACACTTCAGTGCAGTATTGAGGGAGGTGTTGGTTGGTAATAGATTCCGTCTCTTGGGTGAAATATTAAATTGAGCCCTGTCTTGTCCGTTTCGAGTGAATGTGAAAGAGCCTGTTGCACGAAACGATGAAGAAAACCCCTGACGAAATTTTATCAGGGCAGCAACATTATTGAAGTGGGTTATGAGTTGCTTATCGAGTTCACTGTGGCTATTGATCTATTCAAAAAGGCTGCAATATTTCCTATGTTGCAATGGTGACTAACTTCAATTCATTGTTTCACAGCCAATGTGGCACATCCTGAGCTCATGAAAGGCAATTTCACAATGCAAATTTATTAGTTCCCTTAAAAACTGCATATACTTAACTGAGTGCAAATGTGGACTCCACATAACGTTTTGGGGATGCATCTTTCATTCCTTAAAACTGTTGTATCTGATATCCTTTTTTAGGATACAGTATTGTGGGATATGCTATGTACTACTACTCATATGATGCTTGGACTGGAAAATCACTATATCTTGAAGATTTCTATGTAATGGAAGAATTTCGAGGTAAAGTAAAACTTTCTGTTTTGGAAAGAAGACTTGCTAAGTGATGCAAATGCCTAAGGGGGCACCCAGGTTTAATTGTCTGTATCATTAAAACTAATTTTAGCTAATGCAAGAATATCTTGCATTTATTATTGCATATTTCTCATGTGAACACATCGGAAAGACTGCAGGAAATTCATGAGAATGGTTCTGGGGATGAGGAACTTCATTTACAAAGATAGGAGTCAGGACTGTTCTCCCTCGATAGGAGAAGGCTGAGAAGAGATTTGATAGAAGTTATCAAAATAATGAGGGGTCTGAATAGAGTAGATAGGGAGAAACTATTTCCATTTGTGAAAGGATCGAGAATGAGAGGGCACAGATTTAATGCAACTGGCAAAAGAAATACATGAGAATTGAGAAAAAAATCCATTCCAGAAGTAGCTAAGGCCTGGAATACGCTGCCTGAGAAGGTAGTGGAGGCAGATTCAATTGAGGCATTCAAAAGGAAATTGGGCACTAATGTGAAAAGAGAATGAGCAGAGCTACAAGAAAAATGATACTGAACTGCTCATTCAAAGACCTGGTGCAGGCATTTGCCAATGCCCTCCTCTGAGAGCAATTCTATGATTCTTTTGATGGTAAAAATACAGATTAGATACCTCTAACATTTCTGTGTAGTAGATTTTAAGACCTCAATAGGGAACGCATGGTGCTCTGCTCTGCTTAACAATGAGTCAGAGGCCATGAGTACATATCCTGGACTAATGCTTCATTATGATGCTGACCAAGTGTTAATTTGCTGGAGATCTAGGACTCTAGAGATGTTGGTTCAATTGTTGAATGAAGGTCCTCTCTCTGCCTGCTGGCGTGGAAGTGAAAACAATTCCATGACACTTTGAAAACCCTGGCTCATATCACCAAAATGTATGAACTGGTTTTTGGTCAACTTTTCCTTTGAGCAAGGCTGCACAGTAACAAAGGCCACAGTTTTTAAAAAATGTGTTCATGGGATGTGGGTGTCACTGGCTAAGTAAGCATTTATTGCCCATCCCGATTTGCCCTTGAAGGTGTTAAGGAGGGAATTCTAGGAATTTGATCCAATGATACTTGAGGGAACAATGAGAGTTCCAGGTCAGGATGGTGAGTAGTGTGAAGGGGAACTTGTAGGTGCAGGTGTTCCCATGTATCTGCTGATCACACATTTGACAATGTCTTCTATCATTTTACTGATGGTCAAGTGTATACTAATGGGGTGGTAATTGACAAGTAGATTAAGTCTTGTTTTTCTTTGTTGGCACAACATATCTGGGCTATTTCTAAATTGTTCAGTAGATGCCAGTGTTGTAGTTTTACTGGAACAGGTTAGCTAGGAGTATGGCAACTTCTAGTGCACAAGTTGTCAGTAGTATTGCCAACATGTTATCAAGGACCAAAGCATTTGCGACATCCAGCACCTTCAGCCACTTCGTGGTATCCTGTGAGGTGAATTGAATTGATTGAAGCCTGGCATCTGTGATGCTGGGAGAAAATGAGGACTGCAGATGCTGGAGTTGAAAAGTGTGGTGCTGGAAAAGCACAGCAGGTCAGACAGCATCCAAGGAGTAGGAGAGTTGATGCTTTGGGCATAAGCCTTTCATTAGGAATTACATCTGTGATGCTGGGGACCTCAGGAGTGACCAAGGTCACTCATCCACTCAGAACTTCTTACTACAAGTTAATCCAAACACTTCAACTTCATCTTTTTTGTGCTTGATTCCCCCAGCATTGGAGATGGGGATATTTGTAGAGCTTCCCCATCCAGTCCATTATTTAACCGCAGCGCTGAGATTTGATCTAAGTGGTGGTGAGTCACTTAGCTTTTCCTATCAAGTGCATGCAAGCAGTCATAGGGTCATTGGAAACAGACCGTTTGGTCTAACTCATTCATGCTGACCTGATGTCTTAAATTAATCTAGTCCCATTTGTCCACTTGGCTCATATCCCTCTAAACCCTACCTAATCATATCTGTTTGTAGTTTCAAACCCAACTTAATGGTGACCAAAAAATACATAATTGACTGATTGTAAATGCCTTCAGGTTGTCCTAGGATATGTTTCAGTGCAATATAAATGTTTGCATTGATAACTGAACTCAGTGTCACAACACAGCCAGGTGAAGTGTGCAGCTTGAACCTATATATGTGTATTTATAAGCTATGAATTACAAATATGCACATTACTCATGTTTTTTTGGAGATGCACCAAGGCCTCTTATAAAAACACAGATGGGGGGCATCTTGTGGCATGGTGGCACTTTTGGAACAAGAGATCTGGGTTCAAGTTCCAGCTGCCCCAGAGCATCTCTAAACAGGTTGGTTTAAAAAAAAATCTATAAGCACATGTAAGTCCCCAGGTGTGGACCACTCAGTGGACATGTGAACATCCAAATGATACTCAATTAACAGTGAACACTTTCAAAGTTTGTGAGAAGATTTGTAGCTCGGGTGCTCGTTGTTGTGGTTCTGTTCGCCGAGCTGGGAGTTTTTGTTGCAAACGTTTCGTCCCCTTTCTAGGTGACATCTTCAGTGCTTGGGAGCCTCCTGTGAAGCGCTTCTGTGCTGATTCCTCCGGCACTCATCCACAAATTCTATCAACAGACACATCGACCTAGACCCTATATACCGGCCACTGCAGCGGACAGCAACTGACAACCGGAAGCGGCAGATTCAAACCAGTATAAATGCTGGAGGAATCAGCACAGAAGCACTTCACAGGAGGCTCCCAAGCACTGAAGATGTCACCTAGAAAGGGGATGAAACATTTGCAACAAAAACTCCCAGCTCGGCGAACAGAACCACAACACTGAACACTTTGTTGAACCAAATTATGGGGTGGGCACGGTGGCTAAATATAAGGTAGGGGAATGGGTGTGGGTGGGTTACTGTTTGAAGGGTCTGTGTGGATTTGTTGGGCTGAAGGGCCTGTTTTCATAATGGGAATCAAATCTAAGCGTACCTCCAGTCAAGCACTAGTCTATTATTTTCTGGCATATTTCCCAAGGAACTGTGGAGAATAAACAGAACTGATAAGGTCCTAGGGAATGTTGCTGAACAAAGAGACCTTGGAGTGCAGGTTCATAGCTCCTTGAAAGTGGAGTCGCAGGTAGATAGGATAGTGAAGAAGGCGTTTGGTATGCTTTCCTTTATTGGTCAGAGTATTGAGTACAGGAGTTGGGAGGTCATGTTGCAGCTGTACAGGACGTTGGTTAGGCCACTGTTGGAATATTGCGTGCAATTCTGGTTTCCTTCCTATTGGAAAGATGTTGTGAAACTTGAAAGGGTTCAGAAAAGATTTACAAGGATGTTGCCAGGGTTGGAGGATCTGAGCTACAGGGAGAGGCTGAATAGGGAATGTTTTCCCTGGAGCATCGGAGGCTGAGGGGTGACCTTTATAGAGGTTTACAAAATTATGAGGGGCATGGATAGGATAAATAGGCAAAGTCTTTTCCCTGGGGTTGGGGAGTCCAGAACTAGAGGGCATAGGTTTAGGGTGAGAGGGGAAAGATATAAAAGAGACCTAAGGGGCAACGTTTTCATGCAGAGGGTGGTATGTGTATGGAATGAGCTGCCAGAGGATGTGGTGGAGGCTGATACAATTGCAACATTTAAGAGGCATTTGGATGGGTATATGAATAGGAAGGGTTTGGTGGGATATGGGCCGGGTGCTGGCAGGTGGGACTAGATTGTGTTGGGATATCTGGTCGGCACGTATGGGTTGGACTGAAGGGTCTGTTTCAATGCTGTACATCTCTATGACTGATAAGATTTATAGAGACCAAAGTCCCAATGTGACCAACTCCTTCAGCATTCCCTGTCTAGTAAATTTTCTTTAGACAAATTACCTGGGCTATAGTAATGTTTTGGATTCCCTTTGCAGGATATGGAATTGGTTCAGAAATTCTGAAGAAGATCAGTCAGGTAAACAAAAAGTGATTCCTATTTACTATCTTTCAGCTTCTCTTTATAGCTACTTTTCTCAAAGAATGAGAAGGCACAAACATTTTTGTTAAGGGTGAGAGTTTTCCAAATTTTATTCTTGATGTGAGAGCATTTTTCTTTTTGTTGATATAAGGGATATGGGTGTTGCTGGCTTGGCATGCACTTATTTCCCATCGTAATCCTCCAATTGCTGTGGATCTGGTATCACGTATCAGTCAGAACAGGTAAGGTTTCCTGAGTGACAGTGGTATGTGGTTGGCATTCGACCAGCACTTTTAAAACTCAGTTTTTAGTAGATTAAAATTTCACCACATACCATGGTGGGATTCAAACCATAAAGATTAGCCTGGGGTTCTCAACTGCTGGTCACCACTTCCCATTCTGTTAGTCTTTTGGGTTTTAGCCGTCGCAATCTGAGCAAGGAAAACTAAAATAGCTTCACGAGAGTTAAGAAAAGGTAACTGAGGAAAATCATCCCAGTTCTGGTACACAAAGCCCTAGAAGGAAGTCTTTGGCCTTGATGAGTGGGAATGAAATTAATGTAATGAAGTGTGCCACAAACCAAAAGCATAGAATGTTGGAAATGGATGGAAGATACCTCCTCCTGCAAGTTCTCCTTCAAGTTCATCACCATCCTGACTTAGGATCGCTGGGTCAAAATCCCAAGACCCCCCTCGCTCGTGACAATGTGGCCACAGCCACCCACCCTGCCTCTCATTGACTGCAGCAGTTTGAGAATGAAAGAAACTCCCCCCCACTTTCTGCAGGGTAATTAGGAATGGGCAATAAATGCTAGCCATCACAAGAACTCTTAAGAAAAATGAGACTATTTTCTTCTTCTTCTTTCGTCCTCTCTGTCCCCATTATTCAAACTATTTAAATATAATGTCATGCTTCGAACAAGACAGTGTCCCTTTAATATGCAAGTTCATTTTTTCTTCCCCATTATAATTTTCCAAATTTGGTGGCTGGGTTTCAGGCAACTGGGAGCTGATCCCTTCATTGAGCTTTTCCTGGATTTTACTGTGCTGTTCATACTCGCCTCCAGGAAGATGCATTATTCATTAATAGTCCCTGTTAATCCATTACCCTCTGTGTACTATAAGTCCTTTCTACTAAGGGTCTGTTTAGAAATGAGGCCCTGGACTGTGCATATGTTATGGACAGAGGTCTTGTGACTTTTCCTGCTGTATTTCATGTTCTTTTAATGCCATATGTTGAGATTTATTCAAAAAGTACTTTGAGGCATGGAGTACATAAGTGAGTTGTTTTGCTCAATCTTTATACAATAACGACTAAGCCTTTGTTAGGGTATTGTGTTCAAATACCTGGGATGTTAAGCATTTGGGGAAAGGCGCAGAGAAGATTTTGTAGATGAGTCTTACAACATAGCAACAGGCCCTTTGGTCTACCATGTCTATGCCGACCAACAACGACAAACTAATGTCATGCTTCAAACATTGTCTTAGGACAAGACAGTGCTCCTTTAATATCCCATTTACCTACACTTGGTCCTTAGCTACTATGCCCTGGCATTTTCAGTGCTCAGCCAGATGCTGCTTCATCTTGTGAGAGTATCTGCCTCCACCATGTGCAGACAACATGTTCCATATTTCTGCATACAGTATTCCATCAGCCTCACTGATTTAGATTCCCTACAGTGTGGAAACAGGCCCTTCAACCCAACAAGTCCATACCGACCCTCCGAAGAGTAATCCACCCAGACTCATTTCCCTCTGACTAATGCACCAAGCACTATGGGCAATTTAGCATGGCCAATTCACCAGACCTGCACATCTTTGAACTGTGGGAGGAAACCGGAGCACCCGGCAGAAACCCACACAGACATGGCGAGAATGTGCAAACTCCACACAGACTGTCACTCGAGGCTGGAATCGAACCTGGCACCCTGGTGCTAACCACTGAGCCACCATGCCACCCAATATTTTACAATGCTACAAGGTATGAGACACTTCCGTTATATGGAGAATCTGGAATTGTTCTTGCTACACAAATAATTGAGATTTGATGAAACTATCCAAAAGAATGAAGAGTATAGCAGGAAACTGTTTTCACTGACAGTAAAGTTGGTTAACGGAGGACACAAATGGCAAAAGAACCATAGGGGGAAATTTCAACGTTATTTTTAAATGCAGTGCTCTGGATGATGATACCTAAAAGCTACTTCAATGGTAATTTTCCAAAGGGTATTGGAAAATATCTTGCATTAGACACCTAATTCAGCCTCAGTTGGAGTTTGGTATACAGTTCTGGGCAGCAATCTTTTTTAGATAAGGTATGAAAAATTCCAGTAAGTGCAGGAAGAGATTTATGAGAAGTTCCAGGGATTTCAGTTCTCAAAATGAATTGGAGAAACTGAGATACTTCTCCTTGCAGAAGATAAGGCTGAAAGGAGATTCAAAATCATGAGGAGTAAATGAGGAGAAAATGTCCATTCTGATCAAATCAAGAACAAGAGGGTACAGATTTTAAATCAATGTTAGAAGGAAACAAAATCTGAAAAATCCTTGTCTCTCACACAGTGCTTGGGAATACACTACCTGAGTATGGGGGGTGAAAATGTGTTGCTGGAAAAGCGCAGCAGGTCAGTCAGCATCCAAGGAGCAGGAGAATCGACGTTTCGGGCATGAGCCCTTCTTCAGGAAGGACTCACGCCCGAAACCACGATTCTCCTGTTCCTTGGATGCTGCCTGACCTGCTGCGCTTTTCCAGCAACACATTTTCAGCTCTGATCTCCAGCATCTGCAGACCTCACTTTCTCCTGAGAGTGTGTGTGTGTGTGTGTGGGGGGGGGGGGGGCAAGTTCAATCAAGGGTTTCAGAGAGGAATTGAATTATTATTTGAAGAGTACAGTTAAGGGTGAAAGGTAGGAAAATTGCATGAGGTGAGGTGCTCATTAAGAGTACCAATTATACATGATGGGACAAACCTCCTCTTGTTCTGTAGTAATTCTGTGAACTTGAAGGAAAGAAAATTACGAAGCTATGGGGATAGAGTAAGGCGGTGAGGCTAATTAGATGGCTCTACCAAAGTGCCAGCACAGATATAATGGACTAAATGGTTGCTTTCTATTGTGTGTGGATTTTTTGAAAGGAGCCATTGAATAAATTGCCATTGGATTTGTACTTGTGGGAACAAACTTGTGTTGAGAGTGAACTCTGCTGTGTCTCAGGTTGCTATGCAGCACGACTGTAGCAGCATGCATTTCGTTGTGGCAGACTGGAACCAACGTTCAATCAACTTTTACAAGAAACTTGGTGCTACTGATCTGTCTAAAACACAGAGATGGCATCTGTTTGAGATTCCAAAAAATCACTTGGTTAAAATGGCAACTGAAGAGTGAGTTGGAAGAGCAAAGTCCAGTTACAATTGTATTTCTTACCAAAGAATCTTAATTAACAAAGTTATGTAATTGTTGTAAATTTAAGACCCTAATTTGATTTGTTTTTATGCTTAATATAGAATCACTTCCTACGACAGTCATTTTGCAATGTCTTTTTTATTTAGAATCCGTTTTGCAGTCACATTTATGTTGTTGAGCCTGTGTTATTTAATCAACTATTTTGTGCAAAACATATATATAAAGAATTAGTAAATTGCAGGTTTTTGTTGCTTATGCCAATTGATAGTATTTCTGTCCTGTCGGGAAATGCTGAGCTATAAGTGTTTTAATGTGTATATATAGCTTTGTTTGGATATAGTGTTGATATTGATGAAAACTGGGTGCTAAATAAATCACTTATGTTTTACCAAAATGTTGCTTCCTTCCTGTTCGACACGTTTGCAGCTGTGATCTCCAGCATCTGCAGACCTCATTTTTTACTCCTTCCTGTTCAACTCTACCACATCTCCATTCTCTTCACTTCTTCTTTTGATTTATTGTCATGAGATTTATAATCCTGAGTCCCAGGCTAATACTCTGGGTACCGTATTCAAACTCCTCTTTGATAGAAATTGAATTTAATTCCATATTTATTAATTAAGTTTGCAAAGTTAGTCTGACAGTGACCACGAAACCAATGATTTTTGTGAAAACCCATCTGGTTCACAAGTGAAGGAATCTGCTATGCTTGCCTGGTCTGATCCATAAATGACTCCAGGTCCATAGTAATATGGCAGAGCAAGCTACTCAGCAAGAGCATGCCACTATGAATGAAACCGGATGAATCACCTGGAAATGCTGATGAGAAACCCAGCCGTGTTTATGAAAAATCCTCCTTGCTAACACTTGGGGACTCACCAAAATTGGGAGAACTGACCCACGGATAAATCAAATTATCTTAAGGCAGGAAGTATGACTATGTTTCCAGACACCACCGTCACTGTCTCTTGGTATATCATGTTCGATGGCAATGTTGACCTGCCAGAGGTTGTGGCATAATGCTACTTAGTCAGGAAGGAGTAACACTGGGAATCCTAAACATTGACTCTGGGCCCAAAAACATCTCATGGCATCAAATTAAACATGAGCAAAGCCCCTGCTAATTCCACAAACTGTCCTCACTCAGTGGATAAATTATTACTTCTCCAGGTGAGCACTGCTTTAAAGAGTCACTGAGCATGGTAAGAGCATGGTAAGCACTCTTTGGGTGGGTGGGGGTGAATATCAATGACTATCACCAAGGGTGACTTGGTAGCATCACTAGTGACCTCGTTGAGTCTTAAAGGACCGTAACTGCTAAATAAGTGCAGTAGGCCGTAAGGGAACCAAATGCGATAAAAACGTATTTTATCTCATTTTTGCTAATCTACCTGTGACTGATTGTTGAAGAAAACTCTCGAGACTTGGACCTTGCGAACTGATTAGTAACATTAGCAAATAACGTTAACTTTTCCCCAACACTGATACACATGTCTATCACCTTGCTATTCACTTTATCTATGCCTCTCATGGTTTTATAAACCTCTTTAACTTCACCCCTCAACCTCCTACATTACAGTAAAAACAACTCACTATCCAGCCTATTTTTATAACTCAGACCCACCATTCCCAGCAACATCCTGGTAAAACTTTTCTGAACTCTCTCCAGTTTAGTAATATCTTTCATAACAGCAGGACGACCAAAACTGCACAAGATACTCCAGAAGAGGCCTCACTAATGGTGCTGTGCAACCTCAACATGATGTTTCAACTCCCATACTCAAAGGTCTGAGCAATGAAGGCAAGCTTGCTAAGTGCCTTCTTAAGTACTCTGTCTACTTGTGATGCAAAATTCCAAGAATTACGTACCTGAACCCCAAGGTCTGTCGGTTCTACAACACTATCCAGGGCCCTACAAGTAACTGTATAAATCCTGCCCTTGCTTGTTTTACCAAAATCCAATACCTCGCATTTATCCAAATTTAGTTCCATCTGTCACTCCTCAGTCCATTGATCCAATTGATCAAGATCTCACAACGTTAGATAACCTTCTTCACTGTCCACTATACCCTGAACTTTGGTGTCATCTGCAAGCATATCTCCCATATTCGCAACCAAATAGTTACATACATGATAAACAAAAGTGGACCAATCACTGTGGTACGTCGCTGGTTACAGGTCTCCAGTCCGAAAAACAACCCTCCACCAATACTGTCCGCCTCCTACTGTCAAGCCAACTTTCTATCCAGTTGGCAAGCTCACCCTGAATCCCATATGATCTAACCTTCCTAATTAGTCTATCATGCAGAATCTTGTCAAAGGCTTTACAAAGTCTATGGAAGCAATATCTATCAGTCTGCCTTCATCAATCTTTTTGGTTACTTCTTCAAAAAATTCAATTTCCCTATTCCCTATCCCTAATCTGTCTTTGCTTCTCCAAATGTATGTAAATCCTATCTTTCAGAAACACTGTTAACAACCGATCCACCAAGTGGACAAGTGGTAGCAAACTCATGACAATGAATACTTACAAGCGAGAACCTATCTCCTCTTGCCACTCAATGATATTAACAATACAAAATACATGCTTTGCAGACCTTAGTTGCCCTAATTAACTGTTCCTCTCCAAAGAGAAATAGCTGACCTAGTGTCCAGTCTTCCCTTGAGAAAGAGTTTTAGGCTCCTGCATGATTTTCTGTTATTTTACTGTCACTCTTTGGACTAAGAAAATTCAGCTTTCTTATTGCTGACCATCCTGCCTGCCCATTTACCCTTGGAATCTAACGAGTCCCAATTTAGAGGGAAACAACAGTATTTATATCAGATGTTTCACTCCCTCACAATTTCCAAACAAACATGACAGACTTTTGTTTTGCGACATAGTCGCTCACATTTCAGTGACCAACTATTCTGACTTGTAATGATGCTGGTGAGTGACAAAATTTGGCCCGAAAACTTGGGGAGAAATCTCCCATTCTTAATTCAATTGTGTCATGAGATCTCTTATGTCCACTTGAAAGGGAAGAGGCAATCACAGTTTAGTTTCTCAGCTGAATATGACACCTCCAACTGTACAACACTCTCACAATACCACATTGAAAAGTTGGAATGGATCACGCGTTGAAATCTTTGGAGTGCAGCTTGAATCCATAACCTTTCAATTCGGAGGAAATGTAGGGGGAGTAGATGTGTGGTGAGTGTGCTGCCACTGAGCCAAGGCTGATGTATTTGGCGCACAATTGAGTTGTTACCATGCTTGGAAGGGTTAGTGAGTGTTGCCTCACAACCAGCAAACTTACGGCAGGACAAAATCTCAATGATAAGTTCCTTCGTTGGTCATATCTCTTGCATGGACAATCACAAAATTGCCAGGCAGATCTTCTATGGGGACCTGCCTCACAGCAAATGACATCAAGTGGTTTAAACAATACAAGGACACCCTAAAAAGGAGAAAGTGAGGTCTGCAGATGCTGGAGATCAGAGCTGAAAATGTGTTGCTGGAAAAGCGCAGCAGGTCAGGCAGCATCTAAGGAGCAGGAGAATCGACGTTTCGGGCATAAGCCCTTCTTTAGGAATCTTCTTTAGATCCTTCCTCAATCAGAGGCCAGCAACATTACAGGCCGTTCTTCTATACGGCTCATTTTGTTAGTGCAAATTGGCTTTAATGTGATTTACAAATTGTAGACATTGTTTGGATAACATGAATTTTCTACTGAATAGGTAGAACAATTTTCTTTTAGCGATTTTCTACAGCGCAAATTTCCCTTTTTCTTGGCAGCACTCTTTGTGTTTCTCCAGCTGACAGCTTTTAAAATGGCCAAATAAATCTTGTTACACAATGTTCCAAGGTATAAAATGTATTGCTTCGAGGGATAATTTTGCTCCTTGCGTATCTGGTATGCTGTTATGCAGTTGGGGTTAGAGTGGTGCTGGAAGAGCACAGCAGTTCAGGCAGCATCCGAGGAGCAGGAAAATCAACGTTTCGGGCAAAAGCCCTTCATTAGGAATACAGGCAGAGTATCTGAAGGGTGGAGAGATAAATGAGAGGAGGGTGGGGGTGGGGAGAAAGTAGCATAAAGTACAATAGGTGAGTGGGGGAGGGGATGAAGGTGATAGGTCAGGGGGGAGGGGGGAGTGGATAGGTGGAAAAGAAGATAGGCAGGTAGGACAAGTCATGGGGACAGTGCTGAGCTGGAAGTTTGGAACTAGGGTGAGGTGGGGGAAGGGGAAATGAGGAAACTGTTGAAGTCCACATTGATGCCCTGGGGTTGAAATGTTCCGAGGCAGAAGATGAGGCGTTCTTCCTCCAGGCGTCTGGTGGTGAGGGAGCGGCGGTGAAGGAGGCCCAGGACCTCCATGCCCTGTTATGCAGTTGGCATTGCTTAAATCTCCTTATACCTCTACACTGACAAGGTAACTTGATGAAACATTGGGAAATATTAGGATTTAGAAACTTAACTCCCAACTGATTAAGAGCTCCAGTAGAAAGTTCTCTGCATAGGAATCTTCCCTCATGCTCTTAGGGTTATGGGGTAGAAAGTTTGAATCTTCACAGACTGTCAAGATCCTGTATAGTTTTTACAGCGTAGATTCCAAATATACAAGTTCACGGGTTTAGAGCACAAAGCACTGGTTTCTGAAGAAAATTAAGCCATACTCATAATCAAGGGACTTTTCCAAACTGTGTTTTACCCAGGGAAAGACAAATAGGCAGGATTATTCTACTGTGCATCAGTACCCAAGCAGCTACTGCCATGGTGTCAAAAGGTCAGAGGTGAGGCTGAGGTTGTGATGAAGGTTCATAATATTGTTTAAGAGCTTGCGTTCTAAAGTGGAAGAGCAATGTAAAGCTTTAAGCTAAAATTATATTTATGTGTTTTAAGGGGAAGACCTGGTTTTTTGTTTCATTTTAGATTTATTCTGAGAGTGGTGACAAGGTATATGAGATTTTACTTGTTTACATGTATTTAAGTTGCTTTTTTCAAAGCTCGAGTGAACAGTTTGATGGATTAGGACAAAAAGGGCAGAAGGGCAAATTTCCTCATTTCCCCTTCCCCCAACATTATCCCAGTCTAAAGCCTCCAACTCGGCACCGCTCTCCTGACCTGTCCACCACCTTTGCCATCTACCTGCTCAATCCTCCTCTCCACCCAATCACCTCCTCCCTCACCTTCATCCACCTATTGCATTCTCAGCTACCTTCCCCTCACCCCACACCCCCTCCTATTTATCTCTCAACCTCCCAACCCAGTAGCCTAATTCCTGAAGGGCTTATGCCCGAAATGTTGATTCTCCTGCTCCTCAGATGCTGCCTGACCTGCTGTGCTTTTCTAGCACCACACTCGCGACTCTGATCTCCAGCATTTGCAGTCCTCGCTGTCTCCCAGTCCAGTAGGTGGAGAAGACAAGGGCGAGTTAGGGCACATGAGAGGTGATGGCCTAGTGATATTGTTGTTAGACTACTAATTCAGAAAGGAACAGTGAGGTCTGCGGAGGCTGGAGATCAGACTTGAGAGAGTGGTGCTGGAAAAGCACAGCAGATCATGCAGCATTCGAGGAGCAGGAGAATCGACATTTCGGGCCGGAGCCCTTCATCCGGAACTTCACCTACTGATTCAGAGAGCCAGGTAATGTTCTGGGGAACCTGTGTTCCAATACCACCATGGCAAATGGTAGGTAGAATTTGAATTCAAATAACCTGGGAATAAGAGTTTAATGATGACCATGAAACCATTGCAGGTTGTCAAGAAAAAAAAACATCTGGTTCACTCATCCCATTAGGGAAGGAAATCTACTGTCCTTACCTGATCTGGCCTCCATGTGATCCCAGACCCCACAGAAATGTGGTTGATTCTTAACTGTGTTCTGGGCAGTTAGGAATGTTGAATTAACACTGGTCCAGCCAGTGATGCCCATCTCCCAAGAATAAGTGCATTTTTTTTAAGGAAGTTTAGAATGCAGAGTTGAATGTACAGGTAGCTCTCCTATAACATCATAGTTGAGTTCCAGCGAAATAGAAATAACCAACATGCCCATTCTGAAAGATGAGAGACTTAACAAACAATCCAGTTCTTTTTCAATATATAATTTCAATTACTTCACACTGTAAACTTTTGCTATAAATTCTATGTCTTACAGTCTTATTCTCCACAACCACCTGCTGAAGGAACAGCATTCCAAAAGCTAGTGCTTCCAATTATACCTGTTGGGCTGTAACCTGGTGTTGTGTGATTTTTAACCAGAGGAAGGAGATCTTCACACAATGGAAAAGTGCCCCTTGAGAGGCGTTAGGCCCAGTTTATTCCACAAAACTGTGCTGAATTCAAAGAGTGAGGTGCATCAACATAGGGGAATGAATGAGATCCATGGAGTCTGGAGTATTTTTTCGATATTTTAGATGGAATGTTGTGAATTTAATATTTGCTCAGCCTTGAGGGTTCTGAAGTACAGAACGTGGAGAGCTGTGCTAATGTAATGAAATAGGTGTGCCTTGTTTACTTTTGAAAATGAGACTTTACTCCAGATAGCTACAAAGGTCCTGGAATTCCTCGCAGGGTTGGATTCACATCACAAGACTGTCATTAACTGACAATTTAACTCCATTGGCCAGTATGGAAATGACAAAATAGGAAACTGACTTACAGTCAACTGGGCAAGCAGGAGCCAGAGGAAAGCAAATGTGACAGCACTTTTTAGAATTAGAATTAGCCTTATTGTCACATGAACATAGTGAAAAGTTTACAAAGTGCTATTTACGATGCCATCTTACGTACAAATGATACCTAGGGACAGATGTTTAAGTAGCAATTCTTTGGTATAAAATGAAAGAAATTAAGAAATAAAAAAGCCGCAGAAGAATAAAATAGAAAAGTAAGGAAATAATAAGTACACAATCTGTAGTCCTTTTACCCCAATCCGTGTAACTCCGGGTATGATGGAGATAGGAAGGTGGCAGGAACTGGGTGTCAAAGGCAGAAACTCTGAGTAAGGCAGAGCCTCAGTGAACTCAGCTCTGTGCCGGACCTTGCGTTCAGTCCACGTGCATTGGCCTCACCTCAAGTCTGCATGTCAGGGTCTCACCTCACGGCTGCAATCGGACCTCCTCTTGACTTGCTTTTAGCCAATGACACCAACTCCAGAATTTCCAGCAGAGTTTGGACAAAATTCTGGGAATACGGCGAGAGGCCATCGTTCCACCCACTCTGGTTTACAGTTCTGCAGAACCACAAGCAGTGCCTGCACACAAGTGATCAGGAGGACGTTGAAATGTCAGCTGCCAAGAAAGACCAGCGGAAACTGTATCCAGTGGGAAAATTCAGCAGAACAAGTTCATCTGCCTAGTTGAGTGCATCCTGTTGCTAGCTTTCCTAGTGAGAAGTGCTGGAAGGGGAAGAGGAAGGACACTGGGGGTAGAGTGAGATACAGAAAGGTTGAACACAGCCAGTTGGAGCGCTGTAAAGTGTTGTATATCAGTGTAAGAATCTGATGGAATTAATACTGAGGAATGTCTTAAACAGCACCCATAATGTTGATATCAAGTGGGCCTCTAGGCAAAAGAGTTGAGAATGTCATGGAATGAGACCAGAGATCCAGGTCTTCCTCCTAGTCTCTGTAACATCGTCTCTCTGTCATACCAATGTAATCTGTGTCACAGCCAAGAGAGAGTTAATTTACTATTTTATTGTCTCGTAACAGACATGGTTTATCATTTGTTTCTCTAATTCCTTTCCTTTATGATACAGACATCAGTGTGTTTTGGCAAACCCTGTTTGTCAAATTCAATACTTTTTAAAATGAGCCGCAGCAAATTCCGTAGAGTAAAAACAAGGTAGGTTTTATTAATGCATGCAAAACCTAAAGGTGCAACACATGCACACACATGTACCACATATATCCAAGGAAGAAAAAAGTAGAAAGGAAAGAAGTTACAAATAAGTTAAAATCAAAGACATTGTTAATAGTTCACTTGAATTAGAGAGTCCCATAACTCAATGTCCAATGGAGTTCGTTTTGCAGAACTCCCTTTTGCAAGAGTTCAGGGGACAGTGTAACGCTGTAAACTTGGTAACTGGTTCACTCTGCAGAAGAAATACAGGATTCATTTGAGAAGTCAGACTTTTGACAGACTATTGAGATCACATACAGCAGTTACCAAAGCCTGGAGCTGCTTTTGTTGTTTTCTCTTCTGGTGTTACAAGCAGGCTGAGAAACAAAATCAAAGTTGAATAATTAAACATTTAAAAATGGAGCGACTGTTCCCAATGCATTCAAAATGATGCATAAAGCCATCTGTATGTGTGTAAATGAGTTCAATGATGTTGTGCTTTTCTCAGTCTGGCTCCTGGTGTGGATTACTTTGGAATTATCAGTTACAGTCACATGACTGGGGTTTTGGGCTGAGGCACTTTGTTAAAGGGATTGGTTTAATGACCCCTTTGATGAGCTTCAAGTTTCTTTCAAACTGTATATAATTCAAGGAGTGTGGCATTCCCGGAGGATGATGGAAGATTTCGTCCTCTCGTTACTGTTGATCAGCATGTTGTAGAAATCGTGGTACCTGGCACCATGTGGTCAGTGACATCATGTTCCTAGGTGTCCATGTTTTAAAACAAACATTTAGCAAGAGATTTAAACATCAAGTTTAGAACCGCTCCTCATGCCTTTCTGGTACAAGAGCTCTAACTAATTGTTATTATGCAATAAACTACTTCTTGGTTCTCTTGTGGTGCGGGGTAATGTCCGTACTCCTGGACCAACAGACCTTCCTGATAAAGGGCTACTGCCTGAAACGTCGATTTTCCTGCTCCTCGGATGCTGCCTGACCTGCTGTGCTTTTCTAGCATCACTCTAATCTTGATTCTAATTTCCAGCATCTGCAGTCCTCACTATTGCCAAGAGACCCAGGCTCAAGTCCCAACTGCTCAGAGGTGTGTAATAACATTGATTAGAAAAATAGATTATTTTTTTTTAAGTTTCAAGGCCCTTTTGTGGCACAGTGAGTGTCCCTACCCCTGGACCAAAAGACCCAGATTCAGGTCTCACTTGCTTCAGAGATGTGTAATAACATCTCTCTACAGATTGATTAGAAATACAAGTTAATAGAGAGAGAAAAAAAAGGTAACTATTACCTTTCAAGACAAGAGCCTCTTCTGGCGAGACCAAGAAGTGGCTTTCCTCTTTGATGTTCGACCAAGCAGGCCTTATGGATTCCTATACTTAAAGAGGACTGTGGCAGCAAGCTGAGGAACAGACTTGGTTTGAGTTGACATACGGTGAGCATATCTCCCAAAGCTCCAAGTTCATTTTAAAAATGAATAAAAACATTTACCTACCATCTTTTACTTTGGGCAGCATCCACTTCAGGAATACCTGCAATGTCATGTCTGATGTCAAGATATTGAGTTTATCTCAGAGACCCCACATCTCACTTCACCTTAGCTTCGCAGCCTATGAAGCAGATTTTAATAAATTATTATTCCCCAGCATCTACTGCTGTTTGGGGGAGAGAGAGAGACCTGGATCACTTCTATCCTTTCTATGGAGAAGTGTTCCTGGATTTCATTTCTCATCAGCCTAGCTCTGGGATGAAGATCACATCCCCTGACTCTGGATCTCCCCCACTACAGAAAGTGTTTCCTCAGAGTCTCTATGAAGTTCTGCTTTAAAGATCTCAATCAGATCATTCCTTAAGCCCTTTATACAAAGGAACAATTTCTAGCCCCAGAACATAACCTGGTCCTGGAATTATCCTGCCTTATCCACCTATCTTAGGGACATCTGCAGTTTGAACTTGGGACAGTTGATGTTTATAGCCAACAGGGAAACAAACTGTTCTTTAAATCAAAACAGAATAATGTTCCTGATAAGTCGGAAGAAAACAGTCTTATCTGCTTTTGGAACAATAAATATAGTCTCTCAAAGCATTAGTGCTTTGTCTATTTATTAACTTTGCCCCTTTTATCTGCATTGTAGAGTTTGCCCATGTAACTCTTTAAATGTTTGTTCCAGATTTATGGCTGGTCTTGTGTAATTTTATTCGAAAGATAAACAGCCACACTGAAAAATAGAATAGTCAAGATTTGCTTCTATTTTTACTTTATCCTTTCTCTTTCCGTATTCCAGTCGGCCAGGACAATGTTCAATGTGACAGTGCTGTGTTACAACTGGTGCTCAGTGTTCCACTGAAGTGAATTTGACAATTTATTTAATGCTTCCTCCTTAAGAGGTTTTCTGATTCAACGGAGAAGGGATTAATACTGGATTCTCTTCATTGTTTAAGACATTGCTCTTGACTCAGTGGTAGTAATCTCATTTCAAAGTTAGAAAGTTTTGAGGGCAAGCCATGCATTTGTTCCCTTCCAAGTCACTCACCATCCTGATTTGAAAGTATATCACCATTTCTTCAATGTTAACAGTTAAGGGAGCAGAATGTTTTTCTGTGGCTATACATGTGATTCCAGGGCGTGTTGACCCCCTGGTGCCTAGGTCAAAGATGTCACTGAGTAGCTGCAGGACATTCGTTTAGGTGGAAACTGAACAGTGTGGTAGAACATAGAACATTACAGCAGAATACAGGCCCTTCGGCCCTCAATGTTGTGCTGATCTGTGAAATCAATCTGAAGTCCATCTAACATACACATTCCATTACCATACATATGTTTATGCAATGGCCATTTAAATGGCCTTAAAGTTGGCAAGTCTACTACCGTTGCAGGCAGGACATTCCATGCCCTTACTACTCTCTGAGTAAAGAAACTACCTCTGACATCTGTCCTATATCTATCACCCCTCAATTTAAAGCTATGTCCCTCATACTAGCCATCACCCTCCGAGGAAAAAGGCTCTCACTGTCCACCCGATATAACCCTTTGATCATCTTGTAAGTCTCTGTTAAGTCATCGCTCAAACGTCTTCTCTCCAAAAAAAACAGCCTCAAGTCCCTCAGCCTTTCCTCATAAAACCTTCCCTCCATACCAGGCAACATCCTGGTAACTCTCCTCTGCACCCTTTCCAAAGCTTCCACATCCTTCCTATAATGCAGCGACCAGGACTGTACGCAATACTCCCAAGTGCGGCCGCAAACCAGCTGTCTTTACACAGAATTTGGTATTCTAATTACAAAAACGTCACATGTCCTTAATCTGATAAACAGCGATAAAATGGCAAAAGTTAACAAAGGAAGAGGAACTCATTGACAGGTCTCTGGACACTTGACTAATTAAGCTACATGCACATCAAAGTGGGAAACACTGATCCAGCCAGGCCCCGAATGGCTGATTGCTTTGGCTAGATAACCTCCCCTTTTAACAGTACACTATAACGAGAGACTAGTGTCATCAGGTAACCTTGCTCAGCTAATGTGCCCAGTATCACTGTCCTACAAAATGGCTTTTTCTTTGAAAATCATCTTAGATTCCCAAAATGCAAATTAAATTCATAACATTCCCAGATCTCGAGCTCAGAGAACAACATACAAACATTCAATCCATGACAAGTAAGTGTACACTCAAATTAGAGTATAAAGAGTTAACCTTTTCACCAACTTCCATTCTGTCTCTCTCACTCTCTCTCTTTCTCAATGTCCCTTGAACCCTTCAGTCAATAAATGTAATTTACAGAAGAATGTTTTCTTTCTCTCACTCACACATAAACATCTTGCAATTTTCTTCCTGTGTCGACTTCAGCGTTTGTGTTTTCCTAGCCTGTAAAGGTAACGAGACATTCATATTGCCCAACGGTCAAGATCTGGGAGCTGAGCTTCATAAATTCAAATCTGCCTCAGTGTGGTACACATAAAAATGTAACAGGATTGTTCTATTACATGCACATTCCACTCGGCTTATTAAATTACAGGTTATTTTCCTATTGAGTATGAGCTTTGATAAAAGTCTTCAATATAAACCAGAAATTCAGTTATCCAACTGTGCGCTGCCTCCAGTCCCCGGGGTGAGAAGGAAGTACTGCCACACGTTCCACAAGTGAACAAATGTTGTCACCTTATTTACACCGATTCATTGACACTAAAAACAAATGTCCTTAATTCTTCTGAACAAATGGGCTCTTCCACCCTCCCTGTAGTCAGGCACTTTCCCACATCTCCTTAGCAGGTGTGTAAGGCTACCAACTTTCTCATCCACACCAGGCCACATCCTAGTAAATCTCCCTGGAACCCTTTCCAAAGCTTCCACATCCTTCTTATAATGCGGTGACCAGAACTGTACACAATACTCTAAATGTGGCCGCACCAGCGTTTCGTACAGCTGCAGCATGATCTAATGGGTCTGAAACTCAATCCCTCTACCAATAAAAGCTAACACACCGTATACCTTCTTAACAACTCAATCAACCTGGGTGGCCACTTTCAAGGATTTCTGCACCTGGACACCGAGATCTCTCTGCTCATGTACACTACCAAGAATCATATCATTAACCCAGTGCTCTGCATTTCTGTTGCTCCTTCCAAAGTGAATCACCTCACACTTTTCCACATTAAACTCCATTTGCCATCTCTCAGCCCAGCTCGGCAGCTTATTTATGTCTCTCTGGAACCTACAATATCCTTCATCACTATCCACAAGTCTACCGACCTTAGTGTCATCCGCAAATTTCCTAACCCATCCTTCTATGCCCTCATCCAGGTCATTTATATAAATGATAACAACATTGGATCCATTACAGATCCTTGCAGTCGCCCACTAGTAACTGAACTCCAGGATGAATATTTCCCATCAACGTCTGTCTTCTTTCAGCTAGCCAATTTCTGATCCAAACCAATAAATCACCCTCAATCCCATGCCCCCATATTTTGGGCAATAGACTACCATGGGGAACCTTATCAAACGCCTTACTGAGGTCCATATACACCACATCAACTGCTTCACCCCCATCCACCTGGCTGGTCACTTTCTCAAAGAATTCAATCAGGTTTGTGAGGTACGACCTACCCTTCACAAAACCATGCTGACTATTCCCAATCAACCTATTCCTTTCCGATGATTATAAATCCTATCTCTTATAATCCTTTCCAACACTTCACCCACAACCAAAGTAAGGCTCACAGGTCTACAATTTCCAGGGATGTCTCTACTCCCCTTCTTGTACAAGGGGGCAACATTTGCTATCCTCTAGTCTTCTGGCACTATTCCTGTAGACAATGACAACATAAAGATCAAAGGCAAAAACCCAGCAATCTCCTCCTTGGCTTCCCAGCGAATCCTAGGATAAATCCCATCCGGTTTAGGGGACTGATCTATTTTTACACTTTCCAGAATTGCTAACACCTCCTCCTTATGCACCTCAATCCCATTAATCTACTTTAACTATAGCATTTTTAGTCAATATTTGGAAAGTTAAAGTCCCCCATAACAACTACCCTGTTACTTTTGCTCCTATCCAGAGTGAAATCCTTTCCTCTACATCTCTGGAAGTTTTCGGAGGCCTATAGAAAACTCCCAACAGGGTGACCTCTTCTTTCCTGTTTCTAACCTCAGCCCATACTACATCAGTAGATGAGTTGTCATCAAACATACTTTCTGCCACCATAATACTGTCCTTGACTAGCAATGCCACATCTCCCCCTCTTTTACCTCCTTCCCTTTTCTTATTGAAACATCTAAACCCCAGAATCTGCAACAACCATTCCTGTCTCTGCTCTATCCATGTCTCCAAAATGGTCACAACATCAAAGTCCCAGATACCAATCCATGCTGCAAGTTCACCCACCTTTTTCCAGATGCTGCTGGCGTTGAAGTAGACATACTTCAAATAACCTTACTGCCTGCTAATACGCTCTTGCAACCTTGAAACCAGCTTTATGATCTCTCTATTCTGGAGCTACAATTCAGGTTCCCATGCCCCTGCTGAATTTGTTTAAACTCTCCAAAGAATGTTAGCAAATTCCACCCCCCCCCCCCCCAAGAATATTGGTACCCCTTTGGTTCAGGTGAGGACCATCCTTTTTGTAGAGGTCTCATCTTCCCCAGAATGAGCCTCAATTATCCAGATATGGAGTAGCTCTAAACTAATTCACTTGGTTGGGGGAGGGGGGAGGAGGGAACTTGGACTGTAGTTTGAGTATACAGGAGGTTGAGAGTAGGGACGTAAGAATTAAGGTTTCAATGTCACATGAAAGCACCAGCAAGCAAGAAGTTGGTTTGAAGTGTGTCCACTTCAATGCCAGGAAAATCCGGATTAAGGTGGATGAACTTGCAGCATGGGTTGGTACCTGGGATTTTGATGTTGTGGCCATTTCAGAGATGTGGGTAGAGCAGGGTGTTATGGACTAAGCCAGACCACTCAAAATATTCTTAAGCAGGCAGCTCAGACCATAACTTTACAATTTGTTTTGGTAAGCGTACAGTGAAAATTACCCGGAGTAAGTTAGCGAGGTTGACTACTAGATTTTAAAAAACAAAAATTTATTCACAAAGAACAAGAATAAAGAACCCCTACAGAACTCAACCTATCTAACTAGACTTAATTATGCTATTCCAAATATATACAACAGTCCCAATAAGCAAACACCAGTATAAATGGGACACATACTTACAGGTTGAAATTGAAGGGCAAAAAAGAGAGAGAGTTTCCACATAGCTCCGCGTTGAACTTCCAAGTAGTTCAAGACTGAACTAAAACTGCTCAGCTCAGTTAGAGAGCTGACCACTCCCCTTTCTTTATACAGGTCACTTCTAAATCATGACCACTTTGGCCTGAAGTCTCATCTGTTTACATATAAACAAAAGGCCTCTCAAAAGCCTTTTCATCTCTGTACCAAACCAGACTGATCGGAGCCCGGCCTGGTTTATTTCCCCTTTGAAAAAAATCAAACACAGAGACTCCTTGAGCCAAGGAACAGCCTTTAGAAATAAAAAAAGGACTAGCTTTGTGATATCACCCCCCCCCCCTTAAAAACAAAGAACCATCAATACCAAAAGATGGCTTCATTTTTAACCCTTCAAAACCCAATTAGTAGCCTAAACATACATATACACTATATTAACTGTAAACATGCAAACATGCACAACCACATGCAAATTCAGGCCACGATACACCACCACCAAACGCCCCTGTATTTCATTCACATCAGCAATCACGTTTTGGCGATCTACCACATGTATAATTGTCAAGTTGAATAGCTGCAACAACAAGCTCCATCTAAACAGTCTGGCATTTTTGTCCTGAATTTTTTCCACAAATGTCAATGTGTTGTGATCAGTGTATATGATTGTCTCAGGTGAATTGCTGGTAATATCAACAGAAACATTGTAATGCTAACATCAAGCCTAAAGTCTCTTTCTCCACCATTGAATATTTCTGTTGATGAACATCAACTTCCTAGAAAAATACCTGATGGGTCTTTCTATTCCTTCGTCACCCTCCTGCAGGACCACTGCACCAACATCCACATCACTGGTATCAATAGCCACCTTGAAAGGCTTTGTGTAATTGGCTGTGGCTATTACTATGGTAGTGGTTAACACAGTGTTTAGGTTGTCAAATGCCTTTTGACAGTCCATTGTCCACTGAAACTTCTTGCCCTTTTTTTAAACAACTCGGTGAGTGGAGCAGCCACACTGCTAAAGTTCGGCACAAACTTTGGTAAAATCTACTCAACCCCAGGAACAGTTGTACTGCTTTCTTTGTCGACAGTGTGGGAAATTCCCCAATTACTTTTGTTTTCCCATCTCGTGGAGCCATTTGTCCATGTCAAATAACATGGCCCAGGAAGATGACTTGAGCTTTGGCAAAGTCACTTTTAGCTCGGTTTGCCACCAAGCCTGCCTTCCGAAGTCGCCCAACCAAGTCCGATAAATGCCGCAAATGTTCCTTCCATGAGGGCCTGAAAATCACCAAGCCATCAATATACACCATACGGTTGGGTAATTCAGCAATTACCTTATTAGTCAGTCTCGAAATTGCCTTTGTTCTCTTTGACAGAGTAGCCTCTGAGCAAGTCCAACTTAGAAATGTAAGGTGCTTGTCCCACTTTTCCACACTGTCGTCCAACTATGGAATTGGATATGCATCAGTCTTTGTAATGGTGTTGACATTGCGATAGTCTACACATAACCGTTGGATACCGTCGGACTTTGGCACCACTCACTGGAGTTCACTTTGATTATGCCATCTTGGAGCATGTGCTCTATCTCCTGAACCTGTGCCAACTTTCGGGGGCTATGCCTATAAGGATGTTGCTTAATCGGAACAGCATCTCCTATCTCTACATCATGCACAGTTAGGTTAGTACTTCCCAGTTTATTTCCGCAGATCACCCCATGTGATAGTAATAACTTACGGGCCATTTTGATTTTCTTGTGGATGGTAATTCAATATTTTATCCCAATTTTTGACAATTCCTCATTGTCCAATTTGATTTGAGGGATGTCCTATTTAGAATCTTGCAGCAGGGTGGCACAGAGGTTAGCGCTGCTGTCTCACAGCACCAGGGTCCCAGGTTCGATTCCAGTCTCGGGCGACTGTGTGTGTGGAGTTTGCACATTCTCCCTGTGTCTGCGTGGGTTTCCTCCAGGTGCTCCGGTTTCCTCTCACTGTCCAAAGACGTGCACATCAGGTGAATTGGCCATGCTAAATTGCCCATAGCGTTAGTCAGAGAGAAATGGGTCTGGGTGGATTACTCTTTGGAGGGTCGGTATGGACTGGTTGAGCCAAAGGACCTGTTTCCACACTGTAGGGAATCTAACTCGGTTCTTCCTTCTGTGTTGTAATCATGAACACTTTCTCCTTTTACTTTCCTTCCCTATCAAAATATCAGTTGAGCATATTCACATGACACACTGAGATTTCTTCCTGTCTGGAGTCCTCATCACGTCGTTCACCTCACTCAATTTCTTCTCAATTTGATACGGTCTACTAAACCGTGCTTTTAAAGGCTCACCTGTTACTGGAAGGAACACCATTACCTTATCCCCAATTGCAAAATTGCGAATTTGTGATTTCTTATAAGCTGTGGTACTTTTAAATGCTGTCGAGCCAACTCTCCAGCTCTATTTAATCACTCTCAAAAATTTGACACATGGTCCGAATGGGTGGCCTCTGAATTCTGACTTACTAATTTCTCCTAAATCAATTTTAACGGTCCTCTTACTTCATGCCCAAAAATTAACTCAAAAGGACTGAATTTGGTCGATTCATTTGGTGCATCTCAGTTCGCAAAAAATACAAACAGAACTCCCTTATCCCAATATCCGGATAATCCTGACCACAAGCCGCAACCTGATCTTTAGTGCTTGATGCCATCTCTCTAGCGCTCCCTGTGATTCCGGGCAGGGCGCAGTAGATTTGAATTGCTTTATTCTCAAGTTATCCATAACCTCCATGAATACTTTGGACGTGAAGTTGGATCCTTGATCTGACTGGATCTCTATTGGTAGGCCAGATCTCGTAGTAATTCTTCTTTTAGTTGTGACATTGTGTAATGAGATTGCCTCTGGAAATCTAGTCGACACATCCATTATTGTTAATAAATACTCATTCCTACTTTTTGTTTGAGGTAGGGGACCTACGCAACCAATCAAGACTCTTGTGAAAGGTTCCACAAATGCTGTAATAAGTATTAAAGGTGCAGGTTTTATTACTGCCTGTGGTTTTCTGATTAGCTGACATGTCTGACGCATCTGGCAAAATTCAACTATATCCTTGTGTAGTCCAGGCCAGTAAAAATGTCGCAGTATTTTAGCTTGTGTTTTCCTCACCCCTAAATGACCTCCAAGTGGTAGCTCATGCGCCACTCACAGCACTGCCTTTCTATACCCTACTAGCAAAACAATTTGATGAATCTCTGCCCAATATTCATCTACTTAAATGTGTGATGGTCCCCATTTCCTCATTAAAACATCATTTGTTAAGTAATAACACACAGGAATGCATTAACTTTTTTTTCCTCAGTAAATGCCTTTTGATATAAATGTTTTAATTCCTCATGTTTCTGCTGTAATTCAGTCAGATTAATGGATAACACAATGTCAGCTCCTTATCTGTGCCTTTTGATCCCTGCTGCCTCAGCTTGTGCCCCTGTGATCTTGTGACCGCACAATCAGCGAAATTCCTGGATATACATTTTTCATGTCTTCATCTCCGCTGGGTTTTCAACTAGAGTAGGCTACATGTCTACCGGTGAATCACTATATCATTTGCAAGGACAAATTGTATTCCTGGAGCTGTGAGTTTGTCCAGTACTCCGACCACAAATTCTCCACTCTTCTCTGGACTCTCTAGCCTGACTTTACACTGGGCTTTTGTCTCACCATGAATTCCTGTTACCAGTACCTTCTCTGGCAATAGTCTCTTAGGAGTACTTATCTCTTCATCTTCAGCATTACAGACTGAGAGGGTCCTGTGTCCCTTAATATTGTAACCTCCTTACATACTACTCCTGGCCTATGTGAATAAACTTTACCCTTGCAGATATATTTTTTAAGCAGATCTGGCATTTCCTCCTTAATCAACCTCTGATCATCTTGTACACTCTGAAGCAGTGGTCTAACTTCCCTTGTGCTTGTTGGTACTAGTCTAACACAACTCCCAGGCTTGTCTGGTTTTCCTACATCTGGCTTTCTCCCAGCCCACCAACACTGTGGTTTCGTGTGGCCCACTTTATTACAATGAAACACTGGAGCTTTTTAACTTCTTCTGCCCCCTCAAGGGTTTCTTTTTTACCCTGTGGTGAGTTATCCTTCACTGATATCTACCTTTCCCTTTCCACGTGAGGATTTCCCTTTGCCCCAATTTCTATCCCTCATGGACTGAAATTGATTCTGGAAGCCAAACTATGGTTTATGGACCTGCTCATAACCATCAGCCATTTCAGCTGTTAACCTTGCTGCTTTAACTCTCTGCTCTTCCACATGAGTTCACACTACTTCAGGCAGTGAATTTTTGAATTCCTCCAAAATAATTACCTCTCTCAGAGCATCAAAGGTTTGCTCAATTTTTAAAGCTCTTATTCCATCTATCAAAATTACTCTGTTTGATCCTTTCAAACGTAATATAGGTTTGACCAGGATCCCTCCTTAGATTCATGAAACGTTTTCTATAGACTTCTGGTACAAGTTCATATGCACTTAAAATGGCTTTTTTCACCTCGTCATACTCCCCTGATACCACATCTGATAGTGATGCGAATACCTCACCTGCCCTACCTCCAACTTTCATTTGGATCAACAAAACCTACATTGCTACTGGCCACTGCACTTGTTTAGCCACCTTTTCAAATGAGATGAAAAATGCTTCCACATCCTTCTCATCAAATCTAGGCAATGCTTAAACAGTTTCTCACTGGGCTTCTGACTGCTAGGGGCTTGCTCCTCCTCACTAAGCCTACCCATAGCCTTTATTTCCAGCCTTTTAAACTGACTTTACTTTTAAATGGCAGTTTTTGAAGTTCAAAGCACTCTCTTTTTCTTTCTATTCTGCTGATCTCTCTTTTTCCCTCTCTTCTGCTTTTAATCGTAATTCAAACTGTTTCATTTCTGCAGCCCTTTCCTTATCTCTCACCTCTAACTCAAGCTGCTTTATTTGCAGTTGAGTTCTTGCCATCTGTATTGATTCTGATGGTTTCTCCAGCAAGTTTAAGTGCTGAGCAACTGCTGTAATTATCGCTCCTTTCCTCACAGAAGCAGGTCACTCCAATTCCGGCTTCTCTGCTAATTCCTGCAGCTTGGTCTTATTCACATTTTACAAAACTTCCAAAGTCACCGCATCCACTTCTTTTGGCGACTGAAAGACACATTATTATCCCAAGCTTTGTCTACCCCACCAAACCAACACCTAAAATAAAGACACGAGCACCTACCACTCACAGTTTACAATCCTGCAAAGAGTCCCCAGTCTGTTATGGACTAGGCCAGACCATTCAAAACATTCTTAAGCAGGCAGTTCATAGCTTTACAATTTGTTTCGGTAAGTGTACAGTGACAATAACCCGGAGTAAATTAGCTAGATCGACTAATAGATTTTAAAACAGACAGAACATGTATTCACAAAATTACACAATGAAACGCAAAGAACAGAATAAAGAACCCCTGCAGAACTCAACCAATCCAATTAGACTTAATTGTGCTGTTCCAAATATACACATTAGTCCCAATAAGCAAATTCCCTTTAAAAAACAGTATAAATGGAACACATGCTTACAGGTTGAAGGGCAGTGAGAGACAGAGAGAGAGAGAGAGAGAGACTTTCCAAATAGCTCCCTGTTGAATTTCCAACTAGGTTAAGACTGAACTAAAACTGCTCAGCCCAGCTGGAGAGCTGACCACTCCCCTTTCTTTATACAGTTCTCTTCTAAAACATGACCACTTCAGCCTGAAGTTTTATTTGTTTACATATAAACAAAAGGCCCCTTATATCTCTGTACAAAACCACACTTATTGGAGCTGAAAATGTGTTGCTGGAAAAGCGCAGCAGCAGGTCAGGCAGCATCCAAGGAGCAGGAAATTCGACGTTTCGGGCATAAGCCCTTCTTCAGGACTTATCGGAGCCCAGCCTAGTTTATTGCCCCTCTGAAAAAATCAGGGACAGAGTCTCTTTGAACCAAGGAACAGCTTTCATGAAAAAAAGGGACTAGCTTTGTGACAAGGGACAGGAATGGTTATTACAGGTTCTGGGATTTAGAGTCTCACCAAGAACAGAGAGAAATGGTAAAACGGGGGGGGGGGTGGGAGGGATTGTTAGTCAAGGTTGCAGAAAGGATGTTTGCACACTTGTCTACTGACATAGTATAGGGCTGAGGTTAGAAACCGGAAAGGAGAGGTCACCCTGTTGAGAGTTTTCTATAGGTCTCTGAATGGTTCCAGCGATGTAGAGGAAAGGATTGCAAAGCTGATCCTCAATAGGAGCGAGAGTGACAGAGTAGTTGTTATGGGGACTTCAATTTTTCAAATATTAACTGAGAATACTCTCGTTCAAGTACTTCAGATGGGTCAGTTATTGTCCAATGTGTGCAGGAGGATTTCCTGACACATTATGTAGACAGGCCAACAAGGGGCTAGGCCACATTAGATTCAGTACTGGGTAATGAACCCAGCCAGGTGTTAGGTTTGGAGGTAGGTGAGCACTTTGGTGATAGTGACCATAATTCGGTTATGTTTACTTTAATGATGAAAAGGGATAGGTATATACCACAGGGTAAGAGTTACAGCTGAGGGAAAGGCAATTATGATGCAATTAGGCAAGAGTTAGGATGCATAGGATGGGGAAGGAAACTATAGGGGATGGGCACAATTGAAATGTGGAGCTTATTCAAGGAACAGCTACTGCGTGTCCTTGATAGGTATGTACCTGTCAGGCAGGGAGGTAGTTGTTAAATGCTGTGGTTTATGAAAGAAGTTGAATCTCTTGTCAAAAGAAAGATGAAGTCTTATGTTAGGATGAAATGTGAAGGCTCAGTTAGGGTGTTTGAGAGTTACGAGTTAGCCAGGAAACTAATTAACATGAGAAGTTGTTGGTGGATCGGATCAAGGAAAACCCTGAGGCTTTCTATAGGTATAACAGGAATAAAGGAATGACTAGAGTAAGATTAGGGTCAAGGATAGTAGTGGGAAGTTGTGCGTGGAGGCAGAGGAGATGGGAAAGCGCCAAATGAATACTTTTTGTCAATATTCACACTGGAAAAGGCAATGTTGTCGATGACAATACTGAGACACTGGCTACTAGTCTAGAGAGGATTGAGGTTCACAAGGAGGAGGTGTTATCAATTCTGGAAAGTGTAAAAACAAATAAGTCCCCTGGGCCAGATGGGGTCTATCCTAGGATTCTCTAGGAAGCCAGGGAGGAGATTGCAGAGCCTTTGACTTTGATCTTTACGTCTATAGGAATAGTGCCAGAAGATTAGAGGATAGCAAACATTGCACCCTTGTTCAAGAAGAGGAATAGAGAAAATCTTGGTAATTATAGCCTGTGAGCCTTGCTTCAGTTGTGGGTAAAGTATTGGAAAGAGCTAAAAGTGATAGGATTTATAATCATCTCGAAAAGAATAAGTTGATTAGGGATAGTCAACACGGTTTTGTGAAGAGTAGGTCATGCTTCACAAAATGCTTATTGAATTCTTTGAGAAGGTGACCAAACAGGTGGATGAGAGTAAAGCAGTTGATGTGGTGTATATGGATTTCAGTAAGGCATTAGGTAAGGTTCCCCACTGTAAGCTGTTGTACAAAATACGGAGGCATAGGATTGAGGGTGATTTAACAGTTTGAATCAGAAGTTGGCTAGTTGAAAAAAGACACAGGGTGGTGGTTGATAGGAAATATCCATCCTGGAGTTCCGTTACAAGTGGTGTACTGCAAGGATCTGTTTTGGCTTCATTGCTGTTTGTCATTTATATAAATGAACGGGATGACGGCATAGAAGGATGGGTTAGTAAATTTGCAGATGACACTAAGGTCGATAGAGTTGTGGACAGTGACAAAAATGTTGTCGGTTACAGAGGGACATAGATAAGTGGCCGAGTTAGGCAGAGTTTAATGGAGAAAAGTGTGACGTGATTCATTTTGGAAGGAGCAACAGGAATTCAGAATACTGGGCAAATGGTAAGATTCTTGGTATTGTAGCTGAGCAGAGAGATCTCGGTGTCCATGTACATAGATCCTTGAAAGTTGCCACCCAGGTTGATAGGGTTGTTAAGAAGGCATATGGTGTGTTAGCTTTTATTGGTAGAGGATTAAGTTTCAGAACCATGAGGTCATGCTGCAGACGTACAAAACTCAGGTGCAGTCACATTTGGAGTATAGCATACAGTTCTGGTCACCGCAATATAGGAAGGATGTGGAAGCTTTGGAAAGGGTTTAGAGGAGATTTACTAGGATGTTGCCTGGTATGGAGGGAAGGTCTTATGAGGCAAGGCCGAGGGACTTAAGGCTGTTTCATTAGAGAGAAAAAGGTTGAGAAGGGACTTAATTGAGACATACAAGATAATCAGGGGGTTAGATAGGTTGGACAGTGAGAGCCTTTTTCCTTGGATGGCGATGGTTAGCATGAAGGGACATAGCTTTAAAGTGAGGGGTGATAGATATAGGACAAATGCCAGAGGTAGTTTCTTTACTCAGAGCAGTCGGAGCGTGGAACGCACTACCTGCAACAGTAATGGACTCGCTAACTTTAAGGGCATTTAATGGTCATTGGACAGGCATAGGATAAGAATAGAATAGTGGAGGTTAGATGGGCTTCAGATTGGTTTCACAGGTAGGTGCAACATCAAGGGCCGAGGGCCTTTACAGCGCAGTAATGTTCTATGTTCTATATCCTAATCCCTCCCTCCCGCACCATCCCTGTAGCCGTGTGTTCAATTCCTTGCCTCGCTGGTATGTGGCATGGGTAACAAACCAAAGATAACAACTCTGTTTATTCTAGCTCTAAGCTTCCACCCTAGCTGCCTGAATTTCTGCCTTATGTCGCTATGCCATTTCCTACCTATGTCGTTGGTGTCTATGTGGACCATGACTTGGGGCTGCTCCCCCTCCCGCTCAACGATCCTGAAAACACGATCCGAGACATCACAAACCCTGGCACTTGGGAGGCAACACACCAACCGTGAGTCTCTCTCGTTCCCACAGAACCTCCTATCTGTCCCCCTAACTACAGAGTCCTCTGTTCCTCTTCCCCCTTTACCTTTTGAGCAACAGGAACAGACACTGTGCCAGAGACGTGTACCCCATGGCTTACCCCTGGTAAGTTGTCCCCCACGATATCCAAAACTATATGTTTGTTATTGAGGGGAATGGCCACAAGGGATCCCTGCACTGTCTGCCGGTTCCCTTTCCACCCCCTGACTGTCACTCATCTACCCAGCTGTGACTACCTCCCTGCAACTCCTGTCAAATTACCCCTGCCGTCTCCTGAATGATCCAAAATAGATCCAAGTCCAGTTCCCTAATGTGGTTTTCAAGGAGCTGGAGCTGGGTGCACTTCCTGCAGATGAAGTCAGCAGGGACACTCATAGTGACCCTTACCTCCCACATTCTACAAGAGGAGCATTCAACTGCTGTAATCTCCATTTCCACTGTTTTAATATCCCAAAGAGACTATTGAAAAAAAACTACCAACCTAACCAATCTGGCGTACACAAACCTTTTTTTTTGGTTAGAGGAGGAGGATGGGTGGGGAACACTACCTAAGTAGTGTTTCGGGTAAAGCAACTGACCAAATATATTAGTTTACTTACTCAGTAGTCCTGTGTGCTCTGCCTATTCAGGAGTTATGTCTTTAAACGATTAATTTACCTGGTCTTACAAGGAAAGGTTGAGGGACTTGAGGCTGTTTTCGTAAGAGAAACGATTAATTTACCTTCCTGGCAGCCCCTTGGTCCTCCTTCCTGCTGTAAAAATGGAGGCCCGTGGCGCTTGAGGTGCTCAGTGATGAGCACTGCCTCCTTACAGCACCAGGGACCCAGATTCAATTCCAGCCTCAGGCAACTGTCTGTGTGGAGTTTGCACATTCTCCCCGTGTCTGCATGGGTTTCGTCCGGGTGCTCCGGTTTCTTCCCACAATCCAAAGAGGTGCAGATTAGGTAAATTGGCCATGCTAAATTGCCGGTAGTGTTAGGTGCATTAGTCAGAGGGAAATGGGTCTGGGTGGGTTATTCTTGGGAGGGTCGGTGTGGACTTGTTGGGTCGAATGGCCTGTTTCCACACCGTAGGGAATCTAATCTAATCTTAAATGATCAAAGACTGGAAAGTGTTGATGTCCTAAGAAACTAGGGAAATGTTGTCATTGAAACATGCAGATGCAGAAATCAGTTAGGAAGGCAAATGAATTTTAGAAAGGCATTTGAGAAGGTTCCCCATGGTAGGCTTATGCGGAAAGTCAGGAGGCATGGGATAGTGGGAAATTTGGCCAGTTGGATAGAAAACTGGCTAACCGGTCGAAGTCAGAGAGTGGTGGTAGATGGTAAATATTCAGCCTGGAGCCCAGTTACAAGTGGAGTTCCGCAGGAATCAGTTCTGGGTCCTCTGCTGTTTGTAATTTTTATTAATGACTTGGAAGAGGGAGTCGAAGGGTGGGTCAGTAAATTTGCAGACGATATGAAGATAGGTGGAGTTGTGGATAGTGAGGAGGGCTGTTGTCAACTGCAAAGGGACTTAGATATGATGCAGAGCTGGGCTGAGGAGTGGCAGATGGAGTTCAACCCTGTCAAGTGTGAGGTTGTCCATTTTGGAAGGACAAATAAGAATGCGGAATACAGGTGTAACGGTAGGGTTCTTAGTAAGGTGGAGGAGCAGAGGGATCTTGGGGTCTATGTTCATAGCTCTTTGAAAGTTGCCACTCAGATGGATAGAGCTTGTAAGAAGGCCTATGGTGTATTAGCGTTCATTAGCAGAAGGATTGAATTCAAGAGTCGTGAGGTGATGTTGCAGCTGTACAGGACCTTGGTAAGACCACATTTGGAGTACTGTGTGCAGTTCTGGTCGCCTCACTTTAGGAAAGATGTGGAAGCTTTGGAGAGGGTGCAGAGGAGATTTACCAGGCTGTTGCCTGGAATGGAGAATAGGTCGTACGAGGATAGGTTGAGAGTGCTAGGCCTTTTCTCATTGGAACGGCGAAGGATGAGGGGTGACTTGATAGAGTTTTATAAGATGATCAGGGGAATAGATAGAGTAGACAGTCAGAGACTTTTTCCCCGGGTACAACAGAGTGTTACAAGGGGACATAAATTTAAGGTGAAAGTGTGGAAGGTATGGGGGGATGTCAGGGGTAGTTCCTTTCCCAGAGAGTGGTGGGGGCATGGAATGCACTGCCTGTGGGAGTGGCAGAGTCAGAATCATTGGTGACCTTTAAGCAGCAATTGGATAGGTCCATGGATAGGTGTTTAAGCTAGGACAAATGTTCGGCACAACATCGTGGGCCGAAGGGCCTGTTCTGTGCTGTATTGTTCTACGTTCTATGATATATTAGCCTTGGACTGACTTTGTGTAATCCACCTTGTTTGGAATAAAGATGTCTTGCTTCAAATGTATAAAACTTTGGTGAGACCACATCCAAAGTATTGCTTGGTTCCATTTACCTAAGCAAAGATGAACTTTCCATACAGAAAATGCAGCAATGATTCACCAAACTGATTTCTGGGATGAGAAGGCTATCCCATGAAGAAAGATTGAGTCGTCTGGGTTTTTATTCTTGACAGTTTAGGAGAACTATAAATCTGCAAAATTCTTAAAGGCGAGGCAGGGTAAAGTATTTTCCTGCTCACTGGGGACGTCTGTAACCAGAGGAAAGAGTGACACTGATAGCTCCTGCCTGCCACTTGCTTGGCCACGACCTCACCTCTCATCACCAAATTATCATCTCCAAGACCATCCACAATCTCATCACCTCAAGTGATCTTTCACCCTCCGCCTCCAACCTCATCGTTCCCCAAACTTGCACCGCCCAATTCAATCTCTTGCCAACAAAACCACAAACCTGAGTGCCATGGTCAACTAATTGTCTCCGCCTGCTCCTGCCCCATTGAATGTTTCTCAGCCTATCTTGACTCCGTCCTGTCCCCCTTGGTCCAGGAACTCCCTACACACATTTGAGGTGCCACCCACACTGTCCACCCCCTCCATTACTTCTAATTCCCTGCCCCACAACACCTCACCTTCACCGTGGACATCTATACCTGCGACTCCCATAAGGAAGGCCTAAGAGCCCTCCAGTTCTTCCTCTCCCACCGACCCACCCAGTCCCTCTCAACCGACACCCCCATTCAATTGGCAGAACTGGTCCTTACCCTCAACAACTTCTCCTTTCAATCCTCCCATTTCCTACAAACCTGAGGGGTGGCTGTAGGTATCCGCATGGGTCCTTGCCTGTAGCATACGTGGAATAATCCCTCTTCCACATCTACACCGGCATCAACCCCAACTTTTCCTCCATTATGTCAATTATTGTATTGGTTTTGTCTTGTGCTCCCAAGAAGAGCTTGAGCAGTTCGTTCACCACACCAACACATTCCACTGTGATCTCAAATTCACTTCCACTTCCTGGACCTCTCTTGACCAACTATGCACCAACATCTACTAAAAACCCACCAACACCCACAACTATCTTGACTACACCTCCTCCTAACCCCCTCCTGTAAAAATGAAAACCCCTACTCCCAATTTCTCTGCCTCTGCTCTCAGGATGAGCAATTCTACTCCTGCACATCATAGGTGTCCACTCACATCAAGGAGGGTAATTTTCCCTCCCCAATTATCCACAGTACCCGCAATCGTGTCTCCTCCATTTCTCACATATTCCCCCCTCAAAGCCCCCCATCCCAACAAAGATAGTATCCCCCGGTCCTCACATTCCACCCCACCAATTTCCAAAATCCAACGCATCATCCTCCACTACTTTTGCCAACTACAGTCAGACTCCACCACCAAAAATATATTTCTCTCCCTTCATCAGGAAGAGCTTTTGTCTGAAACATCGATTTTCCTGCTCCTCAGATGCTGCCTGACCTGCTGTGCTTTTCCAGCACCATACTCTCGAATCTAATCTCCAGCATTTGCAGTCCTCACTTTCACCTAACTCCTTTGTTAGATCCACACTCCCTACCAACACCCTTTCCACTCCTGACATCTTCCCTTGCTACCGTAAGAGGTGCAAAACCTGCGCTCACACCTATCCCCTCACCTCTGTCCAAGGCCCAAAAGGATCATTCCAAATCCGGCAGAGATTTACTTGTACACCCTCACCTGTTGTATCCGGTGCTGTTGATATGTTCTCCTCTATATCAGAGACCAAATGCAAACTCACGGAATTGTTCAGAGGACATCTCTGGTCTGTACGCACTAATCAATCCCACTCCCCTGAAGACATATCCATTCTGGGCCTCCTCCACCACCTACATAAAGCCACCTGCAAACTGGAGGAGGAACCTCTTTTTCCTCGAGAGCCTACAACCACATGGCATGAACATTGAATTCACCAGTTTCCAAATCTCCCATCCCCTCCCCATCTCCAACTCAGATCCGCCCCCTTGACCTGATTAAATTAGATTACTTACAGTGTAGAAACAGGCCCTTCTGCCCACCCAGACCCATTCCCCTACATTAACCCCTTCACCTAACACTATGGGTAATTTAGCATGGCCAATTCACCTAACCTGCACATTTTTGGACTGTGGGAAGAAACCGGAGCACCTGGAGGAAACCCACACAGACATGGGGAGAATGTGCAAACTCCACACAGACAGTTGCCTGAGGCGGGACTTGAACCGGGTCTCTGGCGCTGTGAGGCAGCAGTGCTAACCATTGTGCCACCGTGCCACCTATTGATAGATCATATAACAGTACAGCACAGTACAGACCCATTGGCCCTCGATGGTGTGCCAACCTTTTATCATACTATGAAACTAATCTACTGACCCACTGTACTAACTTGCATGTGCCTATCCTAACCTTGCTCACCTTGGAACCATGTCTTGTGTTATGACATGGTGGTGAACCCTGTCTTTCCTGAAGAAGGGTTCATGCCTGAAACATCGACTCTCCTGCTCCTTGGATGCTGCCTAACCTGCTGCGCTTTTCCAGCAACACATTTTCAGATGGATATTCAGATCCCAGCCTTGCTCACCTTGCTTATCTCTCCACCCCCGAGGTTCCCAGCCTCATTCCTGATGAAGGGCTTTTGCCTGAAATGTTGATTTTCCTGCTCCTCGGATGCTGCCTGACCTGTTGTGCAGCAGCACCACTCTAATCTAGCTCACCTTGCAATCATGTCTCTGAAATGGCAATTCATGTAATGATGAGTCTTTGCTATTGCTGACCTGAATGGCTTGATTTGACTTATTCTAGTTGTACACAGCTTTTGTTAAACCTCAACACTACAGTAATATAAAAGCAGAGTATTGCGGATGCAAGAGATCTGAAATAAAAACAGAAAACTCTGAAGAAATTCAATAGATCTAACAGCATCTGTGGAGAGAGAAAAATCAAGCTGATGACCTAGATTTTCTGATGGACCGTTGATTCGTCAGCACAGATGGGTGCATCAAGATCCTGTGGAATCCTCTTCATAGCAGATTCGGAGGGAATTGCCTGTAAAATTGAAATCTCTGCTGGGAATTCCCCTGCATTTCCAACCCTCTGAAAGAGTCCTTTTAAGTCATCCCTCCAGTTAAGATCTATTCAGGAAATGTCAGTCACTAAAAGATTAAAATCCTAGTCTAACTCCTGGGCAACTATTAAAATGATCCCCCTACCTAACAGAATCAAAGCCCTATTTTCCTCCAGTACCACCAACCGCTAGATCTGACAATCCCACCACGCCTACTGAGACCTTGACACCTTTCTGTGTCTGTGTGTGTGTGTGTGTGTGTGTTTATGGGGGGGGGGGGGTTGAAGAAGAGATGGTGCGACAAGGGTGTCACCCTATCAGAAACCAACATCACACCTCTCCATGCCCAAGACCTGTAAACCTCTCTCACTGCCAAAACTAGACAGCCCCTGTCTTCCCCCTTCAATCATGATGCATACCTCGACTCCAGAACACCAAGGACTGACCTGTCTGCCCTAGGCTTCTGCCGGGATCAGGTCCAACCCCAGCCACTGGACCCGATATCTCTCTCACCCCCTTGGAATCTGACATCTTTCCCTCTGACCAGACCCTCTACCCCAAGGACCTGACACCCGCCCCTTCCTACTACACCCACATGACTCAGACTTCCTCCTCTCCTTAAAGTTCTGACACATGAGCCTCTCCCCACCCATACAGACCTGAACTGACACCATTATGTCTCCTCCAGTGGGACGGCCCTCCCACAAACCCCCACGGGACTCAATACCCTCCCCCAATGGTCCTGATATCTCCCGCCCACCCAGACTTCCTTCTTCATTTACCTGTCCCTTCTCACCCGTGCCCTGACGTTTTACTCATATGGCATCTTACTTTCTTGGCACTCTGCCTATCTCCCTCCTACCATTTTGGTACTTCACTTACCCTCCATCCTTGTACTATAGTCCTACCCAGGCACTGCCCTATCCAGCTGTCACCCTTAACGCATACTTACCTTTAAATTTTCATTTAACCTATTTTTCTAATCATACCTTTTCACAGGAATTGTCAAAGTGGGTGCAGCTGGACAGGTATACCACATTATGCAGTCTATGTACCTCCTATAAAGATGGCTGCCACTGACCCAGGCCTCACCGATGCTAATACAAATGTTGTACCAGTAGTTTCCCATTCAGGCCTGACAAAGGGCTCCAGCCTGAAACATTGAGTTTCCTGCTCCTCAGATGCTGCATGGTCTGCTGTGTTTTTCCAACAACACACTCTCAACACAACATCATGCAATGGTTGCCATGTTAAGGTTGTAAGACGTGTCAGAATGTCGACATGGATACCACCATTACACATGGGGACACCACCAACCATGTATGCAGCAGGTACTCACGTGACTCGGCCTACATTTTATATCACATGCGCTGCAGGCAAGGTTGCCCGAGGCATGGTACATGGGCGAGACCAAGCAGATCCTACAAAAACGGATGAATGGACACCGCACAACAATTACCACACAGAGGTGTTCCCTCCCAGTCGGGGAACACTTCAGTGGTCAGGGACATTCGGCCTCGGATCTTCGGGGCGACCGTCCTCCAAGACAGACTTTGCGACAGGCAACAACGCAAAGTGGCCAAGCAAAGGCTGATAGCAAAGTTCGGTACCATGAGGATGGCCTCAACAGGGACCTTGGATTCAAGTCATACTACAGGCGACCCAACTACACTATTCACACAGTCACTCACACACACACACATTCTTACATACTCACACACTTACCCTCTCTCATACACACGCTCTCTCTTTCTCTCTCTCATTCATGCACAGATATATCCCCCACACTCTCACCTTCTCACAGGCTTATACCCCATCACACTCACATACACACTTTAGTAAGCTTGCACACACACTCTCTCACTCACACACACACATACATACATACACACTCTCCCTGCATGCGCACTTACCTATAGGTCTATGGGGTTAATTTGTATTTGCAAAAATATATTTACAGATACATTACATTTTGCTCAAAAAAATACACATACTTTGTAAATTCCACTTTGGAAATAGAATTCCTACAATGTGGAAACAATAGACAATAGGTGCAGGAGTAGGCCATTCTGCCCTTCGAGCCTGCACCACTATTCAATATGATCATGGCTGATCATCCTAAATCAGTATCCTGTTCCTGCCTTATCTCCATAACCCTTGATTCCACTATCCTTGAGAGCTCTATCCAACTCTTTCTTAAATGAATCCAGAGACTGGGCCTCCACTGCCTTCTGGGTAAGAGCATTCCACACACCCACCACTCTCTGGGTGAAGAAGTTTCTCCTCATCTCTGTCCTAAATGGTCTACCCCGTATTTTTAAGCCGTGTCCTCTGGTTCGGCACTCACCCATCAGCGGAAACATGTTTCGTACCTCCAGAGTGTCCAATCCTTTAGTAATCTTATGTCTCTCAATCAGATACCCTCTCAGTCTTCTAAACTCAAGGGTATACAAGCCCAGTTGCTCCAGTCTTTCAGCGTAAGGTAATCCCGCCATTCCAGGAATTGACCTCGTGAACCTATTGAGTGAACCCTCAATAGCCAGAATGTCTTTCCTCAAATTTGGAGATCAGAACTGCACACAATACTCCAGGTATGGTCTCATCAGGGCCCTGTACAGCTGCAGAAGAACCTCTTTGCTTCTATACTCAATTGCTCTTGTTATGAAGGCCAGCATGCTATCAGCCTTCTTCACTACCTGCTGTACCTGCATGCTTACCTTCATTGACTGGTGTACAAGAACACCCAGATCTCTTTGTACTGCTCCTTTACCTAAACTGATTCCATTTAGGTAGTAATCTGCCTTCCTGTTCTTGCCACCAAAGTGGATAACCGTACATTTATCCACAGGCCATTTGGCCCAAGTCCACACTAACCACCACCCACCACCCACCACCCCCCCCCCCCCCCCCAAGAGAGTATCCCACGCAGACCCATTCCTCTGCACCTATTACTCTACATTTCCCCCTGACTAATGCATCTAGCCTACACATCCCTGAACACTATGGGCAATTTAGCATGGCCTATCCACCCTAACCTGTACATCTTTGGATTGTGGGAAGAAACTAGAGTACACAGAGGAAAGCCACACAGACACAGAGAGGATGTGCAAACTCCACATGGACAGTCACCCAAAGCTGGGATTGAACCTTGGTCCTTGGTGTTGTGAGGCAGCAGTCCTAACTGCTGAGCCACCTTGCCACCTATAAATACATCCAGTCTGAGGCAAGACTGGGATAGAGCTGAAAATGTGTTGCTGGAAAAGCGCAGCAGGTCAGGCAGCATCCAAGGAGCAGGAGAGTCGACGTTTCGGGCATGAGCCCTTCTTCAGGAATGAGTAAAGTGTGTCCAGCAGGCTAAGATAAAAGGTAGGGAGGAGGGACTTGGGAGAAGGGCATTGGAAATGTGACAGGTGGAAGGAGGTCAAGGTGAGGGTGATAGGCTGGAGTGGGGTTGGGGGCGGAGAGGTCAGGAAAAAGATTGCAGATTAGGAAGGCGGTGCTGAGTTCGAGACAAGGTGGGGGGAGGGGAAATGAGGAAATTGGAGAAACCTTGTGGTTGAAGGGTTCCTAGGCAGAAGATGAGGCGCTCTTCCTCCACCGTCGTGTTGCTATGGTCTGGCGATGGAGGAGTCCAAGGATCTGCATGTCCTTGGTGGAGTGGGAGGGGGAGTTGAAGCGTTGAGCCACGGGGTGGTTGGTCCGGGTGTCCCAGAGGTGTTCTCTGAAACGTTCCGCAAGTAGGCGGCCTGCCTCCCCAATATAGAGGAGGCCACATCGGGTGCAGCGGATGCAGTAAATGATGTGTGTGGAAGTGCAGGTGAATTTGTGGTGAATATGGAAGGATCCCTTGGGGCCTTGGAGGGAAGTAAGGGGGGAACTGTGGGCGCAAGTTTTGCATTTCTTGCGGTTGCAGGGGAAGGTGCTGGGAGTGGAGGTTGGGTTGGTGGGGGGGTGTGGACCTGACGAGGGAGTCACGGAGGGAATGGTCTTTTCAGAACGCTGATAGGGGAGGGGAGGGAAATATATCTCTGGTGGTGGGGACCGTTTGGAGGTGGTGGAAATAACGACGGATGATACGATGTATAGGAAGGTTGGTGGAGTGGTAGATGAGGACCAGTGGGGTTCTGTCCTGGTGGCGATTAAAGGGGCGGGTCTCAAGGGTGGAGGAGCGAGAAGTGGAGGATTTGCGGTGGAGGGCATCGTCGATCACGTCTGGGGGAAAATTGCGGTCTTTGAAGAAGGAGGCCATCTGGGTTGTACGGTATTGGAACTGGTCCTCCTGGGAGCAGATGCAGCAGAGACGAAGGAATTGGGAATATGGGATGGCGTTTTTACAGGGGCGGGGTGGGAGGAGGTGTAGTCTAGGTAGCTGTGGGAGTCGGTCGGTTTATAGTAAACATCCGTGTTGATTCGGTCGCTCGAGATAGAAATGGAAAGGTCTAGGAAGGGGAGGGAGGAGTCTGAGACGGTCCAGGTAAATTTGAGGTCGGGGTGGAAGGTGTTAGTAAAGTGGATGAACTGTTCAACCTCCTCGTGGGAGCACGAGGCAGCGCCGATACAGTCATCAATGTAGCAGAGGAAAAAGTGGGGGATGGTGCCAGTGTAGCTGCGGAAGATGGACTTTTCCACATATCCTACGAAGAGGCAGGCATAGCTGGGGTCCATGCAGGTGACCCTGGCTACACCTTTGGTTTGGAGGAAGTGGGAGGATTGGAAAAAGGAGTTGTTCAGGGTGAGGACCAGTTCAGTCATTCGAAGGAGGGTGTCAGTGGAAGGGTAATGTTTGGTACAGCAGGAAAGGAAGAAGCGGAGGGCTTTGTGCCCTTCGTGATGGGGGATGGAGGTGTACAGGGACTGGATGGGGATGGAGGCGTACAGGGACTGGATGTCCATGGTGAAGATAAGGCGTTGGGAACCGGGGAAGCGAAAATCATGGAGGAAGTGGAGGGTGTGGGTGGTGTCCCGAACGTTGGTGGGGAGTTCTTGGACTAAAGGTGACAGGACCGTGTTGAGGTATGCAGAGATGAGTTCGGTGGGGCAGGAGCAGGCTGGGACAATGGGTCGGCCAGGGCAGTCAGGTTTGTGGATTTTGGGCAGGAGGTAGAAACGGGCGGTGCGGGGTTGTGGGACTATGAGGCTGGAGGCCGTGGATGGGAGATCCCCTGAGGGAATGAGGTTGTGGATGGTCTGGTTTGGTGGTGGGAGGTGTGGTCATGGTCAAGGGAGCAGTAGGAGAAGGTGTCCGTGAGATGGCGTTTAGCCCCAGCGGCGTAAAGGTCGGTGCGCCAAATTACTACCGCGCCTCCCTTGTCTGCCGGTTTGATAGTGAGGTTGGGGTTTGAGTGGAGGGCTGCACGTTGCGAGGGTGAGAGGTTGAAGTGGGTGAGAGGGATGGACAGGTTGAGGCAGTTAATGTCACGGCGGTAGTTGGCTATGAAGAGATCGAGGGCAGGTAAGAGGCCAGCACGGGGTGTCCAGGTGGATGGGCTGTGTTGGAGGCGGGAGAAGGGGTTGTCAGAGGGTGGGCTAGAGTCCTTTACAGGGACTGGATGTCCATGGGATAGAGACAGACTCTGACCTCACACCTTTAAGGCATTGTCTGAGCTGAGATGTCTTTTTGTTTTATATATATATATAAAAAAACCTTAACTTATCTTGAGAATGTGACTTAAAAGAAGTTTGTGGATTTACATATTAATGAACTGAAAGCTGTCACCCATTCCATGAGATGAAAGACTTAACAACAATCGAGGTTTGTTTTACTTGCATGACACTAATCTTTGGCTGTAAATTCTGCGCCTGATGGTCCTGCTCCACAATTACCTGAGGAAGCTAGTGCCTGTACAGCGTGGCACCTTTAACTGTGTCCACCCCAGACCAACAGCAGCTCCTCCACACCGCGGCTGCGAGTCAGTCAGTGAGGGAGGGAGGGAGAGAGAGTGGGCGCGAGGTCACCGGACAGAGAGCGCGGGCCCAGGGGGTGGCGCCGAGGTCAGAGCCGTTAAAAGGGGGGCGGGGCCAGTGACGGAGGGCGGGGCCAGTGACGGAGGGCGGGGCACGGCCCGGCCGGTGACGCCACCTGAGGGGCGTGGACGATCCGGTGAGGGGCGGGGTCAATGACGAAGCCAGCTGAGCGGGCTGAGTGCTGGTGAGGCCAGGCCTTGGAGACGGGGTCCCTTCGAGGCAGCGAGTTGGGGGAGGAAAAAGAAAACAAAGGCCGGCGGTTGATCTGGTGGCTCGGAAGGAGAAACCTAAAGATCGGCGGCGATGTGAGTACTCGGAGCAAATGCGTGTCCCTGAGAGACTGTGTCAGCGCTTCGGGCGAGTAGGCCCCAGCGTCTCCACGTAGTTAGCAGCCCGGGCTACGCATGTGGCCATGGCCATGGCCTGGGCCTGGGCCTAAACCTAAACGTGGAGCCCTGAGTTTCAGTCTCAGTCCCGAACGCCACTCGTCAAGGTTTGAGCCGGAGCAGCGCTGGAAAATTCTAGAAGGTGTTGGAGATGCATTACTCCGCCCAGCGGATCACAACCCACCCAATCCCGACCTCGCTGTCGTCCACACCCTCGCCATCACCTCTGCCCAATTCCCATTCGCATCCCTCCACACCTCCCCAAGCCCTAAGTCCCTTCCATTCCTATCTGCAACCTCTCACCCCTGACCCCGTCCAATATCACCTCGCACCCCTGACCCTGTCCACCCCTGACCCCATCCCCTGGCACCCCTGACCCCGTCCGCCCCCGTCCCCTGGCACCCCTGGCCCTGTCCCCCCTGACCCTGTCCGCCCTGTCCCCTGGCACCCCTGACCCCATCCCCTGACACCCCTGACCCTGTCTGCCCTGTCCCCTGGCACCCTGACCCTGTCCACCCCTGACCCCGTCCGCCCCGTCCCCTGGCACCCCTGATCCCGTCCGCCCAGTCCCCTGGCACCCCTGATCCCGTCCGCCCAGTCCCCCGGCACCCCTGACCCTGTCCGTCCCATCCCCGGCACCCCTGACCCTGTCCGTCCCATCCCCGGCACCCCTGACCCTGTCCGTCCCATCCCCGGCACCCCTGACCCCGTCCGCCCTGTCCCTGGCACCCCTGACCCCGTCCGCCCCGTCCCCTGGCACCCCTGGCCCTGCCCCCCCTGACCTTGTCCCCTGGCACCCCTGACCCCGTCCGCCCCGTCCCCTGGCACCCCTGACCCTATCTGCCCTGTCCCCTGGCACCCCTGACCCTGTCTGCCCCGTCCCCTGGCACCCCGACCCCATCCCCTGACCCTGTCCGCCACGTCCCCTGGCACCCCTGACCCCGTCCGCCCTGTCCCCTGACCCCGTCCCCTGGCACCCCTGACCCTGCCCGTCCCGTCCCCTGGCACCCCGACCCCGTCCGCCCCGTCCCCTGGCACCCCTGATCCTGTCCCCTGGCAGCCCTGACCCCGTCCGCCCCGTCCCCTGGCACCCCTGACCCCGTCTGCCCTGGCACCCCTGACCCCGTCCGCCCCGGCCCCCCCCCCGTCGGCCCTGTTCCCTGGCACCCCTGACCCTGTCCGACCCGTCCCCTGGCACCCCTGACCCCGCCTGCCCCGTCTCCTGGCACCCCTGACCCCACCCGCCCATCCCCTCGCACCCCTGACCCTGTCCACGCCGACCCTGTCCGCTCCTTACTATTTGGAGGGTCAGTGTGGACTTGTTAAGGCTGAAGGGCCTGTCCCCATACTGTGAAGGATCTAATCTAATCTTCTGTGGCTTGCAGTTTTGGACTCCCCTACCCTGGGGAAATGACTTTGGCTATTCATCGATTCATGCCCCTCATGATGTTATAAACCTCTTTATGGTCATCCCTCAGCCCACTACAGTAGTACATTCTTTTTTCACAATGATGTATTTAGGTCACTGGCCAAGTAACTTTATATGACCACTCTTTCACAGGACTAACCAAAATCTCTCAACCACTACTTAAACATGTGTTTGTGATCACTATATTCAATTTCTTTGACACTTGCCTCATGTCTTATCTGTCCTCGAGTAGAATTAGTCACAATTTTTGAGACTGAGCAAAACAATGATTTGCATAAATTCAACAACTCAGTAGTATTTTGCATCAGAATAGCTGCTACTGTGTTTAAAAATAAAATTCCCTGAGAAAGGGGTGAAAAAGGACAGGAAATTTTGTCAAGAAAATTGGCAAGAGTTGGAGAAATTCTGAGGCACATAGCAGATATCTTATCAAACTGTTCAGAAATGTTATTACAGATGTCTGAAGTAGGTGGGTCTTGACTATGAGCCTGTTGTCCAGAGATAGGGACACTATCAGTGTACTGCATGAGCCCTTCTAAGAGTACAGTAAACTGCGTTTACAATCACACGTGACTGAGGTGAGATGTTGCCTTCTGAGATACTAAACCCTCTGAATGAGAAACTCTGACCATAACTGGCACCGGTAGGATTTGACCCAATACATCTCCACAAACTGGAACCTAAATTCGGCACCTTGGCCAAGCCACCTTAAAACGTTTCTAATCAACCAATCCATACATTTGATTGCTCATGTCTGGGGCAGCTGGGACTTGAACGCTTGCCTTCTGGGTCAGTGTCAAGGACAGTACCATTGTTCCACAAGAGCTCCGCTGAAACAGACTCGAGGGACTCCTGGCCTTGAGGTGAAACGCAGTGTGGACTCGTCAGTTCGTAGAATCCAAACAGTGTGGAAAAGGCCATTTGGCCCAACAAGTCGACATCAATCCTTCAAAGAGCACACCCCCCCCCTCCCCTGAGACCAATTCCCCTACCCTATCCCTGTAACCCTGCATTTCCCCGCTAACACACCTAATCTACACATCCCTGAACCTGGGCAATTTAGCATTGCAAAAGCTCCTAACTTGCACATCTTCAGACTGTTGGAGCAAACCGGAGCATTGGTGGAAACCCACACAGACAAGGGGAGAACGTGCAAACGCCACACAGACAGTCGGCCGAGGATAGAATCAAACCCAGGTCCCTGGCGCTGAGAGGCAGCAATGCTAACCACTGAGCCACCATGCCATGTGCTGTCTGCGTTTATTTCTCTCTCTTTTCCTTTAGAAGGACTGTAATGTTGAACTTTTAACTTTATTTCTTTATTTTTCTAATTTAAATCTAAGATTTTGTACCTAGGCACTTTTGTACCTAAGATGGCGCCAGCAATTACAACTTTGTACACTTTTCACTGTGGCATTTGCACCTTCTCCCCATGTCTGCATGGGTTTCTACCAGTGCTCCAGTTTCCTCCCACAGCTCAAAGATGTGCAAGCTAGATGGATTTGCAATGCTAAATTCATGTGTCCCTGTACTTGAGTACATGTGACAATAAAACTTCATTCTAGTTCTCATATAGTATGAGGTAGACACATATTTCTTTCAGTTGTCGTAGAATCATAGTGATGTACAGCACGGAAAAAGGTCCTTCAGCCCATTGAGTTTGTGCTTGTCAAAAATAACCACCTAACTATTCTAATCCCATTTTCCAGCATTGGTGCATAGTCTTGTATGCCTTGACATTGCAGGTGCACATCTAAGTACTTTTTAAATGTTATGAAGATTACTACCTTCCATCACCCTTGCACAGAGTGAGTTCCAAATTTCCACATCTTCTGGGTGAAAAGGTCTTTCCTCACATTTCCTCTAATCTTCTGCCCCTGATCTTAAATCTATGTCCCCGGTCCCTCCATCAAAGGGATACCCTCTCTGTGCCCCTCCTAATTTAATGGATCTCAGTCACGTCCTCCATCTCTTTTGCTCCAAGGAAATCAACTCTAGTCTGTCCAATCTCTCTGCATAACTAAAACTTCCCAACCCAGACAACATCCTGGTCAATCTCCTGTGCACTATGTCCAATGCTATCATATCCCTCCTATCATGTGGATTCCACATGGACACAATACTCTAGCTGTGGCCTAACCACAGCATTTTATACAATTCCTGTATAACCTCCCTACTCTGAATCTCTGTGCCTTGGCTAATGAAGTGAAGTATGCAACTTGCCGCCTTAGTCACTTTATCTACCTATCCTTAAGGGATTGATGTACATGCAGACCCAAGATTCCTCTGATCCTTGGTGCTTCCTGAAATCTGACTGCTCATCATATATTTTCTTATCTTGTTTGTCCTGTCCAGGTGCATCACCTCATGTTTATCTAAATTGAATTCCTTTTGCAATTGGTCAGCCCATCTGACCAGCCTGTCTATATCGTCCTGTTATCAAAGGCTATCCTCCTTACTATTTACCACCACACGAATGTTTGTATCATCTGTGAACTTAGCCATTTTCCTACATTCAAGTTGAAATAATTTTTGTGGTGACACAGTGGCTAGCACTGCTGCCTCACAGCGCCAGAGATCTGGGTTCGATTCCAGCCTTGGGCGACTGTGTGGAGTTTGCACCTTCTCCCCGTGTCTGCAGGGTTTCCTCTCACAGTCCAAAGATGTGCAGGTTGGGTAAATTGGCTGTACTAAATTGCCTATAGTGTTAGGTGAAGGGGGAAATGTAGGGGAATGGGTCTGGGTGGGTTGCTCTTCGGAGAGTCGGTGTGGACTTGTTGGGCTGAAGGGTCTGTTTCCACACTATAAGTAATCTAATTGTTTAAAAAAAAGGGCAGCATGGTGGCACAGAGGTTAGCACTGCTGCCTCACAGCACCAGAGACCGGGTCCAATTCCCGCCTCAGGCAACTGTTTATGTGCTGTTTGCACATTCTCCCCGTGTCTGCGTGGGTTTCCTCCCACAGTCCAAAAATGTACAGGATAGGTGAATTGGCCATGCTAAATTGCCTGTAGTGTTAGGTGAAGGGGAATGGGTCTGGGTGGGTTTCTCTTCAGAGGGTTGGTGTGGACTTGTTGGGCTGAAGGGCCTGTTTCCATACTGTAAGTAATCTAAACCACCAAAAAGTAAATCCCCAACACAGATCCTTGTGGACTCCACTAGATACAGAAGTTGCCATTATTTTGTTAGAACAGGGGGCTGCTCTTGCTTCTGAGAGAGATGACTGTTGTGGTTTAACCGGAGATTCACCATGCCTCAGGCGAGGGGAGAGGTTAAGAACAAGAGTCCTTCATAGTAACCTCAGCCTGTGTGGAATTGAACCCATACTGTTGGCAACCCCTAGACACAGATTTCCAGTTGGGAAATTCGCCCCTCAATCATCACCCTCTACTTGCTACTCAGCCAATTGTGATCTAATTTGCCAACTTTTCTTTGTTGTCAATGTCCCATGCAGGATCTTATAAAAATCTTGCTCAAGTCCAAATAGACTACATCAAAAGTATTGCCCTCAGCTATACACCTGACCACCTCTTTGAAAAATTCAATCAAGTTGGTCAGACGTGAATATCCCTTAACAAAACCTTGCTGTTCTTGATTAATCTCTGCCAATCTAAATGGATATCCTTTGGAATTGCTTTCAGATGTTTCCTCACCACTCAGGTGAGACTGACTGGCCTGTTTTCTGGTTTACCACCTTGAATAATGGCACCACATTGTCCTCCAGTCTTCCAGCACCTGTCCTGTTGTCAGAGACAGCTAAAATCTTTTGCAAATGTCCCTGCTGTTTCCTCCCCTGCCTCATCCAGCATCCTGAGATGCATGTCATCCTGAGGGTTTATCTACCATTCAGTGTGCCAGCCCACTCAACCTCCTCTCCCTCAACACTAATTTTTTTAATTGTATCACAGATATATTCCCCAATTTCTGTACCCATATTGTCCCTCTCACTAGTGAATACCAATGCCAATTATTCATTTACAACCCTTACTCTTAATGGGCCTTACTTATCCTTTCATGTTTAATGTTCCTGTAAAACAATTTAGGATTATCCTTTATTTTACCTGCCAGTGTACTTTCATAGCCTTTGTTAACTCATCCTATCTCTGTTTAAGTTCCTTCTTGCACATTCTGTGCTTCTGCTGTTTTGAGCCCTCAGTATCTTGCCTCCTTTTTTCTCATAATCCAGTACTATATATCCTTTGGTTCCACGTTTTCTTTATTGGTACATGTTGGTCCTGTAGTCTCCATATTTCTGAGACAGATTTACCTGTAAGTATTTGCTCCCAGTGCACTTTAGCCAATTCATATCTGATCTCATTAAAGTCAGTGTTCCACCAGTTTAGAACTTTGATTTCAGGACCATCCTTGTCCATTTTCATAACTCCATTAGATTCAAGATTGTTACGATCACTGTCTGCAAAATGAGACCCCACTGATACTTTTACTACCGTTTGACTTTTACACTTCCCTGAAATGTGCCTACATATCTGCTGTTCAATTTCTCATCGACTGCTTGGGGGCCTATATCCTGGAATATTGAGGTGCTGATCCTATCCCTATCTGAACTATGTCTCTCTGACAGCAATGACATCACACCCCACGTTTTAGTTTGTGCCCTCAATTTATTTGCCTTGTTTGTCAGACTCCTTGCATTAAAATAAATACCATCCAACCTTGCCAAGCTCCCTTGTGCCTTAACTGGCCTATAATGTTTGTCTTTCTGAATTGCATGTTGTCACTTCTAATTTTGGCTGTTTATCTTCCCCTGCTGAACATTCTGTCTGGATCCCAGTCCCCTGCCAAGTTAGTTTAAACCATCCCCAACCATCCCCCTGCAAGGATTCTCGTCCCATTTGTCCACTGTATGCAGGTCCCACTGTCCCCCAAAATAGTTCTAATGTCCCACAACCGAAGCCCTCACTCCACTAACTCTCCGGTGCATTTATCTGGACTAACTTCCTGTTTTGATACTTACTTTCATGTTGCACCAGAAGTTATCCAGAGATTACTACCTTTTGGGTCATGTTCTTTGACCTACTTCCTAGTTTCCTAAATTCTGCTTTCAGGACCTCATCCCTGTTTCTGTCTATGTCATTGGTACCAATATTTGTCTGTCTTCCCTCCCCTTTCAGGATGCCCTACAGCTGTTCAGTGATATCGCTGACCCTGCACCAGTGAGACAAGATGATCTCTTTTAAAATCATAGAATTTTACAGTACAGAAGGAGGAGAAAGTGAGGACTGCAGATGCTGGAGGTCAGAGCTGAAAAATGTGTTGCTGGAAAAGCGCAGCAGGTCAGGCAGCATCCAAGGAGCAGGAGAATCGACATTTCGGACATAAGATGTTCCTGAAGAAGGGCTTATGCCCGAAACATCGATTCTCCTGCTCCTTGGATGCTGCCTGACCTGCTGCGCTTTTCCAGCAACACGCTTTTCAGCATTCAACAAATCATGTCGGTAACCGCTCCCAAAAGAGCTACTCAGATTATCACACTTCCAGCCCTCTAACTCAATCCCTTTCAAATATAAATATCCAGCTGTCTTTTGAAATCTCCTATGAATCTTCCTATCCCATTCTCCCAGGTATTACATTCCAAATCCCAACAGCTCTGACTAACATCTCACTCGTAGCTTTCTTGCTGATAGTGTTGAAGTTGTGACCCCTAGGTATTGGAGAAAGTGAGGACTGCAGATCAGAGCTGAAAATGTGTTGCTGGAAAAGCGCAGCAGGTCAGGCAGCATCTAAGGAGCAGGAGAATTGACGTTTCAGGCATGAGCCCTTCCTGAAGAAGGGCTCATGCCCGAAATGTCATTTCTCCTGCTCCTTGGATGCTGTCTGACCTGCTGCACTTTTCCTGCAACACATTTTCACCCCTAGTTATTGACATATTAACTAGTGGAAATAGAATATCCTTCTCAAGCCAATTTTCTGTAATCCTTCCTTGTATCTAAAATCCTTCATTAATTGTACCATTCTTGTGGATCACTTTTGAACTCTCTCTAGGGCTTTAATATTCTTTCTTAAATAAGGTGCCCAGAATTGAACGCAATACTCCAAATGTGGTCTGACCAATGATTTGTAGAGGTATAACATCACTTCCTTGCTTTCATACTCTATGCCTCTATTTATAAACCTAAGGATCCTATAAGTCATCTTAATAACTGTATCAAATTGCCTGGCCATTTTGAAACACTCACGGGAGTGCCTTTTTTGAATCTTTACATCGCTTGTCGATGTTTTGGACTCTCTAGCATCACCATAGGCCAAGGGTCGGGATGGTACTGATGCTATATGAGCCTCGAGTATTAGTGGTCCTCCATCAGTTCAGAGAATCATATGTGAACCCCAAAGTCCTTCTGTTCCTGTACTCCCCTCAAAATTGTACTAATGAGCCTGTATTTTCTGTTTCTTCTACCAGAATGCATTACCTCTCATTTCTCTGCGTTGAATTTAATCTGTCAGTGTTTGCCTATTTGACCAACATATCAATATCCCTCTGAAGTTGCTCAGCATCATCCTCGCAATTCACTATTATCCTTAGCTTAGTATGATCTGCAGATTTAGAGATATTGCCCTCAACACTCCTCTCCAAATTGTTTATGTAAATCAGAAACAGCAAGGATTCTTGGGGATCACTACTTTTAACTTGTCTCCAATCTTAGAAATGCCCATCTCTACCTACCCTCTGTTTCCAATCCTTCAGTCAACTTCTAATCCATGCTGCCAAGGACCCATCAATCCCAAACATTTATAATTTGCAAACCAACCTGCCATATGGCACTGTATCAAATGCTTTCTGAAAGTCCAATGTCCAAAGCACTATTCTCGTCTACTGTCACCTCTTCCAAGAACTGAATCAAATTTATCAGACGTGACTTGCACTTGACAAGGCCATGTTGACTGTCTAGTATTAATTTATTTTTCTTTAAGTGTATATTTACCTTATCCTGTATTATGGCCTCCATCAGTTTTCCCACTAATAATATCAAGCTGACAGGTCTGTGACAACTTTCTTAAACAATGGTGTCACTTTTGCAGTTCTCCAGTTCAGCAGGACTACTGTGTTCAGAGGCCTGAAAAATTCATGTCAATAGCTCTATGATTTATTCCATTTAACTCTCTTGGCAATCTGGGAGGTGTCCTACCTAGGCCTGGTGACCTCTCTATCTGAGTGCTTGTTGACACCTCTTCTTTATCCATCATTATGCAGTTCGGTTGTTGAACATCCAGGTTTTCTAGTAGGCCATTGTTGCCGTCTTCTGATTTAGGAAAGACAGAAGCAAACTATTCATTTAGTATCTCTGCCATATCCTTTGTTTCAGTGAGCAGCTTTTCCTGTTTGCTCTTTATGGGCTCCTTTCTATTTTTGCCTAATCTTGCACTATCAATACGTTTGAAAAACCTTTTTATTATTTGTTTGAGCATAGCTTGTCATCCTTTCCTTGTGCTTCCTTATTTCAACCTTAGCCTCTCTCCTGCATATGAGATACTCTTCCTGATATCTATTGCTGTTGTTATTTAGTATGCATCACTTGCCTCTTTTTTTTTCCTTCCTAGATTCTCACCAATATCCTTAGTCACCCAGAGTACTCTAGCATTTGATACCCTGTAATTATTTCTCATGGATATACACCTAGCTTGCACCCTATTCATCTTCCTTTTGAAAATCTCCCATTTTTCAACCACTGTTTTATCCACCAAAATGCATTTCAATGTGTTCAAATCCAACTTTTACACTTAAAATCTACCCTTTTTCAGTTTGGGATTTTACTCATTGACTGAGTTTTATCCTTTTCCAACTTTAGATTCCCTACAGTGTGGAAATGGGTCATTTGGCCCAACAAGTGCACACTGTCCCTTCGAAGAGTAACCCACCCAGACCCATTTCCCTCTGCATGCACTTAATACTGTGGGCAGTTTAGTATGGCCAATCCACCTGACTTGCACATCTCTTTTTGGGTTAACTTAATATTGAACTTTGTTGTGATTGTTGTTTCCTAAATGCTCCCCTGTTCTGATGCTCTCACCTTGGCCTGCCTCATTTTCCAGGACCAGATCCAGCACAACCTCTCCCTGGTAGGACTGGAAATTACTCTTCAAATTTCTCCCTTTCCGTGCCCACACACTACCTTTTTCCCAGCCTCCCTATGGTAATTGAAAACACCAACTATCACGATCGTACTTGTCCTGCAGATTTCCATACTCTGCCTACAAATGCTCTCTTCTGCCTCCTCCCTGTGGTCTATAATAAATAACCAATGAGGTCACTGCTCCCTTCCTGTTTCTTATCTCTAACCATGTAGATTCTAGGAACTGTATCATGTTTAAGGGCAATGATACCTATCTTTGAATGAGATTGTTACCCACCTGTTTCCACTAAAAGCGTTATAATCTGGGATGTTAAGTATCCATTCCTGGACACTGATCTGGCTTGAGTCACATTTTTATCAATGCAGTTATGTCATATCGCCCAGACAAATTTAAGTTTCCAGTTCCCCAATTTTGTTCACTATACTCTGTGCATTTACATGCATACAATTTATCTTTACTGCTCACTGGAAGGTGGTCATTTCTTTGGCTGCAGAAACACTTGTCTGTTCTTCTTACAGTTGAGTCCTGCATCCCTTTTGCCCTGCCATTCTTTTCCCTCCTCTTTTCTAGAACATATCCACTCATGGTGCCATGAATTGGTCAGACCTCATTTTTTACGCCATGAATTGGTTGCCAATGTTTTTCCCTGTGCAATCAGTTCCCGCAGAAGTACCCAAAAATGGTACATCTGTTGGAAAGAGAGATGGCAATGGGAACGCCTGCATTCCCTGCCATCCTCTACTATGCTTTGTGGTCACCTTGCCTGTTCATTCTGCACCTGTGGCATGACCTCCTCACTGAACATGCTATCCATGGTTTGCTCAGTATCACAGATGCTCCATAGCAGCTCCAGCTCCAAAATGCAGTTCAACTGTAGCTGCAGCTGAACAGACTTTTGCGCATGTGATCACCAGGGACAACTGAAGCATCCGTGATTTTCCACATAACACAGGAGGACCATATTGTGGGTGCAAACTCTGCCATAACTCCTTTTCAAATCCCTTAGAAATACTCTTCTCTTTTTAAAAAAAAAAGTAAGCATGATTATTGTTAACTTTCTTTGCACTAACTGTAATTCCCTGACCCTATTTTGTTCACTTGTATTCCTTCATTATATCGGCCTTGACTTTAACCTATTCCTGTTGTTTCTGTGAATTCCTTCTTACAAAAAAATACACATTTTTAAAAAGTCATGAACCAATTATGATTTGGAGGTGTCAGTGTTGGACTGGGGTGTACAAAGTAAAAAATCTCACAACACCAGGTTATAGTCCAACAGGTTTACTTAGAAACAGTAGCTTTCGGAGCGACGCTCCTTCATCAGGTGGCTGATGAAGGAGCAGCACTTCTAAATAAACCTGTTGGACTATAACCTGGTGTTGTGATTTTTAACTATGAACCATTCAGTATACCTCGTTTGCTTGTGATGGTTCCATTTGATTGGATGTTGACCTTTGAGTTAAGCAACAAAAATATTTTACTGCATTTATACAAAGTGTTGATGAGAAACACCGGGAATACTGTGCACAGTTTTGTCTCCTTACTCGGGGAAGGATGTTCTTGCTATAGTGCAAGTGAAGGTTTATCAAATTGCTTCCTGGGATGGCAAGCCTGATCTATGTGGAAAGATTGAGTCAGTTAGGATTGTATTCACTGGAGTTTAAAAGAGTAAGAGGGAGGAATCACATTGAAACCTATAAAATTTTAACAAGGCTAGATAGGTTATAAATGCAGGAAGGATGTTTCTGATGTTGGGGAGTCCAGAACCCATGATCATAATTTAAGGATCGGGGGTAAACCTTTGAGGACTGAGATAAGAAGACATTTCTTCACTAAGAGAGTGGTCAGCCTGTGGAATTCACTGCCACAGCAAGCAGTTGTGGCTAAAGCGATCAAAGGTTATGGGGGAAGGGTGGGATTAGGGAATTGAGCTTGGTGGTGAGCCGTGATCATATTGAATGGTGGAACAGGCTGGAGGTGTTGAAGGTCTACTCCTAATTTCTTTGGGAAAATCAAGCATGCACAGAAACAATCAGCAGAACTCTAAAGCTGCAACTATCAGTTGAAGTTGAAGAATATAGTCTTACAAAGTACAAGTCCTGAAAAAGACCTTTACACACTAGGAACATAAAAAAACTGATTCCCTGTGCACTGCGCTAAATTTCCAGCAACACAGACTCTGGCGGTATCTGCTTGTCTGTAGCTGACAGGTCATAGTCTGTGTGAAGTGTACTGATCCTATGTTTTTACTGTCTGTCAGTTCTTGTCAAACCAGCATGTAACATGAACCATCAACAAAGATCACGCAACTAAGGAGCACATATTGAATCATATCATAAAGAATAGGATAGCAAGAGTCACATCAAAATTGAAACCATAACTCTTTTACTCGCAGATAATACTCAATCTGTTGAGCTTCTGCAGCATTTTCAATTTTTATTTCTGATTTCCAGCATCTTCAATGTTTTTTGGTTTTATAAGAAGCGCAATGGCTTTATGAACATATTAATTTTTTGGTTCTAGTTAGATTTGGAACATATAAACCTTGCAAATAAGCTTTTAATAAGTGCTATAAATCATACAGTAAATGTATCAGTAGCTCTTGGTTTTGATTCTTTGGCCATATTTTGCTTTAAGGTATAGATTTGCTCACTAATCCACCACTAAGCATGACACGAGTTTGTATTGTGTGGTATGGGAGCTCATTCAGCAAGTTCTCATCCTGTGATGTAAGGAAGCACTGGGGCTGCTTAATCTATTTATTTGCTGCATGGCGTATTTTATAATTGATGTGCTCCATTTTGAAAAGGAGTGGTTCTCATTTTTGTTTTTGTTTTGGGTGAGTGCCGAATCAGAGGACACAGCTTAAAAATACGGGGTAGACCATTTAGGGCAGAGATGAGGAGAAACTTCTTCACCCAGAGAGTGGTGGCTGTGTGGAATGCTCTGCCCCAGAGGGCAGTGGAGGCCCAGTCTCTGGATTCATTTAAGAAAGAGTTGGATAGAGCTCTCAAGGATAGTGGAATCAAGGGTTATGGAGATAAGGCAGGAACAGGATACTGATTAAGGATGATCAGCCATGGTGGTGCAGGCTCGAAGGGCAGAATGGCCTACTCCTGAACCTATTGTCTATTGAACAGGTTTTGTGTCAACTATGTAATGTTAATGCTGTGCATGAGGTACTCTTGGGAATCAACATATTAATTTTTTTATTTACATATTCTGCAGGGCTGATTACTGGAAGTCTCAACCAAAGAAGTTCTGTGATTACTGCAAATGCTGGATAGCAGACAACAAACCTGTATGTTATATTTTCTTTATAAATGATAATGTTGACACATCTAATCATTGTAAAATTTCAGGAAACATGTTTATAGGGACATGTTAATTAATCAGTGAGCCTCCGGGTGAAGCGCTGGTGGCATAGCCCGCTTTCTATTTGTGTGTTTAGGTTTCCTTGCGTTGGTGATGTTTTTTCCTGCTTCTAGAAGCATGGCATTCCAACCTGAACTCTATCAACAAACACGTTGATTTGGATCCCAGTTACCACCCCCTGAGAAAAAGAAGAGGAATGACATCACTACAGGAAATGGCACCACCGTATGAAATGATGTCATTGCAGGAAATGACATCAACCCAAGAAAACTTAAATACATAAATAGAAAGCGGGCCATGCCACCAGTGCTTCATCCAGAGGCTCACTAATGATGTTTCCTAGTATGGTGATGAAACATCTGAAAACGAACCTTCCAGATCCCCAAGCAAACCGACATCCAGAGTCATATTAATTAACTAGATTTTGATAGTGCTACTTTGTTTCAGATTAACTGTAATAAAATTACTGTTTGGATTTTGTTCAATGCATCAAACTATTACCAATCATTATTGATGTGTTCTTAGAGGTAACTATGTTATTATATCAGGTCAAACTTTTTTGAGTATCTCTAAAGGATAGAGTCTAGTCCAGGGGTGAAAAGAATTGGAGGGAACATAGAACAATACAGCACAGAACAGGCCCTTCGGCCCACGATGTTGTGCCGAACATCTATCCTAGATTAAGCACCCATCCATGTACCTATCCAATTGCCACTTAAAGGTCGCCAATGATTCTGACTCTACCACTCCCACGGGCAGCGCATTCCATGCCCCCACCACTCTGGGTAAAGAACCCACCCCTGACATCTCCCCTATACCTTCCACCCTTCATCTTAAATTTATGTCCCCTTGTAACACTCTGTTGTACCCAGGGGAAAAGTTTCTGACTGTCTACTCTATATATTTCTCTGATCATCTTATAAACCTCTATCAAGTCACCCCTCATCCTTCGCCGTTCCAACAAGAAAAGGCCGAGAACTCTCAACCTATCCTCGTACGACCTATTCTCCATTCCAGGCAACATCCTGGTAAATCTTCTCTGCACCCTCTCCAAAGCTTCCACATCTTTCCTAAAGTGAGGCGACCAGAACTGCACACAGTACTCCAAATGTGGCCTAACCAAAGTCCTGTACAGCTGCAACATCAGTTCACGACTCTTGAATTCAATCCCTCTGCTAATGAACGCTAATACACCATAGGCCTTCTTACAAGCTCTATCCACCTGAGTGGCAACTTTCAAAGATCTATGTACATAGACCCCAAGATCCCTCTGTTCCTCCACCTGACTAAGAACCCTACCGTTAACCCTATATAAGGCAAGATAAATTGGATCGTGACACCAAGCATGACTTTCAAGTCTGTAAAAGGTAAAAGGAGTAATGAGAGAGAGCTGGATGTTCCCTTTACAGATTGGGAAAGAATATAGTACAGTTGTGCTTTTTTAAAATTTGTTCATAGGATGTGGGCATCGCTGTTTAGGCCAGCAGTTAATGCCGATCGCTAATTTCCTTTTAAGAAGGTAGTGCTGATTGCCTCCTTGATTGCTTCTGTCCTAAGAGCATTGTTGGTGGTGTGTTCCCATGCATCCACTACCCTTATCCATTTAAATAGTGGAAGCCATGGATTTGGGATGTGTTGTCAAAGGAGCCTTGGTGGGTTACTGCAGTGCATCTTGTAGATAGTACACACTGTTGTCACTGTGAGCAGGTATTGGGGGTGTTAGTTTAAAACTGGAGGATGGGTTGCGAATCAAACAAGCTGCTTTGTCTTGGCTGACCTTATTGGCAAAAGGAAAGTACTTTAGTATGAGCTACCCTACCATTCTGCTTGCCATCAGAATGATTTGAATATCTTGAATTTGGAAATAATTGAGCATGATTTCAGTTCAAATATGGAAATAATATATCTGCAAACATTTTGGACAGGCTTGTTTGTTCTCAATTATTCATTCTCTTTAAAAAAGAATATTTGGGCACCAATCATATTTGCCTGTGTGTTACCTGAAACACCTAATCTACATATAAAGCAGAGGTAAAGTAATTGAGGAATTGATAAATGTCAATCACAATACTCAACTATCGCTGGAACCTTGAGATGGTGGCATAGTGGTAATATCACTGGGCTCATAACTAGAGGTCCTGGCTAATCCTCTGGTGACCTTGATACAAATTCCACAATGACAGCTGGTGGAATTTAAGTTAAATAAATATGGCATTGCAAGCTAGTCTCCATTATGGTGACCATGACAGCTCTCTGGTGTTGTAAGAACCCATCTGATTCATTAATATCCTTTTCAGGAAGGAAATCTGCCATCCTTACCTAGTCTGCTTTACTCCAGATCAACAGGAATGTAGTTAATTCTTCTCAAATGGCCTAGCGAGTCACTCTGTTAAATGGTAATTAGGGGCGGCAAACAAATACAGGCCGAGCAAGCAATCTCCATATTCTATGAAAGAAAGAAAAATAAATTCCTTTCATATTCCTACCATTGGTAGGAAAGAAGCATTATTTTATCAGCATTGGAAAATAACTAACTGTCATGGGAATGAGAAAAGCATAACTTTTCACAAAGGAAAGGGATCTTAACGCACAGATGTTAAAACATGATACAGAGCATTTCTGATCTGGTTACTGGAGAGCATAGAAAACATAGAAAAATACAGAGCAGTACAGGCCCTTTGGCCCTCGATGTTGCGCCAACCCAAGCCCACCTAACCTACACTAGCCCACAATCCTCCATATGCCTATCCAATGACCGTTTAAATGCCTATAAAGAGGGAGAGTCCACCACTGCTACTGGCAGGGCATTCCATGAACTCACGACTCACTGAGTAAAGAATCTACCCCTAACATCTGTCCTATACCTACCTCCCCTTAATTTAAAGCTATGCTCCCTCGTAATAGCTGATTCCATACGTGGAAAAAGGTTCTCATTGTCAAGCCTATCTAAACCCCTAATCATCTTGTACATCTCTATCGTCGCCCCTAAACCTTCTTTTCTCCAATGAAAACAGCCCCAGGTGCCTCAGTCTTTCCTCATACGATCTTCCAACCATACCAGACAACATCCTGGTAAACCTCCTCTGCACCCGTTCCAGTGCCTCCACATCCTTCCTACAGTATGGCGACCAAAACTGCACATAATGCTCTAAATGCGGCCGCTCCAGAGCCTTATACAATTGCAACATGACCTCAGGACTCCGGAACTCAATTCCTCTACCAATAAAAGCCAGTACGCCATATGCCTTCTTCACAGCACTATTTACCTGGGTGGCAACTTTCAGAGATCTGTGTACATGGACACTAAGATCCCTCTGCTCATCCACACTACCAAGTATCCGACGATTAGCCCAGTACTCCATCTTCTTGTTACTCTTACCAAAGTGAATCACTTCATACTTACCTACATTCAACTCCATTTGCCACCCTTCTGCCCAGCTCTGCAGCTTATCTATATCCCGCTGTAACCTGCCACATCCTTCCTCACTGTCAACAACTCCACCGACTTTCGTATCATCCGCAAACTTGCTCACCCAACCTTCTAGCCTTTCCTCCAGGTCATTTATAAAAATGACAAACAGCAATGGTCCCCAAACAGAGCCTTGCGGAATACCGCTAGTAACTGTACTTCAAGATGAACCTTTACCATCAACTACTACCTTCTTCCAGCCAGCCAATTCCTAATCCAAACCTCTAACGCACCCTCAATGCCATACCTCCGTATTTTTTGCAGTAGCCTACCATGGGGAACCTTATCAAACACCTTACTAAAATCCATATACACCTCATCTACCACTTTACCCTCGTCCACCTCCTTGGTCACCTTCTCAAAGAATTCAATAAGGTTTGTGAGGCGTGACCTGCCCTTCACAAAACCATGCTGACTATCGTTGATCACATTATTCATATCCAGATGTTCATAAATCCTATCCCTTACAATTCTCTCTAAGACTTTGATTAGATTAGATTACTTACAGTGTGGAAACAGGCCCTTTGGCCCAACAAGTCCACATCGACCCGCCGAAGCGCAACCCACCCATACCCCTACATATACCCCTTACCTAACACGACGGGCAATTTAGCATGGCCAATTCACCTGACCCGCACATCTTTGGACTGTGGGAGGAAACCAGAGCACCCGGAGGAAACCCACACAGACACGGGGAGAATGTGCAAACTCCACACAGTCAGTGGCCTGAGGCAGAAGTTGAACCCAGGTCCCTGGCGCTGTGAGGCAGCAGTGCTAACCACTGTGCCACCGTGCCCACAACAGAAGTGAGAATCACCGGCCTATAGTTACTAGGGTTTCCCTACTCCCCTTCTTGAACAGGGAACCACGTTTGCTATCCTCTAGTCTTCTGGCACTATTCCTGTAGACAACGAGGACATAAAAATCAAGGCCAATGGCTCTGCAATCTGCTTCCTTGCTTCCCAGAGAATCCTAGGATAAATGCCATCAGGCCCAGGGGACTTATCTATTTTCACCCTTTCCAGAATTTCCAACACCTCTTCCCTACATACCTCAAAGCCATCCATTCTAATTAATTGTGACTCAATATTCACATCGGCAACAATGTCCTGTTCCTGAGTGAATACTGACGAAAAGTGTTCATTCAATGTCTCTCCGATCTCTTCAACCTCCATGCACAACTTCCCACTACTATCCTTGTCTGGACCTATTCCTACACTAGTCATTCTTTTATTCCTGACATACCTATAGAAAGCCTTTGGGTTTTTCCTATTCCTACCAACCAAGGACTTTTCATGTCCCCTCCTTGCTGCTCTTAGCTCTCTCTTTACATCCTTCCTAGCTACCTTATAACTCTCAAATCGCCCCAATTGACCCTTCACGCCTCATCTTTACATAGGCCGCCCTCTTCCCTTTATCAAGGGATTCCAATTCCTTATTAAACCACGGCTCCCTCACACAACCCTTTCCTCCCTGCCTGATAGGTACATACTTATCAAGGACACTCAATAGTTGCTCCTTGAACAAGCTCCACATATCGATTGTGCCCTTCCCTTGAAGCCTACTTCCAAGCCACACATCCTAAGTCATGCCTCACCGCATCATTATTTCCCTGCTCCCAGCTATAACTCTTGCCCTGCAGTGCACACTTACCCCACTCCATCACTAGGGTAAAAGTCACCGAATTGTGGTCACTGTCCCCAAAGTGCTCACCTACCTCCAGTTCTAACACCTGGCCTGGTTCGTTACCCAGAACCAAATCCAGTATGGCCTCACCTCTTGTGGGCCTGTCTACATATTGTGCTGAAAATGTGTTGCTAAAAAAGCGCAGCAGGTCAGGCAGCATCCAAGGAGAAGGAGAATCGACGTTTCGGGCATGAGCCCTTCTTCAGGAATGAGGAAAGTGTGTCCAGCAGGCTAAGATAAAAGGTAAGGAGGAAGGACTTGGGGGTTTGTGAAGGTTTGAAGCTTAGATTGAGGTTTAGGGTGTAGGTTTGCTCGCTGAGCTGTAGGTTTGATATCCAGACGTTTCATTACCTGGCTAGGTGACATCATCAGTGGCGATCTCCAAGTGAAGCTTCACGTGGAGGTCACCACTGATGATGTTACCTAGCCAGGTAATGAAACATCTGGATATCAAACCTACAGTTCAGCGAGCAAACCTACACCGTAAATGATAATGACCTTTTGCTATAAATTCTGTGTCTGACACTCTTATTCTCCACAATCACCTGATGAAGGAGCAGAGGTCCGAAAGCTAGTGCTTCCAAATAAACCTGTTGGGCTATAACTTAGTGTTGAATGATAATGACAGTCCTCTAGTGAGGAGACTGTGGGTGTTGTAGATGTTATGATATAATTTTGTGGAAACAGTTGGAAGAACTAAAAATTTTAGAACAAGGGACGAAGGAGTTTCATGTTATATATGTAGATCTGTGCTACTAAATATGAACAGTGTACATAGGAAAAAGGAAAGCCTTTTTTGCTGATTTCTATGTAATGGAAACGTGCGTTTCTTTAATAGATATACCCTTGGATGAAATAGATTAGAGATTTGAAATGTTTTTAAAGGCTGTTAGAAAAACAGTAACACAACTCCTTGAAAGATTAGACGACACACCCTTCTTCACTGTTGACATAGTTTACATGTTCAGAATGCATTCATCACTGAACAATTTTGCCCTCTCAGAATACACAAAAATGTTTGAAAGCTGGACATCTCTGATTGGATATGTAAATTGGATGAGTTTTTGCATTTTTTTGAGGAAAGTCATGAAAGGATAAAAAATATCAGGTGATTTCAGTAATTTATTGTGAACTACATCATGTTTGAATTTGAGTTTATTTTTAAACCCTACGTTTGTGCTTAAAAATTTTGGTAAATAAGGAATGGAAATTTTTGTGATTTGATTTCTCAGTGCGTGTAATATTAACAAATATAAATATTATAAAAATACTTGTATTGTTAATTATTTTGTTTAGTTAAGCAGTTTGCGTTTGTAAGTGTTAAAAAGAGTAAGATACAACACAATTTTTTTATTTGCAGATACGAATTGTGAGTAAAAACCATCACCACTTAGAGTCAGAGAGATGTACAGCACAGAAACAGACCCTTGGGTCCAACCCATCCATGCTGACCAGATATCCCAACCCAATCGAGTCCCACCTGCCATCACCCAGCCCATATCCCTCCAAACCTTTCCTATTCATATACCCATCCCAATGCCTTTTAAATGTTGCAATTATACTGGTCTCCCCACTTCCTCTGGCGGCTCATTCCATACACACACCACCCTCTGCGTGAAAAAGTTGCCCCTTAGCTCTCTTTTATATCTTTCCCCCCTCACCCTAAACCTATGCCCTCTAGTTCTGGACTCCCCAACCTCAGGGAAGACTTTACCTATTTACCCTATCCATGCCCCTCATAATTTTGTAAACCTCTATAAGGTCACCCCTCAGCCTCCGATGCTCCAGGGAAAACAGCCCCAGCCTGTTCAACCTCTCTCTGTAGCTCAAATCCTCCAACCCTGGCAGCATCCTTGTAAATCTTTTCTGAACCCTTTCAAGTTTCAGAACATCTTTCCGATGGGAAGGAGACCAGAATTGCATGCATCCAACAGTGGCCTTACCAATGTCCTGTACAGCTACAACATGACCTCCCAACTTCTGTACTCAAAACTCTGACCAATAAAAGAAAGCATACCAAACACCTTCTTCTCTATCCTATCTACCTGCAACTCCACTTTCAAGGAGCTATGAACCTGCACTCCATGGTCTCTTTGTTCAGTAACATTCCCTAGGACCTTACCATTAAGTGTATAAGTCCTGCTAAAATTTGCTTTCCCAAAATGCAGCACCTTTTAGTTATCTGAATTAAACTCTATCTGTCACTTCTCAGGCCATTAGCCCATCTGGTCAAGATCCTGTTGGAATCTGAGGTAACCCTCTTCGCTGTGCACTACACCTCCAATTTTGGTGTCATCTGCAAACTTACTAACTGTACCTCTTATGCTCGCATCCAAATCATTTATGTAAATGACAAAAAGTAGAGGACCCTGCACCGATCCTTGTGGCACTCCAATGGTCACAGGCCTCTAAAGTATGAAAAACAACCCTCTACCACCACCCTCTGTCTTCTACCTTTGAGCCAGTTCTGTATCCAAATGTCTAATTCTCCCTGTATTCTGTGAGATCTAACCTTGCTAACCAGTTTCCCATGGGGAACCTTGTCGAACGCCTTACTGAAGTCCATATAGATCACATTTACTGCTCTGCCCTCATCAAACCTCTTTTTGTTACTTCCTCAAAAAACTCAATCAAGTTTGTGAGACACGATTTCCCATGCACAAAGCCATGTTGACTATCCCTAATCAATCCTTGCTTTTCCAAATACATGTACATCCCGTCCCTCAGGATTCCCTCCAACAACTTGGCCACCACTGAGGTCAGGCTCACAAGTCTATAGTTCCCTGGCTTGTCCTTATCACATTTCTTAAACAGTGCCACCACATTTGCCAACGTCCAGTATTCCAGCACCTCGCCTGTGAGTATCGATGATACAAGTATCTCAGCAAGAGGCCCAGTAATCATACCTCTAGCTTCCCATAGAGTTCTAGGGTGCACCTGATCAGGTCCTGGGGATTTATCCATCTTTGTGTTTCAAGATATCTAGCACTTCCTTCTCCATAATATGGACATTTTGCAAGGTGTCACTATCTATTTCCCTACATTTTGTATCTTCCATATCCTTTTCCACAGTAAATACTGATGCAAAATACTCGTTTAGGAACTTCTCCATTTTCTGTGGCTCTACACAAAGGCCGGCTTGCTTATCTTTGAGGGGCCCTATTCTCTCCCTAGTTACCCTTTTGTCCTTAATGTAAAAACCCTTTGGATTCTCCTTGATTTTTTTTCCCTGGGGTTGGGGAATCCAGAACTAGAGGGCATAGGTTTAGGGTGAGAGGGGAAAGATATAAAAGAGACCTCAGGGGCAATCTATTCACGCAGAGGGTGGTACGTGTATGGAATGAGCTGCCGGAAGAAGTGGTGGAGGCTGATATAATTGCAACATTTAAGAGGCATTTGGATGGGTATATGAATAGGAAGGGTTTGGACGGATATGGGCCGGGTGCTGGCAGGTGGGACGAGATTGGGTTGGGATATCTGGTCAGCATGGACAGGTTGGACCAAAGGGTCTGTTTCCATGCTGTACATCTCTGACTCTATTTGCCAAAGCTAGGAATGGAAAGTTGATGCTAAGCTAATCAGCAACACCAATGTCTGTTGAAATATATTTGAAAAAGCATTGATTGACATGTATTCAAATATTAAAGTCATTGCTTAGACACCTAACAATTCTTGTTGTTCTTTTCAAATATTTCCCTTAGAGTGTCGAGTTTCATGAAAGAGGGAAGAACCATCAGGAAAATGTGGCCAAGAGAATCAGTGAGGTACCTCTCCTTGATTCTTCTTTCCCTGTTGATATTTATTATGTATACACTTCACATTTTTGGCTGGTCCTGATCGACATATTTATCTGTGCTTCTAGATCAAAAAGAAAAGCTTGGACAAAGCAAAAGAAGAGGAGAGAATAGCAAAGGAATTTGCTGAGATGGAGTCTGCAGCTATGAAAGCGTATCAAGAAGATCTGAAGCGACTTGGAGTAAACATTTCAGGTAGCATTTATTCTTGCTAAGGATTTATTTTTATTTGAGAACTGTTGAAAGTATTTGTGACACTGTCAGTTCATTTTGAATTTCACATGAGAATGCAAATTAAGAGCAGCAGTAGACTACAGATGTTTGGGTTCTATCACCAGATCTATTGTTCAATAATATCAAAACTGATCTCATCGTGGCCTCAACTCCACATTCTGGCTTACCCTCACTTATGAACAAACCCCTAATTGTGATGCAAATATCACAGAGCACAACTCATAAGTTAAGCTGTGAACCATCGAAATTTCCCAAAAAATGCAATTTGGCTTGTACCTCAACCATAACAAATTAGAAGCCATATCAAGTATAAACTCAGAGCCACAGTGTTGGTGTGAGTGATTCCCATTTTTAAATGCAAGGTAAATATATAGGTCTTCAAATTAAATAAGTGTGGCAGGTTTTATTGAATGAATCAATTCTACAAGCTTATCTTTAACTACAATAGTACTGTTTTAAAAAGCATCTGATTCATTGTTTTTCGCATCCAGTTTATTGAATCACTTTGGCTGTTGCACAATAGTAAGGCTCCCATTTTGCAGTGGATTATGCATTTTTACTTTCAAAATAATTCCTCTCCTACAAAACATCTTCTTTTCTATCTTTGAATTGGATATTTTGCATTTTTTTAATGATCTGGTGAGTTTGTGCATGAATAGCATCCAATGATTTGATGACAGAACGATACAAAATGGAAAGTGGAGCAGCACAATTATTTTTCACTTTTTTTTCTGAAGGTTTGTTCTCCATCAAACATTTGCATTAACATTCATCAGGAGCGTAACCCTTGAATAGCTTGCAGAGGCACACATCCAATTGTTGAACTGTACGTACTAGACTCTCTGGTAGAACTTCAAAGTGTGTGTTCTTTCTTCAGAGGTGCCATTGATGTTATTGGTTGTATGAAAATGTCCCATACTAATTAGTTGCATTCTTTACGTAGACCATTCCGTGCCACAGGTGCAGATGACACCAAAATTGGAGGTGTAGTGGACAGTGAAGAAGGTTACCTCAGTATAGTGGGACCTTGATCAGATGGGCCAATGGACCAAGAAGTGTCAGATGAAGTTTAATTTAGATAAATTTGTGGTGCTGGTTTTGGAAAGACAAATCAGGACGGGACTTATACACTTGATGGCAGGGTCCTGGGGAGTGTTGTTGAACAAAGAGACCTTTGAGTGCAGGTTCATAGTTTCTTGAAAGTGGAGTTACAGGTAGACAGGAAAGTGAAAAAGGCATTTAGTATGCTTGTCTTTATTGGTCAGTGTATTGAATATAGGAGTTGGGAGGTCATGTGGCCGTTCAGGACGTTGGTTAAGCCACTATTGGAATACTGAGTGCATTTCTGGTATTCCTGCTATAGGAAGGATGTTGTGAAACTTGAAAGGGTTCAGAAAAGGTTTACAAGGATGTTGCCTCAGTTGGAGGGTTTGACTTATAGGGATAGAGTAGAGTGGGGCAATTTCCCCAAAGTATCAGAGACTGAGGGGTGACTTTGTAGAAGTTTATAAAATCATGAGGGGGATGGATAGGGTAAATAGACATGGTCTTTTCCCTGGTGTGGGAGAGTCCAGAACTAGAGTGCATAGGTTTGAGGTGAGAAGGGAAAGGTTTAAAAGGGACCTAAGGGGCAACATTTTCATGTAGAGGGTGGTGTGTGTATGGAATGAGCTGCCAGAGGTAGTGATGGAGGCTGATACATTGACAACACGAAAAGGCAGCTAGATGGATATATGAATAGGAAGGGTTTACAGGGATAAGGGCCAAATGCTGGCAAATGGACCTTGATTTATTTAGGACATCTGGTCAGCATGAACAATTTGGACCAAAGGTTCTGTTTCGGTACTCTGTATTCCTATGACTCTAACTTCACTCCATTGTTATCCATCCCATCGTTGCACGGATGTGCTTGTAAACTTCTGTGGGGCACATGATTTTCAGAGTGGTTTTACGTTTGAAAATTACTACAGGCTTTAATTTCATTGACCATGCACGTTGATACCACAATGAATTTTGTCTTATCGTATTCTGTGATTTCCACGAGAAATACATTCGCACTTACTCAAATACTACATTTCTCCAGGAAAATTGTATTTACAAAAAAAAAGTCCTTCATTTGAAAAAATATTATTTCCTTTCCGTTTCTTTATGCTCTCTCCCTTCCCTCCTGTCAGTTTTCCGCAAAACAGTTGAGTGTCTCTTTTTAAAGAAAGTAAGGAATAGTTTAAAATTTAAATACTTTCTACTTCTTCAAGCTCTGTAATTGAGAAACAAATGTTTTGCTGTCTTAGCTTCATCATCGTCAAGTACAACTGAACAACAACCAGGAGTAAAGGCCTCTGACACACAATGTACAAAGCAGAATACAGCAAATATCTGGGTACAAGGTGTTTCACCTGAAGGTTATTTCTATTACTACAACACTAAAACAGGAGGTAAGCCTTCAACTTGGCTTCTATCTAAATTTTGCTCTGTGTATATAAAAAAAAATGCCTGCATCAAGAATTTGCCTGTCCATTGCTCATGATTTATTCCCTAAAATGTGGTAAATTTGCTTCTTGAGCACAGGCTTTTAAGTTGAGAAATTTATTGAGGCGTAGCACAACCACCTCCAAAAGCTCAGGTCGAACCCACTTTGGTTGTCATTAAATCTAATTTCAAAAGTCAATTTAAAATAAAAACTCTCCCTTTTCATCAGTTGCCTCCCTGTACCATGTGACATCCTTCTTACCAACAAAGCCTTTGCCTGGAAGTTGGTCTCTACTCCCTACTTCTCCAAAGCAGCAAATCCACTTTCTGGTGTATTGGGAAAACAACCTTTTAAAATGCTCCTTTATTTTTAACTGGGAAAAGCTCACCTTTTGTCTTATGGTGTCCTTAATTTACTTAATGTTGGTGACTACCTAGCACCACTTATTAATTTTGATTTGATTTGTTTTTTCCCACCCTGCTGATCGAACTGTTACTTTCAGATCTTTGCTAATTTGTGCTGTTTCTCCACTCTTTTCTATCGAGTCCAGCTGTTAGTTTTAAAGTTTGGGTCTTTTGCTGTTACTCCACAGGCAGCCTATTTAGTAACTAATGTTATGCACCTCTAGTGTTCTGCCAAATGCTTTGATGATTAATTTGCTACTAACTTGTACTTTTCTAAAGCATGGCCAGACCACTCACTGCGCACTTCCTCTAAGTAAAGGTAACTTTGTCTGTCGTTGATGCTTTAGTTTTTGGCGTACTCACATTCCCGCAATATTCTGGTCTTGTAGGATCACTACTGTGGCATCCTTCATGTTTTAGGAGAAAATTATTATATTTTCATGAAGGGATGTGTTTCTGTGTAATTCTCTCTCAGACCAACAGCAACCAATGCATTATTGTTCAAGCTTTTCATCTTGGATCATGTTTATTTAGTAACATTCCTTGCTTCCTTATCTCATTGTAACACGCATGTCTTGAATCTTAAGTTGCCTTCAGAAGGCTTTGATATCTTTTCGAATACCATATGCCCTATCACCACACCGATTAATTTACTTTTCAAGTGTTCAATACTCCTGTATGTGGAGTGACTCATCCTGAATACTTACACTGGTTTTATAAAAGATCATCTGATGGTTGATCCTCCTTTAGCTTAGCTACCAGTAACACTGTTCCAGTATTTCTTTCTTTGGTCTGTCTTTCTTTTTTTAATCTCTCAACAGTCATATGTGACCTATACAATCAGAGTGTTTTTATTGGTAATTGATTCTATCATTCCCTACGCTAACATATTCTTTCCCTGGAACTCATTCTGTAGAGCTTCCAACTTTGCACCTTCCCCCAACATGCTGCAAACATTGAAAATTCACTACACACTTCATCCAGTTTCATATCACCAAGTTTTGAAGTTTGTCCTACTTGCCTTTTCAATTTTGAATGTTAATAAAAACTTGTCTGAAATAATGTTGTTCTGCTGAATTGAATGAGTAAAAGTGTATACTTGCATAAAATATCCTCATTTAAGTGATAGAGCTTGTGTTTGTGAATTGGCAAAAACTGGATGTTGCACCAGAAGCTATTTATTGTTTCAGGTAATACAGTTAGAGAGGTTGATGGTTTTATTTGGAGTGTTGTATGTATAAACGAGTGCCATGAAGTGTTGCTTCACACAAGTATCTTTGGAGTTATCCAAAATACAAATGTAATGTACAGAAACCCCTGTTCAGTAAAGAGTTTAATTGGATGTTTTATTTGAAAGGCGTTCTGAGAGAATTGTATTAAATGTATAATTAAGAGTATATAATTCCTAAAGCTTGCTATAATGTCACTTTTCAAAGTTGTCTTCTGTGATTGTCTTTCAAATAGGTTTGAGTAGTTTCATGACACTGCCTCTAGATTAGCGCAAGGCTCCTATTATTTGCTGGTGCCGACACTGCAAGTATCATATTTTGTGGCTCTTGAACCACTTTGTTTCTCCAGAGAGCAAGCTCCTCAAACCATTTTCAAAGAATCTTCACACTTCATGATCTCTTGTCTGTTCTTCCCAATTTACGCTGTTCAAAACAAAAGAATAAATTTCAACATTTTTAGCTGATGAGCTGAACAGTGATGGGAAAACTTGTTAAATACATTAATGAATTATATTGGTCAAATCATTTTACTTAACTGGATTGCTGAGTTTGGTACAATGGATGTGGTGCATATGCAAAAGTACCACTGAATATAGCATTTAGCAAAATGAAGTCACTGGGATTTAATGGGTAGCTATTTGTTACATTCAGCCCTAGGAAAGGTTCCCCACTTTGTTACAGTTCCAACAGGATACTTCCAATTGCAAAGTTCCTGGCTGAGAAGGGGTGAACCCCTACAATAGGTGACATCAAGATTATTTTAATAAAGATCCTTTTCCCTGTGGATAGCTTCCATAAAAAGAGAATTTAACCAGGCTTTTTTTGAGTTTTCAGTGAAGTGAGACTATTGGTTACTAACCATGAGAAGAACTAAGAACGCCACACACAAGACAAGGAATAAGATATGATCCCCCCCCCCCCCCCCGCCACAAACAAAAGATATAAGTTAGAACACGATTTCTGAGTCCGGTTTAAGACATTTGTGAAGGATAGTTGTAGAAAGTGTGGGACCATTACATGGGGTGATACGGATAGTGTTAATGTGGTGGTTGAGCAGCAATTTTCAGATTCTCGGCTTTGCAAGTTAATTGATTGAAAGTAAGCAGGATGAAAAAAATTCAATGCTGGCTGCCTAGCAGCACTCAACAATAGTATTTTCCCTTTCTTCCTAACAGTGCAGGGTGTTTATTAGCTGTTCTCAAATTAAACTTCAAAGCATGAGTCCACTTATTAGTATGTCAGGCCACTAAGATAGCAATCGGAAGTTGTATTCAGTTTTTATTTTTTGTATTTTTGTATATTCCCCCAGAAGGGTAAAACACAAGTTTGTCTGCAGGAGATAAGTTTGTGCTCAGTGGGGCTGGGTAGTTGACCTTTCATGATCTCTTAGTTTTTACTGCTTCTGTTTGAAATTTCTCTGGCTCTCTACAGATGCCATAATCCATTGGCCCACTCGGAATCGCTGGACTTACATCCACAGTGATCTTTTGGATATAGCAGTCCTTGTTTTAAAATCAAGGGCAGCACGGTGCATCAGTGCTTAACACTGCTGCCTTGCGGTGCCAGGGCACTGGGTTCGATTCCACCCTCAGGCGACTGTCTGTGTGGAATTTGCACGTTCTCCCTGTGTTTGCATGGGTTTCCTCCAGGTGTTCTGATTTCCTCCTGTGGACTAAAGATATGCAAGTTAGATGAATGAGCCCTGGCAAAATGCAGCGCTCCCAGAATAGGGAAGGAGGGGAATGGGTCTGGATGGCATGTCTTCAGAGGGCTAAAGGCCTGTTTCCCCAGTGTAGAGATTCTATAATTCTATGTTGGAATTCAAAGTTTAATATGTTCGTAAGTACTCCATCCTGATCTGTCATCATGACACGTTGAGTGAATATATAATTGGCCAGGGATGAAAAGCAGAAAGCACTGCTGAATGATTGATTGTTTCCCAGAAGCGAGCCTAGCATATTGTTGTATTCATTGAAGAGAGGGTTCGTGTTGGGATTTTATTAATTGTCTCACGTGATGTGGACACTTCTGGCTGGGCCAGCATTTGTTACCCATCTTTAATTGCCCTTGGAAAGGTGGTGATGACCTGCTTTCATGAACTGCTGAGTGTTTATTGGTGTAGGTACATCTATGGTACTGTTAGAAATCTCCAGGATTTTGACATTTTAAAAAACTGCAGTACAGTCCCAAGTCAAGCTACAAAGCATCCTGGAGGGGAACTTACAGGTGATGTTGTTCTTAAACTACTGCTGCCTTGTCAATCCAGGAGGTGGCGATAGAGACTATGTATTTGAAAGGTGCTGTCAATAAAGCTTCATAGTGGTGCCACTATGCATCAGTGGTGAAGAGAGTACTGTTTAAGGTGATGGTGGGCTGTCGATTGAGGTCTGCTTTGAGTTGGATGCTGTTGCAATGGTACTCATCCCAGCAAGTGGAGAATATTCCAGAACACTCTTGACTTGTACCTTGAAGAATATTATAAACTGTGAAATGAATGGTAACAGACTCTAGGACAAAGTGGACATATTCATTTTAATGCAGCAAAATATGAAGTTATTAATTTTGGGAGGAAGAATAAGGAGAAATTTTGTGAACTAGATAGTGCATGTTTAAAGGGGTGTGAGAACCAAGTGCTGTGTTGTATATCCCCATACCTTAGAAATTGGCAGTACAAATTAGATGGCTTTTTTAAAAAGTGCACCTGATCCGTGGCTTTATAATTAGTCAAACAGTTAAAAATTAGGGAGTTCTGTTGTGCCTTCATAAAACACTGATTGATTAAGTCTTGACTAGAATCTGCACTTTAGGAAGCTGACATCAAGGTTTTGGGGAGAGTGCAGAGCAGATTCGCTAACATGGTACCAAGGTTGAAGGATTTCAGTTGCATAGGAAAACTGGGGTTGCTTTCCTTGAGTCAGAAAAGATTAAAAGGAAATTTCATGGAGATTAGAAAAAATGTTTTGCTGATGTAAATACAGAAAAATTGTTTCCAGGGGACATACTTGAGGTGAATAAAGTAACGTATTTTACAAAGCGAGTTGTGGTGTCTAGAATTCTCTGCCCAAAAGGATAATGGAACCAGGTTATCAATCACTTTGAGGAGAATTGAAAAATTCTTGTGAAGAACTTTTGCTGGGTAATATTGAAAGAACAGGGGAGTGGGACTAATTGGATAGTTCTTTGTAGGTGCCAGCAAGTACAGTGGGATGGATGGTCCTGTTGTGGTGCATCTTTCTATAATATATCTATAATATATTCAGCATGTGTCCTCCTGTGAGTTTGTCATTTACAACATTCACAAGTTGATTAACTTTACAATTAGTTAATTTTGCTGTTCATATTCCTAATTTTCTGTTTGGAGAAGGCAGTTAAAGGTTTGGAGTCACTGTCTTGGGATCTTCGAAGCAAATAGACATTTGGCAGTAAAGGAGTTTTGTTGTATTTTTAAAAATAGTTATTCCAGGTATTTGGAGTACTTAAAAGGGAACTCATTCCTGGACAAGGGAATGATTTTGGGGTGTAAAGCTGATCAAATGTATGCTTGAGTCAAAACAGGCCCTGGCAAAATGGAATTCCAGCCCTGCATTTTCAGCTGAGGTGACAAAGCAGTTGGTGAGGAACGGTGTGGGAAGTATGAGCCAATTTATCAGTTATTGTCAGGCAAGAGTGAGACCACTTTAAATATTTGCATCACATGAGAAACCCATCATGCCACATAACCGGTAGGTGCTGCAAAGCTAGTCCTAATGTTGTACTCTCTCCATGGCCCTATATCTTTTCAGAACTGATCTCACTGTCCAGCTGTCCAGTCCAGTGTAGACAACCTTTCTATTGCTGAAAATTACCATTTACAATGATTACTCTTATTCCTTCAGCTTTCAATTATTAGGGATTCAAAAAGAAATGAAATTATTCCTCTTGTGTCTTTCATTTTTTTCTCAATCCAGCTTTCTTTAGTCCCTTTCCAGACTTGATTTAACAATAAATTCTCGACTTTAACTTCTGTAGTTCGAATGCTACTAATTAAACAGTTCTTTAATCTGGTTGGTCAAGAAGGAGTAGTCATTTCCTTGAAACAGTGCTAGATGAATGCAGGGGAAGGTGTGCTTTTTGGATGGTTGCCTGACGAGACCCCTGGCAAATCAAATGTAAGACTAGTGGCTGTAGCTGTTTTCTTACTATTCATTTTAAGCCAATTGTTTTGGGTTTTAAGACTTATGGTCAGACTGTGAGTTGCTATTGAGTTAACCGATCTCCGCGTGTTCCTTGTCATTGCAATGTATGTTTTTCTGTGATCCCAGTAATTCCCTGCCATCTGGGGTATCCCTGCACTGTAGAATTACAACAATTGAAAATATTCACTTTAATTCCATTACATCTTCTCCATTTCTATTTCAGTGCAAGTTCAACCCATATTGTTCATGAATGTATACGCTGGCAATGTGGTAACCATTCACTTACATCAAATTTATTGGGTACTTGGAGCAGTGATGTGTTTAATAAAATGTTCAAAGTCTACTATTCAAACTTACAGTATAATCGAAAATTTGTAATAGTTTCATTAACTCCGACTTCGTGATTCATTAGATAAATGTTGGAAATAGGAAGACACAGGTCTGTGGGGAGATGGTGGGATGTGTTTCTTCTCCTGTGGACTAAACATCTTTGGTTTAACTTCCCCTGTTCCCACTCATTAGATAAATAGCACAAGGTACCTGATCGCGATGTTTTAAATTCATTCTTTCTGGACACCACTGGCAAGTATTGCCCAATCTGTTTTGAAGGAAGCTGTGAACTTTATTTTTTCCCCTACAGTATGGGAACAGGTCCTTCGGCCCAACAAATCCACACTGATCTTGTGAAGAGTAACTCTCACAGATTATGACATTGTGAATGGAAAACAACTCTAAGATAATATTGCCATGCACGTACTGCCCATGTCTTGATAGAGCATCCGAGATGCTGCTGAATAAACCTTGAATAATCCATTGCATCTTGGAGATAGAAAACATTGATTCCAAGTGTGCTCGTGGTGGTTGAGGTGCCAGTTGAACAGATTGCTGTGTTTTGGATGATGTTGCAGCTACACATGTCCAAGCAAGTGAAGACTATTTCAATAAACTCCCAAGTTCTGCTTTGGGGAATCAGATCACTACTGCATGAAACTTGAATTTCATTCTAGATGACTGTGCAAGTGATTGAGAGCCCAGGTGAGTGTACTTGCACATCTGTATTTGCCTTTGAAAACTGCTTTGATTCTACTCTGCAGAATAAAGAATGGTACTTTGTATTTAGCCAGTATGGCAAGACTGGGTTCTTAGATATGCTTGTTGGCAGCATAGTGAACCAGCTGCTTGCTTGGTCTGTTCGGAATTTGTAGGCTGAAGGGCTGATTTAAAAAGTGGGTTAGCTGCTTTTAAAATTAGCTTCCCATCTGCCCCATTTTGAGGTAGTGGAATAGACATTGGATTTGGCCCTATGCACTGACTTCTGCTGTTTTGGGGTAAACCACCTTAAACAAGCTGAGCAGCACCTTCACCCATATTAGGATAAAATTTAATTTTTCCAACTTTCCTGCTATCTGTCAAGCTGAGTTTCTATTTTGAGTTTTCTTTTATTACTGTAAGTTCCAGTAGGAAAAGGCAATCAAATGTTTACAAGCTGGTCTGTAAATGCAAAATTGTATGCATATTATGGTGTAAGCTATACCATAGGTGCCTTTTCTTAACTCTTTCTTAAATTGATGGCAAGAAGAGCCAGTCAACAATTTGCCTTATAAAACACCTTTAATTAGATAAAATTAAAGCCCTTTCACAGAGGTTAAAGAAAAGAAAGGCAAGCCAAAGGTGGGCATAGTTACAAGGGTGATCAAAGCCTTGGGCAATATGTGTTTTGAGGGTTCTTCAACCCCAGGTAAGCCCCACACAAAATGCATTGTGCCTCACACCTAGGCTAGTGTTCATCACCATACAGGTATTATATTTATTCCAGATGTCAAACAATCTTATTTTCGGAAAGAGAAAGACCTGGAGTCAGAATTTTGCAATTGGTAGAACTTAACGGTTTATAAATGAATAAATCAAGGGAACAGAAACTATTTGAAAAGCTCTTGCAATTATATGGTATTTATCATGACCTCAGGCTGAAGCAAAGTACTATTTAGCTAAAGTCTGGTTGAAGATTTGTAGCTCGGGTGTCCGTTGTTGTGGTTCTGTTCGCCGAGCTGTTCGTGCAGCAAAAACTTCCAGCTCGGCGAACAGAACCACAACAACTATTTAGCTAATCATGTAGGAAATACACCAACCAATTTGCACAAAAGCAAAGTCCCACCAGCGTTGTGATGGTTAGATAATCTGATTTAGTGATATTGGTTGAGGTACAAATACTTGCTCTGACACAAGATAACGCCCTTGTTCTTTTGGTATCTTTTTGCTTCCATCTGAAGTGACAGACAAGTCATCAGTTTAATATGTCCACTGAAAGGTAGAATCTTAGATAATGCAGCATTGGACAAAGGTGTTGGCCTAGATTTTGTACTTGCATCTCTAAAGTGGGATTTGTGACTCGTGACTTTCTAACTTGTACTAGAACACCTGATACCTGGGGTCAATAACAAACATCTTCAAAGAAACAGGCTGAACCATCACAAGCAGCTTCTGAACCTGAAGCTACCAGAAAGAATTGGCATGGGACATTTGCTTGTGATAAAGTGGTGGCCATGTAGTTGATACCACAAACCTTGTCATGTTTCACAAACAAATTAGTGGCAGCAGTAATCCTGGCTAAAGTAAATTTGGAAGAAATTTATATTGGTTTATCTGTGGATAGTAAGGGATGGTCACAAAGCCCTAGTCCTTAATTTCAGATTTCAATACAACATGATTTTAAAACATTGTGTGTGTGAACTATTCTCCGTTGCTAGTTGACCTTGAGAAAGCTGGATAGAAGAGTGAATTGTGAGTAGTGTCCATGGACAAATTGTAAGTGGGCAAATTCATGGCAGCTGAAATATAATGGATACATGTGAAGTTATCTACTTTGGTAGGAAAAATAGAAAGGCAGGTTATTTGAATGCCAATAGACTGGAAAAGGGGGAGATGCACTGAGACCTGGGTGTCCTTGTATACTAGTTGCTGAATGTAAATGTGCAGGTGCAGCAGGCAGTGAAGAAGGTAAATGGTATGCATGGCCTTCCTAGTGAGAAGATTTGCGTACAGGAGCAGGGATGTCTTGCTCTAATTGCCCAGGGCCCTGGTGAAAACTGGCCTGGAATATTGTGTGCAATTTTAGTCTCCTTGTATGTTCTTCTTATAGGAGGGATGCAACGAAGGCTTACCATATTGGGGCCTAGAATGGCAGGACTAACATATGAAGAAAGACTGGTTTGATCATAGAATCCCTACAGAGTGGAAACAGGCCATTAGTCCCAACAAGTCCACACTGACCCTCTGAAGAGGAACCCACCCAGACCCACTCCCTGCCCTATTACTCTATGCCTACCCCTGACTAATGCATCTAACCTACACATCCCTGAAAAATATAGGCAATTTAGCATGGTCAATTCATCTAACTTGCACCCCTTTGGGTTATGGGAGGAAACCGGAGTACCTGGAGGAAATTCACGTAGACACTGGGAGAATGTGCAAACTCCACACAGACAGTCGCGCAACGCTGGAATCAAACCCGCATCCCTGGCTCTGTGAGACAGCAGTGCTAACCACTGAGCCACCGTGCCACCCTGTTTTGGATGGGACTATATTCAATGGTGATTAGGTAAATGTGGGGATGGATGGTGATCTCATTGAAACCGACAAAATTCAAACAGGACTAGACAATGTAAACACAAGCACAATGGTCTTAGTGACCAGGGAGTTCAGAGCCAGGGATCACATTTAGGACTGAGATGAGGAGAAATTTCTTTACCCAGAGAGGGATGATCCTGTGGAAATTTCTTTCTGAAAGCAGTTGATGGCAAAACATTGAATGTTTTCATCAAGGAGTTGGATATTGTCCTTCAGGCTAAAGGGTTGAAAATGGAGGGGGGTGGGGAGTGGGAATATGATACTGAGTTAGGTGATCAGCCATTATCACTTCAAATATTTGAGCAGGCTTGAAGGCCTGATTAGCCAACTCCTCCTATTTTCTACTTTTGAAAAGATGGTGATGAGCTATCACCTTGATTCATTGCAGTCCATGTGGAGTAGATTCACTTGGAGTGCTTTTGTAGAAGGAGTTCCAGATTTTGACCCAGCAACAGTGAAGGAACAGCAATAGTTCCATGTCAGCATGGTGGGTGCTTGCAAGTGGTCATGTTCTCGAGCATCTGCTGGCCTTCTATAAAGACCAAGTTTAGGTTGTGCAACTGTTTCAATGTGTGCACCTTTCTTTATTCAGAGTTATGTTGTAACACAGTAACTGCTATTTGGCTCGTGAGTCTGCCCATTCATTCGTCGACTTCTTAAACTTGAGGCATATTATTCTATTCCCTTTATTCTTTTACTCATCCAATTTCTTGAATAATTTCCTCAATCAATTACTAATAGTGGATCCCATATTCTAACCATTCTGAATCAAGACTTTACTCCTTTATCCCTATAGGGTTTATTATTAGCTTTTGTATTTATGCTCCTGGTTTCGGGATTCTTTATCATGTACAGAGGAACCTCGATTATCCAAATAACAGATTATCCGAAGGAGATCTTGAGGTCCCGAATTTAAAGACGTCTTTCCAACACTGATTCTCTCTCTCTCTCTCTCTCTCCCTCCCCCTCTCTCTCTCCCTCCCCCCCTCCCTCCCTCCCTCCCTCCCTCCAGGGGCGGGGGCAGTGTTGGCCGGGGTTGTGGGGGGGGCGCAATGTGCTGCTGCTTCATCTCCTGAATGGAGAGCGGACTTAACAGAAAACTCCGAGCCCCAGAGGAAAGGCACTAAATTTATTAACCGAATAATCAATTACTGAACGAAATAGTGCCCACCCATCTCATTCGGATAATCAAGGTTCCTCTGTAGACACATTTTCTGCACATTTCCCACTAACTAAGCTTTCTATCAGGTGACCTCTAACTTTTCTCTTTTCTGTATAAAGTCTTAATTTGTTCAATCTCACAGACTTGAATCTGTTGGTCTGAGACCATCCAAAAAATCTTATTTTGTATTTTTTGTGGTCCACCTATGTCCTTTTATTTGATTTGAAGAGTAGAATCGGTCTCTGTACATAATGTGTTACCTGACTGGGGCCTATATTGATGTCATGTCTGATTTTTATCCAGCTTCTTATTGAATACCTGCACAGTTTAGCATATAGGTCATTTCTAATTATTCTTTAGTTGTTTTTGTTTTAATGGCTAAGTGGAGTTGGTGAAGTATTATAATCAGGAAGTAGTGAAGATCAGTTGAAGGGTGGGGAAGAGGCAACTTGAGAACAGTATTGCTTTACTCTTGTGGATGGGAGGTAGGAGCATAGAAACAGAAGGCCATTCGGCCCTGTCAAGTCTTCCCACCATTCATTGCAATCATGTATCTTTCAACCACCCAGAAATCTACCTTCAGGATCTTATTGCTCTTTCTACCTATGTCATTGTTACCTATGGCATTGATACCATGATGGACCACAGCTTTTGGCTGATCTTCCTCCTGGAGAAGGATGTCCTGCAGCTGTTCTTTGGCTCTGGCACCAGAGAGGCTCACCCATCCTGGAGTCATATTTCATTCCATACAAACACTTGTCTGATCCCCTAACTCTGGAAGCCCCTATAACTACTGCTGTCCCATTGTTCTTCCTCCTCCTGTGTACAGCTGAGTCACCCAGTGATGCCATGAGCTTAGCTCTGGCTGCCACTTCCCTGAGGAACTGTTGCCCTCGCCAATTTCCAGAATGGAATACCGATTTGGGGTAATCCTGCATTACCTAGTTGGTTTTCTTCGATTGTCTGACAGTCACCTATTCTCTCTCTGCTGGTACACTTCTAATCTGTGGTATGACCATATCCCTAAGCATTCACTCCATGTGGTCTTCTGAATCACAGATGCACAATAGTACTTCCAACTGCTCAAGTTCCAAAACCTGGAGCTCTGGTTTACACAACTGGTGACACTTGCTACAGACGTGATTTTTTTTCTCTCTCTGGGTTACATGATATACCCATGACTTTATATAGACCTAAGTTGTGCACTCCAGTTGGCCCTTCTGATGTGCCATATTATAACTCTACTAAAACTACTTTTTACTGTTAGATTAAGTAGGAACTTAATATGAAAACTTATTTGTCAGAGAAAGTAAGGAAAACATGTCTAGAAACCTAAAGATTAGAAGTACAGACTAAACATACTTATCAATCAGGTAAAAACAATGACTGCAGATGCTGGAAACCAGATTCTGGATCAGTGGTGCTGGAAGAACACAGCAGTTTAGGCAGCATCCAACGAGCAGAGAAATCGACATTTCGGGCAAAAGCCCTTCATCAGTCCAATGAGCAGCGATCAATCAGCTACTTTCTCAGCCTTCATGACATTATGCGCTATTAGTTTCAGTGGTCCTCTTGGTCTATGTGTTATTTCACCTCCATCTCACCTCTTGCTCTGGGGACTTTATTTCTTGAAGTAAAATTTAATGAAAGTGCCTTTTTGCCACAGTGCTCAAAATTCCCACTTTGAATCACTGGGAACTTGGGTCAGTCTGTCTCATTTTATGAAATTCATTCTGACCGTGTGGCTTACTCCGATCAGTACGTAACACTAAGTCTTGGTCAGCAGCAGTAAATGTTTGAGGAATAATGTCAGCAGAATTTACCCAGGAAAAGTCACTCGGGGTGACCAGTCAGAGAAAATGCCACCCCCGCCTCCCTATTTCTCCCTATCTACAGGAAGAGCAAGGGCTGCTCCACCAGTCAGATTTTGCCTTTTGCACTTCAGCTCATTCAGTCACAGTTTCCTCTCATGCTTGCTGCTGCTAAAAAGACAGAGCCTGTGATTAGAGGAATTAGCAAGGTAGGATTGACCTAACTGTGATTGGATGAGCTGTAGAAATTACTGGCCTCTCCCAGGCCCACCGTATAGATTCAGGAGGCTGACTAGCAGGTATTTAGAGAGCTAAATACAAATATCTATCGAGGCTGTGATCTAGTGTAAATTGGGCTGGTGGAAGCAGAGACGGAGTGTCAGCTGCACAGACAGGATTGGTGAGAGCCCAAAAATGTTCACGGGGGATAGGAGCTACTACTCTGCTCCGCCAAGCACACTTGTCAAATGTCTGAACATGTGGTTCCTCTCGTACTGAACAGCATTACCACTGCAACAACACCTCATCAGTAGGGTAAAACAAACCTCTTTCACGACAGTCTAACTCTCATTCACTAACTTGCATCTCCTTTTTCAAAAATCAGTTTTGTTGTTCATGATTTGGAGGTGCCGGTGTTGGGATCTCGCAACACCAGGTTATATTCCAACAGGTTTCATTGGAGGCACTAGCTTTCAGAGCGCCGCTCCTTCACCAGGTGGTTGTGCTCCAAAAGCTAGTGCTTCCAATTAAACCTGTTGGGCTATAACCTGTTGTGTGATTTTTAGTTCTAGTGTTGTTCTTTAACCTCACGGCTCACATTATGATGTTTGAACTGTTGCATTGAAATGTGTGATGTACTGATTGGGTATCTCGTTGAACATTTTATTATGAAGTCTGCATCGTATAGCCTGAGTGTTCAAAGAGAAAGCAGGACAAGAGCATTGGTCAGACAGTGACAGAAAGGATTATTACAATGAGGTAAAAACGAAAAGTGCTGGAGAAACTCAGTAGGTCTGATAGCATCTGTAAGATGGAAAACAGATAACATTTAGAGTTTCGTATGCTGCTCTTCAGAATAAGAGTTGTACTGGATTCAAATTGTTCACGGTCTCTGTGCAGATGTTGCTAAACCTGTTGCGGCACAATCCATTTCTATTTTGAATTTCCAGCATCTGCAGTATTTTTTTGTTTTATTTGATTAGTTACAATGATGCTTCAATAAAGGACCTGTAAAATTTTCAAAAAAATGAGTGACTTGCGCATGTGTTTGATATTCATTCACTATAAAGAACCAAGCATCTTTTTAAGAGATTGGGTGGCAAAGACTTAACTTGTTCTAAAAGACTGCTTAAAGCACTAGCCACAGCTATTGATGGTTACTTTGTAAAGCCAAAACATAGTCGTGGTAATATAGGACTCAAACTTAAAGCTTATCAAATGCTTCAAAAGCGCTTATTGGACCACCAAGGGAACTGGCTGAACAATACCCCAGTTACATCAAGCAAGAAAAATATTGCTGACCGCAAACAAAGGGAATCTTCTGGTTATTGAGGGTGTTTCTGTAAAAGATTAATTGACTGTCCTGCGACAAGGAGTAGATATTGTGTATGGTGGGGGGAAAGATGCCATTTACTGTGTGTGTCTGTGTGTGTGAGTGTGAGTGATCCCATTTTGGAGTAAGGGACATTTATTTACCATAAATTAACCAAAACATCTTATTTATAGGTTTCAAGTTTAAAGATTTAATGGTGTGTGCATACAGCCTTTGGTATTAGTGCTATCTTATCATCTAAAGAAGATTTCTCCCCCCCCACCCCCCTCAAAAAAATAGATCAACACAAATATAGAAGGTACTGTCACAACATGACTGCATCATTCAGTAAAGGTGTTTGCAAGAATGAAAATATAGCCTCCAAAAATAAAAGGCCTCATGAATGTCTTGCAAGGAGCCCTTGGTGGGATGATACTTTGAACCTTGACATTATTCTGTGTACTAAGATTTTGGATTATTAATATTGTACTAATTGGTGCTTGCACGTCATCAAATATGTTTTTAGAAATCTGACAGAAGGGCTGGTGAGATATGAGGTTGTCCTAACATCTCTGTGGACCTGACTAAATTTGTGTTTTATTTAATGAGAGATGTAATGTTGCATGTAGCTTTGCATTTGTGGTAATTATTATCTCTGCAGTATGTATTTAACATCACACATTTGTAGCATTTTAATTAGTTATCAATTACTGCATTGCCCTCATATAAATGGGTCGTGCAATAATTACATTTAGTTCTTTGTCAATATTACGAGAACACTTTTTAATATAGTCCATCTTGCCATTGATTCAGTCTGTGCCCAGGTTCAGAGCATAAATGTGTATATGTAATTGATACGGACTTACTGTACATTTCTTTTGAGTGTGGTTAATTGGTCATGCAAACTGCTGTGGGAATATGTAATCTCTTTAGATACCCTCAAACTTAAATTTTGATTAGCTTTGGGTGACTTTATTTTAATATTAATTAAGCAAAATAATTATAATTTGTAGCCTTGGAAGTATTTATGCTCGATTAATCACAAATGCTAAAGTTGATCTTGCAGGTGTGAAAGATTATGAAGATGTGTTAGAATCATTCAAAACTACTAAATTATTACCATATGCTTTCAGGGATGGTGTGTGTTCATATTTCAAATGGAAATGGGAACTTGTAATATACAGATTGTATTCAGGCCAAATAGCAGTGAGAGACTCACAGGCAATTATTTCTTCATTGTACAGAATCACAATGGGAAAAGCCTGAAGGGTTCCAAGGGAGCTCAAACTTTGTGCAGAGTGAAGTTGCACAACAGGTACATTGTTGGTTTGCATTTGCCTACCACATCATTGAGGGCTTGTATATCTGTGGGCCATAAGTACGCTTTCTTAACCATTATTTTATAAGTGAATGATCCCTCTAGCAGACACTATCCAGTGCTTGCTTGCAGGGGCAATTAGTTCAGAGTAAGTGCACTCCTTTCTTTAAACAAAAATACATTGGTCTGTTTTATAGTCCGGTCTGAACATACAAATGGAATCTTGGGCCGTATATAAGGTTTGAGCTGGTAGTGTTCTGGCAAAAACTGCAAACATTTCACTTGTGATCCTGCTTAGTTAACTGTATTCTAAGCTAATTTTGTGCTTTTGGATATTGTGTCTTTGTACCTCGAAATGGAGCTGGTACATCACCTCTAACATGGTGGCATGTTTTGCTTTGATGCTTGTTGAGAATCTGTTGCATGTGGAGTTTCCAGGTGAGAATTCTCACTGGTTTTTAAGGATTGTAACAACATGGCCTGAGAGGGAGGAACTTAAGGTCCTTTGACTTCCCTCCCAGTATGTGAATGAGTATCAGAAATCAGTCCTCGGGTCAGTGAAACCACTTGAATTGCCACTCCACTCCCCTTTGGGTGAGAAATTGTGTGTTGGACTCTCCTTTGCCAATTGCACGAAAGTTTTCACAAATTTGTGAACTTATTGCTGCTGGGTTCTTGTGAAGATGAGTATTTCGTATTCCAGTTTCTTTGGATGTTAGATTAAGCACAATATGAAGAGCAACATATGAAGGACACATCTGTTTCTAGTTGCTTCAAGGTTAGAATGTTCTAATAGCCTTGAGACTCATAATGTTTTGTTTGTTCTGCTTATGAAATGAGGCGTGAATTAATCTGACGTGGATCAATATGTTGAGCATTCACCTTTTTCCATGAAACATTAAACCAAGTTCAACCTGTTCTGTGGACACACAACACATGGCACTAGATGAAGGACAATCGGAGTTTTCCTGATACCTTTTTACTGTTTTTGCCCCTCATTTGACTCTGCCAAAATAATCATGTACCATATTTTCATCAGTAGGATTTTACTGCACATAATTCAGCTGTCGCTTTTGTACTAACAGTGGCACTGCTTCAAAAGCAGTTTATTTGCTGAGAGATGATTGATTATTATTTGCAGCTTTCATGTTTAAAGTATTCTATGTAAAAAGCACCTTGTCTAATTCTAATCAAGTTCTAGATTGGTTATTGTTCTACTTTATCAGATTATCATTGCCTGATTTCAAAAACAAGAATGCCACACCAATTAACATGACCTCAAGAGTATTAAAATTTCATGGCCTTCCAGCAACTTAAACGTAAATTTGTCCTTGTGTTGCACTGTGCTTTGTTGCACCTTTACTCCGGAACAAACCTAGTCACCTTGTCCAGTCTCATTAACCACAGCACTGATGACAGAGTTGTGTTGATTTTTGTGGTCTTTTACAGAAGCCACGGTCAAACAACACAAGTGGTCTTTACGCTCTGCAACTTGGAGTGTCTGTGAAACTAATTGTGACACAAGCAAACTATTGTAACTAGAGCTGGTTACACCTTGCAACAATTATACTTTTGACAGTCTGATAGTTAATTAGTATAGTCTGTGTATAGATATGAGTTAAAAATGTTTGAATCTAAACCAGTCCCTAAATCACTTCATAATATAAAAGCTTCAATGGCTCTGCAATTTCAGTAATGTACCTTGCCTCACGGTTTGCCTAATTGCATTCTTAGCAGGCTTCTTCGTGGGTGGAAGGACTTACTCCAGAGGGCTGCACCTACTATTACAATGTCATAACAAGAGGTACGTAGACTGAACATGAGCTATTTATTTTCTGGGAAATAGATATCAGTCTTATTCCAGTTTCCATGTTGCGAACTGAAGTTTCAGATTATAATATGACTTTAGATTTCAATTTAATCCTTATTGTGATAGCTACTTCTGTTTAGTAAACCAGACTTTTGACAGACATGTAAACCATTTTAATGCTTCATTCTCAGAACCAAGCCACTGAGAAGACTATATCAATAGCTGCTGTTCTCCCCATAGAAACGCAGTGACTTGCCTGTTCACATCCTCCCTCCTCACTAGACGCACTTTTCAGGTGAAGCAGTGATTTACCTACCCTTCAATCAGTCTAGTCTACTGTATTTGCTGCTCACAATTTTGGTCTCCTCTTAGCTGGGGAGATGAAAGATAGACTGCTTTGTAGAATACTTAAGTGTCTATAAATTGGTCTCAGGCTTACTGCAGAGCTCCAGCTAAGCTCAATGCAAGCTAGAGGAACAACACTCGTCTTCTGGCTAGGTAATTTATACCCTTCGGGACTCAAAATTGAGTGTAACAATTCAGTGTCAATACTCTTCTCCTATTTGTTACCCACCTCCACACCGTGAGGCCCTGTTCTGTAAGGGTTGTTCTCAGCACAGCCAACTCTTTTCAACTATCTATACTTCATATTGGCATCCATTCAGCATTTATTTCCCTCTCGGCTTATCGTCAGGCCCCTTGTTTGTCTCCTTCCCTCTCTGTCTTAGCATGGTCGGCATGTATTCAAAACATGCCTCCCCATCTCTTTGCAATCAGCATAAATAACATTGTTTCCCAGTAACGAGGGGTCACTGAACTTTAACTCTGTTATTCTCTCTACAGATGGGGCCAGACCTGCTGAGTTCTCAAGCATTTTGTTTGGCTCATTTACTTTTGAGACCTCAGTCACCAAGCTCCTGGCAGTCACTCGTTTGTTTGTTTGCTGTAATTATTTATGATATGCAATAAAAGTTTCATTTCTGTGGTCCTTCTTAGAATCACGATGGGAAAAGCCAGAAGGCTTCACCTCTGCTAGCGAATGTTCTGCCACAGCCGTTAAGAATGAGACTGAAAATGAGATGTCCTCTGAAACCTCTGGTTCTGAAGAATCCAAATCTCTAAAAATGACTGAAAGTCATCATACAGCAGAGGACGTTCAGCAGGCCACAGACACAGAGCCAAGTGAGCCACAACCAGAAGCAAACACCTCTCTCCAAGTGAGTTGCCACTTTCAATCTCATACTCCCTCAATCTTAATAGAACTACAAGATCGGTTAAAGCCAAGCAGGAACAAAGTAGGCCCATGGTGTCCTTGGGGAGACAACTGTTTACTCCCCTACATTCACACATACTTTCACCCTGGAAGGATGTGCAAGAAATGAATGTCTCAATGCTGAATGCACTAGATTTTTTTAAAATAGTTTATACTGGTTGAAACACAAACTGAAGCCATTTAGCCCATTCAAATATTCCATTTCTCTGTAAGAATAACTCCCCTAATCCCACTCTCCCATATAGTCCTGCATTTGTTTTTCACTAGATAACTAACCAGTTCTCTATTCAAGGCTCCCACTGGAGTTTCTAACCTGGACTCTGGCAGCATATTCTCGACCCTAACTGCTTGCTGTATAAAAGTGGTTTTCCTCAAATCATTCTTGCAACCTTTGCCATTATCTTGAATCAGTGTCCTCTGGTTTACCTTCCTTAAACCAAGAGGAACAAATTTCTTACTGTTTGCCAAGATGCCTTGTGACTTTTGCTCACCTGTCAGGTCACCTCCAAGGAGAAATGTCTCAGCTTCTCAAATTCTCCACTCAACCATAGTTTTTTATTTCCGGAACCATTCCAATTAATCTTTCCTCCACCAATTTTAATGCCTTCGTATCCCACCTAAAGTGAAGTACCCAGATCTGGACACAATAATCCAACTGTTTTATATAGGGTTGATACATATTTCTTACTTTTGTATTCTTAAGCTTCTAGATTTAAAGTCCATGATCCTGCATGATTTATTAACCACTATTGAGCTCTGCTTCCCTCATAGAGTAGTACCTTTTTTATAAGGCCTCCTTGTTCTTCCCAATATATTAAGTCAGTTCACACTTAGATATTCAACAATGTGATTAGATTAGATTAGATTCCCTACAGTATGGAAACAGGCCATTTGGCCCAACAAGTCCACAAAGACCCTCCAAAGAGTAACCCATCCAGACCCATTCCCCTACCCTATATTTACCCCTGACTAATGCACCTAACACTATGGGCAATTGAGCATGGCCAGTTCACCTAACCTGTACATCTTTGGACTGTGGGAGGAAACCAGAGCACCCTGAGGAAACCCACGCAATCATGGGGAGAATGTGCAAACTCCACACACACAGTTGCCTGAGGCGGGAATTGAACTCCAGTCTTTGGTGCTGTGAGGCAGCAGTGCTAACCACTGAGCCACCGTGCTGCCCTTGATGTGAAAGTAGTAAATGTATTTGTATTGTAATGCAACAAAATAAGAACTGGAAACTTGTCATGCAAATATGTCTTTTGGGCTCTAGTTGTCCTTTTGTTCAAAAAGAAATGTCCAATGGATTGAGTATCTCTGGTTCAGTAAATATTTATTACCCATCCCACATTATTCTGGAGAAGTTTTTTTATTCATTCATGGGATGAGGGTGTCCCTGGCTAAGCCAGCATTTATTGCCCAGGGGGCAGTTCAGAGTCAACCGTATTGCTGTGGGTCTGGAGTTGCCTTTAGGCCAGACCAGGTAGGGTTGGCAGTTTCCTTCCCTAAAGGACATTAGTGAACCAGGTGGTAATGAGCTTCCAGCTTGAACCACTGCAATCCATGTGTGTAGATAGACCCTCAGTGCCAGCAGGGAGGTATATCCAGGATTTTTACCAAGTGATGTTGAAGGAACAGCAACACCATTCCAAGTCAGGATGGTGTGTGAATTGGAGGGAAACGTGCAGGTAATGATGTTCTGATGCATCTGCTGGCCTTGACCTTCTAGAAAGTTGAGGTTGAGAGTTTGGAAAGGACTACTGATAGAACCTTGGTGAGTTGCTGCAGTGCATCTTTTAGATGGGACACAATACTGCCACTTAGTGGTGGAGAGAGTGAATGTTGAAGATGGTGGATAGGCTGCTTTGTCATGGATGGTGTCAAACTTCGTGTGTTTTGGAACTGCATTCACTCAGTCAAGTGAGGAGTATTCAGTTACACTCCTGACTTGTGCCTTCTAGTTGGTGGGCAGGCTTTTGGAAAGTGGGTTATTTGCTGCAAAATTCCCCGCCTCTGACCTGCTCTTTTAGACACGGTGATGAGGTCGATCTAGTTTAGTTTCTGGTCAATAGTTACACCTATGATATTGATAGTGTGGATTTCAGTGCTGGTGATGCCACTGAATGTCCAGAGGAAACGGTTGGATTCTCTCTTTTTAGTGATAGAGATGGTCATTGCCTAGTGTTTGCATGGTACATATGTTGCTTGCCACTTATCAACCCAAGCCTGGATGTTATCTCACTTAAGAAGTTTGAGCCGAGTACACATTTCTAGGGAACTCCTTGTGATGTCCTGTGGCTTAAATGACTCCAACAGCCTAAAATATAGTTCTTTGTGCTAATTATGACTTCCACAAGTGAAACATTCCCTCCAGTTCCAATTGACTTAAGTTCCCTAGACATCCTTGATGCTACTTTCAGTCAACTGCTAGTAACAAGCATTTTGTGTGAAGTTATTGCTTGCAATTTAAAATTATAAGTAATTCACAAGTGCTTTGTGTTGCAAAACTCCAGGCCTTTCCTATACTTGCATGTCTGAGTCCTCTGGAAGTTTCTTCCTCATCTTTAGAAGTTTGGTTTTCAGGTGAATTTTGAGTGGAATGTGTTAAAAGGTCTAATTCACAGGCTGAGTTGAGCTGACAGTTCATTTAGCTTTGGATCTTTGTATAGCTCATGGGTTTAATTTTAAACAAACTAAAAATTGGCCATCGCATCATGTAGCTTTTTACAAGTTCAAGATGTTGTGCTTATACTGATTTCCCAAGGTGGATTATGTGTGAACACTCATGAGCCCCACTCAGTCTAGTTTGGATAGGGGAGATTATTGTGAATAATTAGAAGTTGATAGTGGCAATTGAATTTAAATCTGATCTTCTGTCCACTGAAACGTGGAGTGACGGAGTCTCAAAACCCATAGCCTTTAGGTGTTGGCCGATCTATAAGCAATGGGATTTATGAAATTTCTACATGATTTTAAGATACTGTGACCTTTGATCATATAATGAAATCATGGATGGTCAAATTATGATAACTAGGACTGTTAACTCCATTAGTTGACCTTGTAGCAAACATATCATATAACTACACTAACCGTTCAAAACAGGATTAGGTCATGCTAGAGTGTAAAGTCACCAAGTTCTAGGCAAGCGATCATTTGACAGCAAAATCCTCCTGTTACAACAAATGTAAACCTGTGAAAAAGTTCGCCAGTTGGAGAGAGAGAAAATTGATCAAGCAAGTGGAAAACAATAATTCAAAATGAAAAGTAAGCGTTGCTAAGAACTGGGAGATTCCACTATTAAGTTTGTTAATCATTCTGAAATACAAAGTGAACACCTTGAAAAAGCTTGACAAGAAAGTATTTTCACCAACATGGGAGAGGATGAAGTATCTGCCCAATGTAGCAGAGCTTCTTCAACATGGTTCAACGCAGCTCAAGCAGAGAACATATGCATCTCCAGTCCAATCCTGTCTGGCAAAAGAGTCCTGGCCACAAGAGGTTCACCTGCAATGGCTGTTCAAGACCAGGCACTGTATTGTCTTCAGTGCAGTAAGTAGTGAGGCTTCTAGGGTTATGGAAGCAAGGAGATACAGAGGGACATTTTTTAAACCTGGTACGTTTTGACAGGTTGCTCTTGGATGTTAAGGATGAACTGTGTAATGGTGGAAAGAAGGGCAAGGAACATGAATGGCACCAAAAAGCCACTGCCATATCTGTTTTTAATAAAACTCCAAGAAGCCAAGCTGCTATGCAAACTTCAAGAAACCTCCCACGCAGGATAATGCTAACACAACCACATACATATAACATCCAGCATTTTTAAGTCATGGATCAGGCGAGTGGACAAACTGAAGAAAGAAGAAGATTGTCATAACAGACAACTGCCTTATGCACCCCAACACAACTGACCTTGGGACTGTCAATCTGTGGCAGCAAAGTTTCAACCAATGGATTAGGAATGATTAAGAACCTGAAAACCACTAGGGGGCAGCAACATATCTCTCAGGCTATTGAGGCTATTAATGTAATGTAATGTACAGCTCGACTGTTGCAGACATTATGTTCACGATGAAAGTGTGAAAAATGGTGATAGACATGAACAGCAGTTGTCAGTTGCTGTTGCCATACTGGATTCAAAGCAGCTCTGATATTATAATGTGGAGGAGCTGCATGAGGCCAATCCCAACCTGGAAATGAGTCTCTCTTCACTCTCCACAGGAGGATGGCATTGAAATTCCACCAGAGACAACCATGAAAACGTATACCATAGTGAACGACACTGTACAGTGCACATGGATCATAGATGTTGGATGTTCTTCACTCACAGAGGTCAATCATTCTGAAGTGCTCGATTAAAGCCTACCTGCTTCCCTAGCTGAAATTGCAAAGATCTTTGAGATGTCTGGGACGGTGCAATTGACTGCATCGATTACATGGCAGACTGTATTGTACTCATCCAAAGGCAGCAGACAAAGCAGAAAAAGATTTACAGAGATTTCTCAAGATTAACTTGCAATAATTTTCCATTGCCTTTTACTGTGCAAGGTCAGGCCAGTGTAAAGTGCACAAACTGAAAATAAAACATCTTTCACACGCTTTATTGTGTTTCCATTTGGGATTAATTCTGATGTGGAGCATTACTATAGGCCAGTAGGGTTTTGCAGGTGCCTCCTGGCTAATGCAAAGCTCCATTAAATAGGCATTTGTGGGCAGATCCTTCTGTGATTTGACAGATTGGCAAATTAAATGCATTAAAATTGCAGAGACTTGATACTCTCTGTAGTCTTATTTGCAGTAGTCAAGTTGCGGCAACCATTTAAACAGCTTGTTGTGTTCAATTTTTAATGAAAATTTATAATATGGCATGGCTGTACAGGACATAATACAAAATACTTTAAGACAACATTGACTACAATGAACTGGGAAAATTGATTAAAACGTGAGATGGTAGCAAAGCGATGGCATATATTTAGTAGATATTTCATAACTCAGATATTATTGAATTGAGAAAGAGAGACTTTAAGATCCGGAAATACTGTCTGTGGCTAACTTGGGGAGTCAATGTGTAATGTGTGAAGATTAGCGGTAAACCAAATGATTAGACAAGAAAAAACTTAAAAATTTAAAGGAAATAAGTGAGAGAGTATGTGAATAACTAGCAAATAATATAAAAATAGACAGTAAGTGCTTCTATAAAACTGAAAAGAAAGCAAGAAGCTCAAGTGAGCAATGTTTCCTTAGAGGATAAGAACAGACAATTATTAATTGGAAACGAGGAAATAACAGAGGCTTTGAAGAAATATTTTGTTTCTCTTGTCACAGTAGAAGACATCAAAAAGCATCCCAATAATATTTATTGGTCAAAAACCAAGGATTGAAAAGAGTGGGAGGAACTTAAGGCCATCAGTTGCTTCATAGTACAGAACTTGAGTTTTGTTAAAAAGAGGGACATATTGCAAAGCTTTTTATCTTGCACTCATGAGGACAACTGCGAGAATGCAAAATTACAAATGATGACAGAGTTTATATCGAGAGAGAGAGACTGGTACTGATTTGTGACTGGTTGATTCTGATTAAGATGTTGTCATGGAGAAAGCAACAGGGACAATAGATTCTGCAAGCTGCTGAGTAAGTCAAAAAAGACTTATTTGTTTCCTTTTGAAGAGAATGGGTTTTGTATATGAATATATTTAATTTCTAATTACCGTATTATGACCATGGTTGTCAGTGTCGCTATTAGCACATGCAGAATTATTTGAATACTTCCCAATCACAGAATCACATCTAACAACGCATATTTTGTTTGAGTTTTACAGGCACAATCTGTACTCTGCCTGTTACAATCAAAGTCAAACAGTATGTTCCTCAATCAGGCAATTGCTGGTACATTCAACTTACCTATCTGGCATGACATCACTAAAATTTGATCACAATTTTCCATAATTATATGGGACATCTTTTTGATTGTTAAAAGTGTTAATAGAAAACACCAGTTTATGTAGCCACTGCATAGCAACAGTTGGTTCCTTATTCTGCTTTCAAAGTTTTTAAGATACTGTACCTTTTCTGGGTTATTTGAAGTAGACTAGCCCTTGTCCCATTTGTAAAGTTGCATGATAAACAGCAACCCCCCACCTCAAAGTTGTTCAGTGGGATAATGGCTGTCCTGACTAGATCATTGTTCTCTGTACATCGTGCCAACTCTCAAATGGATCAAGCCTGATCTTTTGAAATTTGTGTTATGACTTTTCCCTAGTTCTGACTTATTGATCTTATTTGGTTCCAACTCTAAAAGATACCAGTATCTTTTCTATCAGTGACTGGTATATAGTCTCTGGATTTGTTCTTCTGTTTTTTTTAAATTGAGAAATAGATAGCAGAGGTTGAGAAGAAATCAGGTAAGAGGATTACAGGTTCATTTGAATGTTATTTCTATTTTCAAATAACAACATTCAAATGAGTCGGAAATCCTCTTTCTTGATTTCTTTTCATCCTCGGCTATTTACTTCTGTTTCTTCCAGATGCATCAATGAAATCCATCCAGGCACTCTTTTTAGCCCTCAAAATTGGTCTAGATTATCAATTAGTTCCCATCAATCTAAAATGTCTTTCTTGATCTCTCCTGATGTCAAATCAATATCCCTTTAACAACTTGAGCAAAGTTAGGGGAACGTTCTCTCAAGCTGAATTTTTAAAAGTTGGAATTACCCAAGAAGCAAGCATTTTTTGAATGTATGTGGTTTATAAAGGAACTTTAGAGAAAGAAGTCTGCCATTCTTACTTGGACTCTTGGAATGCAAACTACAACACCCATCCAGAATTAAATTAGGCACTGAAAGCAACGATAGCAAACGTAATCCTGTTAACCTCCAAAGATCTCATTACCTTGGAACTTATACCAAAACTGGGAGAGCTGTCACACAGACGAGTCAAATAGTAGTCTGACATTGTCTAGTATAATTGCTTGAATATGAAACGTGTGCTACTGTAGGATAGACGCAACAGAAGTGGCAGCTCTGCGCCAAACAACTGGGAAGGTGTTGCCCTTTGAACTCTTTAATATTAGACTCTGGAATCCTTGATGCCTCATGGTACCAAGTCAAGTACAAGAAACCTGGTTATTACCTACATACCTTGAATCTCCTAATTGCATAATGGATGTCCCTATACCCTAAGAAATGCAGCAATTCAAGAAGACCACGTATCACCATCTTGTCCAGGACAATTAGAGATAAACAGTGCTGTCCTAGTCAGTGACATCCACATCCCATGAATAACTTTTCTTTTTAAAAAAAACTTAACTTCAGCTCGGTGGCTTCATGACACTGAATTTTGATACCAGTTCTAGCATTTGTTTGCTGATCAATTCTTTACTCCAAGTGACTCTTGACCTTGCCCATCCTACACTGGTGTGGCCCATCCTGCGTATCCTTGGTCCCAAATCTTCCAGTCACACCTTTAAGAAAGTTTACCTGTATTCTTTATTTATCATTTCACTGTTGGTACCATGACAATTGATCCTTATGGTCTGTGGAGCTGCTTGGAGGTTTCACTGTGGCCAAGCGAAGTTGGACCTTTTATATAAGGTATTGTATGTATTGCTCCACTAAAAGTTTAAAGGCCCTCAGTATCTAAATAACTATTATGTCACACATAACACAAAGTTTGAGGGGCATGTTGCCCTCAACTTCACCTTGTACAACCCTTAATGACCTTATGCCATCTTAATTAAAACTTGAATTTTTTAAAGGGCTTTACAAATTGGATGCAGTTAGGATGTTTGCTCTAGGTGGGGAAGCTAAATCCAGGAGACACCATCTCGGAGCAAGGGTCAAAACCATTTAGGACTGAGATGAGGAGGGATTTCTTCACTTATATAGTAATGAGTCTGTGGAATTCTCTACCCCAAGGTTGTGGAAGTTCAGTCATTGAGGGCATCTATAAATACATGGACTTCCAAAGGGGGCTAGTTTAGCACAATTTGGCTGGATGGTTGGTTTGTGAAGCCATGTGATGCCAACAGTGTGGGTTCAATTCCCATGAGGTTAACATGAAGGACTGTCCTTCTCAACCTGTTCCATCGCCTGAGGTATGGTGACCCTCAAGTTAAATGACCACTAGTTGTCTCTCTTGAAGGAGAGAGCAGCCCTGTGCTTTGGCAAGACTATGGTGACACAATCTTCCAAAAGTCTATAGACTCTGAAGTAGTTCTCATAGATTGGAAGGTGGAAAATGTAATCCCACTTTTTAACAAAGGAGGGGGAAAAGCAAAAAAAAAATTACAGACCACTTTGCCTCACGTCAGTAGTGGGGAAAAGTGCTAGGGTCTATTATAAAAGACATGATAATGGAACACTTGGAAAGCGTTAACAGAATTGGACAATTCATTGTGGGTTTATGAAGGGTAAATCATGCTTAACTAATCTTGAGTTTCTTGAGTAGAATAGTTGAGGGAGTACTAGTGGATGTAGTGTATCTGGATTTCAACAAGGCTTTTGGTAAGGTCTCACCTAAGAGTGTAGTGGGCAGAATTTAAGCTAATGGGATTGTAGGCAACATACTGACATGGACTGAGAATCGGCTGACAGACCAGAAACAGAGACTAGTAATAATAGTAGTGACTAGTGGTGTACAGCGGAATCAGTGCTTGGGCCTCAAATATTCACAATACACATGACTGACTTAGATGAGGGGACCACATGCAATATTTCCAAAGTTTGCTGATGACTCGAAACTGGGTGTGTTGTGGAGAGGATGCAAGAGATAATAGGGACTATAGCAACTATTTCTACTTCTGATTAGTACAATTACATTTTCATCTATTTCCTTTCCCTTTTCATTACTGAGGAGTGTTACATCTACAATATTTAACCACTTATTTTGTTGTTTATGCACCCACATTTGTTATCCTGGCTACACTGGGTTCCTTAGTGAGACTTTATCATAAGTTGCTTCATTTTGTTTTGGATCATATGTGCATTGCTGTTTAGGCACACAAACTTAATCTTTTAGTTTAGTGGTATTTTCAAATGTTTGATTGATGAACTGAATAATCTTCAACTGTTGAAATGACCTTTTTGCAGAAGAGGTGTGTTTTTGTGTGTGTGTGTGTGTGTGTGTTTTCTCAAGGATTGTTGTTAAAGATAATGTGTTCCAGCAGGAAAGTGCTCCAGGTGATGGCAGTGAAGTAAAGGCTTCTGAAGAAGTGCATGGTGCAGAAGGTGAAAACAATTTGCCCCAGGTGGAGGCCCAACAAGAAGCTAAGAGAAGAAAAGTAAACCCATATGGTGAATGGGAAGCTGTAAAAGAGGAGGAGGAGTGAGTATCTAATCATTAACCACCGTAATCTTTCTGTTCACACTTGATGCTGAAAGACAGTTAAATTTCTACTGTTTATAACCTATTACTAAACTACTTGTGAATATCAACCACATAGTCACATTGTGTTCCTTCAGAGTGAGCACCTACCTGTGTGACCATGCAACTGTTCATCAAATGTCATGCACATCCTGGTGGTACAATGAGGTTTATTGCCACTTCAGCACATGACTACATAAGTGGTTGCCATTCCCACAGTAGATGTCTAGTGGATGAGACCCAAACCTGACATCATTAATCAGGTGGAATTAATAGGTGGTGACCTACACAACAACCCTTTGTTTCATCGTTTCGCTCCCTAAACACCACCACCCCCCCCCGCCCCCCACTCCTCCCTTACTATCTTGTTTTCTTTCACTTGCTATCCTTCTCCTGATGGGTTAGGGATCAAGGGTGGCAGAATGCAGCAAACACAAGTTGTTGTTTTGAGTTGGGAAAGATTTCTATTAAGCCAGTTAATCTTGTTGATATAGTCAATCTGCGATAGCTAGTTTTGTAAAAGTATTAAAGTAAAATTGATCTTGGAGTTGTGAAACATATTAAAAACACCAGGGCATTTCTGAAGAGTTTATGAAAAGCTTTGGAATCATGACCCCAGAATTCCAAATGAAAATACAAAGGTACTGGCAAGATTATCTCCAGGGACATTTTAAACTCTGCATGCTTCTAAATATTCCCCCAAATTCATTTTTGCATGCATTTTGCAAGTCTGTGAATTTTAAAAATGAAGTGGCTTACTGGTTTACAGTTTGTGAGAAGATTTGTAACTCGGGTGCTCGTTGTTGTGGTTCTGTTCGCCGAGCTGGGAATTTGTGTTGCAGACGTTTCGTCCCCTGTCTAGGTTACATCCTCAGTGCTTGGGAGCCTCCTGTGAAGCGCTTCTGTGATCTTTCCTCCGGCATTTGTAGTGGTTTGTTCTGCCGCTTCCGGTTGTCAGTTCCAACTGCCCGCTGCAGTGGCCGGTATATTGGGTCCGGGTCGATGTGTTTGCTGATAGAATCTGTGGATGAGTGCCATGCCTCTAGGAATTCCCTGGCTGTTCTGTTTGGCTTGTCCTACAATAGTAATGTTGTCCCAGTCGAACTCATGTTGCATGTCATCTGAGTGTGTGGCTACTAAAGATAGCTGGTCGTGTCGTTTCGTGGCTAGTTGGTGTTCATGGATGCGAGCTGTTAGCTATCTTCCTGTTTGTCCTATGTAGTGTTTTGTGCAGTCCTTGCATGGGACTTTGTACACTACATTGGTTTTGCTCCTGCTGGGTATTGGGTCCTTTGTCCTGGTGAGTTGTTGTCTGAGAGTGGCTGTTGGTTTGTGTGCTGTTATGAGTCCTAGTGGTCGCAGTAGTCTGGCTGTCAGTTCAGTTCCTAAATCTACCACAACAGTCTGTCTTCCATTCTGTCTTCATCACAAAGCTTTTCCCAAGTTTCAATTTGTAGTTTCTCCCCCCCCTTCAATAGGCATTCAATTTATAGGAACATGGTGGGTTGGATTATCCTCTTTGCAGCATGTTTTTAGAGTTGGGCTATTTTTTCATCTTGCAAACCACACTCCAGACTGATATGTGACTACTTAGGATTTTTCTCTTTTCATATGGCAGTATGGGATGTGTGCATCGGGTGGGGCTTGGGGAATCTGATCCAAATGCCCACCTCGGTTCTCCGTGCCACCAACTTAAATGCTAACATTGTTTAAAGTTCCTTAAATATCCCCTTCGGACCCTAATATTGACATTTGTAGACATGAAAATACTTTGTTCTTCAGCTTGCTTTCCACTTTCCTCCCAAATTGTCAAACCTGACATGCTTTCAATGGGCTTTCAAAATCCTATAATACAAATGAAAATGGTGTGAAGGAGCCAATCTAATTTTAATCCTTCCATTAAAATGGGAAACCCTAATTTTGGTGGGTGGGTTTTGCTGTTTGTGCACTAGGCATACTCATAGGAACCTGTTATTAATTTTTAAAAATCCAGAGTAGATTTGGGAATGTGAAAACGGGAAAAGAAATTCAAATATCAGAAAAAAAATCAATTTTGCCATTCCTGCAGCCACATGAAAATTCAGCCCTCTGTCTCTCTCTGACTTTTACTTTCCAGTTCACAAAAGCCTCAGATCTTCAGGCTCCGAGACACTTTACCTTTGCCTGATAATTGTGTGAAGAATCACCTGAGCTATTGTCTTCACTATTCATAGCAATTTGAAGAAAAGAAAGCGCTCAAGCTGAAAAGTTGCCTTTTCCATCAATTCAAAGGACAAGCCTCCTTGGCTCTTTGTATTCGAAACTTGTCAAATTGAAATAAAAGATTCTTATCTTGCCTCGAGCCATCACTACAATTCAACTTATAAAAGATATTGTAAAAACTTCACAAATGCCTCCCTCCTTTATATGATAGAGTTTGGTGATCATGTGCTGAACTTAAAACGCAAAAGTTCCCAGTTCAAATGCCACTGTGGTAAATTTTATAATTGAAGTCGATACATCTGGACTAGCATGCTACTTTTTAGATATCAATAACTTTAAAAATATTAATAGGCTATTTTGTTTATACTGGTGACTCACATGTTACATTACCTCGACATTGGTGCAGAGAAGAAAATTCTCTTCACATGGGGATGAAAGGGAGGGAATGTTGGTCATGTAACTTATTTATTTTGATCTCTCCATCTGGTTCAAAATGAATGATGTGTGCTACAACATGTGTCATACTGTCTTCGCTATTAAAGGGAACTTCTCTATTCCCTAAATAGAAGTCTACCTGTCCCCTTAAATAAGATTCTAATTCTGGCCAAAATGTTCTGAATTCTTTCTTAGCTTTAAACTCCAGTGTCAGTTAAAGCTGGTTTTGGTAACTTAACATGTCGGCGTGCCAAGCTGTCAATCACTTCTTCCTCTGGCTCTTGCCAAGCACCTAAAGAACTTAAACACACAAAAACAGAAATGGCTAGAGAAATTCAGCAGGTCTGGAAGCCTCTGTAGAGAGAAAGCAGCATTAATTTTTCCAGCAAAAACCAAAGTCGCTGAAAAGGATCAGCAGATCTAGCAGCATCTATGAAGAGAAATCAGAGTTAATGTCTCCAGTCTGATGACTCAGAATTTTTCCAAGTCCAGTGACCCTTCAGAACAAAAGTACTTTGTGGCTGTAAAGAGGCATACGACGTCAGCAGTGTGGGCATGGGAGATGGGACAATATTGAAAAAAGTGATCTAAACGTTGAGTGTGAGTATTACTACAACAAGATAAGGTTTATCTAGGAGTACAGTCATAAATACGCCACAGCAGATAATTGGTTATAATTTGGATAATGTGTACAGGAAAGCCAGGAGGAGAAAATTTTAAAGTAAATTTGTGTAATAGTAACACTAGTTGATGTTAGTATTAGTCTAGGTTGAATCCATAAAGTTACGACCATAACCACTTGGAGCCTCCAAGCCTGACAGTCTGTGGATGTAAGGTATACTCCAGAGGCTTCAGTACACAATCGATACTGACACCCCTATGTAATGTCAAGGGGATGCGGCACTACCTGAAGCGTCACTGTTATGATGGGATGTTATACTGAACCCTATTTCCTTTTTTGACGGATGTACAAGATCCCACAGCAGTCCTTGAAGAGCAGGGAAATTTCCCCACTAGAATAAAACAAAGAACTGTGGAAACCTGAAACAAAAGCAGAAATTGCTGGAGAAACTCACCACGTCAGGCAGAATCTATGGAGAGAAAGAGTTTCTGGTTCAATGCCCCACTATCCTAAATGTTTATTCTTCAATTAACATCTCAAAATCTAATTGTTGCTATATTCTAGGAATTGTCTAAGTAGATTGACCACCACTTTTCCTACAGCCTACCTCATGAGAAAATTTCAAAGATTACACACTCGCTGCATTTCAAAAGTACCTAATTGGCTGTGAGGTTCCTTGGAACATCCAAAGGGTGTGAAAGGTGCTAGATAAGTTTTAATTGCTGTTATTGAGGAGAAGCTTTATTTGCACTGACCGTCATGTCTGTAGTGTTAATGTTAATTGTGTATTGGTCTGTTTTGCTTAAACATTTCCCTTCTTTTTGCCCCCACAGTGAACAGATAGACTTGCAGTTACCAACAGTTGATTGTTCAGCAACACCGGCAATTGATGTAAAGCATGAGCCCAAAGTCAAGTTTAAACAAAAAGAAATAACTTCGCTGAGGGATGAAGCAGGGGGGGACACAGTATTCAAAAAAAGAAAACTTGAAAATGGCAAATCCAGAAATCTGCGGCAGAAAGGGAATGATAACTGAACATCACCAAAACACAGTTCAGAAATACATTCGATGCTTTTTGGTCTTGATTGCTGTAGTAAATAAATTTGCCTAGATTTTCAACTCATGGAAGTTAATTGGCCTTGTTTGGTGTAAAATACTGCATTATTTTTTTAAAAAGTGTTTCTTTTAAAAAATATATGGTTTAGAATAACTAAAACTTGCAAGTTGAATCGAATACAAAAACCTGCAAAACATAGTGTCACTGTGGCCATTTTAGACTGTTAGGTTTGTGATTGGTTTGACAGCAACATTTATAGTCTTGGGAATTCTTTTGTTAAGACATTTAAGTTTTTTGTTGTACTAAATATTAAAGGAAATAATGTATTCCCTTATAGCTTATAGTAATGCATTAATTGGAGCTCTGTAGTGTGTGTTCTGAATTTAATGATTCTTTCAACATAATATCATCTTTGTATAAAGTCCTGACAGAAAGCTGTTTGAAATATTTTTGCACTATAACTTGTGTATGCAAAGATATAGCTGTCAAAAATAAAATTGTGAAATGTGCCCACTGATTGAGACTTTACTGAGTGCTAATATGTTGGCTTGTCATTAGATCCTTCAATTCTGCTTTGCTACACTATGAATTCAGATCCAAAACTAACTGTTAGAAAAAAAGACTCAGCTGTCCAGTAGTTTTGGGGGCTATCTGTCAGCTAGAGCCATATTGCTGTTTGTTTGAACATGAGAGCCAGAGTAGACCATTCGGCCTGTTGAAACTGCTCCTCCATTCAATATGATCATGGTGATTTTGGGCTTCAACTCTACTTTTCCTATCTGCACCCTACACACCCTAATTCCTTGAACCACCAAAATCTATTTACCCCAGCCTTAAATGTATCCAACAACCAAACATCCAAAACCCTCTGGAATGGAGAATTCCAAAGATTTGCAACACTTTGTCTTGCTCTGTTAATTTACTGTGTCATTTCAGGAATTGTTTTAGTGAACCTTCTCTGTACTACCTCCATTGCACGTATATCCTTTTGTGAAGACCAAAACTGCACACTGTACTCTAGATGAGCTCTCACCAAAATCTGTAGCAATATCTTTTTATTCCTATATGCTAATCCCTTGCAAAAAAGGCGAATGTGCCGTATGCTTTTATAATTACTCACTGCGTTTTTGAACTAACATACACCAGTCTCACATGTCAACTTTTACAAATTTTGCACCTTTTTTGTTTAATGAAAATGTTAAATATGGAGGTGTAAAATGTGAATGGAATTAACATTGCGTTGTGATGTTAATTTTGAACTTTAAAGATCTTAAGAGACAAGTTGTTGTTGATCTTCTCTGCTTTTCAACTTGTCTGCTGAAGCTCCCATCTATGCCTTCATTATCTCTTCATTATTTCTAATGCTCTCCGGACTGGTGTCTCATTTACACTCCCTTTAAATATTAACTCAAAGCTTGACTCCGTTTACACCACATCCCATTCACTAAAGCAAGTCCTGAAATGACAGGGTAAATACGGCTAAAACTTTCTGGAATTGAGAAGAATGAAAGGTGATCTCAACGAGACAAACCTTTGAAGGGTCTTGAGAGAATGGACACAGAGATTGTTTCCGCTGGTTGAGAAATCTCAGAGATGGATTGATCATTTGGAGTGAGATGAGAAAATTTTAGTCAAAGGATTGCAAATCTATCTATGATTCTAGATAGAGTCATAGAATTCCTACAGTATTGATGAAGTCATTCAGTCTGAGTCCACACTGACCCTATGAAGAGCATCCCACCCAGATACACACCCTACCCTATCATCATAACACCGCATTAGCCATGACCAATCCACCTCCTTTTACTGTGGGAGGAAACTAGACCACATGGAGGAAACCCATCCAGACAGTGGGAAAATGTGCAAACTCCACACATTCAAACCTGGGTCCCTGGTACTGAGAGTCAGCAGTGCTAACCACCGTGCCATCCCAATCATTCAATATGATTTACACTGGCTCTAGTTCTGGGTTACAAAATTTCTCATTCTTGTTTTATGGCATCACTTCACCATCTCTAATCTCTCTTACAACCCTCTTGACCTATCTGCATTGTTCCAGTTCTAGCCTATTGAACACTTCTGGTTTGGTCACGTCTTTTGTTGACTATGCCACCAGCTGCCTCCTGTCCAAGCTGTAGAATTGCTTTCATAATGCTGTCAAGTCCAACAGACAGAAGAGTAGAACTGAGTCTGTTCTGTCCCATTCAATGAGGTTATGGCTGATCTGATATTCCTCAACAACATTTTCCTTACTATTCCCCATAACCCTCATTCCCTTACTGATTAAAAATTGTCAGTCTCAGCTTGAATATACTTCATAACCCAGCCTCTATAGTGAAGAATTCCACCCTTTTACAGAGGAAATTCTTATCTCTGTCTTAAATTGGAGACCCTTTTTTTCGAAGAAATGTCCTCCAGTCCCAGGCTCTCTTACAAGGGGAAGCAGCCTTTCTACATCTACTCTCAAGTCCCCTTCTATGCTTATTTCTTCTTCTGAAAACCTACTTCGGACCAAGATTTTCATTCTGCCATTATGTCTCCTTATATTGCTTGGTGTTGATTTTGTTAACCTTTTAATGAAGTATCTTGGGACTTGTACTGTACTTGAGGTATAGGTAATAAAGAGTAAAAAATGAGGTCTGCAGATGCTGGAGATCACAGCTGCAAATGTGTTGCTGGTCAAAGCACAGCAGGCCAGGCAGCATCTCAGGAATAGAGAATTCGACGTTTCGAGCATAAGCCCTTCATCAGGAATAAATGCAAGTTGTTGTTTATATCTGAAGTGTGGAATTCATTTCTACTTAATATGGCATTTGTGAGCTCAATCATATTACAGTGAAAACATAAAATGTTGCTTACTGCAAGATCCTGAAAACGGAATATGGATCCTTCACTGCACAGTAATTACTGTACAAGAATTGTGATGATGAATGCCCTAGATTTATCAATACTCTTGTGGAGAAAATCTTTTCGTTTTACTCTACTGGGGAAGGGACTGATTTACAAAAGACTAAGGATGAAATTGCTGTGCGATTGAAAAGTAAGATACTGAAACATTGTAAGTCGTCTTGACATTGTTGCTTTGCAAGAAGTGGGAAATGGTGTAAAATAAATGACTTCGAACTGGGGTTTTATACAATGTGAGTTTCAGCCAGCAACTTTGGAATTGTGACTGTTGATTTTGCCAATGGTCATCAACTTGGTGACAACCATCTGATTAGCTCCTGAGCAAATGAACAACTTTAATGCTGAAGCATAGAATTAACAAGCGTCAGACATTGAGTTTTTAAAAGGAGCCTTTGCAGAAGATGCTGCAAAAACTCCCACTAAAAATTACTGATAATAAAACGAGTTAATTTAAAACAATTCTTGGTTCATTGCTTATGTGTTCATTAGAAATTGTTGAACAAAGCAAGAATTTCTTTAATGCGAAGAGGGTATAATTTGCCGATAGGGTTGCCACAATCTTGAAGTTCAATGATGCTTGAACAAATAGAACATAGAAACGTACAGCACAGGACAGGCCCTTTGGCCCACACTATTGTGCTGAGGTTTAATCCTAATGTAAAATATAATAACTTAGCCTACACACCCCTCAACTCACTGCTCTCCGTGTGCATGTCCAGCAGTTGTTTAAATGTCCCTAATGACACTGCTTCCACCATCACCGCTGGCAACACATTCCATGCATTCACAACTCTCTGTGTAAAGAACCTTCCTCTGACGTCCCCTCTATACCTTTCTCCTAATATCTTCAAACAGTCAATCCTGCCCTGGGCAAAAGTCTCTGGCTATTGACTCTATCTTGTGTACCTTGATCAGGTCACCTCTCTTCCTCCTCCTCTCCAGAGAGAAAAATCTGAACTTATTCAATCTTTCTTCATAAGGTAAGCCTTCCAGTCCAGGCAGCATCCTGGTAAACCTTCTTTGCACCCTCTCCAAAGCCTCTGTATCTTTCCTATAGTAGGCGACCAGAACTGGACACAATATTCCAAGTGTGGTCTCACCAGACACTTGTAGAGCTGCAGCAAAACCTCGCAGCTCTTAAACTCGATCCCCCTGTTAATGAAAGCCAAAACACAATATGCTTTCTTAACAACCCTATCCACTTGGGTGGCAACTTTGAGGGAACTATGTACTTGCACACCTAGATCCCTCTGTTCCTCCACATTGCCAAGAATCCTGTCTTTAATCCTATATTCAGCATTCGAGTTCAACCTTCCAAAATGCATCACTTTGCATTTATCCAGGTTGAACTCCATCTGCCATTTCTCAGCCCAGCTCTGCATCCTGTCAATGTCGCGCTGCAGTCTGCAATAGCCCTCGATATATCAACGGCATCTCCAACCTTTGTGTCATCTGCAAACTTACTAACCCACCCCTCAACCTCCTCATCCAAGTCATTTATAAAAACTACAAAGAGCAGAGGCCTCACTACAGGACCCCACTCAACACTGTCCTCCAGGCAGAATACTTACCATCTACAACCACTCTCTGCCTTCTGTCAGCCAGCCAATTCTGAATCCAGATAGCCAAATCTCCCTGTATCCCATACTTCCTGACTTTATGAATGAGCCTACAATGGGGAACCTTATCAAATGCCTTGGTCCATACACACCACACCCACTGCCTGACCTTCATCAACCTGTCTTGTCACCTCCTCAAAGAACTCAATAAGATTTGATTTGGAGATGCCGGTGTTGGACTGGGGTGTACAAAGTTAAAAATCACACAACACCAGGTTATAGTCCAACAGGTTTAATTGGAAGCACACTAGCTTTCGGAGCCACGCTCCTTCATCAGGTGGTAGTCCACTACCACCTGATGAAGGAGTGACACTCCGAAAGCTAGTGTGTTTCCAATTAAACCAATAAGATTTGTGAGACATGACCTGCTCCACACAAAGCCATGCTGACTGTCTTTAATCACACTATGCTTTGCCAAATAGTCATAAATCCCATCCCTCAGAATTCTTTCCAAAACTTTGCTGACCACAGACGTAAGACTGACTGCTCTGTAGTTGCCAGGGATTTCCCTATTATCCTTCTTGAAAAGAGGAACAACATTCATCTCCCTCAATCCTCCAGTATGACTTCCATGGAGAGTGGGGAGGCAAATATCTTTGCCGGCGGCTTAGCAACCTCCTCTCTCGCTTCCCAGAGCAGCATAGTATAGAAAATAGGACATTACAGCGCAGTACAGGCCCTTCGGTCCTCGAAGTTGCACTGCCCTGTCATACTAATCTGAAGCCCATCCCACTGTATAAATCTGGTCTGGCCCTGGGGACTTATCAATCTTAATGTTTTCCAAAATTTCCAGCACATTACCTTCATCAACCTTGATCTGGTCAAGACTGTATCCCAGCTCTTCAAAGTTTTCATTCACAACAAGGTCCCTTTCCTTGGGGAAAACTGAAGCAAAAATCTCATTTAGGGCTTCCCCTATCTGCTCAGACCAGACGCACAAGTTCCCTCCACTATCCCTGATCGGCCCTACCTTCTCCCTGATCATTCTCTTATTCCTCAAGTGTGAGTAAAATGCCTTTGGTTCTCCCTAATCCTTCTTACCAAGCCTTTTTCATGCCCCCTCCTGGCTCTCCTCAGTCAATTTCTGAGCTCCTTTCTAACAAACCTGTAATCTTCTAAAACTGTGCTAGATTCTTGCTTCCTCCACCCTACATGAGCTGCCTTCTTCCTTTTGACGAGAAGCTCCTCTGTTCTCGTCATCCAAGGTTCCTTAATATTACCCCTTCTTTCCTGTCTCAGAGGAACAAATTCGTGCATCACTCACAACAACTGCTACTTAAATAGCCTCCACATGTCTGCTGTGCCCTTTCTGTGGAACAATTGCTCTCAGTGTGTACTTCCCAACTCCTGTGTAATAGCATCATAAGTTCCTTTTGCCCAATTAAATATCTGTCCTTGGTAACTGCTCCTTTCCCTCTCCAAGGCCATGGTAAATATGAGGCAATTGTGGTCACTGTCACCAAAGTGCTCTCCCACTGGGAGATCTGACACCTGTCCTGGCTCATTGCCGAGCACCAAATCCAAAATGGCCTCTCCCCTTACCAGCCTGTCTACATACTGAGTAAGGAAACGCTCCTGAACACACCTAACAAAAACAGCTCCATCCAAACCATCTGCACTAAGGAGGTTCCAGTCAATGTTGGGAAAGTTAAAATCACCCATAACAACATCCCTGCTACATCTGCACTTTTCCAAAATCTGCCAGCCTATAAGTTCTTCAATCTCTCTCCTGCTATTAAGTGGTCTGTAGAAAAACCCCCAATGCAGTGGCTGTTCCCTTGCTGTTGCTAACTTCCACCCATACTGACTCAGTAGACAAACCTTCGTTACTGTAGCTGTGATGCACTCTCTCATTAGCAATGCTACACTCCCTCCTCTTTTTCCACTCCCCCTGTTCTTTTTAAACGTTCTAAATCCTGGAATATCTAGCAACTATTCCTGCCCCTGAGAAGCCCATGTCTCTGTTAAGGCCACAACATCGTAGCCCCAAGTACTGATCCATGCTCTAAGTTCTTCACTCTTATTTCGGACAGTCCCTGCGTTAAAGCAAACACACTTTAACCAATCCGTTTGTTTTATCGTGTAGAAACCTTCCCGATGGATTCAGTACATCCTGTCACTGCCCCATCTACAACTGCCCCCCTCTCAGATAAGTAGCTCTGATTCCCACCCCCTGCCAAACTAGTTTAAACCCTCCCGAACCACACGAGAAAATCTCCCATCCAGGAAGTTTGTGCCCCTCCATTTTAGGTGCAACCCATCCTTCATGTACAGGTCCCACCTTCCCCAGAAGGTATCCCAATGGTCGAGGTATCTGAAGCCCTCCCTCCTGCAACAGCCTCACAGCCACGTGTTAAGCTATATTTACTGACTGTTCCTCATCTCGTGGCACCAGTAGCAAACCTAAGATCACTACTCTACTCGTCCTGCTCTTCAGCTTCCAACCTAGCTCTATGTAGTCACTTTTCAGATCCTCAATCCCTTTCCTGGCTGTATCATTGGTGCCAATATGTACCACAATTTCTGGTGGATCACCCTCCCCCTTCAGAATCCTATAAATCCGATCGGCAATATCCCGAACCGTAGCACCCGAGAGACAACATACCTTCCAGGAGTCCTGTTCCTGACAACAAAATCTCCTGTCAATCCGTCTAACTGTGGAGCCCCCTACCACTAGCGCTTTTCTATTTTCCCCACTTTCCTTCTGTGCCACAGTGCCAGGCTCAGTGCCAGAGACCTGACAACAATGGCTTTCCCCTGGTAGGCCGTCCCCACCAGCAGTATCCAACACGGTATACTTATTGCTGAGGGGAACGGCCACAGGGGATCCCTGCTCTGACCATCAGTTCCCTTTCCTCCCCCTGACAGTAACTCAGCTGTTCTTATCCTGTATCTGGGGAGTGACCACTTCCCTATACATCCTCTCAATTTCCCCCTCAGCCTCCTGGATGATCCGTACTTCATCCAGCTCCAGCTCCAGTTCCCTAACTCGGTTTTTGAGGAGCAGGAGTTGGGTGCACCCACTTAAGAACTTCCCGGCAGTCCTTTGCTCCTCCCTCACACCTCTCGGCAAAAATGGTCATCAAAAATAACCTAATACTTAGTGTTGCTGTTGACAGGAGTGGGTGAGTGGTCCAAATAATACTTGCAATTCTTACTCGTGCTCCAACTAACAAAAACCACCAAAAATTGAAATGAATTCATGAGTCACTGGACATTGGAATGTATCTGGGAAAGTTAACAAACAGTGAAATTCACAACTAATCTTGGAGGAACCGGTTTGGGTGAAGTTCACAACACAGAAACAGATAGGTTAATCGTTGTTTTAAGTCTGTCCAAGACAAAGGCTATATTAGTGAGTACAGTGGGTTCTTTCTTGATTATATGTTTTTGGAGATAAGTCTCTTGATTTAACTTAAAATATAAGCCATAACCTGGGGCAATGTTTTGTAGAGGAATAAGACGGTGTTATTTTCTGGGTCTGTAGATTGTGAAGGAGCAAAAATGGCCTTTAGTACAGTGATATGTACTTCTTGTCAGATGTGGGAGTTTAAAGGGAGTATAAGGGTGACTGCAGATTACATCTGCCGTAACTGCTGTTGGATGCCAATCTTATCAGATCGAGTGGGTCGGTTGGAGAGGCAGATAGAAGTGATGAGGAATTTGCAACAGCAACAGTATGTGATGGATGGCAGTTATAGGAAGGGGGGGAATGTCTTAGATACATTCACATAGATGGGTTAACTCCAGGAAGGGTAAGAGAGGTAGGCAGCTAGTGCAGGAGTCTTTTGTGGATATACCCATTTCAAACAGGTATGGTGTTTTGGAAAATGTAGGAGGTGATGATTCTCAGGGGAATGTGGCCAGCAGAGAAAAAGCAGAATGGTGTGTTGCTTCCCTGGTGCCAGGATCAAGGATGTCTCAGAGAGGGTGCAGAATGTTCTCAAGGGGGAGAGGGGCCAGCAGGAGGTCATTGTCCACATTGGAACCAACGACATAGGAAGGGAAAAGATTGAGATACTGAAGGGATATTACAGAGAGTTAGGCTGAAATTTAAAAAGGAGGTCCTCAAGGGTAGTAATATCTGGATTACTCCCAGTGCTACGAGCTAGTGAGGCCAGGACTAGGAGGATAGAGCAGATGAATGCATGGCTGAGGAGCTGGTGTATGGGAGAAGGATTTACATTTTTGGATCATTGGAATCTCTTTTGTACAAGAAGGATGGTTTGCACCTAAATTGGAAGGGAACTGACATACTGGCAGGGAAATTTGCTAGAACTGCTAGGGAGGATTTAAACTAGTAAGGTGGGTAGGGGGGGAGGGAGGGGATCCAGGGAGATAGTGAGGAAAGACATCAATCTGAGACTGGTACAGTTGGGAGCAGAAGTGAGTCAGTCAGGGCAGGCAGGGACAAGGTAGGACTAATAAATTAAATTGCATTTATTTCAATGCAAGGGGCCTAACAGGGAAGGCAGATGAACTCAGGGCATGGTTAGGAACATGGGACTGAGATATCATAGCAGTTACAGAAACATGGCTCAGAGATGGGCAGGACTGGCAGCTGAATGTTCTGGGATACAAATGCTACAGGAAGGATAGAAAGGGAGGCAAGAGAGGAGGGGGAGTGGCATTTTTGATAAGGGATAGCATTACAGCTGTGCTGAGAGAGGATATTCCCGGAAATACATCGAGGGAAGTTATTTGGATGGAACTGAGAAATAAGAAAGGGATGATCATCTTATTGGGATTGTATTATAGACCCTCTAATAGCCAGAGGAAAATTAAGAAACAAACTTGTAAGGAGGTCTCAGCTATCTGTAAGAATAATAAGGTGGTTATGGTAGGGGATTTTAACTTTCCAAACATAGACTGGGACTGCCATAGTGTTAAAGGTTTAGATGGAGAGGAATTTCTTAAGTGCGTACAAGACAATTTTCTGATTCAGTATGTGGATGTACCAACCAGAGAAGGTGCAAAACTTGATTTACTCTTGGGAAATAAGGCAGGGCAGGTGACTGAGGTGTCAGTGGGGGAGCACTTTGGGGCCAGCGACCATAATTCTATTCATTTTAAAATAGTGATGGAAAAGAATAGACCAGATCTAAAAGTTGAAGTTCTAAATTGGAGAAAGGCCAATTTTGACAGTATTAGGCAAGAACTTTCGAAAGCTGATTTGGGGTAGATGTTCACGGGTAAAGGGATGGCTGGAAAATGGGAAGCCTTCAGAAATGAGATAACAAGAATCCAGAGAAAGTATATTCCTGTCAGGGTGAAAGGGAAGACTGGTAGGTATAGGGAATGCTAGATAACTAAAGAAATTGAGCGTTTGGTTAAGAAAAAGAAGGAAGCAAATATCAGGTATAGACAGGATAGATCAAGTGAATCCTTAGAAAGGTATAAAGGAAGTAGGAGTATACTTAAGAGGGAAATCAGGAGGGCAAAAAGGGGACATGAGATAGTTTTGGCAAATAGAATTAAGGAGAATCCGAAGGGGTTTTACAAATATATTAAGGACAAAAGGGTAACTAGGGAGAGAATAGGGCCTCTCAAAGATCAGCAAGGCGGCCTTTGTATAGAGCCACAGAAAATGGGGGAGATATTAAATGAATATTTTGTATCAGTATTTACTGTGAAAAAGGATATGGAAGATATAGACCGTAGGGAAATAGATGGTGACATCTTGCAAAATGTCCAGATTACAGAGGAGGAAGTGCTGGATGTCTTGAAACAGTTAAAGGTGGATAAGTCCCCAGGACCTGATCAGATGTACCCGAGAACTCTGTGGGAAGCTAGAGAAGTGATTGCTGGGCCTCTTGCTGAGATAATTGTATCATCGATAGTCACAGGTGAGGTGCCGGAAGACTGGAGGTTGGCAAACGTGGTGCCACTGTTTAAGAAGGGCAGTAAAGACAAGCCAAGGAACTGTAGACCAGTGAGCCTGACATCGGTGGTGGGCAAATTGTTGGAGGGAATCCTGAGGGACAGGATGTACATGTATTTGGAAAGGCAAGGACTGATTCGGGATAGTCAACATGGCTTTGTGCCTGGGAAATCATGTCTCACAAACTTGATTGAATTTTTTGAAGAATAACAAAGAGGATTGATGAGGGCAGAGCAGTAGATGTGATCTATATGGACTTCAGTCAGGCGTTCGACAAGGTGCCCCATGGGAGACTGATTGATTAGCAAGGTTAGATCTCATGGAATACAGGAAGAATTAGCCATTTGGATACAGAACTGGCTCAAAGGTTGAAGACAGAGGGTGGTGGTGGAGGGTTGTTTTTCAGACTGGAGACCTGTGACCAGTGGAGTGCCACAAGGATCGGTGCTGGGCCCTCTACCTTTTGTTATTTACATAAATGATTTGGATGCGAGCATAAGAGATATAGTTAGTAAGTTTGCAGATGACACCAAAATTGGAGGGGTAGTGGACAGCAAAGAGGGTTACCTCAGATTCCAACAGGATCTTGACCAGATGAGCCAATGGGCTGAGAAGTGGCAGATGTAGTTTAATTCAGATAAATGCGAGGTGCTGCATTTTGGGAGAGCAAATCTTAGCAGGACTTATACACTTAATGGTAAGGTCCTAGGGAGTGTTGCTGAACAAAGAGACCTTGAAGTGCAGATTCATAGCTCCTTGAAAGTGGAGTCGCAGGTAGATAGGATAGTGAAGGCGGTGTTTGGTATGCTTTCCTTTATTTGTCAGAGTATTGAGTACAGGAGTTGGGAGGTCATGTTGGGACTGTACAGGACATTGGTGCAAATATTGAGTGCAATTCTGGTCTCCTTCCTATTGGAAAGATGTTGTGAAACTTGAAAGATTTACAAGGATGTTGCCAGGATTGGAGGATTTGAGCTATAGGGCAAGGCTGGACAGGCTGGGGCTATTTTCCCTGGAGTGTCGGAGGCTGAGGGGTGACCTTATAGAAGTTTACAAAATTATGAGGGGCATGGATAGGATAAATAGACAATGTCTTTTCCTTGGGGTTGGGGAGTCCAGGACTAAAGGGCATAGGTTTAGGGTGAGAGGGGAAAGATAGAAAAGAGCTAAGAGGCAACTTTTTCACACAGAGGATGGTACGTGTATGGAATGAGCTGCCAGAGGAAGTGTTGGAGGCTGGTACAATTGCAACATTTAAGAGGCATTTGGATGGGTATATGAATAGGAGAGGTTTGGAGGGATATGGTCTGGGTGGGACTAGTTTGGGTTGGGATACCTGGTCGGCATGGACGGGTTGGACCGAAGGGTCTGTTTCCATGCTGTACATCTCTCTGACTCTATGTAGTAATTCTGCAGGAGACAAGTCATCATGTTCTCCATGAAAACTGATCATTGTGGGTGATAGACAAACTGAAGTTGAAAACCTCGTGTAAAACATCAAGCAGCAATTGTGATCAAAATGGGTCCCAGGGATTTCTCAGGCACCTAAGTCTGGACTCCATGATGTTCATGATACAGTGGGTCACTAAATCTCATTAAAATTTCACAAGGAATTGCAATCACTCACCCTTAGTGATCTGGCTTTGAAATCCATTCAAGACCCATTATGTCTAGAATTGCCTCAATGACCACTCATGATCTCTTGGTTCACAATTCTTTCCTGTTCTCCTGGATTCCTGAAATGACATTCCAGCCCTTATCCAACAGGCATAACATCCCGCTTTTGACACACAGTGAGCTTCACTATCCCAGTACTTCCCCGGATTTGTCTCCGAAGGTTTAATCAGGCTCAGTTGTACAAAGCAAAAATGCTTTTAGGTTTCTGTCGCCAATCCACGCCGCTACACTGAATTGAGTGGCGCATGACCTAGGAGCCGTCACAGTCCGTGATATTTTTCTGGAGCCCTGACTCAGCTGCCTACTAATTGCTAGAATTTCTTCCAGAGTTTAAATAGTACAGACCCACCCAACTGCCCTTGACTTCTCACCAGGACCACAACTACACAGACTCAGCATAGTTCAGTTCAGCAGACCAACTAAACAGTCCTTTCCTGTACGGATCTTGCTTCTGTCTATATCAAGTACACCAACTAACTCTGACCCTGGACTGTATTGGGTGACCTAAGTTATAAGCTTCACCCTTGTTCCTAGACAAAATTGAATATAGCTATATTTTGGAGCAGTAAAATATAACATATCAGCAGTGGGACTTGGAAGAGCCTCTTAGAACTGTCTGTCCCCTGAATGTTTGTTCCAATGTTCATTAAGTGCTGGCTCTACAGCACAAATTTGCACATATATATGAAAAATAACACCTCACACAACTACTAGACCAATGTTAAGCAGTCCTTGCAGAGTGGAATCACTTCCACTGTTTTTCAACCTGTTATAGTGTTTGCAGAATTTAGAGAATTTGGGAAAATTGAATGTAATGTCTACTATTTCAGTAGCCATGTCATTTAACCCTCTCAGGTGAAGTCAATGAGGACCTGAAGAGGGTTAGCTCTTTAGCTCTAAAAACATTTTTAGTACCCTTTCCCTGTTGATTCTGACTGTTATAAGTTTCTCACTCCCTGTCATCTCCTGAGTCACAATTATCTCTCGCATGTTATTTATATTCTATACAAAATATCTGTTCAATTCCTCCATTATTCCCCTGTTCCCATTGCTAATGCCCCAGATTCATTCAATAAAATAAAGAACTGCAGATGTTCGAAATCTGAAACAAAAATGGAAATCGCTGGAGGAACTCAACAGGTCTGGCAATATCTACACGGAGAAAGCAAAGGTGACATTCTGAAGAAGGTTCACTGGACTTGAAATATTAACTCTCTCTCCACAGATGCTGCCAGACCTGCTCTGATTCTCTGTAAGTTCTGTTTTTGTCCAAGATTCATTTACCAAAGGACCAATGCTCACTTTCCTTAGTCTTTTGTATTTAAAATCCTGTAAACAAAACCTGAGAAACATTTTCTTTATTTTTCAAGGTAGCTTTCTCTCATAATCTGATTCCCTCTTCCTTGTTAATTTTCTTTTTCGGTAATCTTTTGCTATTAGAGTCATAGATTGATACAGCGTGGGAATAAACCCTTCGGTCTATAGTCCCACCTGCCCGTGCTTGGCCCACATTCCTCCAAATACTTCTCGTTTATGTACTTACCCAAATGTCTTTTGAATATTGTAACTGTAGCCATATCCACCAGTTCCTCTGGAAATCCATTCCAGAAAAACACCACTCTCTGTAAAACATTGCCCCTCATGTATTTTAAATTCTTCCTCTTCTCACCTTAAAAATATGCCCCTAGTCTTGAAATCCTCAGCCCTAGGGAAAAGATACTTGCCAACCACCTTATCTATACCCCTTATGATTTTATATACCTTTATAAGGTCACCCCTCAACCTTCTGCGCCCCATGAAAGAAGTCCAAGCCTATCTTTAAAACTTATACCTTCTATTCCTGGCAACATTCTGGTAAATCTTTTCTGAACCCTCTCCAGCTTAATAATATCCTCCCTACAACAGGCCAACTGTAACTGAATACAATATTCCAGAAGGGGCCTCACCAATGTCCTGTACAACCTGAACATGTTGATGTCCCAACTCCCATACTCAAAGGTCTGAGTAGTGAAGGCAATGTGCTAAATGCCTTTTTAACCGACCTGTCTACATGTCAAGGTCTTACTTCCAATTGTGTAAGTCTTGCCCTTGTTTGGTTTACTAAAATGCAATACCTCTCATTTATCTAAATGTTTATGTATTGTACAATCTTTTGACCTGCCACTCATGTTGATGGATTTATATACTTTCATCCCTTCTGTTTAACGCTACCTTTAATTTTTCTCAGTTAGCTCCAGTATCTTTCTCTCTCACTGGATTGTATTTTTCTGGGATGTTCTGAACTCTCTCTTTAAATGTCTGCCACTGTATGTTTACTGTGGTTAACCTTGTTTCATAGTTCATTTTAGCCAGCTTTCTTCATACCCTGATAATTGTTTTAAGAATAAAACACAAGTATTTAATCCACTGTCTCAAATTGAATACAGGTACGTATCCCTTTATCCGAAATGCTCGGGACCAGCTGCTTTGCGGAAATCGGAATTTTGCGGTTTTCAGAACTGATGTAGTGTCCCCTGTAGGGGGCAGGGCAGCAGCCCATAATCAAACACAAATACTGTAGTGCAGCAATAGTATATGAATACTGACACTAAGCGGGATAAATAAAGACTAGAAGTACTACCACACTTTATTTATAGAGGAGTGTACTGGTAAATGAAATATATTGACCATAAATATTCAACAACATTTTATTTCCATAAAAAGCATTTCAAGAAAAACATTCTGGAAAACATAAGTGTACAGAGCTTATTTGTAGAGTAATATATACAAATTCATGAAATACATCGACTATAAATATTCGACAACATTTTATTTCCAGAAAAAACATCACAATAAAAACATTCGGTAAAACTCAAACGTACACAGTTTCAGCACTATGGTTGGTGGCGATCTTAAAGGCTTCTTCAAGTGCCAGCTCTCTCATTAACACAGGCTTCTGTCTAAGCAACCTCTCTTTAATGGAGTAAATTGCCATAATCTTTTGCTCACTGATAAATGAACATTGTTCAAGGCCAGCAATTAACTGATCACACATTTTCACCATATCGTCAATGGGGACTTGTTCAACTGTGTTCACTAACTCATCATCATCATTATCATCACTGCTATCCTCACACTTATCTTGACAGGAACCCGTCTTTAAAACCATTTCAGCAATGTTCCCATCGCTCAAGGAATGCACAACAGGCACATCATTGTCAATGTTCAGCATTTCTTCGATGTCAGCTTCATGTAATTTATTTCCACTTTCGTCCGATAGATTTTGTGCGTAAGTAACAAGGCTTGCTATCACTCTAAAGTGAAACAATTTAGCACAGCAAATACAATACACAACTGACGCCTCCGAATGCTGGGCCACGCCACCACATGGGTCAAGTGGGTGCAGCCCTCGCCCGCCAGGAAAACCCCACGATGTTACGCAGACACGACTGATACTGCACGCTCCATGGAAAGGAGCTTTTCGGTTTTTGGATGCTTGGATAAAGGGATATGTACCTGTACAAACTCTAATCATATCATGTTCTTTGAACCTAGGGGTGCCTTTACAATTAAATTATTAATTTATCCTTTCTCATTGTACATTGCCTGCTCTAGAACATACTGCTCCAAGAAACTGATCTGATACTTTATGAACTCATTATCTAGACTACTCTTACAATCTGATTAATCCAATTTATATTGTCATATTCAATTCTCATAATTATCACCATTATTTCTTTCTGTACACCCCATCCAATTGTACCATCTCTGCCTGAGTTGATTCTACATTGATCTCCCGAACTAATGTCACTTCTCTTTGTTAAATTAAACACCATCCTTTACCCACACAGATACCCTCAACCTCTTCGTAGCTTCCTGCCTTTCCTAAATGTCATGTGTTCTGGAGTACTTAGGTCCTAGTTTTTGTCATCTTGTCACCACCCCTCTATTATTGCTATCAGATCATACATTTACTTATTTACACTGTTGTAGTATAGAATCCCTAGAGTGCAGGCTCTCCAATCAGCATTTACCCAGACCACACCCCCCCCCCCCCCCCCACCCAGCCACCTTATCCTTGTTACCCTGCATCTTCTACATTTAAGCCATTTTACATGCACAACCCTGGATACAATGTGCAAGTGAGCCTGGCCAATCCGTATAACCTACACATCTTTGGACTGTGGGAGAAAATCACAGCACACAGAGGGGATCCGCACAGACATGGAGAAAATGTGCAAACTTCACACAGTTACCCGAGGCTGGAATCAAACCCAGCTCCCTGGCGCTGTGAGGCGCTGTGCTATCATGCCACCCCAGATCATCTGTCAAATCATCTGTTTTGTTAAGAATGCTATCTGCAGTCAAACATATAGTCCTTTCAATATCCTGAAATTTAGGATTTTTAAAAAATCAATTCAAACATTGATGGAGGAAGCTGAGATTTCTCTGTCAGGGTAGTTCGATGCTCCTATGTAATTGAGTGACAGCTTTAAATGAGTGGTGCCATTCACAGTTAATGTAGAAATTGGCTTCATTCAGCTATTTAAAGTAATGTTTTAAAAGTTCTGATCCTGTCAATATAGTTGTAGACATACTGTCAATCATCGCCCCGCTGCCTCAGAGACACTGGTTCAGAGACAGGCATTTGGTCATTTAAAACACTGGACCAGATGGGAACATTCAGTCCTTTACCACATCACTGACTCTCACTTCACTATCAGCTTTGATCCAAGTCAGCAGATAAGATTTTGTTAACTTGAGAAATACAATTTTGGACTGTTGTATAGCTTTTGCTAAAATGCAGCTCACTGACATCTGAGTTACAGTTAAGGTTAAAGCCCCTGAATAAACTTATTCTGACCTTTACAGCATCAACTTGATTATGCCTTTATCAGATGGTCATAGCGTCATAGAGTCATACAGCGCGGAAACAGACCCTGTGGTCCAACCAGTCCGTAAGCCAAACATAAGCCCAAATTAGTCCCACCTCCCTACTCCTGACCCATACCTTTCCTATTCATGTAAATGTCCAAATGCCTTTTAAACATTGTAATTGTACCCGCATCCAATACTTTCTGAGGAAGTTCTGTGTAAAGATTTGCCTCTTATGTCTTTTTTAAATCTCTCTCCTTTCACCTTAAAAATCTGCCCCCAGTCTTGAAAGTTCCCATCTTAGGGAAAAGACAACTACCATCAATTCTATTATTATTTTATAAACTTCTATCAGGTCACCTCTAAACCTCCTACACTCCAGCCTGCCCTCCTGATTTCCATCTTAAGAATGCCCTAACATGCCTTACACCCTTGAAGAGATTTACTTGATCCTAGTTGTCTATACCTAACATATGCCTCCTTTTCTTCTTGATCAGAACCTCAAAATTTTTATTCCTCCATTGATTCCCACTCCTACTACCCCTACCCTTCATTCCAACAGGAACATATTGTATCTGAATTCTCATTATCTCACTTTTGAAAGCCCCCCCCCCCTTTTCCTGTGAACACTCTACTCTAGTGCAGCACACTGGTGCAGGTATCAGGAGTTCTTGTTTGAATTGTGTCCATGTAAACATATTAGCTAGATTTGAAGTAATGTGATAAAACTCAGAATGGGAAAAAGACTTGTGTTCAGTTAATTGGACAGGATTACCTCCAGCAATGATAATTTAATAAACTGAATAAAAATATGAGAATTATACTTAGAAATTCATTTTGTTAACAGGACTAAACTTATTTGGTAGTATCCCTTTAAACAATAATAATAAAAATTGAAAACAATTCCTTATCATTAGTCAATATTGGAACGATTACATACCACAAGACAAACAAACAGAAGTTGGCCATACGCCAATCGAGTCTGCTCCACCATTCAATGAGGTCATCCAATTAGACCCCACCACCCAGAATATCTTCCCCTCCCACCTCTCTTTGCCTTCCACAAGGCCTGTTCCCTTTGTTACACTTTGGTTCAAGCCATTCTCCCCACCAACCACATCCACCCCCCTCCCACCTCACCTCCACCCCCAGTACCTTCCCCTGCAACTGTAAAAGATGCAAAATCTGCTGGCACACCACCTGCTCCTCACCTCTATCCAAAGCCCAAAACATGTCCTTCCAGGTGATACAGAGGTTCACCTGCCTCTCCTCCAACCTAGTTTACTGCATCCGGTGCTCTCCATCCGTGAGACCAAATATAAACTTGGGGAACGTTTCACTGAGAATCTCAGCTGGGCCTGTAAGAGCCATCCTGATCTCCTGGTCACCGCCCATTTCAATTCTCCTTCCCACTCCCTCTCTGACAAGTCCATCCTCGGTCTCCTCCATTGCCACAGTGAATCAGACCACAAATTGGAGAAACAACACCTTATCTTCCGCCTGGGTAAACAGCAGTCTGGAGGACTCAACATTGAGTTCTCTGATTTCAACTATCCTTCCCATCCATCCCCCAACTCCCTTTCCAGCCCGGCCTCATCCCTTCCACTCCATCTACTGACCCTTCCTTCCAGCTACCAAATGGATTCGTCCCTGCCATTGACCAACCAGGTCGTACCCACCACCCATGTTCACCAATCACTACCTCACCATTCCACCCCTCTCCCCACCCAAAACCCTCCCCCCCTCTTTATCTGCAGCTCCCCCTTCCCCTACCTCCAATCCTGAAGAAGGGTTATACCCAAAATGTTGACTTCTCCACCTCTTGATGTTGCCTGCCTTGCTGTGTTCTTCCAGCCTGCTGCTTGTCTACTTTGGATTCCAGCATCTTCAGTTTTTTTGTCTCTAATTTTCTGCTGGGCCCATTGCTGCTTGTATTCTATATCAATGATTTGGACGAGAATGTACAAGGCATGAATAGTAAGTTTGCAGATGACACTAAAATAGGAGGTATCATGGACAGTGAGGAAGGTTGTCAGAAATTTGAGCAGGATCTTGATAAGCTGGGGAAGTGGGCCAAGAAATGGCAAAGGGGGTTTAATATAGATAAGTGTGAGGTCTTGCATTTTGGAAAGTCAAATCAAGGTAGGGGATACATCGTGAATGGTAGGGTCTTAAGGAATGTAGTGGAACAGAGGGACCTTGGCGTTCAGGTGCATGGTTCTCTGAAATTTGAGTCCCAGGTAGACAGGACAGTGAAGAAGGCTTTTGACACTGGCCTTCATCAGTCAGGGTATTGACTATAGAAACTGCGAAGTTCTGTTGCAGTTGTACAGGACGTTGGTGAGGCCCCACTTGGAGTATTGTGTTCAGTTTTGGTCTCCTTGCTATAGGAAGGATGTTATTAAATTTGCAGGAGTGCACAAGAAGTTTACAAGGATGCTGCCAGGACTCAAGGGTCTTAGTTATACAGAGAGGTTGGACAAACCAGGACTTTGTTTTAGAGCGTAGAAGACTGAGGAGGATCTTATAGAAGTGTATAAGTTCACGAGAGGCATGGATAGCGTGAATGCACTCAGTCTTTTTCCCAGGGTTGGGGTATCAAGGACTAGAGGGCATCAGTTTAAGGTTAGAGGGGAAGGAATAAAAGGGAACCTGAGGGGTAACTTTTTATACACAGAGGATGGTATCCATGTGGATTGAGCTGCCAGAGGAAGTGGTTGAGGTGGGTACATTAACAACATTTAAAAGACATTTGGACAAATACATGGATAGGAAAGGATTAGAAGGATATGGGACAAGTGCAGGGAAATGGGGTTAGTGTTGATGGACATTTTGGTTGGCGTGACCAGTTTGGGCCAAAGGGCCTATCTACATGCTGTCGGACTCTATGACCCAATTCAATGAGGTCATGGCTGATCTAACAATCCTCAACTCCACCTTCCTACCTTTTCCCCATAATCCTTTATACCCTTTCTTATTAAAAATCTGTCTATCTCAGCCTTGAATGTATGTAATATCCCAGCCTCTGCAATAAACAATTCCGCAAATCCACTATCGTTGTCTTCTCAGTCTTCAACGGGTGACCCTCTGAGATTATGCCTCTGGTCCTAGACTTTTCCACAAGGGAAAATAATTTTTTCGCATCTGCCCTGTCACGTTCGCTAACAATCTTGTATGTTTCAATAAGGTCACCTCTCATTCTTTAAACTCCAATGAATATACGCCCAAACTACTCAACTTCTCCTCATAAGTCAGTCCCTACATACCTGGTGTCAGCCTAATGACTCTTCTCTGGACTGCCTCCAATACCAGTGGATCTTTCTTTAGATAAGGGGCCCAAAACTGTTCACAATATTCCAGGTGTTGTCTGACTAGTGCCTAGTATTGTTTTAGCAGGACTTCATTATTTTTGTATTCCACTTCCTTTGAAATAAATGCCATCATTCCCTATTAAATGATGAACTTGGATGCAAGATTTTTGTGATCTATGCTGGAGAATCCCAAATCCCTCTGTGCTGTGATCTTTTTCTATTTAAATCGTATTCAGCTCATTTAACCTCACATGTGCTCACATTATATTCCATTTGCCAAGTTTTTGTGCACTCAATTACACCCAGTATTTTTCCATCTGTAGACTCTTTGGGTTGGATCTTACCTATTTTTTGACTGTGCAAGTTGCGACAAGTTCTTTGGAGGGATTTCCGCTTCGAGGCCTAGTTAAATTTATCATCACATCTTGGCAAACATGCCTCATTAACTACCTACTCAGTCCCTGTTGCATCCCATATCTCTGATTCTCGCCAATCTGTCCACGTACCACTCCTGGAACAACTCAACACTGAGCAGATATCTGCAGAAAGACTGGAAACCTTTGAGAGGAGTCCTCTTCCTGAAGGACCAACAGAGGGCCGGCACGGTGGCACAGTGGTTAGCACTGCTGCCTCACAACGTCTGAGACCCGGGTTCAATTCCCGACTCAGGCGACTGACTGTGTGGAGTTTGCACGTTCTCCCCGTGTCTGCGTGGGTTTCCTCCGGGTGCTCCGGTTTCCTCCCACAGTCCAAAGATGTGCGGGTCAGGTGAATTGGCCATGCTAAATTGCCCGTAGTGTTAGGTAAGAGGTGGGTGTGGGGGTATGGGTGGGTTGCGCTTCGGCGGGTCGGTGTGGACTTGTTGGGCCGAAGGGCCTGTTTCCACACTGTAAGTAATCTAATCTAAAGGAGGTCACGTCACCTGACCTTGGCAGCCTGGTCTGAGGTTGCTGCCCAGCTCAATGCCATCTCCATAGTTCAGAAGGATCACCGATAGTGCAAAATGGAGCTTAATTCCATGAGGGCAGGATATGCGCCACACATGTTTTGCTACTTTATACCCACTATATCTCTACTGCATCCACCAAGGCTCATGCTCTATCACTCTCACCATTGGTTGTAACATCTTCACTCGCTCACTATCATCCACTCCAACACCACTAACGCTGCATGCCTTTTAAACTGCCAAGTCACTTGTTCAGGACGCCTCACCACCCTTCCCGCTCTTGCACCTGCACTAACAGCTGTGCCACGCATTTTTATCACACTCAATCTCTCCCTTTCTTTCATTCCGGTAGGAAACAGCCTCAAATGTAGGCAGATCATGGATGGGCAGTTGGGCTCCAGATATTAGGTTCCTCACCCCATGTGAGGATTGAATCCTAGCCTTCACAGGAGAAATCAGGACCACTCCCACAGGGATGTTGCAACATCCATGTCTCACCAACCAAGTAATGTTCTTCAGTCCTTTGAAACTCTGACAGTAACCCAGCTGTCAGGGCCATTCATTGTATGTCACTACTAATCCCTGGCCATGATGTCTTCTCTCATGTCTTGCAGCATCTCCACCACCCCCACAGTGACGTGGTCATTTCCCTCACAAGCATCCTCCTCCCCCCTGTGAGGACGAGAGTGCTGAGGTGTTAAAGGCACCCCACCCGCTCAGACCCTGAGACCTCGGTGGGACGGTTAGCCATAGAGAGTGTGGCAGCAGAAGCTGGTGACCACCTCACTGCCACAGCTCCGCAGCCAGCCGAGGAAGAAATGCCCCAGGCCGCTGGCACCTGGAGGGACCGGCAGAAACCAGGCAAGCGCTCAGGCCCAGTGAGGAGAGTACCCTGTGGTGTCAGCATTCGCATGCACAGGGAGGAGCGGCAGTCAGAGAATTCGGACACAATGGCCTGTCATTGCCCAGAGGCTAGTAAATCATGTACAAGTCTGTCTGCCTCATGAACAGGTTGGTAGCTGCCCTGGAGAGAGCCAGGTGCAGCGCCCACAAGGTCTTTTGGAGAGGGGTACACTTTCCATCATCCAGCCATTGGTCCTCAGGACTGAAGGCATGGTGACAGGAGAACGGGGAATCTGCTGATCACTCCAGATACCTCTTGCACATAAAGAAACAGGGCAGTACCAGAAGGTACCCAGCTGGAACCACACACACAGGCTCCTTGGTACCTTCCTCTCAGGACATTGCGGGGTGGCCAGGCCGTCCACCCGGCCTTCCACACTCTGAGCCTTGGCTGAGGGGGATCCATTGAATTGAATTAAATTTATTGTCACGTGTACTGAGGCACAGTGAAAAGCTTCATCTTGCGAACAATACAGGCAGATCACAGAGTTAAGTAGCATAGGTAAGTAAATAATAGGTAAACAGAGGCAAAAACAAAAGCACAAGTACAGGTGAATGTTAAGAGTTTGTGAGTCCATTCAGTATTCTAACAACAGTCAGGTAGAAACTGTTAAGAAACCGGCTGATGACTGTGTTCAGGCTTCTGTACCTTCTCCCCGATGGCAGAGGTTGTAGAAAAGCATTGTCAGGGTGGGATGGATCTTTGAGAATGCTGACAGCCTTTCCTTGACAGCGGGGCCTGGTAGATGGATTCTATAGATGGGAGGTTGGCCTTTGTGATTGTCTGGGCCGAGTTCACCACTCTCTGTAACCGTCTCCAATCTTGAATGGTACAGTTGCCATACCAGGTAGAGATATATCCAGACAGAATACTCTTGATACCGTATCTATGAAGGTTGGCAAGGATATTTGCCGTCATGTCAAATTTCCTCAGCTGCCTGAGGAAAAAGAGACATTGTTGGGCCTTTGTAACCAGTACATCCACATGAAGGTCCAAGGAAGCTTGTTGTGGATGACCACTCCCAGGAGCTTGACACTCTCCACTCGTTCCACCTCTGTGCTGTTAATGTGTAGGGGGGAATGAGTAGCATCCCGCCGAAAGTCAATAATGAGTTCCTTGGTTTTGTCGGATTTGAGAGCTAGGTTGTTCTCAGTGCACCATCTTTCCAGGTCTTCCACCTCCTGTCTGTAGTCTGTTTCGTCACCATCTGATATTCGACTGACAATGATGGCATCATCAATGAACTTGTAAATGACATTATGCTGGTATTTGGCGATGCAGTCATGGGTATACAGTGAGTACAGTAGTTGGCTGAGTACGTACCCTTATGGGATTCCAGTGTTGAGTGTTAGTGAGGATGAAATATTGACCACAATCTTTGCTGATTGTGTCCTGTGGATCAGGAAACTGAGGATCCAGTTGCAGAGAATGGGGCTTAGTCCGAGATCACTAAGTTTAGTAATCAGTCTCAAGGAGATAATAGTGTTGAAGGCTGTGAGAAGACTCTGGGCTGACAAAACTTCCAGGCTAACGGTTTTCACAGTTGAGCGGACTCCCTCCACTTCAGCTGTGGAACCAGGAAGTATACATAGTGAGAGGGAAAGGAAAATGAAAACTCATTGAGGGCACTTTGTCACATAGGTGACTATGCACTGCACATTTATTGGCATTTTTTAAAATAAATGGCACTGCTCTGATCTTACATCTGGTTGTATGTCTCTCTGTGAAGCCCTGAATGTAACTGTTTCACCAGGAGGCATAACTTCATAGTCACATAGGCTACATTTCCTCAACTTTTTCTGGCTACTATGTGGCCTGAAGAAAGGCTCATGCCCGAAACGTCGACTCTCCTGCTCCTTGGATGCTGCCTGACCTGTTGCGCTTTTCCAGCTCTGATCTCCAGCATCTGCAGTCCTCACTTTCTCCTACTGTGTGGGCACCCAAGATATGCATGTAGCAGCAGCTTGCTCTTCCGCATTGCACAGCTTTGAATTCCAGCACGATTGAAGGTGACAGTGAACGCTGATTGACCAGTGGTTCCTCGCCTCCACCTGGCCATAGTCAGTGAGTCCCCAGACTTCCATATTCCCTTTAAGTCTGTGACGAGGAAGGACTTCTTCCCTCACAGGGTTGTGTCTTTGGAATTCCTTGCTACAGAGAGCTGTGGGAACAGATTCCTTGAGTATAATTAAGGCTGAGATAGATTCTTGATCAGTCGGGGAATCAAGGGTTACAGAGAAATGACGGTAAAGTGGATGTGAGGAATTGTCAGACCTGCCATGATTCTACTGAATGGTGGAGCAGCCCAAGCAGCCGAATGATCTCTCCCAGCCACGTGGAAATCAACAGATTTGGAAGGAGCAAGGAGGCAGATGACGAGCTTGGTCTTTATGAGCCGGACTGCTGAGAGAATGTCAATTGCATTAAGAAGAATTAGGCATAAATTCAGAGACACTGCGTACACAGAGCTGACAACTACCAACTATTTTCGACTGTAGATGCCATGGATTAGACATTACCGATTTCAACACAGGAGTCACCTAATTACTGATTAGCTGAGATACTTGTCACAAGTTTGAAAGGTAATTGATAATATTGAACATTTTGAATACACATCTGGAGTTTAATTTTATGTCACTGCTGCAGATGTATGACTGCAGAATCAAAGCGTCCATCATTCAACAACTAAATTGCTGATTAAGGCGGATGGTGTTGTCAGTGCTAATTGTGGGGCAGCAGCGGTTTTGTTAACAGAACAAAAGAGCACTGCAGGAGACCACTCATTTCAGGTCAAATTGATCTGACTTTTCTTGGTGCTCCATTTTCCACATTCGTCTTGGGATGGTGTGTCTCACTTCAGCCTGCCACGATCTCGAAAAATTGCGATAGCCATTGATTTTAAGGAAGGCAGAATGACAAGATGTAAAAAAGAACAGCCATTCCACCCTTTAAGACCGCTCTGCCAATCAATTAATTGTTTTATTCATTTGTGGGGATGGGGGCATTGTTGGCTGGGTAAGCACTTATTGCCCATCCCTAGAGAAAATGGTGGTGAGCTGCCTTCTTGAACCACTGCAGTCTAGGTGATGTGGGCCACAATCCCATTATGGATGGGATTCCAATGAAAGAACAGTCATTTATTTCCAAATCAGGATGGTGAGTAGCTTGGAGGAAAACTTGCAGGGGGTGGTGTTCCCATGTATTTGCTGCCCTTGTCCTTCTAGGTGGAAGTGGTCATGGGTTTGGCAAGTGCTGCCTGAGGATCTTTGATGAATTTCTGTAGTGTATCTTGTAGATAGCACTGCTGTTACTGAGCTTCGGTGATTGAAGGAGTAGATATGGTGTCAATGAAGCAGGCTACTTTATCCTGAATAGTATCAAGCTTCTTGAGTGTTATTGGAGCTGTATCCATCCAGAATCCAGACTTGTGCCTTATAGATATGGACAGGTTTTGTAGAGTCAGGAGGCAAGTTACTCACTGCACTACACTTTGACCTGCTCTTGTAGCCACTGTGTTTATCTGGCAGTTGAGTTTTTCACCAATAGTAATCCCCAAGATATTTGCAGCTGATTTTCTACTTGAACTCGAGTTTAGGAGGATGGATTAGCCAAGAACTGTAGTAATAATGGATTGGGATTAGAACAGCATATAAAATAAGGCAGGGCTGGGGTTAGGAGCTAACAGGAGGTGGTCTTTATGTTGAACTGGAGAAAGGGTTGAAAGCTGGACTCCTTACCAAAGAGGGTGCCAAGATTGCGATTAGTCTGATTTGGTTCAAAAGAGTTGCCAAGGAGAGGGACAGCTGAACAATGGGGTTTATGGTGGAGATTTTTAAAAATGGCTTCAGACTCTCCAATATTTAATTGCTGGAAATTTCCACCAGACAGTATTGTCTCTGGACAAGCAGCGTGACAGATCAAAGGTAGTGGAGGGGTTGAGTGGTAATGAGGTGTTGAGATGATAGTTCTGAATTTAACTAAACTGTGCCCTTAGCTGCCAAGGACCCTGTTTGTAATTCTCTCTCTAAAGTTTTCCACCTTTCCAACTCTGTGTCCTCACTTAAGATGTTCTTTAAAACCTACCTTTCTGAGTCATACAGCACGGGAATAGGCCCTTCACCTCAATTCATCCATGCCAACCAGTTTCCCAAATTGAACGAGTTCCACTTGCCTGCATTTGGTCCATATCCCTCTAAACCTTCTCATCCATTTACCTGTCTAAATGTCTTTTAAGTATTGTAATCGTGTTTTTTTCTTTTTTTTCCCTCCTTAACACGAGGACACAGAATCAGTCTCTTCTCCTCTTTTAACACAGGGAAAAGAGCAGTGTCCTACCTTTCACACACTGATCCAGCTCCTTAAAGAGCCAGCTCTCAGAGTGAGCAGAATATGTGGTTTTAATTACCTGTTCTAATGTCTCTTAATCCTATTTTCGAACACTCCTGTGAATGGTCATTTGACTACGTTTAGTATGCTAAATAAGTACAAGTGTTTGTTGTTATCTGACACCTGGACACAATTAAGTACAGACAGGGAGAAATGTAAAGCATCAAGAACCACTAGGGCATAAAGAAGCAATAGCGATACAAAAGAAAACTTTTTCATGAAGAAAGTGGTTAGGATCTGGAATGCACTACCTGGAGGGGTGGTGGAGGCAGATTCAAATGAGGTGGCACGAGGGAATTAATCTGTTGTCTGAAAGGGAACAATGTGTAGAGTTACAGGAAATGACATCAGATAAGGGGCTCGTCCAGGAACCCAGTATAGACCTGATGGGCCGAATGATCTCCCTCTGCACTGTAATGGTCCTGTGATTCTACGCTGCATTCATTCCTTGACCAATATTCAGAACTAAACTGGGAAATACTCAGAAGTATTATTTGGGGAACAGGCTTGGATAAGCAAATGTCACAACTACCTTTTAAGGGTTCGAGAAGTTAGCCATTTAAATGTAGTGCGAAGGTTGAATTTTATGGAAAGATATGTTTGATGGCATTTGCCCTTGTGATTGAATAACACTAACATTTCAGATGGCTGGTGCTTTGATCTGTATACATTATAGCAAGGTCAATGATGAATGAGCGATCTGGGGAATAGGGACTTAACTAAGTATATGGCATTACAAGAAAACTGAGACCTTATAGCTCAAAGTGAAGCACGAGTTGGCCAAGAGAAATCAACTTCAATCTACTTAAAATACCATAAATTAATCTGTTTTTATTGAAAAAGGTTTTCTTTTTTTTTTACAGAATTATAAAATTACAATAAAAGTAGTATAACAATCTTATAATGTAACAACAGTAAACTAACTACTACGCTACTTTACAAAACAAAGAAAAACAATCTACCCACACTGCAATTCAATAAATAATTAACACAATAAATTAAATTAAATTACACCACTCAGTGCAACCCCACCGAAGCTCCCGATGATAGGGAGCATCAGTTAGCATACCCAAATTTATTCAGGATTCTTCCTCTCAGGGCTCCTGGCTCACCAGATCCAGTCCTCATGGCTAAACAAAGGCCCTAATCAATATACCTGACATTTCTGCGTCTATAAAGTTCAAAAAGGGCTGCCACATCTTATAAAAAAAATTTGTTTTCTGGTGCACCATTCTTGTAAGGAAGTCTAGAGGGACATGTTCCATAACTCACCTGTGCCATCCCGACAGCCCTGGGGGACGTTCCAAGAGCCAGCTCACCAGAGTGTTCTTCCTCGCACAATTTGTAAGAATATCAAACAATTTCTTCCCATGCTCATTTAAAGAAGGTAGATTCTGCAGGCTCAAGAGGAGAGATACTGGATCTACCTTGGCTTTGGTTCCCAAGATCCCTTCCAAACATTTGCTATAGTGTCCAATACATGCGAAGCTATGGCATGACCACAAGCAATGGCTGAGAATACCAATGCCTATTTTGCATTTGGGGCACATTGGTGATGTTCCTTCTTTAAATTTTGGGAGCCACTCCAGGGCTTGCAACCTTCAGTTGCTTAGCCTGTGTTCTATTACTGACCAAAATCTTTCTCACGTTCTCCCAAATGTTCTCCCAAGCCTCTGACGAGATCTCCACTCCCAATTCCTGAGCCCAGATCCTGCAGAGCCATTCAATTTTTTTTTTGAGGCACCACCTCCCAGTAAATGCTAGAGGGTACTATTCGAGAGAATACCTGTGGACCGAAGCACTCTCCACTCCACATCAGATTTATAGGGATTAACCAATAGTGTGGCCTTTTTCTACATAACGTCCCTAATCTGAAATTAAGAGGTCCCTACTGGACAATTCATATTTATGGCTCAACTGATGTCCCCCTCAAATAAGTCTCACAGACAGGAGACTCCTCTAGACTCCCATAGCTAAACCCAGAATCCATCGACCCTGGCCAAAATCCTGGCATTCCTACAATGGGAGAAAAAAGGGAGGCTTTATATAAATTGCCCTCGTCTTGTTGCGTCATTCTCCACACTTTGACCGTGTTAATGACAATTGAATTTCTACTATGCTTCGTGACAGCTCTCATCTTGTCCATAAACAGCAAATTAATAAGGGGACATTTTGCCTGGGAGGCCTCAATATCCAGCCATATTGACCTCGGGTCCTGACAAGCTCAGGAGAAAGTGAGGACTGCAGCTGCTGGAGATCAGAGCTGAAAAATGTGTTGCTGGAAGAGCGCAGCAGGTCAGGCAGCATCCAAGGAGCAGGAGAACGGCTTAAGCCCAAAACGTCGATTCTCCTGCTCCTTGGATGCTGCCTGACCTGCTGCGCTTTTCCAGCAACACATTTTTCAGTCCTGACAAGCTCAGTCATTCACCTTGGATAAGAGGGAACTTATTTGATATCTCTTAAAATGTGGAAATTCAACCCACCCCCAGCCCCCCACCCCCCTCCATTCTCTGTGGAAGCTCCAATTTAGCAAATTTAATAAGAGGTCACCTGCGGCACCAGATCAAAGAACCGAGCGAACATTTAAGTCTCCATAACACTTGCCGAGGTAAATCAAAGGGACCATTAGCATGGGATACAATAAGCGAGGAAGAACATTCATTTGAACAAGAGCTATTCAACCCAACCAGGATATTGGTGGAACCACTCAACACTGAAGGTCCTGACTTATCTTCTCAAGCAAATGCACAAAATTAGCCTTGGATAACTGATTAAAGGAAGTAGTAATACAAAGACCGAAGTATAAAAAGCCTCACTGTGACCACCTGAAAGGGAATCGAATTCCAGCTTCAAGATCGGGTTCTCCCTCAAGAACCACCCCGCCCCCCACCCCGAAGCATGGCCTAGAGCCAAATAATGAATATTTTGTATTAAATGGGGGACAGCTATTGTCGGATCATATAGAAAAAGAAGAACGTTGTCTACATAAAGGGTGATTTTATGCCCCCTGATCCCACCTCAAGGCTAACTATAGGTCCCTCTGGGGTGCCTCTGTCAACGGCTCAATCACTAATGTGAACAGCAGCGGTGAAAGGGGGCACATTTACCAATACTAAAATTGTCAGACCTTATGCAATTAGTAAGGACGGCTGCCAGAGGATCACTATATAACACTGCCACCCATCTGGCAAAAACACCCCTACAACCAAACTGTTCCAGGACATTAAAAAGGTACAGCCATTCCACACAGTCAAACACGTTCTCCGCATCTCGGGAGATTACCAAGCCTGGAATCGACCTCTGCTGGCACACCTGGACCATGTTCAGCCCTCTTCGAATCTTATTAAAGAACCTGTGGACCTTAATAAAATCTGTCTGATCCTCCTTTACAATACAGGGCAATACCTTCTCCAAGTTCAGCGCCAGCGTTTTAGACAGAATTTTAAAATCCATGTTTAGCAGCAAGATGGGCCGATACAAGGCACAGTCCTCGAGGGGCTTTCCCTCTGTTGAGAATAAGGGAGAGATCAGCTTCTCTCAGAGAGGACGGCAGGCAATCCTGACTGTACGCATAATTGTACATGTCGAATATTGGCCCAGCCAACATATTTATAAACTCCGTATAAAACTTGCTTGGAATGCTGCCTCTTGCATTGTCAGAGTGCCATCCAAAAGGGACGCCTGCTCCAAAGTTACACATGGAAAGTCCAAGTTCTTCACCAACCTGTCCTCACAGCCCTCCGATCGATGCAACTCTGAGTAAAGCTCCCTAAACGCCGTACCAATACCCTCCCTAACGGATGTGATAGATTGGGGGGTGCTCTACTTCCTGGCCAGATATGCCATGTACTTACCCAGCTTATCACGATACTCAACTAGCCTTTGCTTTGTGAAGGAGATCTCTGTCTTAGCTGTCTGGGTGAGCGGGGAATTCAGAGCAGCCCGGAGAGCTGTGATCCGCTGTAGCTTGGTCACAGATGGCCTATTAAAATATGCAGTCTCGGCTGCCTTCAGCCAGGGCCTCAAGCATATGCTGCTGCTCGCCCCTCTGTCTCTTCTGGCTCACTGAGTAAGAGATAATTATACCCCATGCATAGGCTTTAGCAGTCTCCCAGAGCACCGACGGCCATACCTGAATTAATACCCCGGAAATTTTTAAATTCCCACGAAAAGTACTCAATAATCTTACTATCCTTCAGGAGAAAAGGATCCATGTGCCAATGCCATGAACCTGTCCCATTACCTTTGGCCTTAACCTCCAAATGCACTGCTGCATGATCAGAAAAATACTATGTTCCCAATTTTACAGGACGGTATCAAATCCAAAAAAAAAACCGGTGGAGCAAAAAACATATCAATCCTTGTGTGGCACTTGTGCAGGTTGGAGAAAAAGGTAAAGTCCCTACCCTCAGGGTGACGGCTTCTCCACACATCCACCAACCCCAACTCCCCATGTAAGTCCACCATGCAAGTTTGGATTATGGGGAGGTGCCTGGGAGACCCCTGGGCATCCTGTCCACCTCGGGGTCCATAAGACAATTGAAGAATCTCCCGATAATCGTGTGATGCACTCCAAGGTCCATCAACCAGGAAAGTGCATCGGACAAAAACTTAAGTGAGTGTGCTGCCGTACAATAAACATTCAAAATACAGTACTCCTCCCCATGTATTAGAGCTTTGAAGATCACAAACCACCCATATTCGTCCTTAATCTGGTCCTTAATGGCTGAAATGGGAGATTCTTCTGAATGAGTATAGCCACTTCCCTGCTTTTAGAATTAAAAGATCAGAAGAACACCCGGCCGAACCCTCCTTGCTGTAACTTCAAATGCTCCTTATCGTCCAGATGTGTTTCTTGCAACAGAGCAACATTGACTCTCTCTTTTCTAAGACTCTAAAGTACTGTCACTTAATCGGTGAGTGGCTCCCCTTAATATTCCAGGTGCTTCATTTAAAAGAGCAACTAGCCATAGCCATCTGAAACAGCCGTGACCCCCCAAGAGGAAGAACCCTACTCATAACACACTGACTGGAAACAGTAAACTATTCATAAAGTCTAGAAAACACAATTACAAAAACTACTAAAGCAAAACTTCTAGAAACTATTACTACAATAAACTAACACAAAAAACCAATAATAGGAGACTTTCCGCCTTACCCATAGGGGGCACTCATGCTACCGACTAACAACTCCACATGGCTCCTTCTAGCTGAAGCTGCGTCCCAAACCCAGGCAAAAGAAAAAAACAAGGAAATTGGAAGTAGGCATTCAGCCCATCCCACCCATACATCGACCCCAGTTATTACTGGTAAAAAAAACACTAAACCAAGAAAAAGAAAAAAGGGAATAATAAAAAATAAAAGGGGAGAAAAGAAAACCCTAAATATTCAAGAGTCAAAACCAGGTAAACAAAGTCAACAACAGAGAAAACAAAGAAAACACTATTGTCCATATTACTTGAACCAACTAGTCTATTTCAAAGAGTCCAGGAAGTCCTTTGCCTTTTCTGATGAATCAAAAATATGCATAGAACCTCCATGGCTAAAATGCAACACTGCCGGGTTCCTCACAGAGTACTGAATATCCAAGTCTCTCAGCCTCTTCTTTACTTCGACAAAGGTCTTCCTCTTGCGGATCACAGCCACAAAAAGCCGTGAAAGAACATAATTTTCTATCCCTTGCAGATCAGAGCCTGTAAAAGCTTCCCCAGCGTTCTGGAAGCTTCCAATACCATTTGCTCGACTCTATAATGCTGGAAATGAACTAGGACTTAGTAGGGCTTCTGGTCTGATTTGGGCCTGTGCACTGCGACTCGGTCAGCTCGCTCAACTCACACCCGGCCCACCACAGCTTCCCAACCCAGGAAGAGGGACCATTGCTCAAAGAAGCTGACTGGCTGATCCCCTTCCACTCATTCCACCAGCCCAATAGCACGGATATTCTTCCTCCGACCTCAATGTGAGGTTGTTGACCTGCTCTACTAAGGCCCGTACCTGTTTCTCCAGGGCCTGGATCCTCAGCTCAACCTTCACCAGGCGTTGCCCAAGACGCTGAATCACCTGCTCATGCTTTTGCAGTATGGCCAAGTTCGGTTCTAGCCTAGTCTGGGTGTCCTCCATCGCGGATTTGATCTTCTCTTGAAGTTTAATGAACTCCGAAACCAGGCTCTGCTGAGCAGGCAAGTTCAAAGCAGTGTCTGCAGAGGTCAGCGCTGCGGCCGCGGGTGTATTCATCACTGCGGGGAATGCCCTACTTGTTGCGAACCACACAGCCCTTCTCCTTTGGTCATCTTCCCTGATTGCAAAAAATTAAGTAAGAGATTCTAGCGACTTAAAACTTCCAAGTTTTACAAAAACAGCTAGTAAAGGGAGGGTAAAGGTACCACTTTCTTGGGTCGTGGTGTGGAGCCCAGCAAGGCAGATCGCCACCATCTTGGATCCCCTATAAATTAATTCTTTAAAAACAGGTGGTTCATAAAACTAATCTTTAGCATCAGCTTAGCCAATTGCTGTAGAAATCTTTCAGGAAGATTTAAAAATTGCAAAATTCTGATTCTCTCCTCAAGAGAAGCCTTGTTGCCTTCTTGTTTCTATTTGCCAAATAAATTGTGGATGGCACAGAGGTGAAGGAGAAAGATGTCGTGTGAACCTCCCAGTGCCAAATATTAGGACACAGTAAGTTCAGAATCAGTCTCCAATTATAGGACCTAAATCAAGATACATTTTCACTCTGTTCTTCCTACACATTATCCATGAAGATCATAAAATGAGCACAATGGGGCTTCTTTCTGTACTGTACTTCTATGATCAATGCTGCACAGAAATAGCAGAGCAGACTGGCAGTAAAATTCTATTGGAAAGTTATTCTGAACATTGCAACCCAACCCTCTGAGTTATCAATGCTCATGCGCACATGCATTCCTGATGTTTATCATTTCTCTTGCTCTCTGACCTGGGATTACCCCCATATATCTCTGCTCTGGAGTGGGGAGAGGGGATGGCGGAAGGCAGTTAAAATGAATGGGGGAGAATTTAATGGAGGGAGTTGTAGGGAAGAGTCAGGGATTGGTGGGGAGAGGGGAGCGGCTGTGGGTTAGTTGAGAGAAGGGAGTGGGTGGAAAGGGTTATGGAAGGGAGTGAGGAGGACAGATGCTTCATAAGATGCTTCTTAGAATATACCTCTATCACCTTTCCTGACATATTCTGAAGTGCCTTGGTGTCTGATTTTGACCGATATGAAAAGATTGATTTCTTTTATCATTTAAAGGTGGCGTGTGAACACAAATTGTTGCAACTGATGGAATGGTCCGCAACCAATGGATTGTTTAGAACATAGAACATAGAAAAATACAGCGCAGTACAGGCCCTTCGGCCCTCGATGTTGCGCCGACCAAAGTCCACCTAACCTACACTAGCCCAATAACCTCCATATGCTTATCCAATGCCCGCTTAAATGACCATAAAGAGGGAGAGTCCACCACTGCTACTGGCAGGGCATTCCATGAACTCACAACCCGCTGAGTAAAGAATCTACCCCTAACATCTGTCCTATACCTACCACCCCTTACTTTAAAGCTGTGTCCCCTAGTAACAGCTGACTCCATTAGTGGAAAAAGATTCTCAGTGTCTACCCTATCTAAACCCCTAATCATCTTGTAAAAGTAACCATGGTAAGGAAGAACTTACATTTACAGCATAAATTCAGGATGTGGCCACAGCATCAGTTTTTGAAGAGTGAAGGCCCACAGCCATGTGAGAAAACACAGGCTGATTTTATTACACAGAGATCCCAAGAATTGTGATGTAATTATAAGTAATGTTGAACAAATCACTGGCCAGGACACTGGGGAGACATTCTCAACCTCATTCAGTCCAGCTGACTGGCTGCTGGGGTTTGGGGCTGCCATGTCAGGGGGAGGCGGTGGACAGAGAGGTACAGCTCTCTGATTCCTCCACCTTCCCTCACTCCCACAAACCCCCCATCTATCTTCAGTCTCTTTTTTCCTTCTTCCCTGCTCCCACCTCTATCCAGTTCCACAAATCCCTCTCCCCCACCGCATTCCCTTCTTCCCCCTGCTCCACCCCACTTTGAAAAAAATTACTTCATACGATGCAGGTATCACTAGCCGAGCCAGCATTAATTGTCCGTCCCTAATTGCCCAGAAGGCAGTTACGACTCAGTCAATAAAAGCAAATTACTGCAGATGCTGGAATCTGAAACTAAAAGAGAAAATGCTGGAAAATCTCAGCAGGTCTGGTAGCATCTGTAAGGAGAGAAAAGAGCTGACATTTCGAGTCTAACTGACCCTTTGTCAAAGCTCAGTCACATTGCTGTGGGTTTGGAGTCACAGACCAAGTAAGAATGGCAGATTTCCTTTCCTAAAGGACACTGGTGAACAGATAGATTTTTAACAGTAGTTATATGGTCGCTATTAGGCTAGTATCCAGTCTCCCCTCGTTCTCTCTGCCTCACTATTCCATCCTTCCACTCCCCCCTTCCAACATTCTGTCCTCCTCACTCGCTTCCATAATCCTTTCCACCCACTCCCTTCCCTCAACTAACCCACAGCTGCTCCCCTCTCCACACCAATCCCTGACCCTTCCCTACAACTCCTTCCATTAAATCCTCCCCCATTCATTTTAACCGCCTTCCGCCATCCCCTCTCCCCACTTCATCATCCCTGTCTCTTCATCCATCACCCTCACCTCTCACTCTGCATCTATCAATGCCCCCATCACCCCTCCTGTGTCCCAATTATTCCCACCTCCTCCCTCCAACATTCCTACCCCTCCATCATCCCCACCCTGTCCTTGTCATCCCCTCCCTCCATAATCCCTGCCCCTCATCCACCATTGCCTGCCCCAACATACCCACCCCACCCTCAATCATCCCCTCTCCCCATCATGGCCTCCCCTTCCCCATCATCCACACTTCCTCTGTCCAATATCCTCTCGCCCAACATCCCCACTTCCTCCCTCCATCATCCCCACCCTCCATAATCCCTGTCCCATCCATCATTGCTTCCCCTTCCCCATCATCCCTGCTTCCTCTCTCCAACATCCTCTCCCCCAACTTCCTCACCTCCTCCCTCCAACATCTCTACACCTCCCACCATCATCCCCACCCTGTCCCTGTCAACCCTTTCCCTCCATCATCCCTTCACACCCTCCATTACCTCCTCCCTCCATTACCCCATCTCCTCTTCCCTCCATCACCCCTTCCCTCCATCACCCCTTCCTCCCTCCATCACCTCCTCTCTTCCTCCATCACCCCTTCCCTCCCTCCATCACCCTCTCCCTCCATCATCCCTTCCCTCCCTCCATCACCCCCTCCCTCCATCATCCCTTCCTTCCCTCCATCACCTCCTCTCTCCCTCCATCATCCCTTCCTTCCCTCCGTCATCCCTTCCTTCCCTCCATCACCCCCCCTCCCTCCATCACCCCTTCCTTCCCTCCATCACCCCTTCCCTTCCCTCTCTCCCTCCCCGGAGCTGGGGGGGGGGTGTGGCCCGGAGCTGCTGATGGTCTGAGCTGGGGGGGGGGGGGGGGGAGCGGCCTGTCCCTCCTTCCCTCTCCCTCCCTCCCTCTCTGTGTCTGTCTCTCCCCTACACCCCCCTCCCTCTCCCTCCCCCCTCCCCCCCCGGCCGACAGCGCCGCCTTTCCGGGAGCGGGGCCTGAGCGCAGGCGAGGCCGGGCGGGATGGAGGTGAAGGCGGGCGGCTCGGAGCGGCGGTGCCGGCCGGGCTCCGGGCTCTGAGGCCGCCGCCCCCCATCCCCTCCCCCCCTGCGGCCTTGCGGGAGGGACTCTGGAGAGAGCGGGCGCGGGTGAGGCCGTGGCCGGGGTGGGGGCCGAGGCCGAGGCCCGGGCACCATGCTCCGGCAGCTGCTCCACCGGGGCCTCCGGAGCGGCTTCTACCGCCTGGGCTTGCTGATCGGTAACCACCCGGTGCTGTTCGCCTCCGCGCCGGTGCTGCTCTCCATCTTGCTGGGCGCGAGCTTCAGCCGTTACCGGCTGCAGGACGACATGGAGTACCTGTTCGCGCCGAGACACAGCCTCGCCAAGATCGAGCGGAGCCTCGTCAACAGCCTCTTCCCGGTCAACCAGAGCAAGCAGCGGCTCTACTCGCACCTGCAGAGCCCCGGGCCGTACGGCCGCCTCCTCGTCACCCGCCGCAACGGGCACCGCAGCGGCGGCCGGAGGCCCGGGCCCGGGCCCGGGCACGGAGCCGGCAACGGCAACCTGCTGGAGCCGCGACACATCCAGCTCATCCTGCAGGTCAGAGCGGAGCTGTCATCAAATACCCCCTTTACCAAATACCCCCTCATCATCAAATACCCCCCCTTCATCAAATACCCCCCTTTATCATCAAATACCCCCTTTACCAAATACCCCCTCATCATCAAATATCACCTTTATCATCAAATACCCTCCTTATCAAATACCCCCTTCATCAAATACCCCCCTCATCATCAAATACCCCCTTCACCATCAAATACCCTCCTCACCATCAAATACCCCCCTTTATCATCAAATACCAGCTCATCCTGCAGGTCAGAGCGGAGCTGTCATCAAATACCCCCCCCTTCATCAAATACCCCCCTTTATCATCAAATACCAGCTCATCCTGCAGGTCAGAGCGGAGCTGTCATCAAATACCCCCCCCTTCATCAAATACCCCCCTTTATCATCAAATACCCCCTCATCATCAAATACCCCCATCATCAAATATCACCATCAAAACCCTCCCTCATCAAATACCCCCTTCATCATCAAATACCCTCCTCACCATCAAATACCCCCTCATCAAATACCCCCTCATCAAATACCCTCCTTCACCATCAAATACCCTCCTCACCATCAAATACCCTCCTCACCATCAAATACCCCCTCATCAAATACCCTCCTTCACCATCAAATACCAGCTCATCCTGCAGGTCAGAGCGGAGCTGTCATCAAATACCCCCCTTTATCAAATACCCCCCTCATCAACAAATACCCCCTCATCAAATACCCTCCTCACCATCAAATATCACCTTCCTCAAAACACCCCTTCATCAAATACCCCCATTATCAAATACCCCCCTCATCAAATACCCCCATTATCATCAAATACCCCCCTCATCAAATACCCTCCTTCACCATCAAATACCAGCTCATCCTGCAGGTCAGAGCGGAGCTGTCATCAAATACCCCCCTTATCATCAAATACCCCCTCATCAAATACACCCCACATCAAATACCCCCTCATCATCAAATACCCCCTCATCAAATACCCTCCTCACCATCAAATATCACCTTCATCAAACCCCTTCATCAAATACCCCCATTATCAAATACACCCCACATCAAATGCCCCCCTCATCAAATACACCCTGTCATCAAATACCCCCTCATCATCAAATACCCCCTCATCATCAAATACCCCCCTCATCAAATATCCTCCTCACCATCAAATATCACCTTCATCAAAACCCCCTTCATCAAATACCCCCATTATCAAATACCCCCCTCATCAAATACCACCCTCATCAAATACCCCCCACCAAATACCCTCCTTCACCATCAAATACCAGCTCATCCTGCAGGTCAGAGCGGAGCTGTCATCAAATACCCCCCTTTATCAAATACCCCCCTTATCATCAAATACCCCCTAATCATCAAATACCCCCTCATCAAATACCCCCTCATCATCAAATACCCCCTCATCAAATACCCCCCATCAAATACCCTCCTCACCATCAAATATCACCTTCATCAAAACCCCGTTCATCAAATACCCCCATTATCAAATATCCCCTCATCATCAAATACCCCCTCATCAAATACCCCCTTATCATCAAATACCCCCTCATCAAATACACCCCGTCATCAAATGCCCCCCATCAAATACCCTCCTCACCATCAAATATCACCTTCATCAAAACCCCCTTCATCAAATACCCCGATTATCAAATACCCCCCTCATCAAATACCCCCTCATCAAAACCCCCTTCATCAATTAACCACCTTCATAAATTACCCCCCTTTATCAAATACCCCCTTATCATCAAATACCTCACCATCAAATATCACCTTCATCAACCCCCCCTTCATCAAATACCCCCCTCATCAAATACACCCCACATCAAATCCCCTCCCCATCAAATACCCTCCTTCACCATCAAATACCAGCTCATCCTGCAGGTCAGAGCGGAGCTGTGATCAAATACCCCCCTCATCATCAAATACCCCCCACATCAAATACCCCCTCATCATCAAATACCCCCCATCAAATACACTCCTTCATCAAATACCCCGCTTCATCAAATACCCCCCTCATCAAATACCTCCTGCATCAAACACCCCCTTTATCAAATACCCCCTTTATCAAATACCCCCTTCATCAAATACCCCCCTCATCAAATACCCCCTTCATCAAATGCACCTTTTTATCAAATACCCTCCTTCACTATCAAATACCAACTCATCCTGCAGGTCAGAGCGGAGCTATCTTCAAATACCCCCTTCATCAAATACGTTCCTTCACCATCAAATACCCTCCTTCACTATCAAATACCAGCTCATCCTGCAGGTCAGTGCGGAGTTATCATCAAATACCCCCTTCTTCAAACGCCACCCTTCATCAAATACCCTCCTTCACCATCAAATACCAATTCATCCTGCAGGTCAGAGCGGAGCTATCTTCAAATACCCCCTTCATCAAATACGTTCCTTCACCATCAAATACCCGTTTCACCATCAAATACCAGCTCATCCTGCAGGTCAGAGCGGAGCTATCATCAAATACCCCCTTCAAATACCCGTCAGCAAATACCTCCTTCATATACCCCCTTCATCAAATACCCCCTTCAAATATCCCTTCAAATACTCTCCTTCACCATCAAATACCCCCTTCATCAAATACCCCCTTCAAATACCCCACTTATTCAAATATCCCCCTTCAAATATCCCTTCATCAAATGCCCCTTCATCAAATACCCCTTCATCAAATGCCCCCTCCATCAAATACCCCCTCCATCAAATACCCTCCTTCACCATCAAATACCCGCTTCACCATCAAATACCAGCTCATCCTGCAGGTCAGAGCATAGCTATCATCAAATACCCCCTTCATCAAATACCCTCCTTCACCATCAAATACCCCCTTCATCAAATACCCTCATCCTGCAGGTCAGAGCAGAGCTATCATCAAATACCCCCTTCATCAAATACCCCCTCACCATCAAATATCCCCTTCAACAAATACCCACCACATCAAATAACCCCATCAAATACCCTTTCACAATCCAAAACCCCCTTCGCCAAATACCCCCTTCACCAAATACCCCCTTCATCAAATACTCACCTCATCAAATACTCACCTCATCAAATACTCCCATCAAATACTCACCTTCAAATACCCCCATCAAATACCTCCAAATACCTTTTCACAATCATACCCCCTTCATCAAATACATACTTCATCAAATACCCCCCTCATCAAATACCCCCTTCATCAAATATCCCCATCAAATACCCCTTTCAAATTCTCCCTTCATAAAATACCCCCTCATCAAATACCCCCTCATCAAATACCCCCTCACCAAATACCCCCTCACCAAATAGCACCCTCACCAAATACCCCCTCACCAAATATCCTCATCAAATACCCCCTTCACCATCAAATGCCCCACCATTCATCATCAAATACCCCCACACTATTAAATACCCCTCCACCCTTCATCAAATACCCCTACACCAAATGCCCCTGCTTCATCAAATACCCCATTCCCTACCCCTTCATCAAATACCTTGACCTCCCCTTCATCAAATACCCCCCTACACCATCAAATACCAGCTCAACCTGCAGGTTTGAGCGGAGCTATCATCAAATACCCGCACCTTCACCAAAACCCCAACCCCTCCCCTTCATCAAATACCCCACCGTTCTTCAAATACCTCCACCCCCTCCCCCTTCGTCAAATACCAGTTTATCTTGCAGGTCAGAGCAGAGCTATCAAATGCCCCCATCCATCAATTACCCCCCTTCACCATCAAATACCCCCCACACCATCAAATATCAGCTCATCCTGCAGGTCAGAGCAGAGCTATCAAATACCGCCAACCTTCATCAAATACCCCCAGCTACCACCAAATACCCCCCTGCTTCATCAAATACCCCACCCCCTCCCCCCTTCACCATCAAATACCCCCCTACACCATCAGGTACCAGCTCATCCTGCAGGTCAGAGCGGAGCTATCATCAAATACCCACACCCTTCATCAAATAACCCCCTTCATCAAATACCCCCTGCTTCATCAAATACCCCCACCTCTCCCCCTTCACCATCAAATACCCCCTTCACCATCAAATATCCCCCTTCACCATCAAATATCCCCCATATCATCAATTACCCCCTTCACCATCAAATACCCCTCTTCATCAAATACCCCCTACACCATCAAATACCCCTCTTCATCAAATACCCTCTACACCATCAAATACCCCCATGTCATCAAGTACCCCCCTTCACCATCAAATACCAGCTCATCATGCAGGTCAGAGCGGAGCTATCATCAAATATCCCCTTCATCAAATACCACCACCTCCTCCCCTTCATGAAATACCCCCTTGACCATTATTACCCCCTTCACCATCAAATAACCCCTTCACCATTAAATATCCCCATGGCCATCAAATACCCCCCACACCATCAAATACCAGCTCATCCTGCAGGTTAGAGCAGAGCTATCATCCACTACCCCCACCCTTCATCAAATACCCCCACCCCCTCCTCTTCATCAAATACCCCTTCACTATCAAATACCCCCTTCATCAAATACCCCTTTCACCATCAAATACCAGCTTATCCTGCAGGTCAGAACGGAGCTATCATCAAATACCCACTTCACCATCAAATACCAGTTCATCCTGCAGGTCAGAGTGGAGCTATCATCAAATATCCCCTGCATTAAATACCCCCGCATCAAATACCCCCATTCACTATCAAATACCAGCTCATCCTGCAGGTCAGAGTGGAGCTATCATAAAATACCCCCAACCTTCTTCAAATATCCCCCTATACCATCAAATACTCCTGACACCATCAAATACCCCTCTTCATCAAATACCCCCCCACACCAACAAATACCCCCCATGCCATCAAATTCCACCCTTCACCATCAAATACGCCCTTCATCAAATATCCCCTTCACCATCAAATACCCCACCCTTCATCAAATACCCCCTTCATCAAATATCCCCTTCACCATCAAATACCCCACCCTTCATCAAATACCCCCTTCATCAAATACCCCCTTCACCATCAAATACAACCTTCATCAAGTATCCCCTTCACCATCAAATACCCCCACACTTCATCAAATACCCCTTCATCAAATACCCCCACCCTTCATCAAATACCCCTATACCATCAAATACCCCCACCCTTCAAATACTCCCTTCATTAAATACCCCCTTCATCAAATAACCCCACCCTTCATCAAATATACCCACACCATCAAATACCCCCCACCCTTCATCAAATACCCCTTCATCAAATATCCTCCTTCACCATCAAATGCCCCCACCCTTCAAATACTCCCTTCATTAAATACCCCCTTCATCAAATAACCCCACCCTTCATCAAATAACCCCATCCTTCATCAAATAACCCCACCCTTCATCAAATAACCCCACCCTTCATCAAATATCCCCACACCATCAAATACCCCCCACCCTTCATCAAATACCCTCCTTCACATCAAATACCCCCACACCATAAAATACCCCTTACCCTTCCTCAAATATCCCCTACACCATCAAATGCCCCTGCTTCAAATACCCCCATCCCCTCCCCCTTCATCAAAACCCCCCCTACACCATCAAATACCGGCTCATCCTGTAGGTCTGAGCGGAGCTATCATCAAATACCCCCACCCTTCACCAAACTCCCCCTTCATCAAATACCCCACTCTTCTTCAAATACCCCCCTACACCATCAAATACCCCCACCCTTCATCAAATACGCCCACCACCTCCCCCTTCATCAAATACCCCCACTCCCCCTTCATTAAATACCCCCCACACCATCAAATACAGCTCATTCTGCAGGTCAGAGCGGAGCTATCATCAAATACCCCCACCATCCTTCAAATACGCCCATTTCATCAAAAACCCACACCCTTCACCATCAAATACCAGTTAATCCTGCAGGTCAGAGAGAGCTATCAAATACCCCCACCCATTAAATACCCCCCTTCACCATCAAATATCAGCTCATCCTGCAGGTCAGAGCAGAGCTATCATCAAATACCTCCATCCTTCATCAAATACCCCCTACACCATCAAATACCCCCACCCCCTCTCCTCTTCATCAAATACCCCCACCTACCATCAAATACCCCACCCCCTCCCCCTTCACCATCAAATACCCCCCTACACCATCAGATACCAGCTCATCCTGCAGGTCAGAGCGGAACTATCAAATACCCGCACCCTTCATCAAATACCCCCTTCACCAAATACCCCCACCTCTCCCCCTTCACTATCAAATACCCCCTTCACCATCAATATCCCCTATACCATCAAATACCCCCTTCACCATCTAATACCCCTCTTCATAAAATACCCCCTTCATCAAATACCCTCTACATCATCAAATATTGCTCTACACCATCAAATACCCCCCCATGCCATCAAATACCCCCCTTCACTATCAAATACCAGCTCATCATGCAGGTCAGAGTGGAGCTATCAAATACCCTTTACCATCAAATACCCCATACACAAAATACCAACCTGTCCTGCAGGTCAGAGCGGAGTGTCATCAAATACCCCCACCATCATATGCCCCCAACCTTCACCAGCAAATACCCCCTCATCACCATGGAACACCCCTCTCCTTTACCATCAAATGCCCCCTTCACCATAAAATACGCCCTCATCAACAAATACCTCACTTCACCATCAAATACCCCACTTCATTATCAAATAGCCCCTTCACCATCAAATACCCCTGTGCCATCAAATGCCCCTTCACCATTAAATACCCCATCACCATCAAATACCTCTGCCCTTCACTGTCAAATACCTCCACCCTTCACCATCAAATACCCACTTCATTATCAAATACCCCCCGTCATCACCATCAAATACCCCCACCCTCCACCTATAGAGCCCAGGGCATTATGGCTGGCTCCTTGTCACCCGCTGGGACAGCTGCAATGTCGTCCAGGAACCTGCTGGAACCGCAACACATCCAGTTCATCCTGCAGCTCACAGCGGAGCTGTCATTAAATAACCTTTCATCATTAAATAACTCCTCATCATTACATAACTCCTCATCATTACATAACTCCTCATCATCAAATAACCCCTCATCATCAAATAAACCCTCATCATCAAATAAACCCTCATCATCAAATACCCCCCTCATCACCATGCCCTTTACCGTCAAATACACCCTACGCCATCAAATATCCCCTCATCAAGAAATACCCCCTTCATCAAATACCATCTCATCCTGCAAGTCAGAGCAGAGCTGTCATCAAATACCCCATCACTATAAAATACCCGCTCCCTTCACCATCAGATACCCCCTTCATCAAATACCCATTCATCAACAAATACCACCTTCACCATCAAATACTGTCACCATCAAATACCCCCTTCATTATCAAATAACCCCTTCAGCTGTAGGTTAGAACAGAGCCCCTCATCAAACTGTCTCTTTCTCATTAAATATCCCCATCTGCAGGTCAGAATGGAAACCCTGATCAAATAACCCCTCCTCAAGTATTAGCCTCATCCTGCAGGTCATGACAGATCCTACCCATCAGATAACGTCATAACCATCAACTGCACCCCCCCCCAAAATAATCAAATAACTCCGAAATAGTCAAATGCTTCTGTTATATCAGCTATCCCCTCACTCAACCAATCACACAGCTGCTCATCCCATTGATCATTTTCTCCTCACTCCGTCAGATACCCCATACTATTAAATACCCCCATTCCATCAATACCCATTTATCATTTCAAATAACCCTTCTTATCAGCTAACCCTAAAACATCAAATAACTCCTAAAACCAAATATCCACACACAATCAAATATTCCCCTGCCACCAAACCCTCCATAAATTCAATTGCCTCCAAATCCCATCAGAAACCCCCATCATCTTCATCCCATCAAATACCCCATGTCATGAAATTATTCCCTCCTCACCTTCACTCCCATATCATCAAATATCCATCTTGCCCCATTTCCTGAAATAGAGTCTCATCTATTCAGTTACCCACTCATCCCCTCAAATGCTACCTTATTGGTTCACATAGCCCTTCATCTAATACCCCTTAGCTCACCACTGCCCAACTGTTCATCTCAAATACCATCTCATCACTTGTCAATTACCCCCTCATCCCACCAAATATCCTCATCCCATCAAGTATCCCCTCAACCTCATCATCAGACATCCTCCACAACATTCTGTACCCAACATTCCCCCATTAAACACTCCATTGCCTCATCAGATACCCTCTCATCTACTCGAATAACCCCTCACTGTCAGGTGTCCCTTCATATTTGTTACCCATTTGCCTTCAGTATCCTATCACCAGGTCAGATTTCCTCCTCATCCTCTTGGATACAATCTCATCTGATCAGATATTGTCTCACCCATTGGATAACCCTTTCATTGTATCAGATATTCCCTCAGTCAGCTAAATTACTCTCACACCCAATCAGACAACCCTTCACCCATGACAGGTTAGCCTCTGGAAGCATGTTTGCACTTGTTGAGAAGTCAAGAACTCAGTCATGATTTCAGAATAGGCAGTTGGCCATTTGGGACTAAGGAGAAATGTTTTCGCTCAGAGAGCCTTTGGAATTTTCTGCTCCAGGGAACTGCTTACACACAATTCATCAGAGATAAATAGATTTGCTGGATTCAAAAGATAAACGGATAATGCAGGAAGGTGCAGTTGAAGCCTCAAAACAGTCATGGTTGTGTTAAATGGTGGAACAGGCACAAGGTGACAAATGCTGAAAATGTGTTGCTGGAAAAGCACAGCAGGTCAGGCAGCATGCAAGGAGCGGGAGAATCGACGTTTCGGGCACGAGCCCTTCTTCAGGATTCCTGAATGGTTCAAATATGATCCAAATTCTGACAAGATGATTGTGCTACTATCATCCAGATATGTGCTCTAAATATGTCAATATACTCAAGCTGTTACCATCCAAATTCTTGGCCCAATACTGTCACAACACTTGCTCTATTAGCATCTAGATAACCACTGTCAAGATACCCACTCTAATACCAACCAGATAATTGCTCACCCACCACTGACAAGAAATTCAGTCTAATATCATCCAGATACCTGCTCTAATACTGACAAAGTGATCTAATGGCATTAAGACACCGTCTAATATTGTAAAGGTACTTGCTGTAATAGCTTCTAATACTGAGAATACTTGTGCTCATACCATAACATACACATTCTCAGTCTAATTTCAGCCAGATCTGCACTCTAATACTGTGAAGATGCCTTCTCTAATACAGTCAAGATACTCACTCTGTCAAGAAATTCTCTCTTCTACTATTCAGATACCTAGTCTAATTATGACAATAATGTCCAGATACTCGGCCTAATAATGTCAATATTCTCATTCTAATACCAGCCAGCTACCTACTCTACTACTGTCAGGATACTTGATCGGATGCCATCCAAATACTGATAAGATGATTGTGCCAATACTATCCAGATCAAGATACATTCTGTATATGTGTCAATGTACTCAGGTTATTACCATTCAAATTCTCAGCCTGACTGTCTCAACACTTCCTGTATTAGCATTCAGATAACTACTCTCGTACCAGTCAAGATATTTGATCCAGTACAATTCAGATATTCACATTAATACTTTCAAGATGCATACTCAATACTGACATGATATTCACTTTAATATCATCCATAGACCCATTCTTATACTGTCAAGATATTTGATCATCATCTACAGTTCAGATACCCACACGATCGCTGAAAAGATATTTGCTCTAATACTGTTAAGATAGGCTAATGCCATCCAGATTCTTGGTCTACTACTGTCAAGAAACTCACTTGAATATGATAGACATATCTGCTCTAATACTGTCAAGATACTTCCACCAATACCACCTTCTAGATACTTGGCCTAATATTGTCAAGATGCTCATTGTCCAGAGACCTCTGTACTCTTAAGGTACTTACATTAATACAATCTAGATAATTGGTCAAATAATGACAAGATACTTGTTCTAGTGACATCCAGATACCTGATCGAATAGTCACAATACTTAACATTAATACCATCCAGACACCTAGTCAAATACTGTTAAGATATCCACGGTAACACCATCCAGATACCTGCAGTAACATTGATAAGATACCCAACTGTAATACTGTAAAGTTGCTTGCTCTATTAAAATCTAGATAGAACATAGAACAATACAGCGCAGTACAGGCCCTTCGGCCCTCGATGTTGCGCCGATCCAAGCCCACCTAACCTACACTAGCCCACTATCCTCCATATGTCTATCCAATGCCTGTTTAAATGCCCATAAAGAGGGAGAGTCCACCGCTGTTACTGGCAGGGCATTCCATGAACTCACGACTCGCTGAGTAAAGAATCTACCCCTAACATCTGTCCTATACCTACCACCCCTTAATTTAAAGCTATGCCCCCTCGTAATAGCTGACTCTATACGTGGAAAAAGGTTCTCATGGTCAACCCTATCTAAACCCCTAATCATCTTGTACACCTCTATCAAGTCACCCCTAAACCTTCTTTTCTCCATTGAGAACAGCCCCAAGTGCCTCAGCCTTTCCTCATACGATTTGCTGTAATATCATCCAGATACTTGCTGTCATACTGTCAAGATGTTTGATGACTGATGCAAACATGATGGGCCAAAGGGCCTCTTTCCATGCTGTAGAATCTCTATGACTCTGAGTATTAGGGTGGAAATATATAGTATGACAGACAGTATCCTGACAGTATTCAAGCTGGTATGAGAGTGGATATCTGGATAGTATTAGAACCAGTCTCACGACAAATTGGAGTGGATATCTGGATGGTGATAGAGAAAGTATTTTGACAATATTGGATGGACTATCTGGATGGTGTCAGAGTGAGTAACTTGTCTGTATCAATACAACACCTAATAGTCAAGAGTCATAGCATTTTTACAGCATAGAAAAAGGCAGTTTGGCCTATCATGTCTGCACCAGTCATCAAACACCCATCTATTGTAATTGCATTTGCCAGCACTTGACCTGTAGCCTTGTATACTATAGTATTTCAAGTGTTAATCTAAATAGCTCTTAAATGCCTCTATTTGTCTTTTAGACACTCAGTTCCAGAAACACACGATCCTCTGTGAGAATTTAGTTTTCACAAATCTCCTCTAAACCACCTGCTCTTGCATTAAAATTGTGCCCACTGGTTATTCAGTCCTCTGCTAAGGGGAAAAGCCTCTCCCTATTTATTTCTATGCCCTTCAGAACTTTGTGCACTTTATGCAATAAGGTCCCCCCTCAGCCCCCTTTGCTGTCAGGAAAGCAGCCCAGTCTATCTAGTCTTTCATAGCTGAACCAGTCCAGCCCAGGCATCAACCTGGTGAATCTCTTCTGCATCCTCTCTAGTGCAGTCATATCCTTTCTCTAGTGTGGCAACCAGAACTGCACAGAGTACTTCAGGTTGGCCTAACTAACATTACACACGATTCCATCATAGCCACTTTGCTCTTGTATTCAGTGCCTTGACTCACAAAGGCAAGTTCCCATAAATCTTGTTAACCACCTATCTACCCATACTACTGCCTTCAAGGGTATTTGGACATGCACACTAAGGTCCTTCCGATCTTCAATACTTCCAAGGGTCCTACCATTCAACTTCCTTGCCTTACTTACTGTCCCAAAATACATTACCTCACAATTTTAAGGATTAAATTCCATTTCTCACTCATCAGCTCATCTATATTGTCCTGTACAGGTAGTGCTCCTGTAATGCTGTAGTTGTGTTCCCATGCGATGCCATGTTATAGAGAATCATGCATTAGAAATAATGAAGCCTATTGGAAAAACAGGCTAACCACCAGAAATATTAGCCTAATATGAACGATAGCACAATCTAAGTCAGTTTTACCTGTTGTACGATACTGTATAGTACAATTAATCAGAATCTTCAACATTCTTGATTGGCATCAAAAACTGCTGACTACAATACATTCTAGCCAGTCTTCTGATCCCATCGAATGGTAACACTGCACAACTCAGATTCCAGAATGAAACCTGCCTTCGTAGATCAAGGACTGAATCTTAATTTCTTTTGCTTAGTGTCAAGTTTTTAATAGGGTTTCACATCGGGATGCTTGGGGACATCTATCACCTTATTTTAGAAAACCGGCCTGATTTATCACCTGCCCCACCCTTTGGTGCCCCTTTCACACATTCTAGCACCATCAAACCATATGTCATTTCCAAAACAACTCACCACTTTCTGGATATCCCAAAATAGGTTAACATCTGCGATGCAGCACCTTCTTTGAAAAGATATTTTGCACCCAGACAAGAGCTATCAGTCCGGAGTATCCTGCATGGTTCCTGACATTGGCCCTGGATGTGGCAGACAATGTTCTTTGTGAGCAGGGACAGGGAGATGCTGCTGATGGGGATGGTGTGATGCAGAGGCAGGATGTCCTTTTCTTCCAGGCCAACAGAGGACGCCATTCTACTGGAACCACACCAAGCTGGACCAGGATTAACATTCAGGCCAGTGCAGTCTCAACCATCTGAAGGAATGCACAGAATGTAGAAAGAAGATCAATGACCTCCTCCACTCGGCCAGTGAAAGTGCCACCATCTTGTGGATACCTCACATTCACTCTATCTCTGCTACTGTACCCATTTCCTGCAACATCTTCCCCACTCACTCTCATGCTCGCTAATAACGGACCCTGACTAACCCTGAATCTCTTGTACACAGCCTACTCACTTCTTCAGGATATCTGTGCACATGCCCCAAAAGTAGCAGTGTGCAACCCACTTCTCTCTCCCTCATTCACTATGTGCAGAGTTCCCTGACTCTGACCACCCTGAGCAGCTGACTGACCGTGTCCAAGCCCCTGTTACTGGTTGTTTTTTGCAGTTGGTTACCATAGTAATTAGTCACTGAACCAGATTCACATAAGTCTGCAGATATTCTTTAACATCTAAACATGTTTTTTAAACATAAAAAGAAAAAAGCTGTTATTACAAACAACAAAGCCAGGTTTCAAACTGCTTCTCAACACTGTCCTTTTACTGTTAATTAATTCCAGTGAAATTTCACTCTTATCTCAAATCTTTTAAGTTTTTAAATTAACAGATTGCTCTCAGTTTCGCGTCCTCAGGCTGTAGATACATTTTCGCAATGCTTTTCCAAGTCCAATGGCACAAACATTTCAATACCTTTTACAAAGTTCTTCATGTGAAAGTGCATAAGCTGATTGATCACGTGTTGCGAACATGGAGCCCAGTCCTCTGTGCACCGCAACACTTAGTACCAGAGATGAGCATTGCATAACAGCAAATGGGAGATTGCTTTATGAAACAAAAGGTTGGCACTTCACAAGTTGTGTTTAATAAATCTGCATTATAGGAGAACTACCTGTTGTTGAAGGCTTTCCTTGCTACTTAACACGCCATCAGCTTTCGTATCATTTGTGCACTTAGTGATCAAACCTAGATTAATACCTAGATCATTAATGTACACTTCAAACAACATTGTGAGTTCCAGTCACAGAAACTCCCATTGACAATCATCCTTTGCTTCCTGCCACTAAACCAATTTTGGATCCAGTCTGCCAAATTGCTATATCCTAAGGGCTCTTAACTTCTTAACCAGTCTGCCAAGCAAGACCTTGTTGAATCTCTGACATGTAGATTACATCAAGTGCAATAGCCTCATTTACACACCAAATTATCTCCTCAAAAAATGCAATCAAATTTGTTACCCTTCACAAATCAAACCCTTTACAAAGCAGTGCTCGTCACCTTTGATTCGTTCTTGCCTCTCTAACTGGAAGTTAATTTGGTAGAATTATTCCAATAGTTTCCCTACCACAGGCTCAATGGCCTGTAGTTTTCTGTTTTATCTTTACCACTTTTCATAAATACTGTCAAAGTACTCACTGATGCTATCTGGATATCCACTTCAATACTGTCAAGGTGTTCTATTACAGTGCAGGTACCAGCTCTACTGCTGTCAAGATATTATCTAGAATACCATCCAAGTAAATCCAGGTACCTGCCCCAGTGCAGTCAAGTTACTTCTTAGTTCTCATACTATCAAGGTACTTGCTTCATTACCATCCAGAAACCCACTCTAATACCGTCAGAATACTTGCTCTCATCCAAGACTCTCGCTCTAAGACTATCAGATATCTGCTATAATATTGTCATGGTACCTGCTGTATCACCATCCAGATATCCATTCTAATACCATCCAGGTACTTGCTCCAGTACTTCCCCCAGTACTATCAGTGTCATCTTAAACTGTTAAGTCACTAGGTCCAATACCATCCAGGTGCCAGCTCCGGTAAGGTCAAAATTTCTGTCCACCTGAGAAGCTCACCTTGTAACTGGGCAACCATCCTAACCCATCAGCTCTATGTCCCCCTTCTTAGAGTCATTCCCCTTACAATCAGGTAACTACCTTTGCACAATCTGATGTGCACTTACGTACCACCAGTTACAGTCTGTTTTGATATGACACGACAGTGGGTGGCACAGTGGTTAGCACTGCTGCCTCACAGCGCCAGAGACCTGGATTCAATTCCCGCCTCAGGCAACTGACTGTGTGGAGTTTGCACGTTCTCCCTGTGTCTGCGTGGGTTTCTTCCGGGTGCTCCGGTTTCCTCCCACAGTCCAAAGATGTGCGGGTCAGGTGAATTGGCCAGGCTAAATTGCCCGTAGTGTTAGGTAAGGGGCAAATGTATGGGTGGGTGGTGTGTTGGTGTGGACTTGTTGGGCTGAAGGTCCTGTTTCCACACTGTAAGTAATCTAAAAAAAAAGTTCCATTCCCGTGCGATCCCCTGTTATAAGAAAATCACATAATAGCAGCACTTCTTCAGTACAGGGCCATTTTCAGGAACGTGGTGTTTTAGAATTAAGCCCTCCCACAGCTGATGAATCAGTCCAGCCACATCCAGAGTTGAATGCGAGTGGATAGTTACTGGAGGAGGAAGCTCCACAAATATCCCCATTCTCAATGATGGGAGAGCCCAGCACTTCAGTGCAAAAGATAAGGCTGAAGGATTTGCTGCAATTTTCAGCCAGAAGTACCAAATGGATGATTCATCTTGGCCTCCTCCAGTGGTCCTCAACATCACAGGACTTTGAACTGAGGACTCCACATGATATTAAGAAATTTTTAGGGGATTAGGTACTGCAAATGCGATGGGACCTGACAACATTCTGGGGATATTACTGAAGATGTGTTGCAGAACATGCCTCAGCTCTAGTCAAACTGTTCCATTACAGCTACAACACAGGTATCTTCCTGACCAGGCAAACAAAATGCAGAGCAATTCTAATCCCAACAATTAATGCTTTATCGTCACTTTACTGTCAATGGTCAGTAAAGTGATGGAAGGTGCCATCAACAGTGCTGTCAAGTATCATTTGCTCAGCAATAACCTGCTCCATGATGCCCAGTTTGTGTAACTGTCAGCTCCTAGCCTCTCAAACATGGACAAAAGAGCTGAATTCCCGAGGTGAGGTGGAAGTCACAGCCCTTGACATCACGTCTACATTTGATTAAGTGAGGCATCAAGGAGCTCAAACAAAACTGGAGACAGTGGGAATTAGAGGAAAATGTTTCACTGATTGGAGTCATACCTGGCACAAAGGAAGATGATTGTGGTTGTTAGATGTTAGTCATCTCAGCTCCAGGACATCTCTGCCAGTGTTCATTAGGGTAGTAGTGTCTTAGCTACAATTATCTTTAGTTGTGTCATCAATGACTTTCTCTACGCCATCATTACTGATGGTTGCACCATGTTCAGCAACTTGTACAACTCCACAGATACTGAGGTAGTTCATGTTCAGATGCAGCAAGATTTGAACAATATCCCCGTTTGGGCTGACAAGTGACAAGTAATATTTGTGTTACACAAATACCACTTAGTGACTATCTCCAATAAAAGACTATCTAAGTGTCACCTCTTGATATTCAGTGGCATTACAATAATTGATTCCCTCACCATCATCATCCTTTGGTCAGAAACAGAAAGACCCAGGGTACAGGTATATAATTCCTTGAAAGTGGCGTCACGAGTGATGAAGAAGGTGTTTGGCATGTTTGCCTTCATTGGTCAGAGCATTGACTACAAGAGTTGGGGCTGCCAACTGTACAAGACATTTGATAAGCCACATTTGAAATATTGCATACAATTCTGGTCATCCTGCTATAGGAAGGATATTATTAAATTGGAAAGGGTGCAAAAATGATCTAAAAGGGTGTTAGCGAGGCTAGAAGGATAAGTTATAAGGAGAGGCTGGGACTATTTTCCCTGGAGTGTAGGAAGCTGAGGGGTGACATGAGGGGCATAGATGAGTTGAAGAGCCAAGGTCTTTTACCCATGGTAGGTGAGTCCAAAACTAGAGGGTATAGGTTTAAGGTGAGAAGGGAAAGATTTAAAAGTGACCTGAGGGCAACTTTTTCACACAGAGGGTAGTGCATGTATAAAATGGGCTGCCAGAGGGAGTGGTAGAAATGGGTACAATTACAACATATAAAAGACATTTGAACAGGTACATAGATAGGAAACATATAGAAGGATATGGGCTAAATGTAGGCAAATGAGTCTATTTCAGTTCAGGAAACCTGGTCGGCATGGACAAGTTGGTCTGTTTCTGTGCTGTATGACTCTGTGACTGTATAAACTGAACTGGCATAGCCATATACATATTTGTACATATGGCTATTTGCACAGCAATGGCTAGGAATACTGTATTTGTATCTATGACTCCCAAAGCCTGTCCACCATCTAGAAAGTACAAGTTAGAAGTACGATGGAATTCTCCCTGTTAACCTAGTAACACTCAAGAACCGGAAAACCATCCAAGACAAAGCAGCCTGTTTAATTGGCACTAGATACACTACTGACATTCAGTAGCAGCAGTGTGTACTATTAACAAGATGCATTGCAGAAATTGTCTAAGGAATCTTTAAAGCCACAGGCAATACCATCAACAAAGGATAAGGAAACACCACCACTGGCAAGTTCCCTCCAAGCCACTCACCTGACTTGGCAATATATCGCCATTCCTTCAGTATCGCTGAGTCAAAGTCCTGGAACTGCTTATCAGCATTGTTGGCATGCCTTCATACCTTGTGGCAAGCTTACCACGGAGAAAGTGAGGACTGCAGATGCTGGAGATCAGAGCTGAAAAATGTGTTGCTGGAAAAGCGCAGCAGGTCAGGCAGCATCCAAAGAGCAGGAGAATCGACGTTTCGGGCATGAGCCCTTCTTCAGGAATGAGGAAAGTGTGTTCAGCAGGCTAAGATAAAAGGTAGGGAGGACGGCCTTGGGGGAGGGGCATTGGAAATGCGATAGGTGGAAGGAGGTCAAGGTAATGGTGATAGGCCAGAGTGGGGGTGGGAGCGGAGAGGTCAGGAAGAAGATTGCAGTTTGTGCGAAGATTTGTAGCTCGGGTGCTCGTTGTTGTGGTTCTGTTTGCTGAGCTGGAAGTTTTTGTTGCAAATGTTTCATCCCCTGGCTAGGCGACATCATCAGTGCTTTGGAGCCTCCTGCGAAGCGCTTCTTTGATGTTTCTTCCGGTATTTATAGTGGTCTCTCCTTGCCGCTTCCTGTTGTCAGTTTCAGCTGTCCGCCGTAGTGGTTGGTATATTGGGTCCACAAACAGAAGATTGCAGGTTAGGAGGGCGGTGCTGAGTTCGAGGGATTTGACTGAGACAAGGTGGGGGGAGGGGAAATGAGGAAACTGGAGAAATCTAGGTTCAACCCTTGTGGTTGGAGGGTTCCTAGGTAGAAGATGAGGCGCTCTTCCTCCAGCCGTCGTGTTGCTATGGTCTGGCGGTGGAGGAGTCCAAGGATCTGCATGTCCTTGGTGGAGTGGGAGGGGGAGTTGAAGTGTTGAGCCTCGGGGTGGTTGGGTTGGTTGGTTGGTCTGGGTGTCCCAGAGGTGTTCCCTGAAACGTTCTGCAAGTAGACGACCTGTCTCCCCAGTATAGAGGAGGACACATCGGATGCAGCGGATGCAGTAAATGATGTGTGTGGAGGTGCAGATGAATTTGTGGCGGATATGGAAGGATCCCTTGGGGCCTTGGAGAGAAGTAAGGGAGGAGGTGTGGGCACAAGTTTTGCATTTCTTGCGGTTGCAGGGGAAGGTGCCATGAGTGGAGGTTGGGTTGGTGGGGGGTGTGGACCTGACGAGGGAGTCACGGAGGGAGTGGTCTTTTCGGAACGCTGATAGGGGAGGGGCGGGAAATATATCCCTGGTCGTGGGGTCCGTTTGGAGGTGGCGGATCTCCCCTCCCTCCACCTTATCCCAGATCCAATCCTCCAACTCAGCACTGCCCTCCTGAACTGTCCTACCTGTTCATCTTCCTTCCCACCTATCTGCTCCACCCTCCACTCCAAACTATCACCATCACCACCCCCCCCACCTTCATCTACCTTACAAGCTACCGTTTCCCCAGCCCCAAGCTCCTTCCATTTATCTCTCAGACCCCTTGCCTCCCCGCTTCCTGATGAAGGGCCTATGCTTGAAACATTGATTGTCCTGCTCCTCAGATGCTGCCTGACCTGCTGAGCTTTTCCAGCATCACACTTTTTGACTCTGAATTATCAAATGATTTGCATTGTCTGTCTGCACATTTAAAATATGCCATTAGCTCAATTATATTTGCTTTCCTAGCCCTTGCTTTTCATCCTAATTTCAAGAAGTCTGTCATTTTTTTGTCCAATTACTTTTTGTAATTTCACTTAGGAATTAATCTTCCACCTATGAAACAATCTTTACAACTGCCAAAACAATGTTGATTGAATAATGCTCAAAAAATTGCTGTCTTTTATTCAATCATGCTTTAATTATTTATACCTTATCTGCATTGGATATCCTACTAGAACCCCATTTTGTTCTGTTATGACTGAGATAGGTGTCTGGGTTCATGCACAAATCTAATGCTTTTGCAAGGTTCGTTATATGGCCAATCATACACTTTCTATGTTAGGCTCAAAATAAAAGATTCACTAGCAATGCTTCTGTAATAAATCATGTTTCTAATATGAAAATATAAAGGCATACCTCTCTGAACATCCCAAAACACGGGGTGGCACAGTGGCGCAGGGGTTAGCACTGCTGCCTCACAGCGCCAGAGACCCGGGTTCAATTCCCGACTCAGGCGACTGACTGTGTGGAGTTTGCACGTTCTCCCCGTGTCTGTGTGGGTTTCCTCCGGGTGCTCCGGTTTCCTCCCACAGTCCAAAAATGTGCAGGTCAGGTGAAATTGCCCGTAGTGTTAGGTAAAGGGGCAAATGTGGGTTGGCTTCGGCAGGTCGGTGTGGACTTGTTGGGCCAAAGGGCCTGTTTCCACACTGTAAGTAATCTAATCTCAACACACACAGGGACAGGTAAAGAGGGAAAAAATAAACCACTCTGCAGCAAAACATTTTTCGGCCAACAAGTCTTAGTTCTCAAAGGCAAAAAGGATAATGTTTGAGAAATTCAGATGGCTGTTGATCCTTCGTTCTGGCATGTGGAGACAGGTGTCACTGAAGGTCGGCAGTTATCTCTAGAATCTTGTCAGATTCAGCTTGCTCAGCGACAACAGTATTGAGAAGTTTTCCAGTTGCTATTCAAGATAACAATCATGTTTCACAATGAATTTACCACAAATGTGCTTCAGAAACAGGAGGGCACCAACTGAGCAGCCTGTTCCTTAGCAGGCTTTCCTCAAGTGAAAAAGCCAGACAAACTCAGAAGTCTGCAAATCACTGTTCAAACCAAAAAGGAAATAAACCTGGTTGTAAAAAGTCAGATGTTTTCTATGAAGTGAGTTAACACAACCTTCTGCTGCTAATAGTCTCTATGAGCAGATATTCATTCTCCCAGGCTGACCTTTATCCATTCCTTTGTCCAACTATTTTTCTGTCTCTGAGTCTATCTCCAAGCCTCATCTGCAAAAATACCAACCTTCTCCTAGCTACCATCAGTTCTGAAGAAGGGTCACTGGACCAAAACAATCATTCTGATTTCTCTCCACGAATACTGCCAGACCTGCTGAGTTTTTCCAGCAATTTCTACGTTACTTCCTGCATCTAACCTGTCTAATTCTGTGAGAATTTTAAAGGTTTCTATAAGCTCCTCCCTCATTCTTCTAAACTGCAGTGAGCCCAATCCTAACTGATTCAAGCTTTTCTCATGTGTCAGTCTTGCCAACCAGGAATCGATTTAGTAAACCATCTGTTCCCAGAAAACTGTGTACAATCTTCCAGGTGTGGCCCCAACAATATCCTGTAAAATTGCAGCAAAACATCCTTGTTCCTGTACTTAGATCCTTTTACGATAAGGGCAACATACTGTTTGGTTTCTTTACTGCCTGTTGCACCTGCATGCCTGCTGTCAGCAAACAAAAACTGAAATAACTGCAGATGCTGTAAATCAGAAACGAAAACAGAAATTGCTGGAAACACACAGCAGGTCTGGCAGCATCTGTGGAGAGAAATCAGAGTTAATGTTTCAGGTCAGGTGACCCTTCCTTGGAACTTCCTCAGTTCTGAGGTACGGTCACTTGACCCGAAATGTAAATGAAACAACTTGTGTAATAAATGGAGAATTGTGTCAAGTATCAGGGCGGCACGGTGGCTCAGTGGTTAGCACTGCTGCCTCACAGTGCCAGAGACCTAGGTTTGGTTCCCACCTTGGGTGACTGTCTGGAGTTTGCACACTCTCCATGTGTCTGTGTGGGTTTCCTCCCAAATTCCAAAAGATGTTCAGGTGAGGTGAATTGGTCATGCTAATCTGCTCATAGTGTTAGGTGTATTAGTCAGGGTTAAATGTAGAGAAATGAGTGGGTGGGTTATTCTTCGGAGGGTTGGTGCGGACTTGCTGGGCTGAAGGGCCTGTTTCCACAATGTAGGGAATCTAATCTAATCTATTTGTTTTCCAGTTAATTTATCCCGCAACCTCTTTTTCCTTCTTTCCAGTTGCATTCATCTGTGACACGGATTCAGGTGCCAATGTTGGGCTTCAACTATTCGTTTGCACACATGTGCATACTAAAAGACAACAAGATGTGTGCCCTGGATGATATTGTGTATGTGCTGGAGGAGCTGAGGGCTGCATGGACTGTCAACGGCACGGGGATTGTCATCAACTACCCAAATACCTACCTTAAAGATGGCCAGGAGGTGTTTATCGGGCACCAGCTTGGAGGTGTTACTCTGCAGAACAAGAACCGGGTGAAATCTGCTCGCGCGATACAGATTACCTATTACCTGCAAACACGCAACTCCTTGAATGATTTGGTGGCGGAAAAATGGGAATCGGCTTTCTGCAAAACCATCGAGAATTTCCAAAAATCTCACAAGGAGCTGAAACTCTATCCGTTTACATCGTCTTCGCTGAAGGAAGATTTTCAAAAGAGTAGCCAGGTTTCAGAGTGGTACCTGGTGACTAGCCTGCTGGTGGTTTGGCTACTGGCCATGCTGTGCTGTTCCATGCAAGACTGTGTTCGTAGCAAGCCGTGGCTTGGACTCCTTGGCTTAGTGACAATGGCACTGGCCACCCTCACATCAGCAGGGATTATCAACTTGATGGGAGGGAAGTACAACTCTACCTTTCTGGGAATTCCGTTCATTATATTAGGTAATTATGCAACCATAATTGCACTTTGATTAGTTACATTAATGTCACTGCAGTGTGGAATTGATCAATAGCTGTACTGTCACAGACTCATTTGTACCTCAAAGCATTTATTTTTCCAGTTTTAATAACGTGCATAGAGTTTTTACCGACCTATTCCCACCCAAGATTTCTGCAGAAACTTTAAGAATTTGAACTTCGCAACTGGACTGAAGCAGCCACTTTATTCTCAAGAACAAGGAACACAATTTATGGCAACCCCCTCTTAGTTCAAAGTGATGTTGCACAACTTAATTTAGGAAGGATTTTGAGACCTTGGGGGGGGAGGGGGGAACATGACACAGACTCACTGGGATTTGGAGGTACAAATCTGGCGCAAAATGAAAATCGGGATTTGATGTTTTGATGTTCACAATGGTTCTCTATGACTGGTTTTGAAAATGAAGGGGCCCAGTGTGAGGGACCACAGGTAGTGAATGAGATGTGAGATTTAGAAGACAGTAAATACTTGTTCATGAGTAGATTTGCGAGGTAGTGGGAGAGACAGAAACAATTTGGGGTAATGCAGTGGCTCTGTGGTTAGCACTGATACCTCGCAGCATCAGGGACCCAGGTTCGATTCCACCCTCGGGCGACTGACTGTGTGGAGTTTGCACGTTCTCCCCGTGTCTGCGTGGGTTTCTTTTGGATGCTTCGATTTTCTCCCATAGTCCAAAGATGTGCAGGTTAAGTGGATTGGCCATGCTAAATTGTCCCGTAGTGTCCAGCGATGTGTAGGCTAGGTGGGTTAGTCATGGGAAATGCAGGGTTACAGGAATTGGATGTGTGATAGATTTGGTTGCGATGCTCTTCAAAGGGTCAGTGTGAACTCGATGGGCTGAGTGGCCTGCTTCCACACTGTAGGGATTCTATGATCCTATGATAATGCCAGCATGGTCCAGTGATTGCACCTTCACCTCTGAGTCCATAGGTTATTCGGACTCGAGCAATATTTTGCATAGGTGCTGTCCTTCCTACTTGACTTTGATTCTCTCACTTGAATGTAAAAGATTCTTTGGTGTTAGTGAAAGAATAGAGGGAGAATTAGCCCTGCTCAACCAGACACCAGTCATAGATCTCATGTCTGTGTATGAGGCTATTTTTGTGCAATTTACCTGCCAGGTTTGCTACAAAACAACAGTTACTGCCCTTCAATAATAATCCATTGAGCTGTAGTTTGATTTGAGCTGCACAAATATGAATGCAAATTCACTAGTTTAAACAAGACAAAGAGTATGTATTAACAAGCATAAGGGAATGGAACTGTCATTCTGTCAGTATAATTACAGTGAAGAGCCACAATGTCTGAGTGTCTGAGCTCAGAAAATAGCTACAGTGTGGATGCAGGCCATTCGGCCCATCGAGTCCACGCTGACCCTCCCAAGAGCATCTCACCCAGACGCTATCTCCATAATTCCCCATTCTAATGCCCCCAAGACTGCACATCCATGAGACATTATGGGCAGTTTAGCATGGCCACTCCCCCTGACCTGTACATCTCTGGACTGTGGGAGTGAACCAGAGCACCCAGAGGAAACTAATGCAGACACGGGGAGAACGTGCAAACTCCACGCAGACATTTCCCCGGGCTGGAATCAAACCCAGGTCCTGTGAGGCAGTAGTGCTAACCACTGATTAAATTGTGTATCTTCATTAAAGGAGCTTCCTCTGGTGGGAGAGACCAGAACATAGGGACATAACCTTAAAATTAGAAATCATGCATTTGTTGTGTAGGACAAATGGTTCTGAAAGGGTTAATATATATGTTAATAAGCTCCACCCATCGTACTAAAGTCACACATGGTCAGTGGATAAAGGCAAGGAGTTCTACTTGAGGTTTCGGAGGTGGAAAGTACATCAGTACCACCTCCCCAACGTCCTGGTGATTATATCTGACCAAACGTAAAGGACTTATTACTTTCATGCAGTTGACATTGTTATCTAAGAACAGCTTCTTCTGTCAATATTCTATAGAGGTGTATCCTTTCCCCAGGGTGTGTCCTATCCCAATAATCACTAAATAGATCTGAGACAAAACAATAATAAAGGACAATCTGATGAAGCAAACTACCGCATACAACCCTTATTCAGTACTGTAAGCAGCTAAAGGTGGCAAATACCACAAGGTGCTAGCAGCAGTCACCTGGGAAAATATCACACTACTCAAAGATGAAATTAGGAAGCATGCTTACACTTAAAGGATTGTTACTTCTCTGTAAATCTTTTGAGGCTATTGGGGAGGGGGGCGGTCACTGAAGTTTTCAAAAATAAGATTGGTAAAGTTTTGTTAGACAAGTGTAGAGTGACAGTTGAGAGAAGCTGGATAGTTCAGTTCTGATCTTATTGAATAGTGGAGCAGGTTTAAAGGGCCAAATAGCTAAAAACTGTCCCTAAGTCCTGTGTTACTAATGTAGGAGCAAATTACTGCAGATGCTGGAAACTGTACTGAAAACAACAAATGCTGGAGATCACAGCAGGGCAGGCAGCATCCATAGAGAGAGAGCAAGTTAACAGTTTGAGTCAAGATGACTCTTAAGTTTCTTTGTTTCTAATGGTGGAGTAGGTTTGAAGGACTGAATGGCCAACTCTTGTTACTACATACAAAAACAGAAACATAGTAGAACATTACAGTGCAGTACAGGCCCTTCAGCCCTCGATGTTGTGCCAACCCGTGAAACAAAGCTGAAGCCCATCAAATCTATACTATTCTATTTTCATCCATATGTCTATTCAATGACCATTTAAATGCCCTTAAAGTTGGCGAGTCTATTACTGTTGCAGGTAGGCCGTTCCATGCCCCGACAACTCTCTGAATAAAGAAACTACCTCTGCAATCTGTCCTATATCTATCACCCCTCAATTTAAAGCTATATCCCCTTATGCTAGCTTTCACCATCCAAGGAAAAAGGCTCTCACTGTCCACCCTACCTAACTCTCTGATTAATTTGTATGTCTCAATTAAATCATCTATCAACTTTTTCTCTTAATGAAAACTGCCTAAGGTTCCTCAGCCTTTCCTCGTTAGACCTTCCCTCCATACCAGGCAACATCCTAGTAAATCTCCTCTGCACACTTTCCAAAGCTTCCACATCCTTCGGAACAATGCAGTGACTAGAACTGTACACAATACTCCCTAGAGTTTTGTGCAACTGCAGCATAACCTCATGGCTCTGAGACTTAATCCCTCTACTAACAAAAGGTAACACACCATATGCCATGCCTTCTTAACAGCCCTATCAACCTGGGAGGCAACTTTCAGGGATCTATGGACATGGACACCGAGATCTCTCTGTTAATCGACACTACCAAGAATTTTACAATTAACCCAATACTCTGCATTCCTGTTACTCCTTCCAAAGTGAACCACCTCACACTTTTCCACATTAAATGCTTTTTGCCACCTCTCAGCCCAGCTCTGCAGCTTATCTCTGTCCCTCTGTAACCTACAACATCCTTTGTCACTATCTACTATCCACAACTTGTGGGCGGCACGGTGGCACAGTGGTTAGCACTGCTGCCTCACAGCGCCTGAAGACCCGGGTTCAATTCCCGACTCAGGCGACTGACTGTGTGGAGTTTGCACGTTCTCCCCGTGTCTGCGTGGGTTTCCTCCGGGTGCTCCGGTTTCCTCCCACAGTCCAAAGATGTGCGGGTCAGGTGAATTGGCCATGCTAAATTGCCCGTAGTGTTAGGTAAGGGGTAATGTAGGGGTATGGGTGGGTTTCGCTTCGGCGGGTCGGTGTGGACTTGTTGGGCCGAAGGGCCTGTTTCCACACTGTAAGTCTAATCTAAGTCTAATCTAATCTAAACTCTACCAACCTCAGTGTCTTCCACAAATGTAGTAAGCCATCTTTCTATTCCCTCATCCATGTCATTTATAAAAATGTCAAATTGCAGTGGACCCAAAACAGATCCTTGCGGTACACCATTAGTAAATGAAGTCCAGGATGAATATTTCCCATCAACTAGCACCCTCTGTCTTCTTTCAGCTATCCAATTTCTGATCAAAACTGTTAAATCACTCTCAATCCCATGCCTCCGTATTTTGCACAATAGCCTACCATGGGGAACCTTATCAAGTGCCTTTACTGAATTCCACATATTCTTTACCCTCATCCACATGTCTGGTCTTTAGATTAGATTACTTACAGTGAGGAAACAGGCCCTTCAGCCCAACAAGTCCACACCGACCCGCCGAAGCGCACCCACCCAGAACCATTCCCCTACATTTACCCCTTCACCTAACACTGTGGGCAATTTAGCGTGGCCAATTCACCTAACCTGCACATTTATGGACTGTGGGAGGAAGCCGGAGCACCCGCTTCTTCTCAAAGAACTCAATAAGGTTTGTGAGGCATACCTATCCTTCGCAAAACCATGTTGACTATCCCTAATCAACTTATTCCTTGCTGGATGATTATAAATCCTATCTCTTATAACCTTTTCCAACACTTTACCTACAACCGAAGTAAGGACCACTAGTCTATAATTACCAGGGTTGGCTCTACTCCCCTTCTTGAACAAGGGAATAATATTTGCTATCCTCCAGTTTTCTGGCACTATTCCTGTAGACAATGAAGACATAAAGATCAAAGCCAAAGTTTTGGCAATCTCCTCTGGCTTCCCAGCGAATTATGGGATGAATCCCATTTGGCCCAGGGGACTTATCTCTTTTCACACTTTCCAGAATTGCTAACACCTCCTCCTTGTGCATTTCAATCCCATCTATTCTAGTAGCCTATATCTCAGTATTCCCCACGACAACATTGTCTTTTTCCAGTGTGAATACTGACGAAAAATATTCATTCAGCGCTTCCCCTATCTGCTCTGACTACACACACAACTTCCCACTACTATCCTTGATTGACTCTAATCTTACTGTCATCATTCTTTTATTCCTATTATACCTGTAGAAAGCATTAGGGTTTTCCTTGATCCTATCCACCAGTGACTTCTTATGTCCCCTCCTGGTTCTTCTTAACTCTCTCTTTCGGTCTTTCCTGGCTAACTTGTAACTCTCAAACGCCCTAACTGAGCCTTCACGTCTCATCCTAACATAAGCCGCCTTCTTCGTCTTGATGAGAGATTCTTTAGTAAACCACGGCTCCCTCGCTCAACAACTTCCTCCCTGCCCGACAGGTACATACTTATCCAGGACACGCAGTAGCTGTTCCTTGAATAAGCTCCACATTTCAGTTGTGCCCCATCCCCTACAGATTCTGAACAGATCTGGCAGTAATCTGTGGAGAGAAAGAGTTAATGTTTTGAGTCCAGTGATCCTTCTTCAGAGCGCAGTTCTGCTTTCTCTCCACAGATACTGACAGACTTGCTGAGTGTTGCAGCAATTTCTGTTTCAGACTTCCAGCATCTGCAGTTTGTTTTCTTTTCGTTTTTTTTAATTCTAGTTGCTACATTTCTGGTTAGCATTAGCATTTCTCTGTTCTATTTCTTTATTCTTTCATGGGAAATGAGTGCTGCTGGCAAGGGCAGAGCTTATCGCAAATTCCTAGCTAGCTTGAACTGACTGGCTTGTCTAGGGCCATTTCAGAGCATAATCCAGAGTAAGCCACATCGCTGTGAGTTGGTGGAATCACATGTAGGCCCGATCAGGTAAAGACAGCAAATTTCCTTCCATTGGGAAATGAGATAGGTTTTCACAACTTATAGTCATGGCCACCATTACAAATGTTTTACACACAGAATGGTTCATGTGTGGAACCAACTTCCAAAGGACATGGTGGGTGCGGGCACAGTTACAACGTTTAAAAGACATTTGGATAAGTACATGAATCAGAAATGTTTGGAGGAATATGGGCCAAGCACAGGATGGTGGGACTAATTGAGTTTGCGTTTATGGTCGGCGTGGACTGGTTGGACTGAAGGGTTTGTTTCCGTATGTGTGACCCTATGAGTAGATTTCCATTCCAGATTTATTCATTTGTTACAAATTCCACCAGCTGCCTTGGTGGGATTTGAACCCATGTCCTGAAAGCAATCACTTGGGCCTCCAGATTACTCGTGACATTACTACCACTGTCTTACCTCAAGTGAGAGTGTAAGTTAATCTGAAGCTACATGTGTCCTCATTGGATCTACAAAGTAGAAACAGCCATTGTGGAATCTACGTTCTGTCAACGGATATCATTTTATTCCATTCCTCTGCCTGAGCAAGGTCAAACAATTTATGACTCATTTCATTGAGTTTTTTCTGTGGTAACTGTAGCAGAAGCTGTTGTGTGTTTAAAAGTGAACTGAGATGGGCAGTGAAGCAGTGCAAAAGAATCTGTGTGAATGAAGGTCCACAGATGGCCTGTCTAGACTGCAGTTGCCAATAGCTGGTACTGGGAAACTTTCCAAGTATTCCAATGATTTTGGTTTGGCATGTTAATGTTAAAGCACAGCACCTCCCCTCTGAATCCTGTCCGTCACTGTATATTCTTATTTTGGTCACTGGCTGTGTGGGGGATTTCTGTCACTTCCAAAGGGGCTCCCTTTGCCAAGGTCAAAATCAAACTGCAAAATTCGCTTGCTGAACAATGATCCTGCTATTCAAGCTACTTTTGGGAGGGAAAAGAAAGTATGAGATCTTATTAACAATCCTTTTATCCCAGTGGTTAGCAAACAGGAGGTCCCTGATATTGAGTTGCTTTAGGTTATTAATTCATGCGTATGGGTGTCACTAGCTGGGCCACTATTTATCATCCGACCTTAATTTCCCTTGAAAGGTGGTGGTGAGCTACCCTCTTGAGCTACTACCGTTCTTGGGGTATAGAGAGGGAGTTCCAATATTTTGACCCAGAGACAGTGAAGGAATGGTCATTTCATTCAAAGTCAGGACGGTGAGTAGCTTGGAGGGGATCTTGCAGGTGATACCTTCTAGGCGGTAGTGGTCATGCACTTGGAAGGTGCTATCGGTGGAGCCTTGGTGAGTTGCTGCACTAAATCTTGTAGATGGTACACACTATTGCATCTGTAGATTGGTGGTGGAAAGGAGTTAATGAAGATGGTGGATTTCTTCAGGATGTCAGCACGTTCTGTGTGTTGTTGCAGCACTATTACCAGGCAAGTAGAGAATATTACATCACATTCCTGACCTGTGCCTTGTAACTTATATGAAGGCTTTGGAGAGAGGAAATGAGCCATTCAACTTGGAATTCCTGGCTTCAGACCTACTCTTGCAGCCGCTCTGTTAATATGGTTGGCTAGTTCAGCTTCTGGTCAATGGTAACCCCCAGGATGTTGACGGTAGGGGTTTCAGCAATAATAATGCAATTGAATGTCAAACATCTTCCTTGAATATATTCAGTGACCTAGCCTCCACGACCTTCTCTGGTAGAGAATTCCACAAGATCATTGTTCTTTGAAGAAATTTTCCTCATCTCAGCCCTAAATAGTTTACTCTTATCCTGAGACAGTCTCAGGATAAGAGAACTAGATTTTACAACTCGGGAAAACATCCTTCTTGTATCTAGTCTGGCCAGCCCTGTTAGAATTTTGTATATTTCAGTCAGCTCTCCTCTCATTTTTCTAACTTATAGAGGATACAGGTTAAGCCAAATTATTCACTTCTCACAGAACAGTCCTGTCAAGCCCAGTATCAGCCTAATGAACCTCAGCATACTCCCTCTCCAGTAAGAAGATTCTTTCTTAGGTAGGGAGACCAAAACTCCAGGCATGGTCTCACCAAGGCCCTGTGTAACACCAAGGCCCTGTGTATTTGCAGTAAATGATTTGGATGTGAGCATAAGACGTAGAGTTCGTAAGTTTGCAGATGACACCAGAATTGGAGGTGTAGTGGACAGCAAAGAGGATTACCTCAGATTACAACATAATCTAGACAAGATGGGCCAATGGGCTGAGAAGTGGCAGATGGAGTTTAATTCAGATAAATGTGAGGTGCTGCATTTTGGGAAAGCAAATCTTAGTAGGACTTATACACTTAATGGTAAGGTCCTAGGGAGTGTTGCTGAACAAAGAGACCTTAGAGTGCTGGTTCATAGCTCCTTGAAAGTGGAGTTGCAGGTAGATAGGATAGTGAAGAAGGCATTTGGTATGCTTTCCTTTATTGGTCAGAGTATTAAGTACAGGAGTTAGGAGGTCATGTTGCGGCTGTACAGGACATTGGTCAGGCCACTGTTGGAACATTGCGTGTAATTCTGGTCTCCTTCCTAACGGAAAGATGTTGTGAAACTTGATTATAGAGGTTTACAAAATTATGAGGGGCATGGATAGGTTAAATAGGCAAAGTCTTTTCCTTGGGGTCGGGGAGTCCAGAACTAGAGGGTGTAGGTTTAGGGTGAGAGGGGAAAGATATAAAAGAGACCTAAGGGGCAACCTTTTCACACAGAGGGTGGTACGTGTATGGAATGAGCTGCCAGAGGATGTGGTGGAGGCTGGTACAATTGCAATATTTAAGAGGCATTTGGATGGGTATATGAATAGGAAGGGTTTGGAGAGATATGGGCCGGGTGCTGGCAGATAGGACTAGATTGGGTTGGGATATCTGGTCGGCACGTATGGGTTGGACCGAAGGGTCTGTTTCAATGCTGTACATCTCTATGACTCTCAACACAAATTTTGTTGCAACGAAGGCCAATAGATCATTTGATTTCTTAACTGCTTGCTGCACCTATCTGTCAGTTTTCATTGTAAAAGAAGCACAGATCTCTTGTATCTGATTTGGTTTATTGTAGTCTCATGTACCGTAGTACAGTGAAAAGCTCTGTTTTGCGAACAGTACAGACAGATCATAGCAAACAAGGACATACAGATCTTAGGATGCTGAGACAGAGTGAGTCCATTCAGCAGTCTATAATGACAGGGAAGAAGCTGTTCTTGAACCTGGTGCGTGTGTTCAAGCCTCTGTACCTTCTGCCTGATGGACGAGGTCATACATCCACTCTTCTCAATACGTCACTATTTAAACAATACTTTGCCTTTCTGTTTTTCACAACTTCACATTTAACCACATTGTACTGCACATGCCATGTGTGTTCCCCAGTCACTCAACTTGTCTAAATCACCTTGAAGCTTCTTTGCATCCTGCTCACAGCTCACAATCCTGTCCAGTTTTGAGTCAGCAGGAAACTTGGAAATGTTGCATTTGGTTCCTTCGTCCAGGTCATTTTAATACAGCCGGTCCTGATATATTGTGACAGTTCCGCTCCCATGTCACCCCGCATTATAAGAAAATTGTGTAATACCAACACCATTTAAATTAATGGGGCCTGAATCGTGTTATATCCAATTCAGGTAAGCAAAGTTCGCCTTCTACAAATAATAGTCTAAATTCTTCAATCACGTTATAGCCAATTTGCGTTGAAGAAATGCACGTTATAGCAGAACCGACTGTACGTCGTGAATAGCTAAGGCCTAGCACTGTTCCCTATGGTACCCCATTCATCACTGCCTGCCACCCAGAAAGAGATCCATTTATTCTCACTCCCTGTTTCTTGTCTGTCAAGTAATTCTCAGTCCTTGCTAATACACTATGCATAGTAGTGGGCAGCACGGTGGCATGTGGGCGGCACGGTGGCACAGTGGTTAGCAATGCTGCCTCACAGCGCCAGAGACCCGGGTTCAATTCCCGCCACAGGCGACTTACTGTGTGGAGTTTGCATATTCTCCCCGTGTCTGCGTGGGTTTCCTCCGGGTGCTCCGGTTTCCTCCCACAATCCAAAGATGTGCAGGTTAGGTGAATTGGCCATGCTAAATTGCCCGTAGTGTTAGGTGAAGGGGTAAATGTAGGAGAATGGGTCTGGCTGGGTTGCGCTTTGGCGGGTCAGTGTGGACTTGTTGGGCCGAAGGGCCTGTTTTCACACTGTAAGTAATCTAATCTAATCTAATTATGCCCTATTCCATAAACTTCAACTTTGCCCACTAACCTCTATGAGAGATCTTATCAAAAGCCATCTGAAAATCCAAATACACCTCTAGTTCTCCCTTACCAATCTACTAGTTATCTGGTCAAAAAAAAACTCCAGTAGATTTGTTCAGAATGTTGGCTTTAACTAATCCCAGTAATGCTTTCCAAAACTCTCTCGACTCTAGTGCAGTCCCTACACATTGGAAGATTGGCAAATGTAACCCAATGTTTAAAGAGGGAGGGAGAGAACTAATAGAGAATTACAGACCAGTTGGCCTAACATCAGTAGAGGAGACAATGCTAGAAAGTATTGTAAAAGATATATGAAAGAAAATTTGGAAAGCATTAATGGGGCCTCTAACCACTGAGGCCTCTGGCCTTCTGGTGTTTGAGGCCTTTATCCCCTTGTTGTCTGATATCTTTGACCGATGGTTATTTATAGCTTAAAAGCTACATGTGTCTGAGGTCTAAAACCCATTGATGGTTGAGGCCTGTGGCTTATTACGGTTTGAAGCCAGTGTAAGTGTTTTCTGGCCTGTAGTGTTTGAAGCCTGTGACCATTTGTTTATGACGCCTCTGATTGGTGGTTGTTTGAGACCCGAGACCAGTTGACTTTCAAGGCTTGTGATGCATCAACGTTTGAGGCTTGAGTAGGGAGTTGAGGCCAGTGGTGGCAAGCTGGTACCCATGTGGCAACACATCTTGAAAATCAAATCTGAGGGCCATTGAAAAGCCTTGGGTGATTGAGCTCAGTGATGATTGACAAGCCAAGTAAACAACGGCAAGCTTGTGGAGAACAGGCAGTTGGGGATCTGGAGTTACATGTAGGACAGAACTAGTTAAGATGGCCAATTTCCTTCCCTAAAAAAGGTCAGTGAACCAGCTGGGCCTTTCCCATAATTGTCCCATTCCAAGAACAGCCAGGCACGGAGATAACTATGAGAAGGAGACAGGCCATCGGGGGGAATAACTCTCTCTGTAGCCTTGTACACTTCCTGCAAGCACAAATGAACCATGTTATGAACTTGACTGGTGACCTTACATTGCTTGCCAGTGTAGCTGTCAACACATTTAGTATTGTTCAGCATGTGCTGCCCAATCCAGAATCACATCTGACAGTGGACGCTTTGAACTTTGCAAGTGCAGATTGATTGAGTATAGTCTGTAGAGTCATAGAGTTGTACAGCAAAGAAACAGATCCTTCGGTCCAACTTGTCCATGCCGACCAGATATCCTAAATTAATCTAGTCCCATTTGCCAGCAATTGGCCCATATCCCTTTAAACCTTTCCTATTCATGTACCTATCCAGATGCCTTTTAAATGTTGTTATTATACCAGCCTCCACCACTTCCTCTGGCAGCCCATTCTATGCATACACCATCCTCTGTGTGCAAAAGTTGCCTCCTTTTAAATCTTTCCCCTCTTACCATAATCCCATGCCCTCGAGTTTTGGACTCCCCGCCCGTGAGGAAAGACCTTGGTTCTCCTCACTCTATCCATGCTGCCCGTGATTTTATAAACCTCGATAGGGTCACCCCTCAGCTTCTGATGTGCCAGGGAAAATAGTCCCAGCTTATTCAGTCTCTTCCTGTAGTACAAACCCTCCAACCCTGGCAGCATCTTTGTAAATATTTTCTGAACCCTTTCACGTTTCACAACATCCTTCCTATATCAGGGAGACCAGTTTTGCATGTAGTATTCCAAAAGTGGCGTAACCAATGTCCTAGACAGCCGCAACATGATCTCCCAATTCTTATAATCAATTCTTTGACCAATAAAGGCAAGCATATCAAACACTCCCTTCACTATACTATCTACCTGTGACTCCACTTTCAAGGAACTATGAACTTGCACTCCAAGGTCTCTTTGTTCAGCAACACTCCCAGGGCCTTACCATTAAGTGTATAAGTCACTTGATCTCTGCTGTCTATTACCTGACATCTGTTTCCTTCATATTCTTGACCAAAATCTCAATTTCTCTCATCATCCAGCATTCCCTAAATCTACCAGCCTTGCCCTTCACCCTAACAAGAACATATTGTCCCTGGACTCTCATTATCTCATTTCTGAAGGCTTCCCATTTTCCAGCCGTCCCTGTACCTGCGAACATCCGTCCCCAGTCAACTTTTGAAAGTTCTTGCCTTATGTCATCAAAATTGGCCTTCCTCCAATTTAGAACTTTAACTTCTAGATCTGGTCTATCCTTGTCCATCACCATTTTAAAACTAATAGAGTTATGGTCGCTGGCCCCAAAGTGCTCTCCCCACTGACACCTCAGCCACCTGCCCAGCTTTGTGTTTACAACAGTGGGTCAAGTTTTGCACCTTCTCGAGGAGGGACATCCATATACTGAATCAGAAAATTTTCTTGTCTACTCTTAACAAATTCCTCTCCATCTAAACCCTGAACACTATGGCAGTCCCAGTCCATGTTTGGAAAGTTAAAATCTCCCACTCTATTATTCTTAAAGATAACTGAGATCTGCTTACATGTTTGTTTCTCAATTTCCCACTGACTGCTGGGGAGTCTATAGTAAAATCCTGATGAGGTGATCATCCCTTTCTTATTTCTCAATTCCAGCCAAATAACTTCCCTGGACACAATCCCAGAAATCTCCTCCCTAAGGAGGATTGTGTACAATGCTGGATGCCAGGAAGAATGGGAATATTTTGGAGAGTGCAGAAGAATGAATGGTTGAGAAGCTTCAGTTTGGAGCACTGTTTCCCTGGGACAGGAGAAGGCTGAAGAGAAATTTGATCAAAGTTCTCAAAATCACAACGGGCTGAGACAGAGTAGGTAGGGAGAAACTGTTGCGCTCATAAAAGAATCAAGAATGAGAGGACACTCAGATTTAAAGTAGTTTGTAAATTAAGCAAGTGCAGTGTACACAGCAAGCAATTGGGGTCCGGAATGCAATGCCAAGAAGGGTGATGGAGGCAGGTTTAACTGAGGCATTTGTGAGGGCAAAAGAACAAAGCAATGGCACCAATCATTTGGAGACCTTGGCGCAGAAAAAAATGGGCTGAATAGCCTTGCACAACCCTGTAATAATTTTCTGATTCTGAAATGGGGTGGGTTCTCAAAATTATTGGTGAGGGTGAGAAAGGTGAGCACTTCGTCCTATAACTGACAGCCAAAGGTCAAAACCTACCACTGCGCATGGCAGGATTAACAAGCAAAGGACAAGACTCAGGCATTACAGCTGCCTTCTCATGTGGGAGAGGGTAAGAACCTGGGCACATGCACAGGCCTCATTTCCTGCAGGGTAGGTTTGGTAGATCAGGTTTGCACAGTATGCTGGGACCTGCCTGGGACCTCCCCCCTGCACCAAACAGGTTTTCTGGCTGGCTTCCAATTCTCTGACGTTAATACAAACCTGTCTGTCTTCCTTCCCTCAGGACATGGACTCTACGGCATGTTTGAAATGCTCTCATCGTGGAGGGAGACCATGGAGGATCAGCATGTGAAGGAGAGGATTGCCAATGTGTATGCTGACACCATGCTGCCCATTACACTCACCACTGCCATGTACATGGTGACCTTTGGCATTGGCGCCAGTCCCTTCACCAATATAGAAGCAGTGAAGGAGTTCTGTGTGAACACATGCATATCCGTGCTTTTTAACTACCTCTACCTGATGGCATTCTATGGCTCCAATCTGGTCTTCACTGGTTACTTAGAAAATAATTACCAGCACAGTCTCTTTTGTAGAAAAGTGCCCAAACCAGATGATCTGCAAGCAAAACCAGCCTGGTATCGGTTTATCATGATGTCCAAGTTCAGTGAGGAGGCAGCCAGCTCAAACGACACAAGCCCCTATGAAAGTCAGTTCCTGCTTTGGTTTCTGAAGCAGTATTATTGTGATTGGATTACAAACACTTACGTCAAGCCTTTTGTGGTTTTGTTTTATCTGGTTTATATCTCCTTTGCCTTAATGGGCTACCTGCAGATCAGTGAAGGTCTGGACCTCAGCAATGTGGTGGCCACTGAGTCTCGAACTGTCTCGTATAGCACCGTCCAGCAGAGATACTTCAGTAGCTATAGCCCCGTCATTGGCTTTTATATTTATGAACCCATTGAATACTGGAATGCCAGCGTCCAGGAGGATTTGTTAGAAATCACCGGGGGCTTTGTCAGAATTTCTTGGTTCGAAACGTATTTGAATTACCTTAAAAAATTGAATGTTACCCCTCCAGTGTCTCGCAGCTACTTCCTAGAGACCCTGCGGAATTCCTTCCTAAAGACGCCACAGTATTCCCAATTCTCCGATGATATCATACTGGTGAGGAAGGTCAACAACGAGCTGGAGGTGGTGGCCTCACGCATGTATCTCGTGGCCAAGACAGCAGAGAACACCAGGGAAGAGATTTATGATCTGCTGGAGACACTGAGGAAACTGTCCCTGACCTACAAGGTGAAATTTATGATTTTCAACCCGTCGTTTATATACATGGACCGGTATGCTTCATCGGTGGGAGCTCCTCTGCAGAACTCGTGCATCAGTGCTCTGTTTGTCCTCTTCTTCTCCGGCTTCTTGGTGGTGAACCCTCTGCTGAACGTCTGGCTCAGTCTGACCGTGGCCTCAGTGGAGTTTGGAGTCGCTGGCTTTATGAGCCTGTGGGATGTAGAACTGGACTGTATCTCCGTCCTCTGCTTAATTTACGGGATAAACTACACCATCGACAACTGTGCACCGTTCCTATCGACGTTTGTCCTGGGTAAAGACCTGACAAGGACGAAGTGGGTTAAGAATGCTTTGGAACTGCATGGAGTGGCCATTTTGCAGAGCAACTTTTGCTACATGGTTGGTATAATCCCCCTTAGTTCGGTGCCTTCGAACCTGATCTGCACACTATTCAGGTGTCTGTTTCTTATAGCCCTTTTCACCTTTCTCCACTGCTTTGCCATTCTGCCCGTGCTCCTGACCTTTGTTCCACCTTCTAAGAAGCAGGCGGAGAGGAAGAGCCCAGAAAACCACAGCGAGGTCGAGTGCATGGAAATGGTGGACTTGGATGGCACCCGAGTGGTTGACCACATCACCTCAGTCTGATTGGCACAATGCAGCCAGGCGATGCGGAGAGAGAGAGAGAGACGGAGAGAGAGAAAGAGACAAAGAGATGGGGGGGAATTCATGTGAATGTATAGGTGGGATGGGGGAAATGGGCTAATGAAATGCAGCTTCATGGATGGGGTTGGGGGAGGGGTGGGAGGAGATGTGGCAGATACGCCGAGGAGAAAAAGTGTTAGTGGGAAGTAAACTTGATTCCTCCTGGAGGCAGAGAGAGAGAGAGGGGCAGCAGGTCTATTTTGGGGTCCATGATCCACATGGACCTCCTCCCGCTTTACCTTCAACTCACCTTTATCAACAAATCCATCAATTCCTTTCTCCCATATGCACACACATCCAACTTCCTCAGTTCATCACAACCACTCACCGTGGGGGCGAGTTCTTCGTTCTCACCACTCTCCGAGTAAAGAATCACCTCTTGGATTTATTCGTGACTCCCTTACATTTTATGGCCGGTATTTCTGGACTTCCCCACAAATTGAAATATCTTCTCGACATGTCAGCCCTGGGGAACCCCCTTCAGAGTTTGCCCAGCCTATTTGGAGCCACCCGGGGTACTGAGGCTATAACAGGAGTGCACTGCTCAGCATTTGAGGACACTGTGGAGACGGAACAAGGGAGCTGCATGCATTCGAATAATTCATCTGCCCATTTGCACTCTGCTGAACTGGGATTCCCATACAAGAGCTGGATGGTCTAAAGGCGGTGTTGGTCCTGATAAACTAGGTGTTACCTGCATCATCAGAATTCTCTGGGTAGGCGAGTTTCAATATTTTTCCACTTGGGAAGCGCAAGTTGAAGGGAAGAAACTCAATAGGTTTTGTGAACTCTCCCAGGGTATTTCCCAAAGTAGTGGGATTTTTAAAAAAAAAATGAATTCCACTGTCCGCCATGGCAGAATTTGAAGACAGGTCCCAGAACATTCTCTGGGTCACTGGATTGACATTCCAACGATAATACCACTAGGCTATCACCTCCTCCTCCTCTTACCTGATATTATCTGCTAACCTGGTTGGATCAGATTCCCTCCAGTGTGGAAACAGGCCCTTCAGCCCAACAGGTCCACACTGACCCTCCAAAGAGTAACCCACCCAGACCCATTTCCCCCTGACTAATGCACCTAACGCTATGGGCAATTTAGCATGGCCAATCCACCTGACCTGCTCATGGAGTCATAGAGATGGACAGCATGGAAACAGACCCTTCGGTCCAACCCATCCATGCCAACCAGATATCCCAACCAAATCTAGTCCCATCTGCCAGCACCTAGCCCATATCACTCCAAACACTTCCTATTCACATACCCATCCAAACGCCTCTTAACTGTTGCAATTGTAACAGCCTTCACACTTCCTTTGGTAACTCATTCCATACCTGTACCAGCCTCTGCTTGAAAATGTTGCCCCTTAGGTCTCTTTTATATCTTTCCCCTCTCACCTAAACCTATGCCCTCTAGTTCTGGACTCCCCCACCCCAGGGAAAAGACCTTGCCTATTTATCCTATCCATGCCCCTCATAATTTTGTAAACCTCTATAAGGTCACCCCTCGGCCCAGCCTCTCCCTATGGCTCTTTTGAAACATGGGAGGAAACCCACACAGACACGGGGAGGATATGCAAACTCCACACAGATGGTTGCCTGAGGCTGGAATTGAACCCAGGTCCCAGGTGCTGTGAGGCAGCAGTGCTAACCACTGAGCCACCATGCCACCCCATTTATCAGGGCAATTCTTTACCTGAGATTAAAAGTGTTTTGCAGACTGCCGGCTCCCTCGGTAAGGTTCTACCCGAAGAACCATTTGGGTCTCGGGCTTTTTACCTGAGAAAATGTATTTTAAGATAAGTCTTGGAAACTTCAGCCCCAATGGCAACATTCGCAGGTTGACAGAAGCAAGAAAAAAAACTGAATTATGAACTATCTCTACTTTTTGTCTTTCAGGTAAAATTAAATATCAATTTGAACCTTGCACAGGAAGATCATTGGATTATTGAATGATTCAGAATGAAAGCTGTCCACTTGGCCTGTCATGACTATGCCAGCTCTTTGAAAGAGCTATCTAATTAATCGCACTTCCCTGGCCTTTTCCTAAAGTCCCTTCAAATGGTTACTGTTCAGACCTTTTTCCAACTCCTCTTTGTTGTTAAACCTGCTTCCACTACCTTTCAAGGCAGTACTTTCCTCATCACTGTAACTTGCTGAGTTAAACAATTTTTTTTCCACTCCCTTCCTGCTTTGTGTGCCCATTGTCTTAAACCTGTGTCCTCCTGCCCTTCCTGCTAATTATTTACCCTGTTCAATTTTAAGGTAAAGTATGAATGCCCATTCAAAAAAAAAAGCAAAACAGGGGCTAATACAAGGCTCGACAATGGGTCTTTTATTGAAGAACACCCTGCCCACTCCTCCCTCGTCCTCTTCTCCCCAAGTTTGGTCTGAACTGCCCAGTGATCTAGTCTCAGGCTATGGTCAGACCTGAAACCTGGCTCAGGTTCCTCTCTTCAGCTGGCAGAGACTGGATGGACTGTAAAATGAATGGGACACTTTGCCGTTTTGCTGTCGGCCCTCAGGGCTCCTAGAAGAGCGATTGGAGAGAGCCCTTGTCTGATAATTTACCAGCAGTGTGCAAGGTGATTTCCCCCTTAGGTGATGTCACTTCAAGGAGGCAGGCACTTTAACTTCCAACCTATTCTCAAGCAAATTCGATTGTTCGCTAAATGTATCTTACCTCATTCTCCTGCTCATCGCTGCAAGCACACCTCAAGAAGCAAGGAATGTCTGTCCTGGATTTGAGACGGTATACAGATTGAGGAGAAATCCCGAGACAGTATTCAGTCTAGATTCTCAGTTTTGCACAGGCCTCATGCCGATACTTCTCTTTTTAGTTGAGCTGACATTTCATTGGCAAGGAATCCTCTCGTGGGTCAATGCAAATTGTATTTGGCACCAATCATGAACAAAGCACAGCTGGTGATTACTGATCAATGTTACACACTGGCCTCCTTAGCAACCTGCTGAATATTTTTACTAAAGAGTAAACGTGAATGATGTACTTCACAATGCTGCTAGGAACGTACAGGGTGACTTTTATATCTCCAAGAACTGTCCATGTAAAAAGGTAAGTCCAGTTCCTTCACACAACTATTGTTCCTATAGTAAGTCTATAAACATGTAACTCTGCTTTTGAAGGTGTGACCACATTGGTGGCATCTACAAATACCTTTAAGTTCATTAAAAAATGTGACTCGTTTGAATGATTTACAATTTTATATCCTATCTCATTCCTTCTTGAATGGAAATCAAGGTAATTCCGTCAGGGTGAATCACGCTTTTCAAGATTTAGATGTAATCTGGACTTTAAAAATCACACAAATGTATCTACTCTGTAACCTCGCTAGTCCGAAATTTATTGGTCAGGAATACCAAGAAGAAAGGGAGACAAGATGTCAGTGGGAAGTAAACTTGATACCTCCTGGAGGCACAGAGAGAGAGAAGCAACAGGTCTATCTTGGGAGTCCACGATCCACATGAACCTCCTCCCACCTTACCTTCATCCCACCTTTATCAACAAACCCATCTATTCCTTTCTCCCACATGACGCACATCCAACTTCCTCAGTTCACCACAACCACTCACTGCGGGAGTGAGTCCTTCATTCTCACCAATCTCTGAGTAAAGAACCATCTCGTGGATTTATTTGTGACTCTCTTTTATTTTATGGCCTGTATTTCTGGACTGCCCCAGAAATCAAAATACCTTCTCTACATGTCAGCCCTGGGGAACCCCTTTCAGAGTTTGTTTGACCTATTTGGAGCCACCTGGGGTACTGAGGCCATAACATTACTGTCCCAGCATCTATTTGGATAATTAAAGATCTCTGTGCTCACTACTCTGTAATATTTGCACCTCTCTGTAATGTCCTTGCAAATTTGTTCCCCTACATCACATTTTTCTCACTAGTTGTGGCCTCTAGACTACACTGAAAATTGTACTTTTTTTTTGGCTTAACTCAGTTCAATTCTATTCTTGACCCATCTGGAACATCCTTTCTCTCTAGCACTGTGCTGCTGTCAATACTCGATGCCATCACTCCCCTATTTTCTCTCCTGGACATCATGCATTCAAGAATATTAGTGACAGAAATCTAACTGAGGTGGAGTGACAGCTCAACTTCCATATAATAATTTCTGTTGGAGTGACTGATTCACATCTTTCCATCAGTGGGAGATGACGGGAATGCAGCCTCAGAGCTATGGTGAGGTCAGATGCAAAAATCTGTTGCACTGAAGAGTCACACATACAGCACACAAAAACAGGTCCTTTGGTCCAACCAATCCATGTCTTCTGGTGGATGAATGTGTTGGTTGACAGGAAGGTCTGTCACAAGTGCCACATGTGAAGTTATCCCTTACCTGTTGTGCAGGGTGATCTCCATTGATGACTTGCCTGCAGAGCAGGTTTCTGAAACCATTTGTTGTCACAGTGCCCATTTCCTGGCCACAGCTCCATTGGCATTGATTATTAGCTCGTGTTTCCCACTTAGAGTCAGAGAGATATACAGCACGGAAGTAGACCGTTCGGTCCAACCTGTCCATGCCGACCAGATATCCCAACCCAATCTAGTCTGGCCCATATCCCTCCAAACCCTTCCTATTCATATACCCATCCAAATGCATCTTAAATGTTGCAATTGTACCAGCCTCCAACACTTCCTCTGGCAGCTCATTCCATACCCACACCACCCTCTGTGTGAAAAAGTTGCCCCTTAGGTCTCTTTTATATCTTTCCCCTAAACCTATGCCCTCTGGTTCTGGACTTGTAATTGATTTTGAGGGATATCTGACATGAATCTGAGTTTGGAGTGCAGGTCTTTCGACAGATTACCTGTACGTAGAACCTGCTTGGGGATATAGACATCTTCCAGCAGCATGGGGAGGCACAGAAGCACAGAAAAAGTTGGTGATATTAAAGAGCTGATTGCCCAGTTATAGAATCGAGGAGTATTGGATTCTCATACCTATGTTGTTCCTTTGAAAAGACTATCCCATCAATGACCCATCCACTGATCTTTTCCTTTACTGAATCATTGAATTCCTACAGTATGGAAGAAGGCCATTTGGTCCATCCATTTCACACTGACCCTCCAAATAGCATCCCAACCATGTACCCCCACCCCTCCTTTTCCCATGGTTAATCCACCTAGCCTGCGCAACCTTGGACACTATGGACAATTTAACACTGCCAATCCGCCTAACCTCCACTCTTTGAACTGTGGGAGGAAATCAGAGGACCCAGGGAAACCCACGCAGACTCAGGGAGAATGTGCAAACTCCACACAGACAATCACTCGAGGAAGCAGGGTGCTAACCACTGAGCCTCTGCGCTGCCCTGAAATATACAAATGTTCTCCCTTCAAGTCGTCTTTTGAAGGTTAATATTGAACCTGCTTCCACTACCCTTTCCAGTTGTGTTGGAGAGGAGTGATAGACAGAGGGACCTCTGCATGTCTAACAATGTCCAGTTCTCAAAGTTAAACAGATCTGTGTTTAGCATCCACAACACCACCTTTCCCTATGACAGCTTAATTAGAGACTCCGTCTTTAAGAGCAGGAAGCTTTACAAATCAGTTCAGCGAGCAATCATTTGAATCTGCTGTAACCTCTCCAGTCTAGAATGCTTGGAAGGTTATTCCTGGATTCTGGAGTTTTTTGGATGATAGATTGACAGTAGAACATCAAATCACAAGAAAGGTTGAAATGACACTGTATATATAAAAATTACCTGATGCATAAATCAGAGCTGAAAATCCAGTAATTAAAATAGTTTTACGCCAGGTACAAAGATCCAGCGACACACTTTAACTGTGAACAAGGGCTTTGCTCCCAATTGGATTTATTTTTCTCAAGGATGTGTAATATAATTTCAAGGGAAGTAGTTAAAGCTGCATTAATTACTAACCATGGAAAGCCTGTGGCTGACAGAAAGCAATTGGATCAAGGTTTAAGTAGATAATATTCTGGTCCAGAAATTGCTGGAGTTGGATGCTACGAATTAGATTTTAGACTTCATTCTTCAGACCATACTTTGCATTGCGAGTTTCGAGGTTTTGATAATGGCTGAGTGAGGACAGTCATTAACCTGGGATGTCTGTGAATATCAGTCCCAATGTTTATCTCCTTATGTATGAAGGTCAAATGAAAAACAATGAGATAAAACAGGTAAAATTGGCATCAAATGGACACAGAGAGAGAAATGGTTGGAAAGAAAGATTGGATTAGGCAATTCAGAAAAAAAAATCTGAGAGAAAAAGGAAAAAGCAATTTTTAAATGTATGTTTAAGAATATTTTAAAATCTATAGTGTACTTTTAATTTTGAATGGGATGTCAGGACTACAAATTTTGTCATCCAGGGTCCTTACGAAATGAATTGCTACCCCTAAATTATTAGGATTAAAATTAATACATTTTAATAGTACAAATCCAGCAATTTTATAAGGTTTGTGACAAAATATTAATTAGTTTCTCTGAATCTAATGGAAAATATTTCTGCAGTTTAGGAAAATATTTAGGATTCCTGAGGGATTGTCAAAAATTCCTGTACTTCTGATGCACTGTAACCTCATGGTTATTTTCTCAGCTGTTCCTGGGCCACTCTGTACAACAGAATTGCTGGGGGCCAAGAGAGTTCTCGCCCATACAAAGCAAGTGACCGAGAAAAGCTTTTCCATGCCATGACAAGCTTGTACTAACTTTGGCATGAACCCAGTTGACTGCCTCTCCAGAGTCTTGACCACATAATCAAGGCTGACACTGCAGTACAAGTGTTGCACTGTCAGGGGTGCCATCTTTCAGAGGAAGTGTAAAACTAAGGCCCTTCTCAGGTGGATATTGAAGACCTCATGATACTCCCAAGAACAGCAGGAGTATTCTCTATTGTCTCCTGGAAGTTATTTGTTTCTTAACCCAGACAGATTCTCTGGAGATTTGTCTTATTTGTCTTGCATAGATTGACTGCCTTTACTGATGTACTGATTGCACCTCATTAAAGCACTTAACTGGCTTTGAAACACTTTGACACTGCCTTAAAGTTCTTTTTTTCTTTCTTAGGCAGATGATGCAGCTGCTATCCCATGAACACAACGAAGGCACGAAACACTACTGAAAATGACTGTTTGTAAACTTGAGCCAGAACTACAGGGTAGGCTGTCCCAAAAGCAGCTACTTCAAGTTGCATGTAGTAACCACTGGGTAATTTATTAGATTTTCTTCCTGCTTGTTAGTATATTTATGCAGAAAATGAGAGTTGATGTGAGGACCCTTAATGCTTTTTGTAAAAGTACAAAGATGTTCCACAATTGTCTTTTGATTTTACGAGGATTTGATTTCATCACCGTGTAAACTATAAAGGCTTCACAATGACCAATGCAGCATGTTAGAAGATAAGGAAATGCTGCAAGTGAACAGCTCTTGATGAGACCATTTCTCCTTCAGTGATGAAATCTAATTTCTTTTTAAGGAGATAGCACTTTTTTGCCTATGATTGCATTATTTTGGCAACATTCCCCAAATAACCATATAGTCCTGGCAACTTCCACTTTTTGCTAATCCGGGTGGCTGTCTGTTCCCTGAAGAGAAAGTGAGGACTGCAGATGCTGGAGATCAGAGCTGAAAATGTGTTGCTGGAAAAGCGCAGCAGGTCAGGCAGCATCCAAGGAACAGGAGATTCGACGTTTCGGGCATAAGCCCTTCTTATGGGGCTTCTGCCCGAAACGTCGAATCTCCTGTTCCTTGGATGCTGTCTGTTTCCTGACTCTACTTGTACCAGGAATGACATTGAACGCCATCAAAGACTATTTGGAAATCCAAATATATTGCATCTACTGCATCATCCTCACCTATTCTTTCTGTTACTGTTATCAAGGTAATTAGTCTGTAGCTGAATTCTCCCCCTCCCATCAGCATCCCAGTGGGTTACCATTGGCCATAATCTGAACTAGCTTTATAAAAACCGGAATAAAAGCAAAATATTACCAATGCGGAAAATCAGAAATAAACACAATTAATGCTGGAGAAACTCAGCAAGTTTGGCAGCATCTGTGGAGAGGAAGCATCTGAAGAAGTCATACCGAATTCAAAATGTTAACTCTGTTTCTATCTCCATAGTAGCTGCAGGACCTTCCGAGTTTCTCCAGCATTCACTATGTTTGAGATATATAAACACAGTAGCAACAAGATCAAGTCAGAGGCTAGGAATACTGTGGCGAGTAACTCACCTCCTGACTCCCCAAAGCCTGTCCACTATCTACAAGACACAAGTCAGGAGTATGATGGAATACACCTCACTTGTCTGGGTGAGTGCAGCTGTAGCAACACTCAAGAAAGTTAACACCAACCTTGACAAAGTAGCACTCCAACCCCACCTTCAACATTCACTCCATCCACCACCGGGTGGCACGGTGCTCAGTGGTTAGCACTGCTGCCTCACAGTGCCAGGAGCCCGTGTTCAATTCCAGCCTTGGGCAATTGTCCGTGTGGAGATCGCACATTCTCCCCGTGTCTGCGTGGGTTTCCTCCAGGTGCTCCGACTTCCTCCCACAATCCAAAGATGTGCAAGTTAGGTGAATTGGCCATGCTAAATTGCCCATAGTGCCCATGGATGTGTAGGGTGGGTGCATTAGTCAGGAGTAAATGTAGGGGAATGGATCTGGGTGGGTTACTGTTCGGAAGGTTAGTGTGGATCTGTTGGGCTGAAGGGCCTGTTTCCACACTGTTGGGATTCTATGATTCACCGATGCTCAGTAGCAACAGTATATACCGTCTACAAAATGCACTGCAGCAACTCACCAACCTTCTCCGGGCAACACCTTCTCAGCTAATGATAACTACCATATAGAAGGACAAGGGCAGCAGATGCATAGGAACAGCAGCACTTGCGAGTTTCTCTCCAAGCCAGTCGCCATCCTGATTTGGAAATTTATCAACATGCCTTTTGTGTTGCTGAATCAAAATCCAGGAACTCCCTAACAGCCACTGTGGCTGTCCCTACTTGCCGAGGACTGTAGTAGTTCAAGAAGCAGCTTACTACCAGAATGATTTTTCTCCAGACTAGTTTAGAGGTGGTCAATAAATGTTGGCCTAGCTAGCAATGCTCACATTCACTGACTTATTCCATCTACCTTTTTAAATTGTATTGGCTGCCCACTTTGTTAATATTCCTTTGTAATTAGTTTTTAGGTACATTTAGTAGTGTTTTTGAAAAAGGAGGTCTGGTGGCACGGGGGGATAGCATCCCTACTCCTGGGCTGGAAGCTTTGAGTTCAAGAATTTCTCGGACTTAAGAGCCCTGGAAGGTTCGGTTAGAGCTTAGTTGATTATCAATGAATAAATTCTTTCCTGATCAGTCATACTGGAGGAGGCAATGACAAACCACTGGATGTTTTGCCCAAATAACTATGGATCGTACACAGAGGACCATGGTCATGAGTACCCTCTTAGTGCATCAGACTGAAGGGAGACTGAGAGAATAGTGTCTCTGCTATCCTTTCCTTCATTTTGGTTTAATATATGCAAAGACACAATTCAGCGCAGGAGTTTTTATGCTTTCTCTAAATTTGCCTCATGTATTAATGACCTCTGCGTCTTTCCATCTTAAGAGTTTTTTTTCCATTTTATTAATCTCCCCTTCTTATGCCTTGTCTGCCAAGTTGGTCTCCCCAGTAACTATAGGATTACTGTTTAATACTTCTGTTTTCTCAAATCGTAAAACACAGAAACAGACCCTTCGATCCTCGCTGACCACGTTTTCCAAACTAAAACTAGTCTCATTTGCCTGTGTTTGACCAATGTCCCTCTAAACTTTTCCAATTCATGTACCTGGCCAAACTTTTAAATATTGTAACTGTACCTGCATATACCATTTCCTCTGGCAGCTTGTTCCAAACACTCACCACCTTCTGTACGAAAAGGTTGCCCCTCAGGTCGTTTATAAATCTTTCTCCTCTTACCTTAAAAATATGCCCCTGAAATGTCCCACCCAAGGGAAAAGATATCTGCCATTCCTCTTATCTGTACCTCTTGTGATTTTATAAACCTCAAAAAGGTCACCCCTCAACCCCCTATGCTCCAGTGAAAAAAAGTTCCAGCCTATCCAGCTTCCCCTTATACCTCAAACCCTCCACTCTTGACAACATCTCTAACAAATCTTTTCTGAACCCTCTCCAATTTAATAATATCCTTCCTACAGCAGGGTGACCAGAACTGTATACAGTACACCAAAAGTGGCCTCACCAGCTTCCTGTGCAACTGCAATATGATAATGGTTCACAATCAGAACCTGTGAGTTTATTGTCTGTATCCCTTATTGACTTTACCCTGATATCCTGATCTTTCTTTCATTTATGTGTCTGTAGAATGCTTCATTTTTTCTTCTTAATTTTGTGATTCTTCTATTCTTCTGAATTTTTTATTTTATTTTTCTGCTAACCTTTATGTTCCTTTTCTCTTTCTTATTTTAGCTGTCAATATATTTTAATATTATGATATTTTATTATTATTCTTATTTCATAATATTTTCAAACTTGACCTTGTTTCTGTGACATGTTTCCTACAGTATTGTTCCCATTGGCATCCATTTCTTCCTTTGTTAGTTTATCCCTTCAAAATCAGTTTTGCTCCAATCTATTTCTTTGCTCTTTTCCTTCACAATAATTATCTCAAACCCTCTACTATTGCTTTAACTTGCTTCTCTAATCTGTTGTAATTAATTTCCTGCTATTACATCCAGCAATATTCCCTCTCTTTTTGGGACTTCCAGATGCAGAGGAAGGAAGGAGTCCCGTACACACTGTAATAACTATCCCTGTCCCTCTTTTGTTACCTGTTCCCAGTTTTTGATTTGAAGGTAGTTAAAATCTTCCACGATTATTATTCTCAGCTCTTTTCAGTCATTCCATGTGTTTGCATGTATATTTCTTCTTGAACATTTATTCTGGTGTTAGGTGGTGTATAGTGGGCTTCTTAGTGTATCTGACCGCATATTTGTATTCATTTTAATCCAGATGGATTGTTTTTCTAACCGTCTGTTAGTTATACCTTGTTCTTTGCTGTACATCACCTCTCATTTGCAAAGCAATTACCCACTGCTCTCCATTTCCCTGTCCTTTCTCATGTTATAGCCAGAAACATGTCAGTTGTCAGTCTTGTTCTTTACATAGACATGGGTGAACAGACAGATAGAATTTATGGGAAGATAGATGTGAATTAATATACAGATAGATGGGAAAATGATGGACAGGTAGTTGGAATGAATGGATAGATAGTTGGAAGGATGTGTGAGCAGATGTGCAGGTAATTTGATACATGGGATTACAAAAGATTTTGTCTGGAAGGAAGGATGGATGGATGGAAAGACAAACGGAAATGGAGACAGGTAGATAGAAGGACATTTGGTTTGTTGGAGACATGGAGGGAATTATAATGATGGAGCAATAGCAAATGGAAGATACATGTTGGATGAGTAGATGGATGGTTGCTGGTACTTGGTTGAGTGGGTGCTTAGACAACTACATGGTGTGCGGATGGCTTTGTGGGAAGATTTATGAGTGTGTGCTTAGAAAAATGGATAGGTGGCTTCATGAATAGAAATATGATGGGTGCAAAATCCATTGTGAATGGGTATTACAATGAGATAGAATGATGAATAAACAAATAGAATGATGGATAAGCACATGGTGGCAGATTAGATGGAGAGATTAGTAGTGAAGGGATCGGCAGGCAATGAAAGGACAGATGATGAACAGAACAATAGATGGTGAATAGACAAGTAGATGTTGGAGGTGAAGACAATTGATGAAGGGACAGATAGCTGGGTGAAGATATAGTTAGGTGAGAGATGGAGAATGGATAGGTAAATGATGGAATAGATGGAAAGACTGTGAATGGATAGTTTGGTGAAATAGACAGATAGATGGCAAATTGTCCAATGGATGGTGTACAGACAGAGATACCAGCGGGTGATTGTACAGATAAAGAGTCAGAAGCATTGAAGGACAGATAGATTTACAAATTCATTGGAAAATTGATAGACAATAGATGGAAAACTGGTGGATGAATGTCAAAACAGATAATTGCAAAAATGGATGGATAAACAATCGATGGTCAATGGATTCATAACTAGTTGGGGAAGTGGTTAGACAGACAGATGGTGCCTGATGGAGGGATATTTGGATGGTTAGATAGATAGTGGGTGATTAAAACCTGCTGGCAGTAATCATTCCAACCTGGCACATGGACTGAAAGCATGTGAAAGGCAGCAGTTCTTTTTGAAGTCAGGAAAAGAATTAGCTTAAAGTATGAAGCTGACTGATTAACATATGTTCTGTTCGTGGTTGTATTTGGAATAGTTTTGCACATTCTGAATCCTGAGTCGGTCTAACCTCGGAAAGTTTTTTAGCAAGAAAGATGGACATTTCCTCTTGGTCTCATTGCCTTGTTAAATGATACTTATTCAACAGTATGAAGGATCCTGTTGTTTAGACTCACGTTTGCTGTGCTTTCTTGAGGGACATTATAGTAAGTGTTGAGTGTTATCAGAAATATGGAGTTATTTATTCATGGCCTTTGTGTGTGGTGTCAAGTCTAAGGTCAAATTAATTAGTTGATTTTGTTGAGAAACAAGGGGAAAATTAAACAGCCTCAAAAATTGATTTCTGACACGGCAATACATGGGTATTCTCATCATGAAAACGTGGCTAGTGATTTCTTTTAGATTTTGCTTTAGTGGGGGTGAAAACTAAAGTCTTTTATCACTTTTGTAAATATAAACCACCCAACATTATGTACTCCAACACATTTTATGTTACTGCAGCACAGCATGTTCCTTTAAGCATCTGAGCAGCTAGAAATTTCTGCAGAGAGAGTTAAGCAAGCTACAATCTGGGGCTTTGCTTTTTAAGTAAAATTATCATTTTTTTTTGGAAGGCCTTTAACTGAATTTTGAATTGCTTAGAGGCACTGCTGGTGCTACAGCTCACAACCATGTGTCAAAGGATTACCCGCAGGACTCTAAGCATTTTAAACAATTCTCTCTTTCCCCTGCAAAGCTAATGGAGATACAACTCCATACTGTTGTTTTATACGTGAGATTCGGACTGTCACTGGGGAAATCGCTCTGTTTGAGGATGAATCTCTGTCATGCAGCAAGCAGTTACATTTCAGGCTTGCTTACCACATGAGCTTCTTTTCTGCAGGTAACTGAGGGGAAAATTTCCAGAAAGTACACAGTGAAGAGGGTTTATTCTTAATTATGTTTATGCTGAATATCTGCTTCCATGGAGGTTTTCCCTTTTCTGCAAGAAAACATTTACATTGTACTTACTTTCTCATAGTCTGAAGTACAGCGTTCCCAGTTTGTCCATTTTACTGCAGTGGGATCAATATCATGACTGCGCTGTCTCCAGGGATATTAATGAACAGCTTCGATTCCCTTGTCCACTATGATCAGGGTGAGCAGGTTTTCTTTGTAAATGTATCCTACAAAATTTACATTGTACACTTTTGAGCTGTGTCAAAATGGAAATGTGGGATTAGTCAGTTTACTATGCAAACTATCTGTACACAAGCTGACTAAGCTGAAAAAAAGAAATGGATTCATCCAGTCAACCCGAAGTCCTAGGGTTGGAAACTCTCTGCATTGCTTGGTCATTACTTTTTTTCTGTGAAATGCTGTTAATGTTTCCTGGCGCTGATCGAGATGTGCACTAAACAGAATCTGTAAATAATGATCGGGCTCAGAATTGGTGAGCAGATTCTTGTATCCCGTCAGCCTGCTGAACATCTCACGTTCATAAAACAAATGCTTCTGGCATCACTTAAGTCAACAAGTTTTGTTTTAGAAAAATCTATTTTTGAAGCTTTTGAAATAGTTGTTATTACGTACTCATCTTTTATGTAAAGAAAAAGGCCAATAAATTGACACTGTTTGTAACTGGCGTTGAGTTCTTTATATTTATCAATTATCAAGGATAATGTGAAGATTCCTGTCAGTTTGCCATGGGAGGATAGAGGAGAAGGCTTCACTTCAGGAGATTTTTGTGAACTTCCAACCAATCTGATCAAGTTCATGGCAGAGAGATGACAATTAACTTTTGTGTAGTTCCCGCATGTGCCATAGAGCAAATACTTCAGATCTATTCACTCAATAATGGTATTCTGTCCATTTGATACAGTTTGTGTCATCACTGCTCTCCAACTTCCCACCATTCCACTGCCGAGATGATCCCTTCCCTCCCCTGAGTTAGTGCGAGCTGCTCGGCTGATGTATTTGGCACTTAAACCTGTCTCCCATCCACAAGATTAAATTGTTTAAATATTGTATTTCAGCAATTGACTTTGTCCCTGGAATGTGGGCAAGGCTGCAGTTAATTATCCATCCATTGCTGTCCTGAAAATGACATCTTGGCTTTGCCTCTTCTCCATGCTTTATTCTGTCATGCGGGCAAGACTTGCAAGGCTAATATTTAATGGCCATCCCTGATTGCCCCTTGATTCGAGTGCCTGGCTGAGTTGTCATGGTCACCATTACTGACAGTAGATTTCAACTCTAGATTTATTAATTGAATTCAGATTTCCTGTTAGAATTTGAACTCTAGTCCCCAGAGCATTAGTTTGGATTCCTAGTTCATTTGCAATTAACTAGACTGTTATTATGCTGTTACTGTAATGATGCCTTTTATGATGATTTGTAGCAGTTTGCTCTGCATCTGGGTGGCTTCCTCAGCAACTTGAGGAGACCCCCTTTCAAGTTGACCTGGAGATTTGAGACTGAAATTGTTTGTGGTTCAGACCAGGTCATGCTGACAGGTTTCCTTGTGAGAAAGATTGATAAACTATTTGAGGTTTTGATTTTACTGCAAATTTTATACAAATATATTCAGCTGCCAGGAGTCAACTTAGCAGATTTACCCAATTTCAATATCTCTGGAAGGAAATACCAGTAAACTAACACGCTTGGAAATGAAGATGTTGGTTATATTGGAGTTCCATTTAGAAGTGGACACGTCAGACCAGTATGTGCCATCTGCAGCTTTTACTGTTTCTTATGAATGGCGATATCTCAGCTCAGGATTTCTGGTTCCCTAACGGCTGAGCTATCTAAGCACCATTTACCCATTGGTAATACCCTTCTTTTGAACAACAGCAGAAGTGGTTTACTCTGATGTTCTAGTCAACACTCACCGCTTCACAATGATAGGTTTATTCTAACAGAGCATGGATTGACATTTGAAAATTGATCCACCCTTTTCGGTTCTTGACCGGCAACCATCTGTCGAGGGCCCCATGATGAAAGGAATTGAAAGGCGACGTGAAGAGAAACTATCTTGGTTGTTGCAGGTTCTGGGATTTAGATGTTTCAGTAAGAACAGAGAAGATGGTGAAAGAGGGGGAGGTGTGGCATTCTTAGTCAAGGATAGTATTACGGTGGAAGAAGGGACATTTGAGGACTCGTCAACTGAAGTAGTATGGGCTGAGGTTAGAAATAGGAAAGGATAGGTCACCCTATTGGGAGTTTTCTATAGGTCTCCGAATAGTTCCAGAGATGTAGAGGAAAGGATAGCAAAGATGATTCTGGATAGGAGCAAGAGTCATGGTAGTTGTTATGGCGATCTTTAACTTTTCAAGTATTGACTAGAAATACGATAGTTCGAGTATTTTAGATGTGTGCAGGAGGGTTTCCTGACACTATGTAGACAGGTGAACAAGGGGTGAGACCACATTGGATTTGGTACGGGGGAATGAACCTGGCCAGGTGTTAGATTTGGAGGTCGGTGATAGTGACCACAATTTGGTTGTGTTTACTTTAGCGATGGAAAGAGATAGGAATATAATCACTGGGCAAGAGTTATAGCTGGGGGAAAGGCAATTATGATGCAATTAGGCAAGATTGAGGATGCATAGGATATGAAGTAACCTGCAGGGGATGTGCACAATTGAAATATGGAGCTTATTCAAGGAACAGCTACTGCGCATCCTTGATAAGTATGTACCTGTCAGACAGGGAGGAAGTGGTAGAGTGAGGGAGCCATGGTTTACTAAAGAAGTTGAATCTCTTGTCAAGAGGAAGAAGAAGGCTTATGTTAGGATGAGCTATGAAGGCTCAGGGTGCATGAGAGTTACAAGCTAGCTAGGCAAGACCTAAAGAGAAACCTAAGAAAAGTCAGTAATTTTAGTATCCACAGGGGCAGTCAACAAGGCTGTCCCCTCCTGCCATTGCTTTTCACATCAGCGATTGAGCTGCTGACAGAGGCCATTCATAGGGACACCAACATACCTGCCCCAGAAGTGGGATTAAAATCACACAAGATTACATTGTATGTAGATGATGTCCTTATCTTTCTGTCAAACCCAGCAGTTTCAGTGTATCATTTGATACAATGCATTAATTCGTTTGGCACTTTTTTTTGCTACAAGATCAATTTTACAAAATGGGAGGCCATGCTTTTTAGATTACTTACAGTGTGGAAACAGGCCCTTCGGCCCAACAAGTCCACACCGACCCGCCGAAGCGCAACCCACCCATACCCCTACATATACCCCTTACCTAACACTAGGGGCAATTTAGCATGGCCAATTCACCTGACCCGCACATCTTTGTGACTGTGGGAGGAAACCGGAGCACCCGGAGGAAACCCACGCAGACACGGGGAGAACGTGCAAACTCCACACAGTCAGTCGCCTGAGGCAGGAATTGAACCCAGGTCCCTGGCGCTGTGAGGCAGCAGTGCTAATCACTGTGCCACCGTGCTGCCCCCTAATGCCACCATGCTGCTTATGGGGTTCTCTGAAAAATACCTGATGTCGAGGGCAATTCTCGACTTCCTTTCAAGTGGTAACAGAATGGTTTCCTTTATTTAGGTATATTCATTGGTCCTGTCTTTGATCAGCTATTTAAAGCTAACTTTGTCCACTTATTTGACAAAATCAAACAGAACCTACAAAGATGGGAGGCGCTTCCAATATCCTGGCTCAGTCGGATAGCCCTTGTTAAAACAAGTATCCTCCCTCACCTATAATACCCGATGCAACCGCTTCCTTTGACCTTCACTAGACAAACATTCAGGAGACTGAATGGCTGGTTCAGCTCTTCCATCTGTAAACAACTCCTTATCAAATTAATCAAATTGCATCTGTCCCACAGACTGGAGGGTGTGGACCACCCAGATATTAAAAACTACCAAACTCTCTTACTAAACCGGGACCTTGGGTTCATGTCACACTACAGGTGACCACCATTGCACTATACACACACACACAGGCACTCCTATACACACACATATACACAAACACACCTGTACACAGACACACACACAGACACTCACACACTCACCCATGCACCCTCTCATAGACTTAGACCCCTTTACACTCACACACACACATATACGTTTGTGGGGTGAACTTGTACTTGCAGAGTTACATTGTACTTTGCTCAAAAACTGCATGAATCCATGTAAGACCCTGTTAACTTTTTTTTAGATTAGAATCAGTCTTAACATTATGGCACAGACAACAGAACAAAGGGGGCTAATACCTTCAACATATTATCTGGGCTGACACCAATTGTTACAGTTAACCTGAGAATGTGACTTTTGTGACTTACATATGAAAGAAGTGAAACTATCATGGTCATTCTAACAGATGAGAGACTTAACAAACAATCAAGGTATTTTTCAATGTATAATTTCAGTTACATCACACTGTAAACTTTTGCTATAAATTCTGTGTTACGATCGAGCCCTCCACAATCACCTGATGAAGGGGCATCGCTCCGAAAGCTAGTGTGCTTCCAATTAAACCTGTTGGACTATAAGCTGGTGTTGTGTGATTTTTAACTTTGTACACCTCACTCCAACAACTGCATCTCCAAATCAAAGCTCTCTTATGTGAGTGACTGAGCCTGCGGGGACTCTGCTTCAATATGATTAGACATTGAAACTTTGCAGGAAAAGTGCCCCCTTATTAGAATGTTGTTCCTGGACAAAATGAGGACAGTTAAGGAATATTGCCATAATCCAATCATTATCAATACCGTTAAAGTATGGAGGGCACTGCAGCAGAGCGAGGGCAACACTTTGGGCAGCAAGGGGTGTGTCTTGTCTGTGTGACTTATTTGTGGGGGAAGAGATCAATTGACTCAGAAGTACAAACTACCTAGCAGAGGCCTCTTCTGTTTTTCCCAAATCAGGGACTTCATTCAAAAATGAACTACACTTCTAATCGATCCTTCTAGGTCTAACACAGAGAAGAGGGTGCCTAGCGCTAAGAATACACTCTCTATCAGCAGTCTTTATCATCTGTTGGGGGATGACCCTTTGGGCGAGGTCGAGTGGCTTTGTAAAATCTGGGAGAGAGAGCTGGGAGTTGAGATCTCCTCTGAGACATGGGAGGATATTTGGGAAAACGCAAGAAAGATTTTGATTTGTAACAGGACCCATGCCCTAAAGCTGAAGATTCTCTACAGGGTCCATCTGGCCCCAGATCGCCCCTCAAAATTCAAAGTGGGTGTATCGTCAACATGTCCCAAATGCAAAATGAGTACGGGCATGATCACTAGTTGCCTTAGGTCCTGCTGCAGGCTCCGGACATAATGGAGCTCTGTGGTGAATGCTGTAGAGGGGATCTTAGGGTCAGAATTGGAGGTAGACCCAGTCTCTCTTCTCCTGGGCCTGCCCAGCGTTTTTCCTTCAGACGCACACAGGAAAAAACTTTGCAATACCCTTACTTTTTGCTAGAGGAAAAACATTTTGCAATGTTGTGCCTGAAAACACTCCTGGTCTGTTGGGTTCGTGTCAGTTAGTCATGGAGCATGTCCCTCTGGATTTTCTTACAAGTATGGTACACCATAAAACAGAATTTTTATAAGACATGGCAGCCCTTTTTGGATTACCTGGACACAAATTTATCTCTCACATGAATAAGGGCTTTTATATAGCCATGATCATTGTGTCTAATGAATCCAACCCCCTAGGGAAGAAGTACAAACATATGAATATGTGCAAGTTAGTGTTCTTGATGATCAAGAGTGATTGTTTTGTCACGCTGAGCTATATTATTTCTTTATTTGTGTATCTAGTTTCTTTATACATATATGTACATAATTTTTTTGTGATTTGTATTGTTTTTGGTAGAAAGTAATATTTTTTAAAAATCTTTTAATAAAATATCTTAAAAGAAACCTGAGGTTCATCTTTTTTTATATAACAAAGGGTATTAAAGGTTACAGAGCCCAATTGGTTAAATAGGATTGTGATAAAGAATAGCTCTGTTGAACTGAAGAGGAGGAATAGACTGATCGATTTCCTTCTATCGGATCTTCACCAGGATGATCTTCCCAACACAAGTATCAGACACAGGGACAAGAACGACAAAGCTGGGTGGTACAACTGGCGAGTGGTAGCACTGCATCAATTCCTTCCAACTCTTCTGTTAGATATTATTAATAATGGGGAGGGCTGATGGGATTGGCCCACTAGGCTGACTTTGGAGAAGGAACTTTCTGCCACATTTACAAATTCCAATTGCTGAGCTTCTGATGTTCTCTCGCCGAGGAGATTGGGAGCAATGAGTCTTGCTATGTGTCACTGATTTCTAATTCTCAATTCACCACCTTTTCCATTGGCCTTGCTTCACCTTTTTATTTCCACCTTCTGTTCCTCACTTTCTCTTGCCATTTCTGATTTTTGCTCTTTCTCAAACCATTTGTTTTCCTCTCTCTACCATCCTGCCTTGTCGCTACTCTCCTCCTCGCTGTCATTTCTCTCTCTTTGTCATAGAGTCATAGAAATGTACAGCCCATCCATGCCGACCAGATATCCCAACCCAATCTAGTCCCACCTGCCAGCACCCGGCCCATATCCCTCCAAACCCTTCCTATTCATATACCCATCCAAATGCCTCTTAAATGTTGTAATTGTACCAGCCTCCACCACATCCCCTGGCAGCTCATTCCATACACGTACCACCCTCTGCGTGAAAAAGTTGCCCCTTAGGTCTCTTTTATATCTTTCTCCTCTCACCCTAAACCTATGCCCGCTAGTTCTGGACTCCCCGACCCAAGGAAAAGACTTTGTCTATTTATCCTATCCATACCCCTCATAATTTTGTAAACCTCTATAAGGTCTCCCCTCAGCCTCCGACGCTCCAGGGAAAACAGCCCCAGCCTGTTCAGCCTCTCCCTGTAGCTCAGATCCTCCAACCCTGGCAACATCCTTGTAAATCATTTCTGAACCCTTTCAAGTTTCACAACATCTTTCCGATAGGAAGGAGACCAGAATTGCACGCAATGTTCCAACAGTGGCCTGACCAATGCCGCAACATGACCTCCCAACTCCTGTACTCAATACTCTGACCAATAAAGGAAAGCATACCAAACACCTTCTTCACTATCCTATCTACCTGCAACTCCACTTTCAAGGAGCTATGAACCTGCACTCCAAGGTCTCTCTGTTCAGTAACACTCCCTAGGACCTTACCATTAAGTGTATAAGTCCTGCTAAGATTTGCTTTCCCAAAATACAGCACCTCGCAATAATTTGAATTAAATTCCATCTGCCACTTCTCAGCCCATTGGTGCATCTGGTCCAGATCCTATGGTAAGCTGAGGTAACCCTCTTCGCTATCCACTACGCCTCCAATTTAAGTGTCATCTGCAAACTTACTAACTGTCCTCAGTCTCTGTCCTCCACTGTCACCTTCCCTCATTCTGCTACAATGATCCGGGAGGAATAGGTTAGACTTCAACAGAAGGAGCTTCATCACCACAATCCATGGTCCCAAGAGGCCACATCTTTGTCCTGAGAGAAAGTAACCAGCTCAGTGGAAAGAAATGAAGTCATCCAACACCAAACACACATGCACAGACTCATATCTGCACAAAAACATTCAAATCCTCATTCATCCTGGTCCACCCATGTTGACGCGACTGTCAAGAAAACACAACAATTTCTCAGGAGGCTAAGGAAATTCAGCATGTCCAGAAAGACTCCTACCAATTTTTATAGACGCACTATAGAAAGCAATCTATCTGGATGCATCACGGCTTGGTATGGCAACTGCTCTGCTCAGGACCAGAAGAAATTGTGCACACAACCCAGTCCCCAATCTTCCATCCATTGACTCCATTTATGGTTCTCGCTGCCTTGGAAAGGCAGCTAACAATCAAAAACCCTTCCACCCTGGCTAGAATCTCTTCCAACCTATTCCATCGGGCAGAACATTCACAAGCTTAAACACGCATACCAACAGATCCAAGGCAGGTTACTTCCCCACTATTATTAGACTTTTCTGAATGGACCTCTAAAATTTTTAATTTAATGTTATCTCACTGTTTGTGCACCTTCTCTGTAGCTATTACATTGTATTCCTCACTCTGCTCTATTACTCTTATGCACTTTGCATCGTATGATCTGCCTGTACTGTATGCCAAACGAAATGTTTCAATGTACCTGGGTACATGTGACAATAATAAATCAAATCAAATCAGCCACTAATACATATGCAGGCACAAGACATACCTACACTCATACATAGACATAGAGGCATATACTCATAACGCACAGACATATAAACATATACACACAAATATGTACTCACACCCATGTACAAAAAGACTTGTATACAGAAAAACACATCACACTGACATTTACAATCATAAAGAGACTTACATACAGATAGAAACACAGACCCACAAACAGTCAGGACCCCTGACTGAAGGCTGTCTCCCTTGACATGACTGTACATTACTCCCCTCTGACTTCAAGACATGGCCATTTGGTTGAAGCGCACACAGTGTGTCTGCTACGCCAGCTCTTGGCACACAATGTAGGTGTAACACTGGCTTGGCATGGTGATGTGTAGCAACATGCCCACCTGCTGGATTGGTGGTAGAATGGGAATTCACATAGTAATGAAGTGAGATTTGTTGTTAGTGAAGATGATGATGAGCAATAATCCCCATGAATGGGTATTTCACCGCACCCTGGTAATAATCTCTTGTCGATGCCCAGAAGTCTGTAGGAAAATGCTACGTGTTACTACCGACATTGAGAAAGGTCTCACCCACTTCTCACGTGATTCCCTCAGATTTCTCACCGTGGACCACATTGTTCAGGGCCCTAAAAGATTCCCCCATAGTCTCAGGGATGGTGACACCAATGATGACCATCGATTGTTGTAAAAATCTATTTGATTTACTAATGCCATTTAGGGAAGGAAATCTACCATCAGTATCTGGTCTGGCCTACAAGGCACACCCGAACCCCAAAACTTGCATTCAGAGTTTAATGGTGACCATGAAATACAGGTCTGCCCTGTGAAATAGCCGAGTAAGTCCCTCACTTCAAGCATGAACTACAAGCGCTGGCCTTGTTCACAACCCATGACAGGATAAAGAAATAATCAAACAAGATAAAAGACTTGGTTTTACTAAGTCTGTCACACCAGTACAACAGGAGCAACATTTTAAGTCGATCAATGTCACCAGGCACTTTCTAAAGTACCGTTAAAAGGCACAACAGTGAATGGATTTCCTTATTATTTATGGCTGAGTTGATTGATTTTTTGCAACCCTTCCCGGTTATTAATAGTCTTGTGTATGGTGATGAGAAAGGGAAAGGCAGAGGGGAGCTCCACACGCCGACTGAGTTTCTGGTGTCCCCAGTGCAGACACTGTAGCTTATCTGCCAAATCCTTCCGCCCAGCCCTTTCCAAAGCATCCTGCAGCATCTTTGTTTTGTTCACTTTGTTCCAGGATTTCTCGTACCTGAAATACAAAGGAGAAATTTTTAATCAAACCAGAATCTGTATCTTAAGAACAGGTCGCATTATTGCATTATTTTAAAATTTCATTGACCAAAAAGCGTGAATATGAAATTTAGGTTTAACTTTCGCTATTTGGCATCTCACATTCCCCGGTTCCCCTGTGTCTTGACCATTGGGGCTATGCATGGGTCAGTGATCTGTGATCTCTACAGATTGTGACCTTCAGTCCTGAGAACTGAGCACAGAAGTTGGGTGAACAACACGGATGAACCAGAGAAACCTAGGAGCAGGAATGGACCATTCAGCCCCTCAAACCTTCACCCCTGTACTGGATCATGGCTGAACATCTACTTCAATGCCATTTTCCCATTCCTTGATGTTGCTGGATTCTAAAAATCTATCCATCTCTACATTGAAATGTTTTGTAATTTCACTCCTGGGATGTGAGTGGCTCTGGCTAGGCCAGCATTTACTGTCCAGAGAGAGTTAAGAATTAACTACATTGCTGTAGGGTGTGGAGTCACACATAGGCCAGACCAGGTAAGGATGGCAGATTTGCTTCCCGAAAGGACATTCATGAACCAGATGTGTTTTTCCAACAATTGACAATGGTTTCATGGTCATCATAAGACTCTTAATTCCAGATTTTGTTTTACTGATTTCAAATTTCACTATCTGCCATTAACTGAGTTTCTGGATTAATACAATAATATCAAATACTGTTCTGTCCACCCTACTCCACCGAACAAAGAGCTTTAGAGTGCAGGTCCATAGTTTCTTGAAAGTGGAGTCACAGATAGACAGGGTAGTGAAGAAGGTGTTTGGTACGCTTTCTTTTATTGGTCAGGGCATTGAGCATAGGAGTCAGGAGGTCGTGTTGTGGCTATACAAGACATTGGTTAGGCCACCTTTGCAATACTGTATTCAGTTCTGGTCTGCCTGCTGTAGGAAGGATGTTGTGAAACTTGAAAGGATTCAGAAAAGATTTAAAGCATGCCTCCAGGATTGGAGGAATTGAGCTATATGGAGAGGCTAAATAGACTGGGGGTACTTTCTCTGGAGTGTCAGAGGCTAACAAGTGACCTTATAGAAGTTTATAAAATCATGAAAGGCATGGATATGGTGAATAGTTCCACGTCCTTTCCCCTGGGTAGGTGCATCCAAAACTAGAGGGTAGAGGTTTAAAGGTGAGAGGGGAAAGATTTAAAAGGGACCTAAGGGGCAACGTTTTCTCACAGAGGGTAGTGCATGTATGGATGAAGAGGAAGTGGTGGACGCTAACATTTAAAAGGATCTGGATGAGAATGTAAATTGGAAGCGTTTAGAGGGATTTGGTCCAAATGCTGGCAAATGGGACTGGATTAATTTCGGATCTGTGTCCCTTCACCTGTTAGGGTGAAGGGCAAGGATGCTGGGGGAAGGGAATGCTGGATGACGAGAGAAATTGAGGTTTTGGTCAAGAATAAGAAGGAAGCATATGTCAGATATAGACAGCAGAGATCGAGTGATTCCCTAGAAGAGTATAAAGGCAATAAGAGGGAAATCAGGAGGGCAAAAAAAGACATTAGATAGCTTTGGCAAATAGAATTAAAGAGAATCCAAAGGGATTCTACAAATACATCAAGGACAAAAAGGAACTAGGGACAGAATAGGGCAACTTAAAGATCAGCAAGGCAGTCTACACGTGGAACCGCAGGAGATAGGGGAGTTAGTAAACAAGTATTTTGCATCAATGTTTACTGTGGAGAAGGATATGGAAGATACAGAACATGGGGAAATAAATAGTGATGTCTTGAAAAATGTACATATGACAGAGGAGGAGTTGCTGGATGTCTTAAAATGCCTAAATGTGGATAAATCCCCAGGACCTGATCAGGTGTACCCTAGAACTTTGTGGGAAGCTAGAGAAGTGATTGCCGGGCCCATTGCTGAGATATTTGTATCATCGATAGCCACAGGTGAGGTGCTGGAAGACTGGAAGTTGGTTAACGTGGTGCCACTGTTTAAGAAAAGTGGGAATGAAAAGCCAAGGAACTATAGACCAGTGAGCCTGACGTCGGTGGTGGGCCAGTTGTTGGAGGGAATCCTGAGGGACAGGATTTACATGTATTTGGAAAGGCAAGGACTGATTAGGGAGAGTGAACATGGCTTTGTGCGTGGGAAATCATGTCTCACAAACTTGATTGAGTTTTTTGAAGAAGTAACAAAGAGGATTGATGAGGGCAGAGTGGTAGATGTGATCTATATGGACTTCAGTAAGGTGTTTGACAATGTTTCGTATGGTAAACTAGTTAGCAAGGTTAGATCGCATGGAATACAGGGAGAAGTAGCCATTTGGATACAGAACTGTCACAAAGGTAGAAGACAGAGGGTGGTTATAGAGGGTTGCTTTTCAGACTGGAGACCTGTGACCACAGGTGTGCCACAAGGACTCTGCTTTTTGTCATTTACATAAATGGGTGCTCCAGTTCCCTCCCACAATCCAAAGATTTGCAGGTTAGGTGAATTGGCAATGCTAAATTACCCATAGTGTTCAACAATGTGTAGGTTAGGTGCACTAGTCATGGGTAAATGTATAGCAATAGGGTAGGGGAATGGGTCTGGATGGGTCATTGTTCAGAGGGTCATGTGGACTTGTTGGGCTGAATGACCTGTATCCACACTGTAGGGATTCTACGATTCTCTGGCTTGGATGTGAACACAGGAGGTATGGTTAATAAGTTTGCAGATGAAACCAAAATTGGAAGTATAGTGGACAGCAAAGCAGATTACCTTAGAGTACAATGGGATCTTGATCAGACGGGCCAATAGATTGAGGGGGTGGCAGATGGAGTTTAGGATAAATGCAAGGTGTTGCATTTTGGAAAGGCAAACTGGAGCAGTACTTACACATGTAATGGTGCTGGAGGGTATTGCTTAACAAAGATACCATGGGAGTGCCAGATCATTGTTCCTTGAAAGTGGAGTCGCAGGTAGACAGGATAGAGAAGAAGGTGTTTGTATGCTTTCCTTTACTGGTGAATGCACTAAGTATAGGAGTTGGGTGGTCATGTTGCAGCTGTAGAAGACATCAGTTAAGCTGTTACTGGAATACTGCATGCAATTTTGGTCTCCCTGCTTTAGGAAGGATGCTGTGAAACTTGAAAGGGTTCAGAAAAGAATTACAAGGATGTTGCCAGGTTGGAGGATTTGTGCTATAGGGAGAGGCTGAACAGGCTGGGGCTGTTTTCCCTAGCATGTTAGAGGCTGAAGGGTGACCTTATAGAGGTTTATAAAATCATGAGGGACATAGATAGGGTAAACAGACAAGGAGTGTACAACTAGAGGGCATAGGTTTAAGGTGAGGGGAAAGATTTAAAAGGGACCTAAGGGGCAACCTTTTCACATAGAGGATGGTGTGTATGGAATGACCTGCCAGAGGATGTGGTGGAGGCTGGTACAATTACAACATTTAAAAAGATAGGTATGTGAATAAGAGAGGTTTAGAAAGATATGGACCAAGTGCTAGCAAATAGGACTAGATTAATCTGTTGGCACTGACAAGTTGAACTGAAGGGTCTACCGTATGGCTCTATGACTCTTCCCACGAGAACGCTGACCACCCAATATGCCCTTCAGGCCCCCAGGGTGACCCATATTGTCAATGACTTACTCGCACCAGGTACTGTCTCCTTTGCCTTCAAACCTGGCATTATCACTGGGCAGCATGGTGGCTCAGTGGTTAGCACTGCTGCCTCACAGCACCAGGGACCCAGGTTTGATTCCAGCCTCGGGAGACTCTGATCTTTCCCAGAACACTATGTTTCAAGCCTTCCAATCAGATCTCTGCTCTGCTGCAGTCCTAAAACTACCCTTACCAAAATCACATATGCCCTGCAATGTGACTTTGGTCAACTTTTCCCTCCTGCCCTTCTTGATCTGCCTGCAGCCTTAGATACAGTGACCACATCATCCTCCTCTTTCCCCTCTCCCCTGTCGTCCAGTTGGGTGTCTGGTGTGTCGGAGACAGGTCATTTGCAAGGCTGTAGACGGGAAGTCAAGGGTTGTTTGTCGAGGGGAGAGATAATGGCAGGGACTTTGTCAGAGAGAAACACAGGGACTGCGACCACTGGGAGAGAATTGAAATGACACGAGATGCAGGAATGGGAGTTAAATGTGTTATGGACCAGACCAAACCCACTCAAGACATACTAATATAGC